>NC_088315.1:3826692-4464057 GCF_910592395.1 Lineus longissimus
TATATAATATCAATATATAATGTTTACGAAATGGTGTCACGTTTGGAAATTAGTTTTTACAGTCGATAAACAGAGAGTAAATTCGCACCTTTTCAGAAGGAAAGTGTTTTCGTTACCAAGGTGCTGATCATGCGCACCAACTATTTACGGTGTACCTTCAACCTCGTTTGGAAAGTTTACCTCGTTCCAGGTAGAATTTCGGGGCGGGAAATTCAAAATTGGCGCCTTTTCAAGGTTTTTGAACGAGGCAGCGGATGGGCGCCTATTTCGATGGACTACTTTTGAACGCGGTTAGTGATTACATTACAATAAGTGATATTTTATCTTAACTTGGTGGATAAAAGTGGGAATGGGTAGAAGAAGAGGAAGAGGGGCTAGTGACGCATCCAGAATTTTGGGAAGGGGGCGAACAGCGACCCAGAGCGCACCGACATGTAATGTGGGCTGGCTGCTTTGCATGACCAATGGGGACCTCGCTCAGAAAAATATCGAACCCAGCTGATAACCGGCTTCCCTGTCTTTCGTAGGCCGTCATTCAAAAGAAGATGCTCATAAAATCTTGAAAGCTTCATTCTCTCAGGCATCGTTCACAGCCCCCTTCTGAAAAATCGACTAATTAGCCCTACCGGTAGGCCTACTCAGGATATCCGGTAAAGTTCTTTTCATCGTGTTATCCTTTTATTGCTTTTGATCTGTAAAATTTGAGCTTCGAAAAATCCGTTTCTGATTTGCTGAGGAAACAAACACTCATTTTTCTTGTCGTGATGACAATCATTAGGCTATTGGATGACAGGAGAAGGGTAGGCTTCAAGTGTCACAAACACTTTCGTTGTGTCTCTCGAAGTCCAGATGGCGTCGCCCGCATCCCAGCTCATGCATTGCCCCTGCTACACGCTCTTCCCCAGCGTTTACTTTCCTGCATGTTTCACTATTTCGGCGTAATAAGCGTGGAGAAACGGTGGGGGAGTTCATGCCCTTGCGAGATTAGCCCATGGCCAGGCGTTCATCAAAATTGACAAACGACCATGAACCCCCCGAGCCAGAAACAAATATCAATCTTAAATTAGCAATTAATCTGCCAGGGGAATTGTATAATTTCCCGAATATTGTCCTAACGACCGCAGCGCGGAAATGGCGCAAAAAGTCACCCATAAAAATTGAGGTATGACTCAGGAAAGCTTCCCAAGCCAGTCTACCTGTCACCACTCCGCGTTATTCTCGACTCTCTCGGACTCCGAGCGCATCCATTCATTAATCAATCTTGTCATTATTAATCTGGTCCGGCCATCCTTCTTCTAATTCGGACACTAGTCGGTAAGCTGGCCATTTCCACTGGGATGCGGTGATCTTATCAATGGACACTGCGCCCATTCTCACCAGGCAGTGTTGAAAATGATTTTCACGGTACGCATCACCATACTCTGCCACACCGTCGCCTGCGAATAAATATCAAATCATTGTAAAAAAGGGCGCCTTAAAGCGGAAAGAAGTCCTAGATAGTTTTATACCAACGTAAACAGGCAGAAATTTGCCTGCATTAGCTCCGCCGCGGTCTGTTTCGTTTCATTTCTGTGTTCTTGTTCTACAGACGACCTCTCGTTATCTCTTTCATGAAGTTGGACAACTCGTACTCGTGTTATCTCTTTTATAAAGTTATACCTATTATGGACTGTAAGAATAAGCTACATACTCGTGCGCTTGTTATCTCTTTCATAAAGGTCTATATCTGGTTGAAACTAAGAGGCTACAGACGCGTACCCTTGTCATCTATCTCTTTTGTACACTGAGAGATCGCCAGGCTGAAACTGTACTCACTCTGACTGTCTCGTACCCTTGTTATCTCCTCCATAAAGTATCTGGCTATATGCTGAAATTCTGATAAATCAGTGGAAGTAGATAAACATTATAAAAATGATTCAACCATCCGGCTCCTAACAGACCTCTTAGCCGCAGACCTGTCTCATGAAGGAGATTCTTCCACGGCTCCGAGTGTTATCCTTTCCCACCATAGTGCGAGTGATCAAGTAAAATCAAGTAAAATTACAATTTTGTCCACGCTGGCAACGACACCACCGGGCGTAGGCTCCCTTTACAACATGATACATGTAATTATAAAAGACAGCGCCAACTGACGCATCATTTTGTGCATTGTCAGTGTTGACATGTTATTCTACTAGCAGACGATAGAGCAAGTTTGATCATAGCTTGTTATATTAGCTTGCAATTGGTATTATTCTGACAAGAATGTAAGACAACGTAAGAGAAAAGCGACAAGGGTATTTAAGCTACGTATATTTCGATAGTTGATCTGTGTGCCTACAAAGGCTCATTGAGCCTGGCTCTTCAGCTTTCCATGAGCTAGATCTTATAGTTTATTGACATCTTCTCCTACCTATACATGTAGCTATTTTGCACCCGGAAGACTGTTTTTCCAATACTCACTTTGTCACTTGTCACAATTTGCGATTATCAGAGATTGCTCATCTCCGATTCCAAATGAAAAATAATAGTTTTAGATGTGTGAAAGGTCCCCATAGGCTAAAGGGTGGGCCATAAAAATCTTCTTTTTTTTTGTTGATTATAATCCAAAAAAAGTTGGAGTTCTTCGCGACTCCGAAAGGCTATATCTCTGCTGTTGTACTGGTGATGTCGAATAGCGACTTCCTCTTCGTATCCTACCGCTTGGGCCGCTCACACCTAATTTGCGTTACTTGGCATTACTTCCCTCCAGTTTTGTCAATTCCATAGACGTATACTTTTGAAGGTTGGCTATATAGTCGGTGACTGAACTAACACACGACAGAATTAATACGTATCCATCCCTTTGGGACCGATTGATTCCACAAAGAGCCTTTTTTCACGGCAGTCGCCGTGGCGGCCAAACTACGCTACATTGGGTATCTGAGATGAAATTTCAGGGTCATCTTGCATATGGTTGCCTAAGCTAGTCAATCGAACAACCGACTGATATCCATGATCCAACACAATCATAAGGAAGAAGGAGTTGGGGATTTCCGATATTTATAATTAGAGGTTCCTTGCTCCGAGTTATAACTGAAATAATATGTTGGCCAATAATATCTGTCCTGGAACGTCATCAGCATTCAAGGTTTAGCCAATCATAAGATGCCCTCACAACTACGTATATCTTACAAAGGATGGATAAAAGTTATTGAGACAGCGAGCGGCGGTCGTGAATTGGCCGAAAATGTCGTTAAGTCTCCATTGAAGTTATCTATATATTTCATCCACAGTTCTATCTATAGCCAATGTTATTCCACGCCGGAGATTGGCTGTATATACCTCGGGATTGGTTTCATTAAATCCACCATTTAAGCCCTGCTGGGATCTCATTACAGCTAGACCAGATTGAGACAGACTTAGATCCGAACGAAAGTTGCCAGAGGCAGCGTTGACAACATATATAATGTTGTCAAGAGAGAAAAAAAAGATGGGCTAGTCGGCCATTGGTAAGGTGAACTCCTGCGGCCAAGGGGAAGTGACGTGAAATGTACAGTAGGTAGTTCGTCTTCTGTGATCTTGTGATAGTGTGTTTAATTAGGTTGCCAGCATTCTGAAATTGATTGCTTTGCGAAAAATTATCATCAGCCATGACTGCCAGAGACTTACTTTTTCTTGACTGTGACTATCAATGGAAGCAGTACGAGAGCGACTTTGTCTGAAAGGTCGTTGAGGCAGATACTTGGCAATCTCAACACAAAACCATTTTGATCATATTTAGATCCAGCTAGGTGCCTGGTTTAAACAAACGATTCTTACGTTAGCGTTACAGACACCGAAGGTCTTATGTAGATTCCTGCACTTAAAAATTCATAAACTTTACAAACACCTCTTCCTCTTCTTGCGAAAGCGGTTAGTGTTTCACCTTTAAGTCAAAGAATTTAGAAACTGCTTGAAACTAAATCTACTATTGATAACGTATCTGGATTGGCCCTCCGGGTAATGTTATTCAAAGACGAATTGCTCTTGCGTACGCTGTTGGCATTCTTTAGCAAATGTGGCATTCCTATAAGCCCACATCTGAGGAACACAACTTTAAAAGGCTTTTGAAATAAATAAGTCTCTGCACTACATGTAATTTATTGGTTGTTACTGAATCTTCGAATCCACTTACATGTAAATTTAAAGATAACCAGCTGAGTCATGAAGTATGATGTACAGTAAGAGTAACGACTACCTTACTGAATATATGACAAAAGTACTATTGAGCTAGAACAATGGCCAACAACATTTGTCATAACGTACCGATATATATGACTTTGCCTGGGATGCCTTATTATAAGAAGTCGCCTGCATCGCATTTCTAAACTTTCTGATCTGCTATAAAAAGAGAAAATCCGCACCATGATGCCAGATAAGCTCTCTGTCAAAGTTTTCTCAGGTGAAAAATGGGTGATTATTGCCTTTTGTTTCAATAGTATCCGATTCGTGACGGGTTTGAGAGAGATTAAACGAACCAGGACACATTTCCGAGCTATTCAGTTAAAAATGCGAATATTTCCCAACTTTTCTGAAATGGTCCCACAGGAGTTATGAACTTACTGAGAGATTCGATCTTTTCATGGAAAGACACACTGAATGTATTTAACTTCAACATTTCTAAATGGCAAAACATTTATCGAAATTCATATAACTAAGCATATCAAATTATAATTTTAGTACCGAAAAACAGATACGGCGAACTATTGAGACGTAGAGTACAAGAACATGAAAATGATTGATAGGTTTCTCGAGTCATCAGATTTCAGAGAATGCGAAGTGTATCTATTGACCACCTCTTTATGCTTGCCACTCCATTATGACCACATCCTAAAAGGAAGCGGGTAAATACAAATCACACAGGTTAGGTCTAAAAAGCCCCCTTTATGTCAAAACTAAAGCTTATTTGAACATCGCGGGGTAATTCTAAAAAGTTACTTTCATCTCCGAGAACTTGCAGAGATCAAAGCAAATAGTCTGTTTGAAGCCAGATCAAAGTGGCCTGGCTCACTGATCCTTTTAAACCTCCATCTAGATTTGTCTTAAAAAGGTGTCAGTAATGCATTAGCTGTTTCCTCTAAGGTGATGCCAGGAGGAAATAACGTTATTTCCTCATGGTGATGCCCATTCGTGTAGCAACGAAAGAGCCACAGCACCGAGTAGGAAGGAACAGGCAGGTCAAAGCAGTCAACACCACAGTTCATTGAAGGCAGCCTTCAAGATCAGATGGAACAACAACCATTCCGGATACGAAGACAACAGTCACCGCGATTTCACCAGAAGATAGATCGGCCTGGCCGGTCCCACTACTATCCCAACGGGCAAGCTAGAAGAGTGCAAGTCATTAAATACTTTTTCCTCTTCCGAACCGGTGATTTCAACACCAAATAGATTTTTAGTCGATACCACCATCGGCCGGTCTCTCCCCTTAGGGTTTGCATCCCATTACTTATTGATCATAGCCGTGACATTGTCTTTACTAAATAATCCCGATAGACCCCTTGACAATACCCTACAAACAAGGTGAAGATAATGTCACAGCAATGAAGTTTTTCTGAAGCGACATCACTGGACCAATGGGATATTACAGGTAGGTATATTACAGGAGTGAAGACTACATTGACTATCTTATTTCTTATTTCGGGTTGTCAATTCCAATCGGGCAGGAAAATGTCCACCCTCGACAAGCGGCCGCCGAAAACAGTTAAATCTATTGCGATCACTCGTCATGTTGTCATTGCCCTGTTGCTGCTCGCAGTGACTGAAACCGTGGTGGCGGACCTTGGACATTCTTTTTCTGAGCAAGGCAATCGTAAGGAGGTTGGTAATGTCATGGGCCCAGGTGGCCAAACTCTTCCCGCAAATTGAGGAGAATTACCAATACAGCCAGGCAATCATGTCTCAGTGTCCAGGCGGTTTAAACATAGCCCGCAAGCCACATCTTCGCCCTAGAAAGTGGCAGATTCAAGATACAGGATCAATCCTGCAAAGTTTAATGTAAAAATGTACTCTGCAACTTGTTTGTCCTTGCACTGTTTCTTAGCCCATAGTCTACCTCTCAAGTCTCTTCCTCAGATGGCTGGGATTTAAATCACGTGGGAATCCGACTGAGGACACCAGAAATCGGTGGACTTCTGAACATGATTGCCAAGATAATTGGTGACAATACGATCTGTCTCCTTTGGGGAACATGGCTTGGTAAGAAGATTCCCCGAATACCCCCAAGGTGCTACCATGGTTCTTTGTTAATCAGTGTCACTAGGAGAATTAAAGCAATACTTTGAAGCTCTGGTAACACCTTGGGACTTCGACATATTGGTTAGCTCAAGGTGTTTCCACATGGTTCTTGGTGTACCAATGTATTAAGCCAAGGTGTTGGAGATATTTCGTGAGACAGTGGTACCACCTTTGTGGCTTTGATTAACTTACCAGGAAATTGGCAACAGATGTGTCTGTCCCCTTCAAGATGAAGTTGACACGTCGGTAGGGTCAGCACTGGAAATTCTTTAGAGCAGGCCATTATGTCCAATGATGACATATTGAATGAAATAAATGGAGAAATGTGATGCAATTATCAAATATTGCCCTTTGCCGATGGCAATTAAGGATTTTTTTAGCCCAAGGAATGTGATATTGCCAAGGCCGAGGGTTATACCACATTCCGAGGGACAGACAATTTATATTATTAATTTCTGCGCTGTCAGCTTCGATATGAAACCGACTAAACAATTTATTTTATCATATCAAAAGTCGTAACATTTTCGAATGACAACAAATTAGTCCTTTTACGCCTGATATCCATACTTGATAAAACTGAAAATTGACTGATTGATGATTTTAGCTGCCAACGTCAATATATTAGCGAGCACTTAAATGAATCACGGCGTTCCCACTGTGCCTCATTATCTTAGCACGGAGTAATTAGTGTAACAGCAAACTGAAAGGAAGTTGGATGTTGGGATATTGATAAATGGCATCATTGGCACTTATCTTGCAATGCATGAGGTATTCAGAAGACTTCTTATATTAGCGCTTTGGCAGGACGTTTGTAAAGAGCATACAGATTCAATTCTGCAACTATTGCCAACCACCATACGATAACAGATCACGATCGCGTCTACAACCCTACAAGGGAGGGGGTATACAAGGAGCTTTGAAATCAGAACTGGTCCAAATCTATCAGCTTCGTATCTTGTAGCCATGTTGCCCTGTAGCCTAGCAATGGTCGACCTCATCATTCATGTCTGTCCATTATCTCATGATTTGTGTTCCGCCGAGAAATATGTGATAGGCCTCATCATCATTACCTTCCCCGGGGTTTATTTGTGTTTACAAGATGACAAATCGGTCTGGTCCGGTATACACGTGGACACGCCATGGCCATGAGAAAATTGGAACCCTCGCCAGGGGAAGTATGGATGAGGCCACAACAAGGCAAGCTGTGAACGGTACAACCCCATTATGACATTTGGCGTCTTCTGCCACAAGTAATTCTTACAACTGGAGCGGAGACACAATGCTACAACGGCCCTGAAGAATATATAGTTTTCTCATCATTACTTTACGCGGTAACCTTTGGTACAGTCTAACAGAATTCATCAATGGCGGCCACGAGTCTGCAATAATATGGTGATAAACATCAATCCAATTCCCAGCGGTGTATTTGACGTAATGTCGGTGAATTAGGCTTGTCCATACCTGGATATATCGGTACGAATGTCAGGAATAATCATAAATATAGTTGGCAGACTGATTGTAAGAGAGACGTTCACATTGTCAACACAGGTACGGTACATGTGACTGAAATAAATCTAACTCGACCGGGACCCAATGCCCAAGGAAACACCTCAACACACATCTCAATTCATGAATTCAAAGATCAAGGCACACGTTTTCCTAATCAGGTTAAGAATTTATCAATTTAGACACCAAGTCAATCCAATTATAGTGACCTGATGAGGTTTACGGCTCGAAGGCTCGCGTCTGTCAATATATGTCACCTCAAGGCAGTCGTCGATAAGCTTCCTTAACTTTTCATAGATTGATCGCCCGAGATAATATGTCGATCGCTCGAGATAAATAACTCGGGCGATCGAGATATTATCTCGGGTGATCTAGTTATTTATCTCCCGAGATAATAAATCCATCGATCGAGATATTTCCCGAAAAAAAAAATTTCATGTTGAAAAAAAATCATGTACATGTATGTGACATCCTTTCCCAGACACCGTACACTAGAGATTCTTAAATGGAAATTTGTTTCGTCATGTTTTTTTTTCTCGTTCTATTTGGTGATTTAGATTGCATAGTTTTTTTCAAAGTCACTGACATGTTCAATTATCAGTGTCGTTGGTGGTGGTTCAAAATTCCCAGAAAAAAATCTATCTGATGATTAGATATGCACCTCATGCACTGGAAAGCATCTCCACTAATAATTCAAATTTCAAGACGTAGGCTGAAAGTGAGGCGGAGTATATGTTATCTTAATCAGGTTAGGAATTTATCGATTCGGACACAGAGTCAATGCAATTATCTTCCTCAGGGGATTATCAGCGCGGCAGCTATGAGTGATGAGTTAGCTGCAGTCAATGTTTGTCTTCCTCAAGGCAGCCGTCGATTGCCTTATTTGAAACGTCTAGTCGGGGCTCGGTACATATGTAGCTATTAGCTATTAGCTTCAGAATCCAGCTGCTGGGTATTCGACTAACGGTTTCCGAGTGCCGTCGACTTCGTAGCGACGCTATAAACTGATGTATTCAGGTAAAGTGGTGTAATTATAGTTCCAGCACGGTGTAAATTCTGCTGACTGCGCAAGCGGAGGCTACAACTGTAACAAACGATAATTTTACCAGCTTGCCTTACCTCCTTCTTTGTAGAGTGCTCTCCACCTGTTTTCAGTTCCAGCTGTTGATATCACCCCAGGAAGTCAATCCGCCACTGATGACCCTGAGAGCATGAACAGGTGGCTGCCGATAATAAATTGGCTCCTGAATGAGGCAGCTTCTATCGGAGAGCCACATCATCCACTTCGCCAGGTTCATCGCACAATCACTGATTGAAAATTCGCAAGGACTTATATTCATGCACGTGTACAAGTCCTTGATACAAGGTGTGGCGTATGATTGGCCTTTTCATTTTAATGTAAATCTATTACGGCAAAGAAATCCTTTGCAATGTAGTCGAATGGTAGACGAACTGTTACATGAAGTAGAAATTTAGTAAATGTTAGACTTATATTTTGGGACTAGTTATTCAAGATGAAAAGTATACAATCATTATTGTGTCACCCCCACATAACAAGTAACCTTGTCAATGGACTCTTCCTTCCTGTACAACATTTGGACATTTGGCCACAGTGATTTACATCCATTAATCAGTTGCTGGAACACTAAAGTTTCTTCTTTGATGACACATTCATTGCTCATTCCGCGCCATTACATCTGTGATTACCTTGGACATGGCCGTCCTGATAGCAAGGTACAACACTACATCAATTTGTCATTCTGGAAACAAAATACCCCTTGGCAATTTATGGCTCTAATCACAAGTGTGTAGTTCATCAACAAGGAAAGCACAGTCCAGAGGAACTATCAGCGAATACCAAGGTTGTTTCTATACCACGGATGTACAGCATGCACTATACATCCGTGTTTATACCGAAGCCAACTATTCATATATACTGGTATACATGCTTCCCGAAATTGGTGGCTTGCATTGGAACTAACCTTTTCCCCATTGTCCGTCATTAAAGGCATTCAAGTGTGTTGGTCAACCATGACTATCTCCTTTGTCCCTCCACCATAATGCCTACTTTCCCCTTATGACATCACTATTTCGGACACTCAGCGCCCCATTTCTGGAAAGGTTTATACTCCGACGCGCGCGACCATCAGCTTCCGCGTTTTTTTGAGTTAATTTCTGCACCTGCATGTGATAGTGCACAATATCGGAAACGCGGACGCCGATGGTGGTGCGTTCAGGTTGACGAAATAACGATAAAAAGGCTGATAAAACGTCCATAAAACGTTAATTCTTGGAACAATTCATGCAGTGAATGAGAAATAAATAGTTCATATTTGGATTTGCCCGTTATCAAAATTCCAGTTACCGTAGAAAGGATTTCAATTATGTTATTAAGCTTCAGTGAAAAAGCAATTTGCATTCAAGAATGCAAAATAGAAAATTCCGTTGCCTTCTTTCCGTCCGTCGCCTTCTCTCTTTGCTTTCGAATGAAGCCCCATTAAGTCAACATCGCGCTGAAGTAGGTTAAAAGGGAGAATTCAATTTATCGGTCGGTGATATTGAAATTTCGTGATTCATAAAACCAGACAAAGGAATTTCAGATTCTCGATCAATAAGCTCGTTCACGTTGTTACCGTGTGTACTCCGTGAAGTGAAATATCAAGGGAGGTAGTTTTCATATTGCCTCTTATCGTTGATGGCGTAGATCCGTCGTTGTTGAAGATATCCCGAAACGTGTAGCCTACATGTACATTGTACATCGGATGACAGCACATGTCGCGCTTACCATATGACCGCCGTTAGATCTATATTTTTTGGGAAACTATACTCTCAGTATGGCGAGCGAAAAATGATACCTACATTTTGTGAGGTACCTGTAGGCTGAACCCATTTTTCTTTATTCTGCTTTACTACTATACTCTGTCCATTACACCCGTCTCATTTAGCAAAGGTTAACCAACCGTGACCCGACAACTCCGTGATATAAAAGTCAAAGAAATGGCGTTGTCCCTTCTCCAGGGAGCCTTAACCTTTCTTACAGAGTCTCATCTCATCTTATGAATATGAGATGATATTGGCTGTCATTGTGTCATGTCTTTGCCCATTTTGTTCGGTTAATCCCTCGTTTTACTCATATTGTACCCTATCTAGCCAACCATTGTGCAAATTGAAAAGGAGAAAGGGGAAAGAGCTTTACACATGGGACGTGATGGGGTATGATTAGTTGATGGAAGCAGCGACCATGAACAGCACGGGATTTCCAACTGGCCTCGGGCACCTGGAAGACATATCCATCATATTTCCCGGAGGCTATCAAACAGAGGATTATCTTTTTCATACTTACTAATGTCTTGTACCGGTGTAATGTTTTTGGTCATTCTCATTCTTTCAGTGTTTCTATGCAATTGACAGCAAGAAAGACCATGCATAAAAAACGTGTCACTCTGTCTTTTAGCAGAATAGTAACTTTAGTGACAAACATCGTCATTGATTGTGGCACCATCCATATTGGAGGAGTTTCCATCTGTAGCCCATGATTGGTGGATATCGGGATGGGCGCGCCACGAGCAACATTTGTCGTACTAAATAAAGGATTCTGTTCTGTACGCGGCTCATCATCGAGCTATCATGAGGTTAGGGGGAAAATGAAAGCGCTGTAGCAATCAGACCGAGTTAGCGCATTCGATTCTTAGAAAACCCATGCCCAGATATCGCCCTCGGGATATCAGAAATCTAAATTGATGTTTGATGTCATCCACTACCACCTCAAACAGAAATGTCCGTCAATTGATCTATAACTCCTGGACAATCAGATGGTCATTATGGTTACTGTACCACCCCAGGCGAAGATTCTGCCACAGAAGAATGTTAGCCTTTCATCGCGGAAGTGTCCACGGAACCACCAGATGCAGGGGATTTAGACACGTATCGAATGCCAGGCTTTCATGGCAGAATTGCTCAAGGAACCACCTGCGTTTTGGGATTTGGTGACACGTAAATAGAAGGCTTTCATCCCAAATGTGTCCGCCGAAAGACCAGAGGCAGGTGATTCACCGAATTCTAGGCTTTTATTGCGAGTCTAAGAAACTACTGGAGGCGGGGGATTCAGCGACGCTACGATACATGAAGGCTTAGTGTAACCGGCCTAAAGAGAACTCGGCTCTGTTGGACACTAGCTTCCGTTTCAGAATATTGGCTGCTAACTACATATAGTATAATAACCATCTTGGGTTTAGATAAAGTATTTTTATTCATCATAATATGTGTCGAGATCGCCACTGCTTTACATGAGGACCCCTATGTACACTTGCTTTCTTCCTCATCTCGAACATTGTCCAACCATCCTAGAGTGCTGCTATCATTCAATAATGATTGCTCATAGCAATTGGAGCTCGAACACGCCTCCCTGGCATGTGTGGTTAAAAACTGGTACTTTCCTTTCTCGAAGAATTCAAAGTGCAACAGCCACAATAAAATACTGCACTTCTAAATGCTCTAGATGGAAAATTGCTCCATTAACCGTTACGTTATGAGCATTGTAAGACTAACTGCTAATGGATAAGTTACGAAAAACGTTTTTTCTTACTAATGGAGCGCTTCTATGAATAAAGGACCTTTGTTTCTTTTTAGGTACAGACCATCCATACCACAAGTTGGATTGTGCAACATCCCATTGGCAAGTCAGCGACATTTTAATCCGATGAGTTCATTAGGCATGTTAAAAAGAATTTGAAGAGTGCACATGGTGTCGACTTTTCGGTGGTGGCTATATGAAGGACTCAGTTTGAATATTTTTTTACCAGCGTTTCCAAAAATTGAAGGGAAACACCCAGAAACGGAAATTCGTAACAATGTTTCACCGTTATAAGGCATTCCAGCCAGTAAATTCCGGCTGCCGCCGCAAGTCTCTTATGCCAACCTTTCCCTCTTCCGGAATGTAAACTTCCTCTCAGAACTCATCGAAGTTCCGATAACCGCATCCAGCCGTTAGGATGACAAACGCATGGTGTGGGAGGTCAACTGCGTGTTTCAATCAAAACAAGGAGATGTATACTTTCATGTGAAAACCATTCGCTATTTACCGGTACTATAAAATCAACACGAAGGAGGAATACGGCCTCAAGACCAAGGTATCGCTATCGGTCTTCAATCGATAAAACTACAACGAGCCCACCTGATCTGAAGAAGGCGCAAAAGGACCACAGCTCGATAGATTTTCAAAACAATCCAAATGGTATCGGCCTGGTCCTGCAGCAGCCATCTTGATCCTTGCGCATGCGTAAGGCATTTTAATTTGCGACGGACAGCTGCATGTCAACTGCGTATGGAAGAACTGATATAAGTACGCCTCAATCAGTGTTTGAATGCCTTGGAAGCAAACAGTAGTGTGTTGATTAGGAAGCCATGGGAGCTCGGGCAATATTAGTTTGGATACCGAGGAAGCGCACTTCGCTATAGCAGCATGTTTACTCTCAAGACGGGGCTTATCTTGTTTACTATTATTTCTTATTCTGATTCTGACAATGATATATTCTTACCACATCCTACAACGACAATGGGCTGTGCACCATGAAGAAATAATGTAATATTTTTCTTTCTGCCTTTCACACAGAGAACGATATCGACTTTTAACTTTTGTGTTGACTTATTTCTCATTGCAGTTGGACAGCTATATTGTCATATCTTACATCAACAGACAAGTAAAATTTGCTTTTCACTGGTCTCCAGGCTAAGTATTGAGATAACATTATCCGCTACCTAAATGTGTTTCTTGCAGACCCCCCTTAGTATAGGTCTCGTGGTATCCACTGAGGGGCTACGAAATATTTAGTTTCTCCTCCAACCCTCTATCACCCTGGCTGCTTTAATACTCGCGTTGCCAACTAATTTTCATGGCACGTTTGCACCTCATGAACCTCACCACGCTTTTTATCATGTGTGACTGGTAGCAGCAGATTTGGTCATCTTCGTTCAAACAGCCGCGGTTGCGCGCGGCAAGCCCTTCGGTAAACATGCAAAGATCCTTTGAACAACTTGAACCCGACACTGGCTTAAAGGTCTAGCGAACCGTTAAGATGTAAAGACCTCAAGTAAACCAAAGGGAATATGCGATTAGGGTAAACTATGGGTGACTGGGCAGCTGCGGCGAACCAAGATTGTCATTTCCAATGGCTGGGGTCACCGTCACCATGGCGCAGTTATGGTGCGGTTGAAGACTTTTCATGATACACTTCCGCATTTTACAAACACACTAGCAGGTTATTTGAACCAAATACAGTTTTGTTGAAGCGGCGACCAAAGCGGAAATAGCTCTATTGTAATACGGCCAGCAATCGCGACTGCTTTCAGGCAGGCTGGAGAGGGGACATTGCTAAATTTCTCGCCGCCCGCATGTACCCTATAAGGTTGCCCTTTGCGTCACCGCGGTATAACAACACCAAAGCCATTACCAATGTCATCGTAGTAGGGTACGTCGATGATCTCAAGAGGCCTCACGTTGAAATTCCTCGAGATCTGCGCAGTGCGTTCCCAATGCATCGACCCGCACAAAGACGATTTCTGCCCGAAGGCTCTATCGGACCAAAAATCGGGGAACCTGACAATTTCGTGGGGAATTTGAATTTTTATATTTTCGGTGGAATTTGGTGATGGAAATATTTTCTTCTTGTGGAATGTATGATGCAGCCGGAGGAGATACACCAGCAAATTTAACTTGAACATATTTTGTTCTCCAACTTGTTTTGATGCCTTCGCAAGGTTCACTGAGGTGTATATTTCGCCTTCAATGACATCCAAATCTAATCCATAACCGTGTAGCTATAAATATCGAAGATCTTATGAAACACGAGATGCTTCCTTGCCATGGCCTTGAAAGTCGGTTTAATTTCTTTTTTTTTGCCATTTTTGATTCAATCTATAATAATGTATATCCCATTGTGTATTGCGGGAATTGGAGATACGAGTAAGTTTTGATTTAATTTGAATTCAGATTGGATAACGTTGTCGTATTGACAGAACCACAGCGTGGTTCTACCGACAGAGCAGTAATATCTTTTGACAGAATTGACAAGTCTTTGTACGTGATATCAGGTATCAGGTTTCTTACATACGAAAATGTTCATTTAAATGCGCATAATGAGTTATGAATCATTGTATGGACGATAGTTAACACATCACCTCGTCCAAATTAGAGTCTGCGAAAGACGTTTTAAACAACATTTCCTTTATCAAGTATACACTCTTCATGTATATAAAACAAATGTGCTGACAAAGGCAAGACAATTTAATGGCAATACTAAGCGATCGGTCACTGATTTTCGTGTGGATGGGCACATGCTGTAATTCCTGTCGGAGGAATAGTACTGTTTCAGCCAGTATGGACCACAAGCTATAGGAGATTCGCCTTGAGAGTAGACATTCTATCCATACACTATGAATTTCGTCAGTACTATGGCCGACAATGGTCGCCTGATGAAATCAGCTGACCTCTAGTGTTATCGGATATGAGGATCTGATAAAATAGGAACATCTACTATAAGGTCACTTTACTTTTGTCTGTGATAAATAACTCCTCTTATCATCAAGAACTAAACTGATGAATCTTTTTAGAGTTTCAACCAGGTGTGAAAGTAACCTCAATTCAGTGGCCGTGAAAGTATCACCCGTTTGTCGAATTTCAAGGGACGTATATAGTTTCTAGAGAGGTTAATATAGTTATTGGCCTGAATGTACGTCGTTTGAAGAATGATATGTCGACTAAAATTTCGCTGGCAAGCCTTTGGTGGAGACGGTCCTATAATGTTGTACAAAGTACGATGTAAAGCACAACACTGACCCTCAGGGAATTAAGACCTCATTGTCTAAACCTCAAAGGGTATCGAAACTTTCATTGGTTTTGAAATTTGAATATCATTGTTCTGACTTTGCCATATCTGACTTAACTCAGAGCACTGATACGTTTCGTGAAAGCGAGTTGCTTTTCAAACATAATTGGGCGTACACTTTCCAACCAGTGGCATATAAGGTAACTTCAGTACAATTAGGTAGAGCGAAGTGTATCCATGATATACTTAATCTGTGTATACTACCGCCACACGACATTTATCGTAGGTATAGTTTAGCTATCAAAGATATCCTTACACTTCAGAACAATTCTATGTTCCTTCACATAGGAACTATGCAATCGCTATAACATTACTCGTGATTCACATTCGGAGAAGTTGGTAGTCCATTCTTCTTCCTAAAACAACAAATGAACCATCATCAGAAAATAGGTCTGTGCATTCGACAGATCTCCTACAAACAGCGGTGTACAATTTCCTAGCCACCGCGCCAAGAAAAACAATGGCTATACATCTCTAATCCAGAGCTCGGCGCAAACTTCTCCGCCGCCAGTCTCGCAACAAATCGTCTTCTCTAATATCGATATGAACTCGAGTTTATCTCTACTGTCACATTTTCCTGACAAATCTCTTCCCACGGGAGGCTTGGGCAGAGTTACCGGCTCTCTGATTACGCCGCCGAGATCGAATGCTCGAAATCTTTAGGGGGTCTCTATCCGCTCTGGGGAGTAAGCATCTGAGTCTTTTTTCTTCCGGCAATCCTTCTTTCAGAGTATGATCCATGTCGATGAGCTTGATATCTGATATCTGGCAAAAACCTACCCTGCTGTTTTCCATTCAAAGTTGGTTTCTTTCTCCAAAAAACGCATATATTCCATAAGAAATAAAGTATGTTTTGGGGAGTTTTGCAAGTATCATCCTTCAAAAAAAATTGTAGAGTTAAGCCCACCGTGCAAAACGCTCTCTCAGTATCATTAAACGCGTTTGTCATTTTCCAAGTTACATTGAATTTTCAGTTGGTTTAATTACAGTTTGTTCTGGAGGTAACCAAAGAAGCATCATCAGGTTGATTACGGCGTTTTATATTTGCAAAATGGAACAAATACACCTTTTGTGTCTCGGTGACAAAAATAGAGAAATCGTTTTGCAAAGTGCGAAAGCAATTTACACATTTCCTTTTTTTCCAAGTCAAGTGTAATTAGGCGAAAATAGAGGAAGTCTCTGAATCATTCTTTTTCGCCTAATTGGACTTGGTAGCTCAGTTCATTAATCTTGCCCTTGTTACTATCAAATGAGATCTGCTAGTTTTATCAAGTCATTATCATATGGATGTGAAGCCAGTGAAATGGCTCATTAGCGCCTTCCTTTTCCTCTTCTCTGCCTTGATACAAATGCAGCAGAGCATCACCTTGGTGCTCTTACAAAATCGTTTCCTTCAATGAAGACCATGTTTCTGTTTTTACTTTGCTGCATGTTAACGCCGGGCCGACCCCACACACATCATACAATAAATCGTGTGTCCCAAAAAATCACGTCATGATCAACGGCACCACCGGAATAGGTGGCATTTTTCATTACTACGGCAATGTTTCAAATAGCACCCGCCGTTTCTTTAGCTATGTCGGGTTTGGTTATTGTGGTGTTTACGGTCACTCGCCAGGCGGCTGGCAACATGCCAGTCAGCTTCAAGTTTTTACCAACTGTGTTTCTTTCCGTATCCAGTATTCTGTAACCAGGATAAAGCAACCTTATTTTTCAGGAAGCGTCATATTCTCCAAGTTGACGGACTGCCGCAGAAATGTCCGCTGCTACTTTTCCACTTTTCAGGTCATATTGCAACGTGATCGTTCCTTCCAGCGACAACCTCCGGCGTATCACAACTTTTGCTCATTCGCTGTATCTTGTTTACAAAAGCTACATCTGAAGATTTTACTGATAGAAAATTCCAAAAATAGCAGAAAATGCATTATGCATTAGTCAATGTTAGTACACAAGTAAAATGGAAGTACTAAAACATAACGATATTGACTGGATTAAAGAAAACGTTCTGAAATTTTGCGTGCCGTTTTGTCTCCGATCCTTATTGGTATTTGGCCATTATTTATTTGTCATGGCTGGAGAGATTGGGATGGTTGTTTACGGTATTCCTGGAGCCCCTGTTATTTTCCACTCTGACGTGGTACCACAAAGCTATCGAGAAAAGATAAATCAAAGTTTGTGCAGCCTTTGGGTGTCTTGTTAGCAAAAGCCGACACTGTATTGCGATTTTTATTTGTTTCCTGTATGTTGGTCATTCAAAAGGCAATGTGCTCACTCACCAGTCGTATCAGATGTATATTTTGTTAACATGAAAGACAGGCTCTCCTACGCCTTGGCCTCTGGTTCTCTTCCAGCCTCTTCTGGTGTTGTTTGTACTATCGATACATCTCTTGTTATCAATAGAAAGATCCATTTTCGGCTAATTAGCAAATCATGAGATTCCTCATGTACACGGTTTTGGTGCCGCGGGAGGTCACTGCTCTGCTTGTCCTTGAATTTGAAACGCCCCACGTTTTGTTGATAACGAGAATTAACCACGCTTTGGTGATAACGAGAAATAACAGTGAGTTCACTGTCTATATACGTATGTTATCCTCGTCTAGGGGTTACTTGATTGATCGTAAGATTCCACAGGCGAAAGCGATTCACGTTACACCATTTTCAAATTACCTTTATTGACATCAATACTAAGAACAGTCGAAATCATTATGACGACTACTGTCGAAATAATCGATAGTCAGGCCTTATATCACGGACATATTAGACAAAGTCGGCAAAGTTATGTGTTTTGTATTCGTGAAATAGATAATCGAAACATCATACACTGTAAACAACGCTACATATGTATTTGAAATCAGATATTATCTGATATCAAAAAAGTATGTGGCGTAACGCTCCATCATCTACCTCAGAAAAGAAGAAGAACTGGCGAGTGTCTCTTACTACACCTCGAACAAGATATTTACATTAGAGTAAAAACGACATCAACCTGTCAGGGGATGACAGCCTTCTCCTGTGCTACGTTCTAATAATTGTCAGTTAGCAAAAAAATCTGCCATCATCTCAAAGATGGGTTATTGTGATATAGGAACCTGTCAGAGAATGTACACTTTGCAAGAGTTGCTTTGACAGCTTGAAGGAGTCGGCTCTGGTGTAAAGACAGCCATAATAGAAGCGATAACTAGGATAGCGTGTACATGTATCCTTTGTGGGCAAAACCTGTAATTGTTCAAACGATTGTTTCCTACTTGTACTTGACAGTTAATGTCAGTACTTATATGGTTTTTGAAAATGCTGAAATAACGAACTCGTCTGGCGTAATAGAATAAAATATTTCCGTCAATTGATGACCCCCTTTCAATAAATCCAAACATCAGAACTCGCTCACGGTCTACAGAAATGCTGACTTGATATCATTTCAACACACTGAAGGGGCGAAATCAGACTGCACTCTAATGAAGATCTACAGTTTATCCTGTCGGTAGGCAAAATAATGATTTGTTAAGCACGACCTCGACATCAGCAGCAATTTTCTGCCGAAAAAAGCGCCGCCATCCGCTATGATTGATTATTTTGAACCTGTTCGGTTGATTTATCTTGATAAACGATCGTTCTGAAGACATTACAGTTTGCTTCACTAGTCAGGAACCCAATTCCTTTGATTGATATTCTTCCAAATTCCAATCGTTTGTGCAGAAAAACTTCATTTTATCATGTTTTGCTTCACTGCACTCAGGAGGAAACGGAAATGCGTCACTTGTGAGTGGCAAGAGTGCCCATCAAAAAGATACAGAAACCACACAAGTAGGATTTCTGAGGTATCAAACTACATCCTCGTGACGGTCTCTGGCTATAAACCCCGAGACCATGACCGTACTTGAAATAAGGGAATTCAACCAAAAGCAACTACATCGTGCCCGCGCTAGCTCAACTTTCACCTGTCGCTTCTAAAGATTGAAGCTCCTCTTCACCCCATGTCACATGTTCATTTATAACGGTCGGCTCTGTCTGAACAGTGAGGGAGAAGAACCGTTTTATTGGCTGAAGTGTTCATTTGAGCTGTTATTGATTCGTCTGACCTTGGCCATCTTTCATGAGTTACCAGATTTTGCTAGAACTAAATCACCCGCGGCAAAATATCCGGAGAAAGATTTTGATATTATCTCTTATGGTCATATAAATATCTTCCTTTGTCATGTATAGTCATTGCAGCCATTTGGATCGATGAGGACGCCTTTAATATAATACTCTCAAAAGGAGATAGAGAGAAGTAAGACACTAATGCAAGGACAATTGCACAGCCACTTCTTATCTTCAAAGATCAAACGAGTTGTTTGCGGCCACACTACAGCAATAAGTGCTTTGTTCAATGTTTCGATCCCTGATCCCTGCGGCGCTCATAATAAGACACAACGCCTATGACTTGGACCCATATGATCAAAGCGGTTATCGGGTTGTGACAAACATGTACCCTCCTGACATTCACTTGTATCCTCAATTAAGACAAGTCAACGAAGCTGCAACAGATCAAAGGGGTACGTAGTTTCGGCTCAGAAAAGAGAAATACACGAGGCTGTGGACGCAATTTCACTGAAACTGATTTACTTCTTTATAGAATCAGCATATTTTTATACCTGTAGGCATGATAGGTTGCTCATTGTGGCTGCGGATACTTGAAGCCTATGTGGGTCCTTTCTTTCGGCTTCACGTAGATGCCAGGTGAGCATCCCTTCCCTCATGAACAGATCGATATGAAAAAAACAAGGTTATCTCGAAACGCTAATGTGGTTAAAGTTTTTGGGAATTAGCCGCTGTCTCTTCCGTGGCTGCACTAACGTCTCTTTAATCCACCTGAGAGTTTCCACACACCAGGCGAGACAACCTCTCATCATGAGAAGATAATTGCAGACTCGGCCAAGTGGCTGCCTCCATTATCGACCACGATGGGCATAAAAGGCAGATATTCATAGAATCATTACGGCCAATAAGAAAATCGTTTCCCGGCTATTCTGCCGTGGGTGATTCAGTAATTACGTGATGGACGACAAGGCCAGGTGCGCTCTGAGGTTAGTGAAGGTCGCTGATGGAAAGGACGTCGGCGCAGCAGAAGGTTTCATCACCAGCTCGTACATCTAAGGACAAAGTAGCCAGTCGAGGATCAGCTGAAAGCCTATGGCACTGGGATAATGACCATGTGCCACTCTCACAACTCCAGAAGAGAATCGACTCTTGGTATGGCTTGACCACCACTAGCAAATGACTTTTACATGTTTATTTACTAAACATGTCAAAGTTACATGTGCTAGGCTACATGTATGAATCACAAATATCAATTGGAGAAAAAACTGGACTGTAATAATTATAAAAATTGCACCTTTTTTCTTCTATTGAAGCTTAGAGATGTTTGCCAAACTCATATTTTCTATAGTTTTAAAAACGATACACTAAACAAATCCATTTTATCCAATGCTTTTTTGCTTGAGAATGTTTTGACATATTTGAGCAGGGGCCTGTAGTTCCGAACATCCCCTCTCAGAAATAACGAAAGAATCTGCGGGAGCGATGTGTTTTGACCACATAACAAAAATGTAATATAGAACAATATATCAAGGCTAATCATTTGGCAACGTAGCTACAGGGCATCTTTCTACATCATAACAGCGGTTCCGCTTCCGGCGGGATTAGCGTTTCGTTTCCTCTCCCTGTGTTTGCCTGGGGAAATGTCTTCTTCCTCCCACCAGAGAAACTTGATATACCAGCGGTAGGATATCTATTCGCCGACTAGATCGGCGCAGGAGAATAGTAAATAATGGTAATTTGGTCTCTTGCATTAACTTACCCAGACGCATCATCCTAGTGTAAACATAGAAAAGATATTGTTACCGAGCACTCTTATGACAAAAAATGCCATGCACAGGCAATGTAATGTCACAGCTTAGCAAACTGTACATGTGCCTGATGAGACTCATTATGCTGGCTCGGGAAACTGATTGAAGTGGTGATTGTTCTCTCGCGTCCAGCTGTCCTTTCTCATCCTGACATAACCAGTGATTTTCAATATACACGTACGCCGCCTCTCGATAATTTCAGACGAGGTAGGAGTATCAAAAACCTGTATCCCAGGATGTCTTTTCTTGACGCATCTTTGTACATAATATCTGCTCTTGATAGAGGCACCTGCACTTCCTTGTGTCCGCTAGAATCTTACTGTATAATTAGCTGGCACGGCCATAAACCATCAGCGAAATCAGCTTACAACGTACAGAAACCTGCCCGAGGATGCACTCCTTTACTTGTTGTTGTAATTTTAAAAAGAAAAGTTAACATTGTCAAGAACCCTTAAAGTAAACCCTAGGTCTCCACTTTTCCTTTGGCCATACTTTTGTAGGTTGTTAATCTTGCCTGAACATGAGTCTTACACTCTTGGTTATTTGCCTTATGGCGGCAAAATATGATTATGAGATTTCTTAATCGATTCATAGCCTTTTGTGGACATTGCTTGCCTATAGTTGGTAATAGACCAGAATATATTGATCAAAAGAAGGCCAGCAGTATTTGACACCCTTCTTCGGGAAAGGAGTTTACAAGGTGCGACCACAAAGACACAAGGAAGGAACGATTTCCCAAGGATAACGATTTTGCAGATATCGCTTTAAGATATTATATCAAAAACCCGATATAAACAGCCGCAACTGACACCCTTTTTCTGAGGGACGGTTTTACCAATTTTGTAAGGGGATTGTTGACCACAAAACAAAGACGATTATTAGCATTTGAAGATGTTCAATAGAAAAACACTTACAAATATCGTTTAAAAATAACATGAATAAAGGATTGCTAGAGGTTTTTGACAACGTAAAGGTGTGACCACAAAGATAAAGAACTGCTTTGACGAAGACTTGGAGTCTTTCTAAAAACATCTTCTGAAATTGTTTGAAAGTTGATAAAGATATGCCCAGAAATAGCTGACACCCTTTACCTGGGCAAAGTATCAAGGAGGACTGTGACCATCAAATATAAACTGTAGTTTTAACAAAATTCCAATATACACACATTCAGATATATCGTTTGAAGATAATATCAATATAGAAACGGCATCTTTCCTTTGATGTGATGTGACTGATACACCAAAGGACATCCCGAGCGCCTAAACTTTCCCTAGGTGAAAAGTCTTCAAGGATTAGTTTGACTTGTGTTGGCTTATCATCCTCTGTGAAATCCCTTAGAAAGTTTAGAACAAAGCAGTCACACCTTCAGATTCGTTGGTCCTTGTCCACTGTGGCCAATCTATTGTACACTTGTTGTATTACAGGAAGGGAGAGTCCATTGACTATGTTATTTGTAATGAAGGGGTAGCAATGCGTGACATTATCCTGGCCGAGTGGAAGCGACCACCCCAAATAACAAAGACCACGGTCGATCAATTGACTCTTTCGGGTGTTGTGAAAGGTGTGCTATTGTTCCATAAAGACGATAGAAATAAAGCCTTACAAAGACATGTAACACGTACTTGTACTTACCAATCCTACCGTGATGAGCCAATAGGTGTTGCTATATTGTAACAAGATTAGTAACGGAAAAAGGAAGCTTATGTACTCATGTTGTGGAAAAGATACCCCGCCAATTACTATAATGTATGAGCGGATTACGCTTTCTTACAGTCTGGCGATTGTATATTTGAAACGAGTTGCTAATACAATTACGGTCACATTCACACTCGGCTAATGCACGCTGTTGTTTTTCTATGCTAAAGATGTAAATGAGGCAAAAAATGTCCCCTTAGCTACAATTGTATCATCGAATCACAATTTGGTAAATGTTTTGCATCTTTCTGATGGTTTGCAAATACACTACCTGAGGTCACATTCACACACGACTTCATGTTTCCAGGAATGATGATGATTCATATGTTTTATACTCCTTAACCTCCAAGGCAATGGTGCTGAAATTTGTAATGGCAATCGTTGAGGTGTTATAACTTGACTACTTGATTACTCAAGAAAACCTTTTTCTACATACATAAGCCATTATTTCCGGCCATTGGCGTTAGATATCAAAACTTGCTTGGGATAAAGAGGTACAGTGTACGCTTCCGACAGGATACATCTGACAGATAAATGCCATTAAAAACATTTTTCTAGATGTTTATAATCATTACCAACCTCATACTTTAAATCGTTTGTCCATTCGGCTTAAATTTGTTTCCTGTTGTTCTTCTAAAATCTCTCACCATCTCTTCTGCGTCAAAAACTCAGCTATCCGGTCGTTGCTATCCAGGTGTCGACCAATCTTCCGGAAAGACAACGCTGTTTAAGTTTCAGGCAGAAAAAGAAACACGATCCAGATTCAAGTTAAACAGCTTTCCTAAACTATTTAATCTCTCTACTGAAGCCGTGTCAAAAGTTGACGTTGATACCAACATCAAACATTTAAAAGTCTCATATTGTGTAGTTGATAATCGTTGACTAGGCGTTAAATCAAATAGAGCCTTCTAATAGCAGCTACCAGAGGTAAACTTTCCATTAGCATTGTCTGTCTAGCACGAGTTTCCAGTTTCTTTGTATATTTTACCCATGGCCATCAATTGAGAACCAAGAAGTACAAAGACACTTAACATGTACAAATGTAGTATATTGATATTTTGATGAAATACTAGTATGTACGGTAAGTTTTCGATTTCAAAGCAGAGCCAGAGGATGCTCAGAGTGAGTCCAATATTGCTTATCATGATTATAATCAAATACTATAATATCTTTGCCGCTTCCCTTACTCCACCTAGTAATCGAAACAACCAGTCAGCCTGAAGAGAGTACCTTTTTGTTCTATCGGCGATGGAGGATGTCAGATACTGCTGACCATTCCCAGATCAATAACTCGAGGTCCCCTACCTTACAGACAATCAACTCACAGATGGCAAGAAATCAAATAAGAATTCCCATAATCTCATTCCGTCAGCCAATACTAGTTGGTGCAAATAGCAATCGACATCATGGGCAAGTTGTCACAGGACTTTAAACAGGATTGCTATGAGATTTCTGCCAGATTCTAACAGGACTCTTTCCAGGTTCATCCACTCTTTCTTCTATGCTCCTGTCAAGGCAAGACAACCTGAAAAAGTCTGGCCGCAGGAAAGTGGACACTACTTTGTAGGTTCTTGGCAATGCTACTGAGCACAGCCCTGGGCAGATTTTGTGGTTGATCCAACTTGTTCTTGCGTTATGCTGGTATCACTTGGCCTTGGCCGTGCTAGCTCATCAGATGTGGACACAAGGAAGCTCTGAAACCTTAACTTGAAGTTCAATACCCCTTACAGGCGATCAATGTAAAAAGCCCATTAAGTCTGCAACTCAAATAATACCATACTAGCCAACTTGTAAATAAAACATACAATACAATCGCATCCAATTCATTTTGGTGACGACTGTATACTGCATGCTTGATTCTGTAAGAAGCATCCACTGAAGTGTCGACTATAACATTTATTTCAAAGTGAAATAAACCAATAAAAGTCCTGACAAGCTTTCTAAAATTCGATTTGAGACGCTGCAATGACATTACCTTCACCAGGTAGCCTAGTTGTGCTACGGTAATACTATCTCAGTCTCGTTTATGTCGCTGGTTGCGCGTTAAGGGGTGAAATAGATTTAAAGATTTTATTTGAACTTCCATTTGACGAAACCAGAATCTTTCACAGATCATTTGCTGTTATAGTGCTTACATATTAGTTATGCAAATAGAAGATGCCTGTTATATTTGTAATGTATTTCAACATTATCTTTAAAACTATAATGCCCAGCGAGCACTCGTTTCATGATGACTGTACAGGAAAACGATTTTCCAAGAAAATGTAGCCGGACGAATTTTTTAAACGTTCTTATACATTCCAGCTTAAGACAATTTCATCTTAAATACGCTATTGGAAACTTTTGTGTGGTTCTTTTCTAAACTATTTATGAAAAAGGAATATTCCTTCCAGATTTGTAATCTATTAAATTTCTTCTAAAACTATTACGATTTCCCCAGAATAAAAAAACCTTTTGATGTTCTAACATTGTAAATGTAGCTTAAAGACAAATTCACCTTAAAATATGATATCGGACTAATTATACACCTTTCCAGAAATGGGGCGCTGAGTGTCCGAAATAGTGATGTCATAAGGGGAAACGAGGCCTTATGGTGGAGGGACAAAGGAGATAGTCATGGTTGACCAACACACTTGAATGCCTTTAATGACGGACAAGGGGGAAAAAGTTAGTTCCAATGCAAGCCACCAATTTCGGGAAGCATGTATATGTTGTTCTTTCTAAGCTGTTGCATTTAACCGGCGTTTATTTTGTTTTGTTCACCGGCATAGATTACTTCAACGATTTTTCCCGACGTTCGTCCTTCAAAGATAACATTTGATATAAAATAAGCTATTTGACAGATTGCATCTTAAACTTAGCCATCACGTTGATCAAATGAAGAAATGGTTCGCTTGGCTGGAGGCCGGTTTGCCATTTGACGAACAAACTTCATTTTCTCTCTCTCTAAGAATGTAATTTGAAAAATGTATTTAATCAACCATGAATCAAAAGCAGATAAAAGTTTCGTGTGGATCATTTCCTTGCTTGTAATGGAAAGTTAGTCTCGTTTCAAGTTAACAAACGGATTGATACGTAGATTGTGAATGTATATACCAGTAGTCAGGTTTTGGCAAAATTGGAATCATGCTGATGACTTCCTCCTTTGCAATGGAAAATTATAATACGTTGCTTTGCCTCGGAGTCAAAAATTGAAGTCTTACATGTTAGTGTGTTGACTTACTGACGGCCTGTAAGAACATCTGTGTGGTTCCGAAACAAATTGGATTGGGACATGTTTACTCGGGTTATAGGGGTGGCCGGTCAGACTTTCATCCCGACCACGGTAATAAGCATGCCCCGATTCTTTTGTGTTTTGCTGACGTATTCAGACACAATACAGCCAGACACACATGGGAAGAAAATATCATGCCTCGGCTGCGTTGATGATTATTGGACATCACATTTCAAAGAATATTATTTAGACGGTGATAAGCCGTCTCCAAATTTGATTTGAACATGATTAGATTTTGACAAAGTCTGACTAAATTCCGGAGGAGGATGTTCATGCTTCATCATGGGCTGAACGAAACCGATCCACTGCTTTCGGAGAGCAAGTCTGACTGATCTTGAAAAAATCATTTTGTGACAAAGCCACGTGTAGTGGTTTTAATGGGAAATTGTTACTGGATATAACATCTTGATATCGTTTGATCGGACAATGATTAAGAACCTGGTGTATTTTGAATAGATCCAAGGAGTGAGTAACTTTTTCAACAGCATAAGATAATGACGCACCGTTTGTTATTGGTCACGACTGTACATGCTAATCATGATGCAAGAACGATGTGGCATCTTAATGCTCTCGTATCAAAGAGAAAGTTCCATTGGCAAAACTCGGCGAACGAATTCGATTTCAAATTCACTGATCGCATGTTATCAAATCCTGAAAGCTAATGTTGCAATTTCGCTTTTAGCCATTTGAAGGAGCATTTCGTGCGTTTCACCGCCCTTGATTCAAAGAAAGACTCCGTGTTTTATCGCCCGTAAAAAATCTTAATAGCTTTGAGTGAATCACTCGATCGTTTTCAATTGCAAATCAGAATTTTAGTAGTCAGGAGGTTTGCTTGCTTGAGTTTCCATCCGTGGAAATCAAAAGGTACCGGAGGTCTTTTGTCACCTGCTTGAAGTCGGCTTTTTAAACTTCCTTTGACTTCAGTGAATGTCGTTAATGGTGTTAAAATAAACATGCAAAACATTTCACTTCTTCCACATAAGACTGCATAAGCACTAGCTGCCATACACCGGCAATTTAGGTGTTATAAAGCATCTCAAATCTTCTTTTTGCCTTTCATCACTATTATCGAACGTGTGATATCGAAATTTGAACATGATGTAAAGCACACCTTTTAAGTCACAACGTTACACAATTGCAAAGCCCATCTCTGCAACCTGTACATGTGGTTAAAAACATCGGTTCACAATTGATTGCTCTCCACCGCAAGACTGACGTGCTACCCTCTTCAAAGACGGAGGTCTTCGCTGTTTGTGTTCACCGGTTGTATGACCGCCAGAAGCCCTTATGTACGGGAAATGCACCTTGTGCCCCAGCCCTGGAAATGTATGAAGTGGACGTGAAATGCACCACTGACAGTGCCACAGATGAGGACTGAGTCTATGTACTTCATTACAACGCCAAATACTCTCATAAAGCATTCCTGAGAGAGACGTTTAATCAATGGAGACTTCTCAGTTTGTCTTACTGCAACTTCATGCAAAGAATCAAAGAAGGGTGCCATTAAGAATACTAAATTTCAGTTTTAAGAGTCGAGTGTCTCGACTCATAAAACAGAAATTCAGTGTTCTTAATTATAGGACACAGGATCACCTCGTATAAAAATACCCTTGGGTGATATTCGAAACCATTGACTGTTTTCCAATTTTGTGCTAGCATTGAGATATGTAGCGGTTCAAAAACAAACTCAAACAGCATTTTCTCTACTCCATCCATAATGAAAAATGCTTTACGTATTCCATTTGAGGAAAGTAATTGAATGTAAAGAAAGGCGCCGTTTTTAGAGGGCGTTTGAGTATCTCGTCCCTCAAGAAAGTATTACATGTACTCTTCTTCATTAAAGCGAAGAATCACCTAGTAGAGTATGCCACAAGGAGATGGGTTTTTGTCCTGCCGTCGTCTCGGGGACAACTATCCTGCTTTTCATTACGACATGAAAGCATCTAATTTAAAGGGATTATAAAACCATAAGGTTCAGGATGCATTTAAAGTATTCCCGAGAGACAGTTATCAGTTCGTATTACTGCAATTTGATTCGAAGAAACAAAGACATGCAGAGATAGATGTCTGTGGAGAATTCTCTCTTCCCGTGGCTCCATAACCATTGCCCTTTATCTACTAGTATACTAAGTGATGCAAAGAGTATGAGAAAAGCAAAGGTACATTATACAATGTTTCGCAGTTACTAGTACACTTAACCTTTTGCACGTAGATGCAGATAGTCACTGTCAACATAACATAAAGTATTTTTGGATTGCGGCTGAAGTAATCACGACTCTAGAATGCTGCTCTGCACCAGAACGTGAAATCACCACATAAATAGAGAATTCACCAGAGAGCATCACCGAGGGCGGCATCATAACCATCGACAGTCATCAGTTCTTGCGAGAGCAATTTGATGCAAGGTTTAATGGAGTGCGAAAGAGATTGGTCTTCCATTAATGAAGAAAGCTCTCCCGCAACCCAAGGCCTTATCTCTTCGTTTAACATGCACGGGCAAATTACATCACTGGGTCCATCCTGATCCATCATCCGGGGCGGGAACGAAGTAATGAGAATAGGCAGTTATGCTCTGCTTCGGGATGGTTTGTCTGCGTCAAGTTGCAGTTACTGGGAATTGACCAGCCATTTCCTCTCCTTTTTGTCGATGGGTGCCAGCTGGGAAAAATACATATTTTCAAACAGCGAAGTATTTCACAGTCGTCATATATTTGATAAGAACAGCTTCATTCTGATGATGCTTGATATTAGGTGCCATGTGAGCAAGATACCTTCATATATTTACATAGGAGTTTTCAACAATATCAAGATGGCAAACGAGTGCCTGAATGAAAACTTGATGGCAATCGAAGCAGAGAACCGCCACCGGCGATAAAAAAAATCAACTCCGGTATGCATATTCGGCGTCAGAAATCCTCATATTCCCTTGGAAACTTTGATTAAAAACGTCGTCAATCCTCTCTTCATTGCTACACGCAGTGATGCTGAGTTAAATGAACTGAAAGAAAGATTGTTCGGCCATAAATCAGCCCCGATATCGTATCCCACGACTTTACCAGTTCGTTAAACATGCCGAGTATAAAGGGGGCATCAAAAAGTGATACAAAAAACAGAAACTGATCCAGTTCATTCTATTTGTAACGGGTGTTAAAGTATTTTGAGATGGCCCCTAACCGTATATCTCTCCCATCAGGTCGAACGATTCACAAAGTCATTATCCGCCATGGATGCAATCTTAATGTGCAGATAACACCAACAGTGATTTATTGGAGATGGAATCTCGTTTGATGTGATACGTTCAATGAAACACCATTAACAATTTATGCTTTCTAATTCTACCCGGAGTGGGTCATAGAACCGTGTGAAAAAATGTCATTAAAAAAGCAATCGCGTATTTGTCGACTCTCAAAGAAAGACATCGGATATTTCTCCTAGCTCTTGCTTTCGGTAATGTTGCAGTCGTCTCAGAAATGTCCCCCTCTCGTGTCAACGTAAAAGCTTTCATCTCACCAACCTTAAAGTGTGTAAACACTTTAAAAGCTACTAAAGGAAACGAAGATATAGTCATGTTATTGAAGTTCTTACACGGTCATACATGCATAGCCAGAGTTGAAAAAGTTTGTACTGGGAACACCGCGCAATACGAAGGAGCTCTCATGGCAGTTATAACGAGTACACACAGTCACATAGACAGATTTTTGAGAGCTTTTAAAATTCGCCATCACTTCACATGAACGATAATAGCAACGGAAGCTTTTAGCATCCATTTAATTGTGCAAGGTGGAACCAACGTGAATTGCCTAGAATACTGTCAACTTCACAGATGGCTCAACGTCGTCAATAAACGTGTTGTATGACCAATTACAGTTCTGAGGATGAATAATATACTAGATTTGAAATACCAGAAAGGATCTGAGCTGTAAAGTTGTACGTGAGTTTATCTCCCTCATAAACGGTAACTGGAGCTCATACCAAGATGATTAAGTGAAAATGTGACTTTCGGTGAAAACACTGTTTTATCCTATGCATTGAGCAATGCACTCTCACTTTCTGAAGCAAGAAAAACATGTGTAGCCTCCGTATGACCAGATCTTTCCTGCACATTTGGGCCTGAAGCGGGAACACTTCCTACCTTCTTCCCGTTATGAATTAGCTGTACTTTCATCTCCTCGGTAACCTGACCTATCGTGACTCCTTTAGGCAAACATCAGCTGTTATTTTTTTCGATGTAGGACACAGTAACTGTCGTTGTCGTGTCTCCAATCACATGTCTTATGAGGTATTAAGGATAGTGCGTTGTGTAAATCGAAAACCTTTTCACCAACAGTGTTTACAGACCCCTACCTCTACCACTTGGTCTGTTAATGCTACGATTCCCGCTCTGTCCACATGCATCAACGTGGAAGGTCATCCCTATGTTACTCGGGTTCTAATCTGCCCACGCCCGACTTTACCTCAATGCGATACAATACAATTATTAGTGGTGCAAAAGAAGAGGCTTGTCTGTATAACTTTGAGGTATGACACCCCCCCCCCGCGCATCACGACTGAGGTTGTTATTTCACACCCGGTTGCACACTAACAAATACTTTGTTTGTGGTACGAGGCATACGCTAGTCTGGAGTACGTGGGTTTTACCAAACCGGTAAACTTGTTTTATTTAACAACTGTCAATAGTTCTGGCAACACGCAGAAAAAAAGCTATTCTTGGCCCTTTTGATTACGACCGTGTGAACTGATCGTACGTCCTTTTTGCTTCACAGAGCCGTACCTTTCATCGACTGGGAACAAACAAGCAATAATCCGAACTGACATGCTTTAAGTAATCTGAATATCGATTAGACTTGTTTGTGAATTCTATACGAAGGTACAAGTGTATCGGAAAACAGTTGCGGTTCAAGGCTACACTCTTATCGGCGACTCTCTTCGATTGCTTCCCTGAAACTGTATCGGTACATTATCGAAGCTGAGATACAATGATCATGCCTGGGCCAACCGTATTGTAAGGCCCGATCATTCCTTGCTCTCTTCAACAGATTGAAATCGAATCCGCCTGTTACATGAATGTTCCGTACTTTGAAGCCTAATTAGCAACATAATGGTTACTGATTCTGCTATAGCCGAGGTATTATGACATAAGAAGGTAAATCATAGGGTGGGGACTTATCCTCATTAGCTTGAAATCGAACCTGCCTGTTGTGACGTTTTCCCAAATTGCTATACGCTTTAGTCTGACGGATCCAACTCTGTTGTCAACTTCTGCAGCGTCTAGCTCGCACGTTGCACGAATAAGGATGCGTATCATTCGCGCCTTGAGTTGTCACGATCTGCACTGCCACTGACACAGGATCAGACCTTGCTGTCAACCTCTTAAAAACACGCAGTTGATTTTAGCATTTCCGTTGCTTCTCACAATATACAACGTTTTGCTTGTGTTCATTCCGACGGGTACCTCTAAGAACTAAAAAGTGATGCGATTTAAAGTTGCACCACATCCACAAAGGATATTGCTTCTCCGTTCGTTTATAGGGATGCCATGAAACCAAAGACAGGAACCTGACCCCTGAGATTCCCGGGGAAGGTCTCTCATGGCCTCGGCACAGGCACGGGTCTGGTGATAGCAACGACCAAGTTGTTCCCATGAGCTTTGATGCTCTGTTGCCTGGCAGACGCTGGAAGGCTTAGTTATTGGCGGTCTTTCAGAAGAGAGTCTCTGTTGGTCACCTGAACCACAATGACTCATTTCTGCTGCAGAACAAAGACAAGTGCCAAGGCAGACGGACATGAGAGAATTGAGTAAAGAAGGGAGAGTACGAGTTCCATAAATGTCAAGATTATTGTCAGTAGTGTTGTGATTTGGGTCCGATGCATGAACTGGGATGATGATACGCCAATAACCATGATAATCTTGAGACTAATAAAAAAAAAGATTATAGTGATTTTCGTAGATTTCATTACATTATAAAACAGTTCTAGGTGCTTTTTGTATCTTGAGACTGGGAGCTTTTGAGGATAGAAAAAATGTCATAAGCGTATAGAAAATATCAAAAACATAAATGAAAGTACATGTAGTCTTAGCCATTCCCTGTTGCATTCTCCGCTTCGCCGCGTTCTTCATGAATCTGTGTTCTAAAATGTCGTCTTCTTGAAAAAATGTTTTCTTCCTTTCCTTACCATTTTTCTTGGAAGAATGGAAGTCGAGCTAATCGAGTCAATGCACACCGTTCCTCGTTGAGATGTGTCTCAGGTGGCACTGTCATAAGCTAACTCAGGTGTTTGAGTTAATTACGCTTGGTAACATCTTTTCCACACTTGACTTGTCTGGCATCTTCAGTGCACTCTCAAATGTAAATTGAGACTTACCCTTTTGAAGTTCTTTGTTTCAAATTTGAAAAAAATTGTTTCCACGAGTTTGAGTTTAGATACATGTATCATTTTCTGTTTCGGGATCCGACCAGACATTCTGTTTGAAGATCTTTGTCTTAATGATAAAATGAAAGCCCAGGAAACCTTAGCCTTTTTTCTGCCAACAAGCCGTGCCATTCTACATGTACTTCAAACTCTACGTACCGGTATGCATGAGATGTTTACAGTGGGATAAGACAACACCATTACAATCCAAGCCACACTTCGCGAAGCGGTCACATCTGATGGATCGCATTACACTCAACATGAAAGTTTTCCTCTGTCTCTGTCGTGTCATCAGGCATTCACCCATCTCACCAGATCATCCAAGTTAGTTGTTACCGAGTCAGTGCACACCTGAGGTGCTCTTGTGATGGATGAATTATCGATTAAAACATTGACGCGTTTCAGCTGTAGCAATGTTAATTCCGCTTTCCTCGGTACCACTTGAGCTTTTCCGTATGGTATCTGCGCCCATCGAGGAAAGAATTCTAATTAACTCTTCGCATGATACAAGCAATAGATTACTGTACCAATTACTTTTTTTACGATCGAAATGTCACTCAGTGTCACGCAGCGGCATTTAATTTTTTTTTAGCACAGCCAAATATTAATTAATGGTCCATTTTGTGGGTGGTAAAATGTCCTTCTACTTCAATGATCGGCGAGATGGACAAATTAAGTTCAATTTCCTATGGCAAAGATTTACCGAGTTTACCAAGAGAGATTATAGTATATAATTTACCCGACCAACTTTCCCCGAGCTTAATTTTGTCGAAAGGCCCAGAGAAAGAGTCAGACGACAGATACTGGAGACAATCGCCATTACATCTTAAAAAAACCCGGATTTTTCTATTCGAGGTCGGCGAGTCAGATAATCTCACAAAGGATACAAACCATTATATAGATCTGTTGACAAACTTTAAAAAGTTGGTTCTTTGATGTCGTTTTTGGGGGATGAAGCGCTTTGAGGTCGGGGCTTAAAACGGCGCTCCAGGTTAATATATATTTTTTGTACCAACTTGTGTTGGTTCTGATGATTAAAGCGGGGAATGAACTACACAATCGCAATTTGTAGCAAATAGGAAGCAGCGGGCGCTACGTTATGGTTGTCTCGGCACTAATGGTAATCACTAGTTTAAAAGGAAACCTCATTTGTTAGATTACTACTGCAAATTGCATCCGTACCTACGGCAACATAGAAGCAGTAGATTTCCCAACTTCAGAGTTCCCAACAATAAGCTCAACAGCCGTTACTTTGAAGACCGAAGTGGAGAGATATTTTGTTCTGAGGAAGAACCCAGTCTGGTATCAAAGTATCTACACTGTATTGTTAAAGGAAGTCTGCAGACAGGAGCAAGGTAGGTCAGATTATGTTACAAGAGATCGCTGGTAGGGGTCTGACAGGACATCGAATCTATTCCCAGTCCTCTAACAGCGCATATTAGGCACCTGTCGACGACTAATTTGGCCCCCTAGTTCCCATCACTTCCCCCTTTCTTTCAATGTAAATCAATGGTGACTCTCTGGCATTCGCAGGAACCTTCAGTGGTAATGAATCTCATATCGCCACAGTCGCAATCTGTGTCGACGCAGGAAAATTTTGATCTTGGCTGTCTGATTTTTGTGACGAGTGTCCCTTGGGGCAGTCATGTCAGATTGCTCCTTTATTAGGTGGCTGGAGAGTTGTTTCTCTCTAGGTGAAGCCGAGGCAGATATAGGATGAGAAATCAAGCATTTTGACAGTATGCCGACGCCACAGACTAACGCCAACTGTACACTACGAAGTATTCGCCAAATGCAAGAACTGCAATGGCCGACGGTTACCAAGGGTTCTTGAGCTTTTGGAAAAGCTTTCAGGATTTTTCAGCCAACGCAAATATGCAAACCATAGAAGTTTGCCAGTGAAATGAAAGATGCTGTGAGAACACGTTTGTAAAAACCTCCTATACTATCTTCAGTAGTTTGTCATTCACATCACAATATTCCTGGAAGTTGCTTTGGAATAAATTGCGCTTTAAAAATTAAAAATCAACAACCACCGCTACCAATCTTGAGAATCTAAGAATCTTGAGAATCTAATTGTCCCTGCTTTTCTTCTCCTGTAGCTCATGGGGTACTTTTAAAATGTGTAGCAGTGACCTATTTCAGGATATTGGCTTCCGAGAGGTTTTACTGAAGATGGATTGTGATGCCGCTTTTGCCTCCAGCGATAAGAGTGAGTTCGTTATCCATTAATGACAATCACTTCATGCTCCTTCTCTTGATTAATACCCTGATTTAAACGGAAAGGAAATGCACATTTACTAATGGGTACCGGAGAGAGCGAAATATCAACAGAGCACTCCCCAAGGTAACCAATTAGTGAACATCAATTAGCAACAAAAACATGAATGACATCCGGCTTTTGCACTTGGTTCATTATCCCGAGTCGGAAATAGTCTCATGCAAATTTTCAAAATCGGTTATGCATTCTTGCAAAACATGATGATGCCTGTGCGATGTTAGACGTTTTGTTTTGGAAGTTAATTCAGTCCCACAGGGGAACAAGATATTTTTAGGAATATGCGAAACCTGTCCAACATGGTAACCATGAACAGGAGAAAACCAAGTTGAGTTGGAGAAGGGTTGTCCTACTCTGTTATGGTGAAAGTTCGCATCCTGTTAATGGAGAACTATCACATCCGAAGTAAGCTATACGGCTACTGAACCCAGCGAAGAAGTAAAAACGTTACAACTAGTACATGAACGGTCCTGTTTCAGCAATAACATCACGAACCATAGTGCTATAGATCCATGACATTACTGATGTGGGTGACTAATTTGTGAGACCAAATAGTCCACACAATATAAATCACTGCCTTCCTAAGCCATGCTTCACGGTAAATTACCCCGACTTGAAGAAAGAGAGTAAATTGTGAAACTACGGGCGGTTACTTAGAAACAGGCATGCGTCATTAATTGTTATTCACAATTGTATGTACTTGGCTATCTGCTTCGTTGAATCTATTGTAAGTGAGAAGACTAACACGGCAGAGTTGAGCAGCTCGTTTGATCATTTGAACTAAGCCATTGTTTCATGGAGGCATTTGTGCATTTGTATTGAATAAGCTAAGCGGAATCATTCAGGCGCGGGAGGTGGCGGTCGACAATGACGTAAGGGCCCAGAAAATAGTGTAAGGCCAGCTTACCGTCGGCCTATCCCCCAGTGCGTGCTGTGACATTTGACAATGCGGACATACACAATGTGTAGGAACATGGAGGTATACCTCCATGGTAGGAAGTAGTTAGCCGGTTTTGGTGCGTCTGTTTCTATAGGCCTATTGCACGTCATACAAGCCTTTTGTACAGACACCCTTCAACCAGCAAACTATCGTCTACACAGGATGACTTTGCTGTCATCAGTGCATTACCGATAACATTGTCCCAACAATCATGTTTTACTGTACTGTGTGAATCAATAAAAATTACACGTCTTCAAACTTTGTTGTGTATTTATTTTTGAATACTTGACTTTGTTAGCTCTGATGGTGTCATTATCAAACTTATCAGGAAAATTATTCATCCGTGCATTTACAATAAATTGTCCAAAGCATCAAGTTATTTATGTACGGAGCGAATCAATAAAATTAAACTTTAAAAAAAGTTGTATATTGTTGATTTTTGAATGCTTGGTGAGTTTGTTACTAGATGTCAATAATAACACCATCAATGAGAGCTAACCGAGTCTGCAAAGTCCTCCATTTATGCATTCCCAATAAATTGTCCACAGTATCATGTTGTTAATGTACAGAGCGAATCAATAAAGATTATTCGTCTAAAAAATTGTTGTGTATTGTTGATTATTGAATACTTACTTGGTATAAAGTTTGGCGCCAGATATCAGAAATGACATCATCTGAGCTTACCAAGTCCGATGTGTATCACTCGTATTGATATTCCTTTTACTGCTTTCATTTGATGGTCCTTTAATACATCAAGACAACAGTTCCCCTTCCTGAAATAATATTAAACATGATATATGCCTCTCATGTCTCATAATCTGACAACAGTAGGCAAAGAATTAAGCAGCTTATGTACTGCCATTGTTGACGAACCAAATATCCTAATAACTTGAGTTGTCCGTTAACGCTCCTAATCATAAAAAATACTTTTCCCCTTATTTCAAAGAATGACAGACGGTATGTATGTCTCATGGCACCGAATATGTCAGGACAAAGTGTCCTTCCTCTCATACATTTGATACATAGATACATCCTATCCAGGTATGATACTCTCTTTGACTGCAATTGCACTTTTTTCTTGCGATGAACAGCTATTATGATGGGCAGATAGGTCGTGTAATGCTACACTAACTAGCCATCTTTCTGGAACATCAGACACCCGACCATTTTTTTATCTACGCGTTCGTGTAGGAAGGAAAGGAAATGCGCAGATTATAGTGCTTTGATCCTATTCTTTGAATCGGCAAAATAAACTGCCGTAGTCTTCTATTTATCTTTAAAATTTCAAAGAATCTCACAGATGTGTGCATTGTACATGTATCAACACACTTGGTACATTATTCTTTCAACATTGTGTCTGGTTACTGCCTTGTTTCCTTTGATCCTATAGCATTCCCAAAGCATATCCCTATTTTGCAACAACTGAGCTGAATGTGAAATACACTAATACAAACGACCAGCAATTTAACGAAAAGTTGACTCACATGCGATATCCATACTTTGCTATTAAAATGTCCATAACTACATGTAGTTTGTAATTAATGGTTATGTACGTATGTGTGTAATATGATGTTTCAAAGTAAATCTGCCCGTACGGTCTTATTTTTGCTGTACGACATATACAATACCATTAATATTTCGTGGTTTTTTTCAAGAAATCTATTTTGTATAGGACCTTTTGTTAATCGACGATTACTGAATGAAGACAATAATGTACATAATTTTAGTCTCAATGATCATACCAATAACAAAATGTGCGACAATATTGTGGAAACCGCATTGAAAACGGTTGAATAGGAGATATCACAAGTTTGAGGAGTTGATGTTGAAAAGAGCTAAACTCTACACGTATAGGCGGATGAAGGATACGTTAGACACCATTAATGCGGCATACGAGTCGGCCCTTTATACCACGTTATAACTTGAAAGTGACATATCTATTTCTAATCCACATAATCTCAAAGATTTGATCGTTGCATTTATCTAAAACTTTGAAATTGGATGTGGTGTCTCCGAGCGCTGGTTCCCCTCCAAGCATGCCAAGTTTTCAGAGTATCATTACAACTGTCGGGTGGGCAAATGAAAATAAGTACACGGCACTGTCACCCAACGCTGGTATCTGGTGATGATCACCCGAACAAAATCACTTTTTTCAGATCATGTTCAGTTGGTTCAGGGTCTCAGCATGCCGACTCGGTGAACATCAATCCTAAAGTCTTCTCCTTTTACCTTTCTGAAGGATGGATAATACGCGAATCGCCGGTAGATCGACATGGATCATCAACGCAGAAAATATCAAATCTTCGCTGAGTGTAGCCCTCTGAGAAGTAGACGATGTATCTTCACCTGCAGTGCGCTGAGAGAAGACAGCTTAGTGTCAACTGTACAATGATGGCGTCCTTTCAGTTGTATCTTTTCTAGTTCAAGTTCCAAATTTGTGATCATCAGTAAACTTGAACGCACCCAACCTTCGTTGAGTGTAGCCCTCTAAGACGTGGAAGATGTATCTTCACCTGCAGTGCGCTGAGAGAAGACAGCTTAGTGTCAACTGTACAATGATGGCGTCCTTTCAAATGTATCTTTTCTAGTTCAAGTTCCAAATTTGTGATCATCAGTAAACTTGAACGCACCCGATCTTTGTCGCTGGGCTCTACAAGCAGTTTTGAGATGCAATCTAGATGTATAAGAACCAAATATCTTGAATCAGCATATGATACAATATAACACCATTTGCTTCTTTCTGAAATCGACTCACAGTGTTGTCTAAAAGTGCTAATTCAGGCTCTTTGCACGCGCTGTTAACAAATAGTGAAAATCAGTTCTTACGGATTTATCCTGGCGGTGTGTCGCCGACTGGTGGCGAGCGCTCATTGGCGAGGGAAGTCATGTCGCCAGCATGACACGGGCGAAGCCTCCTGGATTAGACTAGCAAGAATGTATCGATCTAGGAACAGATCACGGTTCGCACTCGTGCTGCCAGCATCCGAAATAAATTGTCTGTTGGAGGGGTGTTCGGGGAAATCTTCACAACGTTTGACTTGGAATACTAAAGACACTGACTTGTAATAGTAGTCGAAAGAGCGGGTGTGGTCCACCAGGTTTACCTTTGAATTCCAACACGAGATATAGCAGTCACCGTGTTATGGAGATACGCTCTGATTGAACACCAGTGAAGAAGGAGTGCAAGGTCGATTGCGATGCGTTTCGAAGTCATTTATATATGACAGGCGAAGAACAGCGTTAAATGGATCGTCAACCATTGAATTATTTCGTAATTATTTCGGTTGATATCGCCAAGCATTAGGATACACTCCAGCTGAGTGGTGGTGTCACCCTAAATGAAATAGTGGTATACTCTAAAACGGAGTACTGAGTTATAAGTGATTGTGGTTTCATTTAACTCGTGAGTTGAACAAGTGGTTTCCTTTAACTGGTGATTATTGATACCATTATTTGCCATTAATCTGAAGAAGGTTCTCAGGGATTATCTTCAGACATGGAGACTACTTTAGCGATACTGTTTGCTGTCCTGGCAGTTCAGTCGAGCCTAATAGGTAAGTCTATTTACTACTGCTCCAACTACTGTAACGTCTTCAATCGTTACTGCTACTCTCGTTGCTAAGACCCCTGACCTAAGGTCCAAGATGCACAAGGCTGCTGGCAGCAGTGATGTATGCCCAAGTAGATTAGTTTTTGAGCTCAGAGTAACCAGACTTTTAAGCTATCGGGAAAAGTTGAAGTGTTGTGATACCGGCTCACTCTTTGCTGTTGTCCAACTATGTTTCCTCAGTCTAGCTCAATTTCTCCCTCCAGCGAAAGATTCTTGGTCTTTCAAAGTGAGTCTTGTCGGCGAACATTACCGAACTAGTTGAGCCTTCGCCTTTTTAAAGTAATGCTTTTGAGAATAATATTTAGAATATTAAAATAATCAGTACTATCTAGTTTATATTCATATTTTTGAATTTTTTTTTCGGAGCGGAAACGACAGGTCGGATATCTCGAAAATCTTTTTACTGATGCAAATAAAATTCCTTGTTAAAGAGAATTTCATAGCATGCAAGTGCTGCAAGCCCACTGCATTGAATGCATGCAAATACCTAACAAAATAGTGGCAAGGGGTCATTCTGAAAAAAATCTGAAATATCGACTGAACCCATAAAATTATCTTTCTTCACAAATTACGATTAAAAATATCAACCCTTTCTAAACACACGCGTGGCAATGTTTAAAAAAAATATGCATAGATGTCTTTAACATTTAAAATGTTTAAATAGAAAGTCCATTTCTAGCGAACCTCAACACTTAGTCCAGTAATTAGCCATTTGCGGTCGTCAGCATACTTAAGGATACCAAGAGTGGCAGCTAGTCAATACCAATCTCGGCCGTGATGGGAAGGCTCGACGGAAAAAGATCATTGAGTTAACAAGTGCGATAGTCAAGTGTGTGCATAGATGCATATGGAATAGGCCGTGTATTAATGTACATGTTGCGGTGTTGCAGGTCTGGTGTTTCAGGAATCCCAGACTCAAGATTTCATCCATAGGCGTAGTCAAGAGGGTCGGGGCACGAACGACCCTCCCCTGGGAAAAAGCTTTCAAATTAGCAAAGAATTACCCTTCAGTTGATTAGTCGAAATAAGATTACGAATTTCTAAATTGAAATGTCGGTTAGATTTTTTAAAATTCTCGAGCGCTATGCTTCAAACCCATCAAAGGACTTCAGGGGGCTCTGATAGTTTTCGAATCCGAACTAAGGTACTGACAAGACTGAAGAGGAACAGACAAAAGACATTTTATCTTTCAATGCAGCTCGTCTTCCATAGTTAGTAATAGAACGCAGACGTTGGCAATCATACTTAAGAATTCTAAATTCCAAAGATCAATCTCGGCAGTAAAGTGAAGTCACGATAGAGCGATCATTGAGCAAAGTATGTACATACATGCATGAGGAATACGCCGTGTACTGATGTAGTAGCAATGCAGCAGTGGCAGTGTCGCTGGGTCAAATACTTTGGCCAATGCTCATTAGCAGAACAGATTTGCCAACAGTAAAGTTCTTTTCCAAACCGTTTTAAAAATCCCTTAATGTAACAAACATTCTCCTAACCCCCGTAAAGTGGTGCATGTTTTCCCCGCAAACGGGCGGCTTCTACGTGTTACTTGACTAGTTCATACTTGAAACTTTCGAATTAGGTAGACTGTCAGTCACATTTCACTCGATTGCTGTAGGAGGTTTCTCAAAAATAGTTGCATGTGTAAAGCGGCCTTAATGGCTCTCGAAAAGTCGTGTTCACCAGGCTGTCACGAACATGGAATGTTAGCTTGTCCAATATCCGAAGTAGATGAATACGTCAGTCTGTCTCCAGGGCTCAAGTGGCGCCTTTGTGGCTGTGGCATAAAAAAGCGCAGTGGTACAAGACTTCGGTCTCAATCATAGGTCTAATGGTCGGAGCCGTATTTTTTTTCCAACTCACAAAAATTATCATTATGATCATTATGGTGGGATGCATTTGTTCTTATTCCAGTACGATGTTGATGGGTTGTCGTAAACAGTTAAGTTTTTGTTCAAGCGCTATTTAAGGTTTGCATAACATTAACCGCTCAGAGCACGACTTCAAACTAATTCACTGAATCGCTTGTCAATTCACATCTAAATTGACATTTGCAACCAACGCGGGGCTTTCTCGAATGAAACGATATTACATCCGGAGTAGATGAATAAGTAATCTAAAGGGCTCAAGTGGCGAGTACCAGGCTGTCGCTATTTATTTTGATGAGGTAGTCAAGAGCTCTTGTGACAACTTAATGGTATAGCGGAAGATGATACATCTATATTATTAACATGGCAAATGTCACTTGGCGTCCCGGATGGGAAGACATTTAAGGCGAACTTTTCAAAATAATCGGAATTTCGTCCGGTATGATGCCCTTTTCATGGATTGCTGCCTTTAAGTTTAATGCAAACAAATGAAAAGCTGATCGAGGTCTTTAGGTTGATGTTGGTGCCATGAGTTAAGGTATTTTCTGTTGCTGTCAACATGATCCTCCACTTTTGCCAATCTTGCTGCTTGCGCTAGCGTAGTGGCTTTGGCGAAGTGGCACTGCGTTGTCCATGGCCTGTAGCCCAGAGAAGGGGGATTTCCTAACTCGTTGCGAATGACCCCAGGGCCCAAGGTGTCTTTGCGAGGCACGAGACTGTACGATACACCTCTCGGCCATTCGAGCAGCAGTAAGAAAAGGGCCAACCACGAGACGGCATCTCAGAACCACGACTGATTTTCGTGGGCAAACAGCTCAATACGAACACAGAGTCTGATGAAATATTCACTCATCGTTAATTTGATGAGGTGCACTAGCGCTGTTGTGGTGTATTATTAGCCCCATCATATGACAAGGGGAGATCATCCTCTGATTTCATTATCAGTCTGTCATCCCTTATCAAGCTACGACACACTCGGTCTGAAACTCAGAGCTGCAGTTTTTATCAGCTTTATATTGAGGGATAGAAGTCGGTCCAATCGTTACATAGGCCGGGAATAACTTATGAGAAAGAGTGGTGTGTCATGTCAGGAACAAGCCGGGAGAGGAAACTCACTCGAAGCACGACTGGTCATTTTGGTGGCACTTTCTACGCGGGCACTCTGATATGATTGCGATATTATCTGATTACTAGAGTATGCTCTGTGCGTCGTGAAAACGGTATCTGATGTGAATGCAATGACAATCTTTTCATTGTTACTGTAAAAACAGTACCTCTGACCTGGTGGTTGCAAACCGATAACGCCCAAAGGGCGACTTACATGGTTTGGGCCTGCGATAGCCGATACCACCTGTCCTGTCCCCACGCTGCGAGCCTTAAGTATGCTGCCATCATCTTGCTCAATTAAATAGAGTATCATTGTTCATTCAATTTTTAAATCAAAGCTTTTCGATTCATCAAATATGCGTGTACGCGTAACTGTTTAGTTCCCAAAAGCATCGTAAGCGAATGTTGTATAACCGTCATTTTCTTTAGTCAGCATTAAAAACGTTTTATATACACATCTCGTTCAGGGAGGATTTTGTGACGGTCGGTTAGCTTATTTGAACAGGTTTTGCGTTGGTCTAATACAACATTGTGTTCATAAGGAAGCTTTTCATGAGACACGACCCGGAAATTGCGCACGACAAAGACGAGAGAGAAAGCATTTTTATCTGGATTCCTTAATATCAGTGTACAAAGGTATTATCTGAACATATGTGACACGGAAACACTATTACTACCTCTAAATACACGCTTCTAAGCTGGGGTTATAAAACTTCTAAGACCGTGTCTCGTTTCTTAAAGGGCATGAAGAAAGAATCGGATAATCTTATCCTTTTGATGCTTTATACAATAACGATATGATACGCATTTTCATGCTGATGGTGCTCATCATTGGCAAGTATCAAGGTGCTCAACGGTGGCAAGTATCGATACTTCTGCTCAGTATAATAATTCAGTATCAAAGGCACAGCCGCAGAAACATTTTTGAAAGTTAGGGGGCGGGGAGGGGGCAAGCTCAGAAGGTGTTAAGACTAACAAAATAGGTCTTTCAAGCGAGCTGACAAGTTCCGAAAATGGGGCTCAAGGATCCACACCAGTGAAAAAGGCAACTTGACCAGCATTTGTTCCAATTTATCGCCAATAAACCAGTTTGAATCGCTGAACTTGGGTTACTGATGCATTTTCAATGAGTCTTATTGCATTTTTTGTTGCAATGTGATGTCCAAGCTAGCAGTATAGTCAGCGTCAAATGGCTTGATATCACCGACATATGATATCTGGTTCGCGCACACTCTGACACCCACTCCAAAAAAACTCCTCTCGTTGCAAGTGATTCCACCGAGAATTACCAATAAGTGCCCATACATGCTTTGAATATATATCAGGATTCTTGCCTGATGAAGATGTGTTCCTGAAAACTGGGTTGGCTGAGTGTGTTACGCCCGCTGTCTGTTGGTGTTTTTATGGTCAATCCACGACATTATCTAGACTAGCAATCAATATGTCGATTAACGTCTCAGCCACTATAAACAATCAATTTATACTGATGGTTTGGGAATCTAATCAGTAATATCCTGATCACATTCTGACGACCAGCGATTCAATATACATGTAGCACAATATCATAAATTGACATATGGTGTTGATTGTAATTGTACAGCATGGTGCGATATTGACCATCTAGCTCATGAAGGTTCTTATTTGGTCGCGGGAGATTCAACTGCAGATGAAATTCTTTAGAGGTTATGCTGTGACCCCGGACATCGACTACGTTAAAGGTTGATCATAGACACCACCACTTTCTCCAGAACTTGAAGTCCTAAACCAATTAAAACTCCTTCAAATGACGCAAATGCCAATTTAAAGGGTGGGAGTCTATTCTCTGGAAAACAAAGAGCCAACTCCTACCCTTAAAATTTACATTCACTTCGTTCCTCAAGGTCCTATCCTATACTAAAGCTGTCTTGCCGGGCAATGGTTCCTACTGGAGGTCAATACACATTACCGAGACTACCAATCAAGATGTCTATTAACGTCTCGGCCACCAACAATCAATGCATACCAATGATGGAGCAATCTAATCAGTCCTATCCTAATCACATTCTGACTGTCAGCGATTCAATACAGCACAATATCATAAATTGACACATGGTCAGGGACTGTGAACTCCATCAGGGATGGACAGTGATGAAAGTACAATGAGGTACTGATAGCAATGAGCTATGGACTGCAGAGCAGTTCCATTAGGATGTTGGTACGGTGTGATGCTAGGTTTGGCTCGGCTGGGTTAGACTGGGCTGTCAGAGTAGCATGGTAGTATGGATGGATATTCGAACTAACCATCATCGCTAGTGATTCCTTAAGGTCGTGGGTTGACCATACCCGTATAACGTTATTTCCCCTTTACAACACCATGGAAGCCAATCCGTCCTATTCTAGTGTATTTTGTGTGTGTTAGTATGCTTAAATGGTTTTGTTAGAAGATGGTAGAACCATCAATGAGGATGATTGTGTGTATTTTAGTACATATTTTTCAACATTTCAATACGACACGTTTTATAATGTCTTGCAAAAAATTGTGTAAGATTGTCCAATCCAGACACGTTTGTGCATCCTGAGCACTTCCTGTTTAATATAGAGACATTATCATTTTCCGATAGGGTTTGGCCGCTCAGCTTCTTCATCATCCGGTGCGCATCCGAAACTTCCTTCAACAATTATCGCATAAGCCTTCTGCCAATATCACCGAAAAAAAGTCCTGAAACTTTTTGTGTTCCCTCTTTGTGCCAAGTGTAAATAACTCTCGCGTTTTTTTCGTTTGTTGCTGCGGCACCCTTTTGACCCCACGGCCACTATTGGTCCGATTGGTTGTGTTTTGTTAAAACCCCTGCAGATTAGGGTGCGGCCATACAATCACAGGTGCAGTCCCCGGTTATCTAGTGATGACAAGAAATAGGCCGGCCTGATCGTAACATGACAATACTGCCGCTGGTCACGGCGCTTTTGGGCAAATCGCGTAGAAGAAGCGCTTTAATTGGAGAACCAAATTTGAAATTGTCAACACATCCACTGCCGATATCCCTTCTTAAGTGCAACGGAAAGGTCTGTTTGTCGCCAAAGCAACAATTTCCTTTCTTTTCCTGTCTAAACGGAAGTCCACGGGCAAAAACATCCTTCTTATACATGGCCCCAAGCAGACCGTGTTTTTTTCCTGGTGAAAGTTGATCAGTTGTTGATCAGTTTACAGTGAGCAAGAACATTACGGATGTGACTTCGGTTATTTTCGCCGGAATGCAGATTCTGTGATGTCAACATGTCATGGGAATTGGTATAAACCTCCAGTGGTATTTAACTTCCTTGTGATATATTATATTCAAGTGCATAATAACAAACGGAAGTGTCACATAACTACAACATATGCATCAAAGGAGACTTAAGGCAAGAGTTTGGGGGGGGGGGGGGGGGGGGGCTGGTCACTAGTACTCACTGACCGTTTCGTACGGTAGGAGGTCAATTTCTATACATATTCATCGCATCTGCTGGTGACATTTTTAGCAAAATAATTAGCTTCGTTTAAATCAAATGTCAAGTTTAACGTTACCTGAATATCAAGTTTCATACGGTTCGCTGTGCAAGATAAAAAAATCCACGTCAGTCATATTGAAATAAACCTTCAGTCATTGTCAGTCATCTTGAAATAAACCTTCTGTCAGGCGCTATGAACTAGTGCGCTCTTTCTCTTAACCGACCTTAACGGGAGGAGGACTTGTCTTTTGCATTTCGTTTTTTGCCCTTAGAATGCAAGCGTAGCCCAATGTACTGCACTAGCTATTGTCCTTAAACAAAGCCCGCTCTCGCGTAGGCCTTAGCTCCATTGTTCTACTGTCTTCTCATTGGGCGACATCAGCTATGTTATATGTTGTGTAATTTAGTCCACACTTCAGATTAAGTACTTACGTGTTGGCCGGGTCACTTTTGATGGAACACCTGATAGACAAATGGGCATTATATGTTCACAATGCCATAGAATCAGCTAGAACACGCCGATAATTTTGGATTTCGCAGCGTTAGGGTAGGCTACAGGTTCTGCTGGATGAAATGCCTGTCTATCACAGGCTTAGAATTTTAAAGTATCAATGTAACTTCTTCAACTCTTATCATTCCCAGCGAATAAATTTCGTTGAAGAATTCGCAGAAACAGGCAGTGATTTTTCCTATGAATCTGAACATACCAGGCATTACCGCGCAGAAAATCCTCCGTAGCGCGGCATCATGTGTCATGTTAAGATGAGGATGGCAATAAGAGCGTATGATTCTGTTAACACTTATTAGAACAGTCATCGCGAGTTGCTTCTCACAGCTGTTTAACTAAACTATTGTGACATCGAGAGCCAAAGGCGGTAACATAAACCATGATGGCTTATTGCTGATCTCTTAATGTCATCCTGGTGATTTCGCAATGTGAAGATCATTAACTGATATGCCGGGTACATGACTGCATACGCAACATTCGGAATTTACAGCGCTCATAGCTCCAGGGCATTGATCAGATTGTCGGAATGCATTATGTCGAGGGAGGGGGTAAAACACAGCGCTCATTACCAAAGAGAGAATGCGAAAAAACCTCAGAGTTTTTTTTCACAATTTTACTATGGTTTTTCATTTGACTTAAAAAACCTCCACGAGGTGAAGACATGTACTTGTGTTGTCCGAAAAACCTATAAAGCCCCAAAACATTCATTTCTATACACAGGCAAAATTTTGCGAGTAAGATTTATATAAATTTTATATAAATTTTTTTTACAAAATTTACGGTATATAAAATTTATTAAAAATTTTCATACTGATTTTTATATAAATTTACTATAGCCAAATCTAATATAATTTTTATATAACATTTATGTAAAATTTACATAAAATTAGACTTAAATGAATTTTATATAAGAACATTTTGCCTGTGAGAGTGTAGTAGCCTCATATCAAGAAATTGATTTTCGCTGGCATAACAATGCAGATAATAGTACATGCATGTTATGGTAAAAATAACCTTATTTGTAAGACGACACGTTCGTAAGCAAATGAAACTATAGATGTAGTATAGAGTCAGATACGAACGTATTGTCAGACTTTGAAAATGTTGGCTTCTGTGATTACCCATAGCCAATGTTTTCTGCTTGTCGACCCCATGATACCAGAAGTAAGCGGATCATAGTTCCAAAGACTTTACACTAATGTGTATATGATACTTTCTGTGACAGTGACTGGTAATCTTTAGAAGCTAGAAGCGCTAGCGAAACCAGAAACGTCTTCGTGGTGTGTCGAATGAGATTGCGTACAATTTGAAGCGACCGCGACTCCATGCTAAAGGTTGTGCCCTCTAAGAAAATATGTAAAGGTTTTTAAACGTTTGAAAAGCATAAAAGTGTTTCGGCAAACATAAATATACACCACCATTAAAGTCAATGGACTTGTCTATATGATCAAGTATGGTTTAATCTATACTTAATATGATAGATGAGCCAGTATAGATAATCTTATATTTAATGGACGGGTGGGGCGCGTGATAAATGGTTGTGAGCGAGCGATCATGGTTTCGAATACTTACATGTACGTGGCCAGTAGCCAAAGTGTCAATAGTCGAGTAAACGTCTTTGCCATACCTTACGTGTACATTAATGCCACACTACGATTTCTTTTTCAATTCATTTCGTATCTGCGATTGACAGGCTAAGCCACTCATCACATTCATGCCATCGCATATACTTAGGCTCAGAAGATGCTATGTCTGAACTCTCTATAATACCTTGCAGTCCTAGGCAAATATTACCACTTGCCCCGTTTCGCATACCCTTACGAACATCTACGAACGACGAAGTATGAAGTATCTGGAAATTTTCAATAATGGCCGTCAAGAAAATACAACTGTCAGTAAGTACACAAATCCACTGGAGGCATTACCGGTATTTGTTTTTAAAAACAAGAATTTATTGCCATTAGGAACGGAAAGGGTAAGCTGTATGACGTCAGTACTGCTCTTTAATCGAAGCACACCGTAACTATCACATAGCCTCGTGCAATATTTTGTCTCCGCGGAGATATCCCCAATTCCAGGCAAAGCAGCTCGATCATTGATCACAGCATGTACTTGAATCGAGTAATCGGGAGACTAATTTACCGTGAACGAGATTGGCGAGACAAATATACTTTATATTTTCCCTGTAGCAGCACCAATGGTAGAGATGATCAATCCCTTGCCAATGCTAAATCCGTGCTTGCATCACTGAGCTGGCATTTCTTATCGCTGTTTTCCATCAAGTATTCGCGAACGCATTCATCATCTCTACCGACATGCTTTGAAATTTGTGCGCGATTCATTATTTTGCTGATGCATAGAATATCACTTCTGAGAGTCCCCATGCGGAGTCAATTCAATCATGATCAGTGAGATATGGATATTTTCAGTAACAGTAAACGACAAGCTTTCTGATATTCATATATGTTTTTATCGTCAATTATATGATGCTCAAAGCAGTACCGGGTTATTTTTTAGCAGTTTGTAGAATTCTAGGGACTGCTCGATCACTACTCACGATGACCGCGTGGCAGCCAAATGTTAAAATCCTTAATGCCGGAACACGTTATCAGGCGACTATCTGCAGTAATTCGACACTGATGTCAAAGAATACTGTAATGAGTTAATAGAGTGACAGACAAAGAATGCAGACAATCATGTTCTTTTCTATATGATGCATTATACGAGTCGCTGCAACAGATAATGCCATTTTTGTAGCGTGATACATTAACGCACCTTGTTCTGTCAATACATCGTATATCGATGTTTGTCTGCTAATTCCAATTTCACAAACTCTGTAATGGAAGTGGCAATTCGTGAGCGACGCATTCACTGAAACACGTTTTTCTGTTGAATCATCATCATCATCATGTCAGCATGTTAGAGAATTGATTTAATCCGACAAAAATGTCAAAACGCTCCCAAATGTCGAAACACTTGAAATGCGTCTCATCACGCGACAGGCAAATTGCCATACAATGCATGTCAAACAACAGCAGGACTTGGCAGAGCATTCCGATAAGTCCGTGCATCACGCGATGCCAGACGCAGCGGAGCCAAAGACATCGTTTTCTGTCATGATAAAACATTTTGTCAGCTGTACGTGTGGGTTCCACTAAACCGTGTCATGCTGATGTATGATATTTAATTCTAACAGCAACATTTGGAACAACTGCAGGACAAACTACTGCAAAATGTTAAAGAGTGATTCAAAACCTATTTGACATAAGATCGTTTAGTTAAAAGCTTGGAATGAGCACAACATTGATGGCTCAAGTCTTGATAGATTTTGGTTCTGGTAAATAATACATGCTTTGAGAATTGCGCCGGAAATATCCCTAGTATCCAGCATGTAGTGAAAGGGTGAACATTCATGGTCTCAGTTTGCTGTAACGATGCTATCCTGTTCCTACTGCGTTTGATCCACAGTAATATCATAATTACAATGAGCGGGTAAATTTCCTGTGGCACGGAAGAAGGTTTAGAGAAATCGATATCTTAAAAGCTTTGTGATTCTTATTTTCTGGTAAAAGGTAAGTTGGTAAAAGCAATGACCTTGTTGGTCGAAAGAAGGCGGCTTAGTATATTACATCCTAAGTCCCCGTGGGCAGCGGCGAAGTCATAAGACTCATATAAACCACTGCATAAGCTACTAGCACTTTGTATGTCAATTGATATACTATCACCATTTACACCCGCTCTACATGAGTTTCAAATCTGAATATAGAGGCTGATTCCATCAAATGGTACATGCTCTATGAATCCTGAAGCGTTGTCACGATGCGGTCACCACATGTGACTTTTATTATTGCTACCGACATGTTTATCCCAAATAACTACCAAGCTATCATGTAAATAATCTATATAAACAATATATGCACGTGCTTCAAGCGTTGTTTCGTATCCTAGCTTTATATACAGTAGTCAGAAGCATAATGATTTTTGCCCGACACCAGCGCCACACCCGTTAAGACCTGTCAGGTCAACTTACATGTATCTGACTTTTTATGCAAATATACAACGAATTTGCCGTCAATACTACTACTACTACTACAAGCCTGATACATCGACAACATATGAGAACACTTCTCTTTCTCCTATTTCAAATTGGGTTTTCTTGTCAAAAACCCGCAGCTTACACTCATAGTACAACTCAATAGCTTCATGTGAGACACTTTTCCAATATGAAGAACATCTGTTTCTACCAGGGTACGATGCTTTGAACGCTGTCTTCGCAAAAATCTTCACTTGAAGCACCTCAAAACCCGTATCTTCCTTCCTCTTTGACTATGGTCGTCGAAAGTCGCTGATGACACACCGGGAGTACTCGACGTCAACACGGAACAACTTCACGATATCGATAATAACCACCGATTCTACTAGACATGTTAAAGGGCAAGGGTATGCTGTTACCGCTGTGAGATGATATCGTAAATTCGCGAGTAAAATGGTAGCTCTATTTCAAAACTCGACGGTGGGCGGATCAGTAGTCCCTGCGTTGCGGGGAAAGTAACACTATGCTCTTTTAAAGATGATGAAAAAACCAAGTCGTTCAACCTCCATTACTCTTTGCGACATGCCCCCATCATGCAGATGATGCTTGTAGAAAAGAAATTACCTCTTCCATCATTTAAATGCAGACATCTTCTATAGCTCGCAACCTGTTGCCCAACGTTTTTGTAGGATAACAGTCACCCTACAGACCCTTGGTCGTAGAAATCGTCGCCGTATGTGATAATCTTCTCGAAAGCACACTAAAATGTGTCTCTGTATTCATCTTGATCTTATGCTGCGGGAGGCTGTAATATCTGAGCACTTGCATTTAGGAAGAGGAACCACTCAAACGTATTAAATATGTGATAAGCTTCACCCGCGCTCATTGATCCGGCCAGTTCACCTGCAAGGGAGGGTTTCCATGCTTTTCCTTTCACCCATCGGGAACAATAATGCACGATTGAGTTCTCACGACGAGATCGACTGTGATCCATCTTGCATTGTGTTGTCAGTGCCCACTTAGGCGTGATGCTGGCCTCTCCGGCTATCGATTGGAGAATCTGAATCGGAATGCAGGTTGCACCATCACCGTGTTCATGAACATCAATCATCACGACAGACTGTCGGGCTAATCACGACATGGCTGGAATTACCATCCTTGTTTATATTGCTATAAAGAACAACACGGCGGTGGGGTCATAGCCATTACTTCATGCGACAATAGTAATAAAATAGTGTTCTCAGGACCCAATATCATGTCTTATTGATCTCCCTCCTCGTGTCCTTGCTAATCAAGGCATGGTTTCATGTTTACTTTGTGACGACGAAACAACATTAATATGAGTTCCTTCGCGAAACTGTTGATAATATGTTCTCATGACCTTGGTGTCATAATTTATTGGTCGTTTTACTCGCCTATTCGGGGCAATTAAATCCAACATGGTTAACTTTGCTGATCTTGTTCCATCTCTTTATTATCATATTTCTTCGGTGATATTGATAAGTGAATACGACATATAGTATTTTTGATAACCAATATTGTTAACCTTAAGGTTTCGGGCTTGGATGGGTCCATGCCACAAAAGCGAATCTAATAATTGGTTATGGTCAAAATCTAGTCAACTGAAACATAACAAGAGATTACAACTTACTATCATGTTGCCGTTGTGGTGCTTCTTCTTGATGTTGACATGAATCCAAACCAGCAGCGCAGAAATAAATTTATGAAACATGTTACAATCTGTGCTCCATCCATCATGAGAAAGAACTGCATATTGTACTCTTTCTTTGGTGACCTTTAGACCTTTTCTGCAACGGTGTAGCCATATTGGTGTAATTGGAATGGAAAAAGTAATCATAAGCTGTCTGTTGATTGCAACGCACTTTGCGATATGGTATAACAAAACCCCCTTAACGGGTATTTCGAAGTTGGCGGATGTCCGTTCTTCTGATCTATTCTGGGTGGTCGATCGTGTATACGCTGCTAGTCATGATAAAGTTTTCAGCTATATATGAGCAGTTGGATAGGGCCCACTTGTTTCGTGGTTTGGCTACCCGAATCAAATTATCCTAAGATGTCTCCCAACTGGGACTCTTCAGTTTCCAGCAGCGCGAACTGGCTACTTTCTGTCCACATATATCAAATAACACTCAACTATTATCATTGATCTGCCTTTGCGAGACTATCATAAGAAAATAAGACCAGATTCATCTCTGATGGATTTCGGTAATCTCCTGCACTGGTGTAAGCTTTCAGTTTTATGGAGTCCCGACTTAAAAATATGGTCTTTAACATGATCAAAATATCCCTAGCGACTCATTTCGATGTCGGGAAACTTCCGTTCCCCAGATCTATATTACTTCATCCTCCTGTTGATTTGTTGGATAAGGTTCCATCGCTTTCTTTACTTTGGCAACTCGATTCACTTAAACGTCTTTCAACTAGGGACGCTCTGGTTTTCTCCAAAACTAACCTGGCTTTTTACCGCCGTACATCCAATATTCCCACTTGACAATCAGAGATCACCAAAACAATACATAATTGTTTATTTATGGGTTTTTGTGGCCATTATAAGAAAACATGACGAGACACGTGCCATCTCTGGTGGATATCGTAAATCTCCCATACTCTCGAAAGCTTTCAGTTTTAATGACTCTAACTTTGTCTGCGGAAAACATAATGCGGTCTTGAATATAACATGAAAAATGACCTCGGAGTCTTTCAATAAAACCCTCTGTGGGTTGTCTGGTCTTCTGGTCGATTGTGCTTGTTCTATCGTGTTTCAATATTTATGTATTCGCAATGCTATAGCTTTTGAGTAGTCGGATAATGTTGTATTGGTTTCGTGGTCGGGCAAGTCGATGGAGTCGCGATCTCGTATGTCTCTTCTCGGGTAGACTTCGGCGGTGTACCTAAGCCATACATCATGGATTGGTGATTGTCTGCCTCGGTGTGTTAGCCATGTCAATCTTAATCTATTGTACGGCCTACATTGCCTATGACGTGGTTATCAAATAATTATGTAACTAACACACTGTTCACGAACTTGTCACTCAACCACTTGACACTATTAGATGTTATTGATTGATGTAAAAAGATATATGAAGAGACACAGTTGTGATCGAATACGATGTTAATGGATGTTGATGGCACGGTGTTGCTCCTTTATCTCCTTTGGACAGGGTTGATTTCAGGGGTTGCTTGCACATTATCTGTCATACCGTATCCTAGGTTGTCGCATTCTGTCATACTAGTGTCACTTTGATAGGTCACGACCTCACTGGAACAGCCGTCCTTGGTCGATACACCAGGATAACACAATTCTACATTGTTGTCATATTGTAGATCGCTCAAGGGAGCATGTTGATGTTTCAGTCAAAGAACCGAAACTAATACTAGATAGGAGGAATATGTGGCTTTTACCTGCACAATATTGTTGCAAAGGCACTAAACAATTAGTAGATGGGTGTATTCTTAGCGTTGGCGTTTTCAGTCACATAAAAGCAACAGAGACATTCCTCTTAGGCTAATGGATCAAGCGGAAATGGTGGTAGCATTGCCTGATGAGAACGGCTAAGATGACTTCTGTGTCAGCGAAGGCATGGGGACATAAACCACAAATCCCACGGAACTGGAGGCCTAATACAATAGATCTTCTGTTTGAAGCCATGAAGCTGGATGGTTTTGGCTAGATCGGCGAAAACCAACGGATGGCGCCTGTCTAACCTGTTATATGTGTTTCGGCTGCCAACCCATCTTTGCTAATGTTATTACATTTTCTGATTGAAAATCACTACCTTTGTACACCCGGTCTCACAAATTACTTAAATTCATGATGGAATTTCACGTGCCGTGATTGAACGGAAAAAGATAAGGTGCAAACTCATTCTGGTTGACAACCTTGAAGTCAGAAAGAGGAAATTGAAGCATACAGCTGAGCTAGCACTGATAACACCATGTAAAATAAATCACTTAGGTGAAAATTGAAATCGATTCAGGTGGAGCCAGGCAGTCGTGCAGAATGTTCCGATTCCTTAGGCATGTCAATTGATTCATTGGGGCGATGATTGATCATCCATGATGACATTTCGTGCTCGTGTCAGGTGTGTGTTTATGTTTCCAAAGAACTACACTGGTTCAGTGAGTCACTGATGCCGCATTGATCAGCTTGATTTACGGCTGAATGCCTCTTAAGATTATGTTCCTTTGTGCATCGCATCGCATTGACATTTTCATTTTTTCTTTCTTTCTCGGATTTTAGTCTTTTGTACTTGGTTTTAAAAGGCACCCTTAAGCTGCCTCTCTCGATCATGTCTCAGCACTGCATTACAATACTGTAATAATTGTAATTGCGCAGTTTGCTCTCGCCTTCAGCTACTTTTGAGTTCGACAACTTCGTTGGTTGCCTAATAGTAGCGAAAGTCGATACGTGATCGAAGATCAGTTTCCTGTCTTCGACTAGCTTCTGGCTTTGACCCCAGGTACTTGCGTTGGTCCACGGAATGCACGGAAAGCACGGAATATAAAGGAAATTGCGCTTACTTGAGTTCTTCCCTAACCCATAAAAACATTGCGTTCCTCCATTAAGTAAAACAAAAACTCCTCATGTCCCAGTCTCCGAAGGATTCTTTCGATAATGCGTAATTAGATCAAGGAAAAAAACCCTCTTCATGTCCCTGTCTCCGAAGTTAGCATTAGATATCGCACGATTAGATCAAGCAGATCAAAGCAATGCTTCTGATATCAGCTTAATTGACAAATGTCTCTTATTTGCACACATAGTACTAAGACGAAGTCATTCTCTTCTTTTTGTGAAAGGACGTGATACCCAATCAAGCAGCTTAACTTGCGTCATTCGACATTTTCTGTTCTAGTTGATTTTTTCTTTCCATACCACGTCCAAATTGGAAAAATGGCACGTTAAAAACGCTTCTTTCGCTCGTCAATGTACGCGTATCTTTAATTACTTCATAACGATGTTCAATTATTTTAAAATGGTCAATAGAAAAACATACGTCATCACATTCCGGCACATTCTCTGAAAGTTCAATATCTTAGGAATAATCTATTTCGAGAGAAACGTACCATGGTCGCTTACTATGATGCTATCTCATTTCATGAACTAATGAGCGCTATTTATCGACTATCGATAATGACCGAGCAACTTCTTTGATGTTTCTCAAGCTAAAAGAGCACTGGTTGCTATAATTAGGGATTTTCAATAATTAGCTTCTCGCTTACATTAAATCGATAGATGATTTGCAAGATTCGGTAGGGAATCTTGAACGTCAGGTTGCACTCTCAACATCGTCCTCATTAACATAAATCCGAACGGAAAATGTATTTTGTTGATGACCGGATTGGGCAAGAGAGGTCTATCGAAGTCCAACCAGTATGCGGTAAATATCCGACACTGACAAATCGATTGTGGCGCGGACAAGCACTTTTACTTACATAGCATTTGAATCAGACTTAAAAACTGAAAATCAATAATGTTGATAAATGAGCAGTTGGTGCTTTCCTCAAAACTTCTTCCACCAAATCTGGTCATGTAGTTCACTGATAACATGGACGGTTAATGTTGAATTCTTGTCTGATTACATGTAAACATAACTGCATTCCTGTGGCGTACGATCATTTCATTTCTCAAACTAATGTTATGTATGAGTCTCTCATGTCACAATCTTATTTTCATCGTATGTTGCCTAGCATCATCATTGCTGCACTCAGTGCTAGTGTCTTCAAAGTTCTGTTGATGAAAAATGGTTTCTCATTCAATAGTTGCCAGTGGCATACCTGGTGTTTGTTTTTATCGACAGAGAACACATATGTTTGTTCTCCAGTGGATCTGACGTTTGTATATCCAACGATGGAATTCGTTGAGTTGCATCGGTGAAGCCTTTTACTTTGACAGTTTAGTCAGAGGTTCACTGTTTATAAGGTAAGGTTCCCATTGACTTTCCCGCTCCAACTGGCTCAATTCTTTCTTCTCTGTCTCGGTGTCGGTTAAAACGACATCCACATCATCCAATAAATTCTCCGCTAAAATTCAACATAGCACAGCTCTAACCCTATATGAACGTAGGTGGTCCTATAATTAATCTACCCATCTTTTTTTATGTAATTCATTTCTATTCCACGATTACTTTGTCAGAACTGTCTGCCAGTGTGAAATACCAAATATGAAAAAGAATTAATAGCATTAAATTTTAATCGTAAGGAAATTCAACAGAGATGCTTTTTGAAAAGCTCATAAGTATTGAATAATGATATACAAGATTGTCACCTAACCTATTATGTTACAAAGGTTGGATGCCAATTTGTTTACTTACATCAATAATCTTCATCATGTATAAATATATATATATAATCATCTTAATCAATAATATTCTCATAGTATGTTCTAACGACAGAGTATAATTTCAGAAAACTATTTTCAGTATGATGTCGACAGTCACGTAGCTTTACAATGTTACAAAATTTGAATGACTACCGTTTCTTTCTTTATGAAACAGTTCCAGACACTAATCATAATAGTTATCTGATTTTTTGATAATCTACATTTAATAATTATACCTATTTACCTTGATATGACCTTTGTAGGCAACTATCAGATATTGCTGTTTTAAAAAGTGACATTAGTACTGAATAACATGACTGTGTAAATATTGATAGGTTACAGAGTTGAAAAGTTTGAATGACCACTGGTTTCTTATAATCATCGGTTTCAAGATATAATTGATATAATTATATTCAAAATAAATCAATAAATAATTAGAAGCTACAGGTAAGTCTAAACTTTAACATCGCTTTGGATTTTCATCACAATCCAGAGTTGAATCGTCAGATGGTTCTAAACTATGAACGAAAATCATTTACAAATAAATCGATGGTTTATTGACTTAAGGTCCATTATCTTGTTATCAAATGCCCTCCTTTCCAGGGTAGTCTATAATTTAGCCATCTCTGTATCACATTTATTAAAATGCTATCACCTTCTGAATAAACACCTCCGGCAAAAACTGTTACCTTACAAACTAGTTAAGGAATGTTAGTATCAAATATAAAAGGTACTAATAGTTTATAAAATATATCATTATTGCATAAAAACGTATTGAATATTTCAAAAGTAGTACCAGAGGCTAGGATTACAAAGCATGGTGAATCCAAAACCAGTCAACCCTGCGATGAGATTCGGTCTTGTCAGTAGAGGACACCATAGTTCGATCATTAATTCTACGCCGTTGGCAAGTAATGACAGATGATAGTTTGTTTGATGCGTTAGTGTGATCAGTTCGAGTTCAGTAGATGCCAATGTTTGGTCCAACTTCACCTCTAGCAAGGATTCAGACCAGCAGAGAATTCATTCATTTGATGTCCTAATCTACCTGGGCCCAGTTGCTCCTTGTTTCGTGAAGATGCTACTATCACTTTTTTTGATGTATATTTTCTTTAAATTGGGATCAGTTTGATCAGAAGACAATACTGGTATTAAGCCTCTGGCAAAGAAGTGAACAGTGCTATTCGGTCTTTCATTATCGTGTTATTTAAAAAACAAGCAATCAATATCTGATAAGTTGATCAGTTTAATCATAGAGATGCGGACATTCGATGGATGATATATTTAGTAAATCAATAGTGTTATAGATGATACCGAGAATAAATAAATTATCGCTTGTGTTACAACTATGTATATAACACAATGTTTGTACTCTTTATAGGTATTGATCGAGGTTATGCCTTTAGCTTTTTCTTCATCAGATGCTTTGTGGTATGAGCTGGCCCCTCCCGGTATCATTTCAAATACGAACCGTGAAACTCCAACATCACAAAAGTACTGTTCATCATGTTCATTACGTGTATTGATTTTAAGTCAGTACATGCTGCTTTGACACCGAATAGCTCATCAGCCCTAAGCTAACGTATCAAAGGAAAAGTCAGATTACATCAATTAGAACTTTCTAGAATGTCATTGAGTCAATTCTAGACAGTGTTGGTTAGTCTGTCAGTGCCTTTATCAATTTAGATCAGTGCACAACGTCTTTGCCACGAAGAGTTGTTTTGGAAACTAGATGCATGTGAGAATGCTTTGTGTAGCTACTCCGGCCAATGTTTTCTCTGAAGACCGACATATATAAGCTTTGCTAAGTTTCATTCTGTAACCTGCTGTACACCGGGGGTAATAGGTATATTCGGTAGAAGATCCCAATCCCCGTCACGAACGCTCCCAAGAGTTCTTAAATTTGGCCTTACCCGGGAAAGTATTATTTGACATGTCAGCTTTAAGTCGATCTTGCCATTTAAGTAAATTAGTTCACGCAACATTAACGCTTCCACAAATGAACAAAGGATATATCAGCCGTTTAGAACTGTACAAAGCTTGCACCAAGCCTTGGGCTTCCCAAACAATTGAGAAATGAGGAAAAGCAGCATTCTGCTACAGAGCTGAAATTATTTCTTTTCGCAAGAACGACTCTGATGAAATCTGCCCATTCTCTGCTATATCGACATGCTTTTTAATTATTTTCCTCGCATCCATGTTCCCCTGGGATAGCTCATTTTAAAGAAGTGGCTTCTATAATACGGTTTTGTTCATTTTTCTACCAGATGCATCCTACCATGAGCTGGTGAGAAAAAAACTAGGAGTACCGAAGCCTGTGATAAAAAAATTCCAAGCAGGGAATTGTGGTGCCTTTTTTGGTAATATTTGCTACCTATTCTTTGTTGTTTTCAGTATAACTTTGGTGAAAGTTATACAAAAATAGAAATAGTGAAAGGCAATTAGTCAAGAAAAGAAGAAAGAAAGAACTTCAATCTGTAACAATTGAAAATAGATTTGAAAAGTGTTCAACCTGAGGGCAGTTTCTTGGATAATGAAGATATTAAGAATAACATTACTTAATAGCTCTGGTACTGAAATTATGTCATTTTATTAATATACAGTAGTTGGTAGACAGGGTAAATATTAATACTATTCATTTGCAGTTACATAGCCTATTGTGAATGTTGTGGTTCCAAGAATTTTAAAAATTTTTAAGTAATATGCGATTATTCTGAGTTATAATAGGCTTTTCTTGAATATAATGAAAATGTCGTTATAGTTAATGCAATGTGCACACATTTTGTCTCCAGATGAACACCAAGGAGGAGGAACGTATTTTATGATTGTTTGTTAACAACTTGGTAGTAATCTTGGTATTGTATGTTTCTATCCCTAGATATATTGTTTAAACAAACTCCCGCTCATACATGTAAGTGAGCTTAATTGTATCGCAAGGAAATCAAGTATGATAATAAGAAACTACTTTAGAGTACTTTTCAATGTGAAAGAATAAATGGCTGCTCCACTCAAGAGCACTGAGGCATGAAGAAAAGGAAACTGATGGCAGTACTTTAAAAATTCACAAAGGAATAACGCTGAGCGATCATGTGGATGAAAGAGATGACACGTTATCTTGGACAAGAATTTTGTGGCTGTGATATGTAAGAGAATATTATATCTATATCGAAAACATTTCAGTTTAAAATGATAACATTAGTTTCCTGTTATCAGAGTTGGTTGCAAAAGTGCATGAATGTGAATGCCGAAGAAAAGGCACTGTCACCTTCTCTTCGAATTTCATTTTCTCAGTGGTGGTGAATTTAAAAATTTCAATCTCAACGTGTGTGACTCAGTTTTTAAATTTCAATCGCGAGATTGATATCTTAGAAATTAAAACCAGTTTTAATATCTTATCATATTAAACTTCTTTTTTTTTAAATATGAGTTTTTACTCCTGAGACTAATGTTTTAGCAACGGACTTAATTTTCATCAACTGGGTCTTCCCAATCTATTTAAAAGCTATCTAAAATTTCAAATCGTAATTGTATCATTTCTTTTCTACTACATGTTACCTAACCAAGATATCAGCAGGGATTAATAAAGGCTAGTCTTCATTAATTCTTGTGACGAAAATGGTTAAAAATTATTCACTGGAAATTTTATCATTAGTTATCAAATAATTTATCATCGATGTGCTTTATTAACTGTAGAGCATGAAGCACCGCATCATATGCTTTGAAATGCATGTGTAAGTGATATGACAATCGGTCGTGCCTTTTCATTTGGTTGCAAGGAATACCACACTGTCATTGATCAGATGTCTCCTGTGTGCACGCTCAAAAAGGCCACTATCTTTAACCGTGTTTTGTAAATAACACTGGAGACTTGCATATCAGCATTGGAATCGTGGCAAAGATAACTTAGCGTATAAACTAAAGGTCACTAGCAGTCACAAAAACGTTAGAGGTTTCTGATCAATATACATAGTCTGAAGCGTACTCGAATTTTCCATTCTGGGTATTAAGCCATGAAATTCTTCTCCCTCGTCGTTCGTTATGCTAGTGATTGAATACAACTTCTCGCTGAATCGATAGCAGTGCTTGTACTGGGTAATGTACTGTGTAGATATAGGAAAATATTGATCATCTTTCAGGGGGATTCTGCCCAGTACAGAAGGGAAATAAACTTTTTTAGCAATCTTTTGATGACCTTCATACTGACCATCTGGCCACATCTGTAGTTGCCGGTTCGATGGACACAAAAAATATCCAAATTAAAAAATATCGGAACCTGTTTAAAGGCCATTCATTGGAAAGCTCGCGCTGGTGACTCTCCGATATAACCACGATGATGAATTAAATTTGTTTTACTAAGCAGGAATCTGAAAGTTTTGGGAACAATAGCCTGATCCTGCCATGTTATCATGCGCCGTATCTTTAGTAGTAATTCGGCAGACGACCGAATGATGATAATCTACATGTATTAACACGATTTTAGGAAGCTTAAGATGTATGCGATGACATTTTCAAATAGGAATGGCTGCGCAGGAAAGCCTTTGTCATCATGTATATAATAACGAGCATTACTCGGAGAATGATACGAAACTTATCAGGTCGTCTATCAATCATACGATATCAAGCAAAGCATCTTAGCTTCACCGTTGTAACCCTGTCAATCAAAATAACATAATAGCTTTTTGTTGCTTACCATTTATGGCAGAACGACATGTTGCAGCCGATGACGTATTATCCCATGGGTAAGGAGATTGACTTTGTTGCACGTGAACAAAATAATCGTTGGGGTTCTGAATGGCTTTTGTGATACGCATTTAATCTTCTTTGGTTCGAACAGATGAGAGAAAATGCTAAATGGTAAACTGTTAAATTTTCACAAGAAAACTGTCTTTGAATGAAGATAACAGTGATAAACTAATACAAATCAAAGATATCAAAACCTGCAGCTGACATTACTAACCATATTGTTCCTATTTAGCATGAAATTTCACCGTATCCTAACAGTGCTAGGCTTCTTGAAGACGATCACCTTAATGGAATCATTAAAGAATGTTCGGTTCCCAGCACACAATACATCGACTTATATAAGAAACGCATCTGATATTTCTATTGTATCGTTTTTTTTCAATTGGCATCTTAGTACTCTGATAAATCAAAATACTAGAATGCAGTGGGTGCTATTTTTGCAGTTTGCTGTAACACTGAATTAATTGTTACTACTCACAACAATGATTCTGGAGATCATACAATTCTCTCGCATTGGGAAAAAGCTAGAAGGCTTCATGTATATCTATTATAGCATTGAAAGTACTACAAGGTATTAACAAATTCTCGACATTACATAGATTTTAAACAAAGTAATTGTTACTAAAAAAACTGGAAGGCCACAAGATTATCAACAGGTTCTTGAGAATGCATAGTCCAGTCTGACAAATCGCAATCTCAAATCGCCTTGGGTGTTGTTCTTACCGTTTATCTAGTACCTTAATACAACGGCTACACACAAAGACAAAGCCTTAAAAACAAGAATTTCAGTCTCATTGATAAACTGTAACTGCGAGTGTTTTTTTTCGCAGATAACCTAGTTTGGCAATTGTATTTTTATTGGAAAAACCAAAAGAACATTCGTAGTCCTTTAAAAAATCGCTATTTTTCAGACACTTTCGTTAATCGTAAAAATTAAGATGCGTATAAATTTGGTAGTTTTACGTACAGCGAGGCTTTATAAGGCAATAACAGGCCTTAGAAAGCATGTGTTTCACTGCCAGGCATAAGAAACACACTATTAAAGTGCATCTATTCGTACTCCGTCTTATGATTGTTACACGTACCTCGTTACCCATAAGAAAAGGTGGGTGTGTCATTTCTGCAATCGGAGCTGGCATTATCCTGACAGAACAATCACAATCAAGATAAGAACGGATTGACTCAGAGCAGACAGGAAGCTCTGATGAACAAATATGCTGACGGTTCAAAAATGCCCGTCTGTCCATTCTTCATTTGGCACGAAAATGTTTTCTTTTGCGTCCATTCTTCGTCTGCATTTGGTATGATGAAAACATATGTTTGGCATTAAATTTTCCTCATGCATCCTACCTGGAGCTCTTGACGATGTTATTGTACAAACACGGGTAAACATCCTCTGAAAAACGCACTAATTTCTCTCCACCAGTTCGCATTAATTCTTTTTCCGAGAATCGATTCCGCTGTTATGCGATTTCCTTTCGATCCGGAAGTAGCGAACAGGGGCGGGAGCGAACGTTGATTCTATAAAGTGTAAACGTTAAGTTTTTATAGCACTGGTATTTCAGATGCCTCCCTTTATCTTCTTATTTACATCGATCATTTTATTTCCATTCTGTGTCTTCAGCTAATTTAGCTTACATGTACCTTAAACGCGATATCCGTGAAGGAACATACGATTTATTTAGTTGAGGATGAATAAAAATTCGAAAATTTTGATTTGGAAAGGGGAGGAAAATCCGTTTGATACATTATTTTGATGTGACTATTTGTAAAAATGATGTCGAGCTCTAAGGTGAATCACCCCGCCTCATTTACAGGCATCGTGTACAGCACATATTACTTACCTGAGGAAGCAAGGTAACCATAAAAACCCATTTTCCATTGTGCGTGGCACTTCAGGTAATATTTTTTAAAAAGACGGCCCATTTAGAAGAATAGTACGACTGTGCGATGTGCAATGTGCATTAGTTCTTTATTCCTTAAAGGTATTCAGTGTGTGAAAAATTATAAGAAAAAGTATGACATTTTAATGTTTGTGTCTTTGGTTCATTTGTATTGCTATAAACGGGAAACAGATCTCTTTTCTATGCAGCCAATGAAAGAATTTCTATAACATCATGTTTCTTTCACCAAACAGATTCTCTTAGATTTAAGAGATATAAGATGTATTATATGAGATATTAGAGTTATAAGATATATTAGATTTAAGATTTTCCAACGCAAATCGTTATACGTGTATAGCTAGACTGTCATACGGAAGTCACTTTCACAGGATTTAAGAAAAAAATCTCCTTTCTTAGAAGGATTCATCACAAACATAATTCTTTGTTCATGAGTTCATCGAAAACATTTTTCAATGCCAACACCATCAGCCTTTTCAAACAATAAAGGCTTTTTTACTGGAGCCCAGATTTCGTCCCAAAATTGTTGAGGCCTAAGAGTTTCTTTTCAAACAACACAAGGCTCTTTTTATAAGTGGAACCCAACATTCCTCTCAGGACTGTTGGGGCCAACGAGTTCCTTTTCAAACAACAAAAGGACTAAATAGTTCAGCCCAACATTCCTCTGTTTTGATGACAAAACGTATCACGGATAACCCTTCTCACTCAGTACGCAACACTCTGTGCTACCCTATAGTCTTAACAAATTGTTATACTTCTTCTATCTCCAGATGCATACCTCCCTGAATGTCCATCCGACTATTTCACCATTCGATCATCATGCTATAAATTCATCAATGGCTTCAAATGGTACAACGACGCAAGAATGGTTTGCGCCCAGAACATGGGCAGTCTGATAGAACTCCAAACTAAGACACAGACGCAGCTTCTTCTAGATTATATGCAAACAAATCTGCGTAAGTATACACGTCACCGTTCTAAATCTCTGTATCGTGTCGAATTTGAGAGCCACAGAGGACGTTTTAAAAATATGTTTATCTCCCTCAAACTCATTCCCCACGATACATGTATATACCGTCATTCTACTATGTCCGATTGGAATCGTGGGTTAAGCAATATACTTAGTATCCCGATAGTAACTCAAAAAATGCTGACTTCCTCTCCTCAAACAAACCACCTTGAAGATAAGTTAGAAATCATCTCTCTGACAAGCTGATGAGATGAAAATGTCACCAGTGAAATTCCTTTTTTTGGAACCAGTACATTTTTCTCGTCGGTTGGCATGGTGAGGATACCACGGTGCGGGCACTGAATGCTAATTGAAGAAAGCTTAAGAAAAACATTTCGCTCTCTGAAATTAGTATTTCGACGTCAAACTCTCATTTTCGTGCACTGACTGTTAATTACTAATTAGAGCTTAAGATTTCGTTCCGGGAGAAGACTGATTTTGAAGCACATCGTGTCAGGTGTGCTGATGCTGAAATCGTTCACTATACTTAAACTTAAAGCCAATCAAAAACCACAACAGGGGCAACATATTCAAGAGAGGTTAGGGTTTCTTGCTACCAGGTTTTATGACCCCCTCCCTCCCTCGCTCGCTCTCCTTAATTAGTATTTCGATGTAAAAAGCTTGACTTTCCTGCGCTGACTACTGATCATTGAATGAAGCGGAAGGCTTTGTTTCGGGCAAAGAATTCTTCTTCTTTAAGTTTAACAATTAGTGACTCGTTTCAGCATGAGCATTAGTATCATCACAAAGGGTAAGCTCAACCACGGAGAGATACTTTCAACCACAGAGATAATACATTGTACAATATAACATGGCATTCTCTGACATACCTAGCTGATGAAATATTACCAATAAAATTGAGAATCATGGCACGTTTTTTACTGATAAAAACGAACAAAGCTAGAATATCGGAATTCGCAGAATGTTCTAGAATATTATTGAATCATTACAGAACCACCCTGCGGCGTGACCAAAACTTTATTTACGAATTCCAATACACTGAAATATGAACGGAAAATGATTGTGTTCAAATTAATTTATCGTATGTTACTGCACTAGATCAGTTAGACTCGATAAGATGTGTTTATATTGATTAATCATTCTGATACGTTTTACTAACTACAAGATCAATCGCTCGTGTCATGTTTGTCAGTCATCAGTGGCGTGACCAAAAATGAAGTCAGAGAATGGCGCCTGAAGTGATTTATGTTCTCAATGGCACTGGCACTATCAGTGATATCAGTGTATGGATGTTCTTTTGGAAAATCGCCTTTATCCAGTACCAACTATTAATAATGGCATCGTGACACACACATGATCGAGTTATTAACTGAACCAATGATGAAATCTCAAGGAGGCAAAGTCAGCCGAGCGCTTTCAAGGCGCCTCCAGAGAGTAATGATATACTGTTGTCACTAGATATATATCACAAATTCCAGCATCGATGTTAATTCAGATCATTCGTATCCACTGCGGCACCCACACGCCCAACATCAATGCGCAATTGAATTAATCAGGTTGCAAAAGCGTGAAATCCTTATTTCTCGAGACTTCCGTCTCTTGGCCTCGGAGGCTTTGTCTCGGATGGAGGTCAGTCTCGATTGCCACTCGTCATCATTGTTATAGGCCTGGTACTCTGACCAGTTCATTTGATTATGTCTGGTTGTCACTTGACTTCAACATGTTTAAGTGAATCGAAAGTATTTGGTCTTGCAATTTTAAGTTTGAAATTAAAGTTATTTTTTGAGAATTTATCAGCTCGCTTAACTTAACACAGCAAAACCACCCAGTGCGCATTTCGGCGCTGAAGTTCATTCACAGAAAAATTATTTGTGTTCAACCATCTTACAGAAGAACGCAGTGCCCTGAGGAACATGCGCGTTATCTTCAAAGGAATCGGTAAAAACTATCGTATGCCTCGAATAATCCATGCTATTTTAAGCTGATCGATTATTTTAAAGAATAATTGATATTATAGTTACAATGAAATTTTTGCCGTGAAGGAATTATTAATGTCTCGACACAATATTAGAATATGATGCAATTTCCATCAGGATTCATCTTTTTTAACATTTGTGACAATATCTTTTAACATTTCTGACAATATTTGAAAAATGTATGAATTCATTTCTTTGAATTCGACACTCGCACTATGTGGTTATCATTCTAAACGTGTATACGGACTAATTTCCAAAGCGGTAACGCTTCCAACGTGTAAGGTCATTCGTCATGTGTTAGACGAGCTTGAAAGCAAATTATATCGGAGAAATTTAGATACTGAACTTGGGCATGAAAAATAATAAGATATGCAGCTCCGTAAGTGTCCAAAATGAGAACATTGAATACGGACGGTACTGTGACAAGATTTCCTTAAATTGGTACACCACCAGCACATTGTTCACTCCAGGTTACTTCGTGGACCACACCCGCACTGACATATGGCTGGGCGGCTTCAAGCAAGAGAACCCACACCTCTGGCCAGAAAGGAAATGGGTCTGGCTAAGCAACAGAACAAAACTGCTAGACGCCTACCAATACACGAACTGGGAGGGCCAGAAATCAGTCGCAGAGGAGAAGAGATACTGCCTGAGCGCAACATACAACAATCTGAAATGGATGCCGAGAAACTGCAATTCGGAACTCTCCTACTTCTGCCAGATCATCCGGAAGCATGCCTGGTTTACCACTACCAAGGAGCGTTATCCACCATGTCCGGCTGGTTTCATCCGGTTCGGGACGTCGTGTTACAAGTTCCTGTACACGCATCAGCGCCATAGTGACGCGAGGCTGGATTGCAGCAAGCACATGGGCGATCTGGTCAAAATCGAGTCGAAGGAGGAGAATGAGTTCTTGTTAGACTATATCAAAACTAACTTATGTAAGTATTTGAAATATTAATGGTTGATCTGTAAGTATTTCTTAAACACGTCAACTGATATTAATAGGAGCGGCTTTATTATTTTGGCTAGACGATCCTCGAGGATATCATATACAATCAACATTTGAACCGATCAAATGAATCGTCGTGGTCAGGATGCCAGGAAGTAGAAGATCCAAATACATGTGTTTTGATAACTCAGTGCATCTCTGCAAACCAGAACATGCAAAACTTGAGCGAAACTATAGCAGCGGCTATGCATTAGCACTGGTGAGGACAACATAGTTCCAGAAATCTGCGTCTACTTACAAAGCTGCATGTACGTGTACAATTCGGGTTGAAGGACTTTTAGAGTTCGGTTCAGATTCACAACTCTTACTATTTTCAGATGACGTCCCTTTGAATGGCTTTTGGATCGGCGCCGACCGTTTTGACTGGCGCACCCAGTACGGTGCAGTCTGGGTCTGGCTCTCGGATAACAAGCTCTTGAACCAGAGCAGATTCAGCAACTGGGGGAGTGGCGAACCGCACAAGGACACATCAAGAAACTGCCTTTACGTCGACCACAACGACCTCAAGTGGCTCGGAAGTGTATGTAACGTCAAACGACAAGCAATATGTGAAATTCAACTAAAAGCTGATTGGTCGCCAAATGATCCGACGAAAATGGGTCTCCGGACATGTGATGCGCCTAATTTTAGATATGATGTCAGCGCTTCTTTTGCAGTGGTGGTTTTAGCGCTGTTGAATGTCTGCCTGGCTTGGAGTTGATCGGTTGTTTTGGTGTAGAAAGCATGGTTTAATCAAGAGGTAAATCTTTTTAGAGTACAGATTGCATCTATCGTGTTTCATTAAGGCTTCAATTTAGATATCTATTGATGAATTGATTTGGAAAGTTGCTAAAAAGCAATCAGACCGACCAAGCAGAAGAACAGAAATGTACATTGACCGAGCAACGAATTAATTAATAAGCTAATGACCGTGCGTGACCTCAAACTCTGGATAATCAAAGGCTGTCATGTGTCTTTCGATTAGCTGATTCTCTCCCCTCGCCTATCTTGATTAAAACATGTGAATTACGAATAGTGTGATGTGTGTATCAACTTGTTAAGTATCAGACACCTAACTATTCATTCAGCTTTGCTAAAATGCAAAGTCGTATTTGCGAAAAACTGTCAATTATACATCCGATCCCTTTCGATAGGGATTCTTGACTTTTTCTTTTGGAAATGGTTGATTTTAGCGATTTTGAAAAGTGACAAAATAATTTAAACCACAATAAACTTCATCATTTACTAGTGAATCTTTGAAACTAAAATAATATTTTATTTAAAAAAAAAAAATTTTTTTTTGGGGGTCTTTCAATTTCAAGCCTTCTTTTGTTAGTATACCTCCTGGCTTTACTGTTGCTTGCATTGGCCAAGGTCTCTATGACTATTTTAAATCACCATAGCATTTATTTACTTGTTCGGCCTTACGTGTGGATCTGCTGAGTGGAGCCATGTATTTTATGTTTCATGGTTCTCCTATTGAAGCCATGTCTATTAGTTTTTTTGCCTTTTGAAGGAGCGGAAGGTCCACAGAGAAACTTATCAATCTAGTTTCTTTTACCTTAAATATATTTTAAAATACCCACTTCTGAGACAAGCTAGTGGCAATACATGTACTAAATATCAATGTTGTCGTTACTTGATCAAACTATTTTTTCATCAACCTGTTCGTTTTACAACAAAACCTATACAAACCTGGGCGATAAAGGTAATGTATTGAAATATCCGCCGAGGGATTGAAAATGTTAAGTAAATTACCAGAAATGACTAAAGAAATGAGGTTGTCATTAAATCTTATAAAGAAAGCATACCGTGGATTTAATTTCAAAAAGCTTAGTAAGCTGCTTGGAAAAAGTCGTTGTGCTATTTTATTTTAGCCTTTATGTCTGTAATGGTGCTCAGTGTGAATCTGCGATTCGACAGGACTACATGCAGTGCACTACTGGTCACTCCATATCTAATTAAACTACGTAGTTTAAAGTTCGTTGCACTGCTGTACATTTTATGTACATAACGTAGCATTATATTCTGAAACAAGACAAAATATCTTACCATAAAGACCGTAATCACATTTATGATTTCTACTATATTTGACTGTATATTGCACATCAGATCCAGATGATTCACACACTAGGTTAATCATATATTGTCCGAACCAGTTTTTTACCTGGTAGTTTCTGAATGAAACTACTCATAGTTTCAGGCCTATACTAATTATGATTTTTGGATAAGTTTGCGCTTCTTCATGTTCGTCATGCCGAAAGTTAAAAATAGTCGAAAAAAACACGTTTTAATGACTTTGTTTGGCTTTATCAAATAATATATCTAAAAAAGTGGTTTGATGGTGAGTATGCTCGGGTGCTATTCAGGGCCGAGAATTAACATCTTGATTTTTGAGTTGGGCCACGTACCTTAAGAGTAAAGACTGAAATATGAAACTCATCGGACGCCCTGCGCACCTTATACGAAGCCAAGAGGCCTATTACAATGAGATTGAACCGAGCCAATAATGCTAGACTTAATCATTGTATTGAATGTGGTGTATGTAGAAATAAATGTTTATATATACTTCCTTTTTAACTTAACTCGGCGATAATTTTATATGTACGATTCTTGTCTTTTTTCTATTGAACCAATTCGTTAAATAATGAACCAAATTAACGAAGGTGATATCAGATAGCTTGTATACTAATGATGCACTACTCAAGCTAACCTCTATCCAATCTCTTTTTACCTTCTAATCCATGTAATGATTTCGTTTAAATCTATTGATACCTGTAGACCGCAACATTTTCGTTATTTTTGAGATTCGAGATTATTTATGAAAAAATTAACGATATAAATTTTTGCGGATAACGAACTATATTTTCAATTTTCCAATGAAGAAATAGTTTTTACGTAATTCCTATTTTCGCGAAACTTGGTTATTCGCGAAATCCGCGAAAATAAAACACCCAGCAAAAATTTGGCAGTTTACGGACCGATTTTATCTTTTTCATTTCGCCACAGGGGGCCCTGTATTGAAAGTTACAATTAAGGAGTCAATCGTTAATACAAAGAATTATTATGCAAACTTTGGTGCATCTGAATATCTGATGCCGGGTGATATTTGAATGACGTAATGATTGAGTGGGGATTTAGATTTTCCCGAAAATAGGTTTTTGGCAATCGGTACATTATGTATCGATTGTCGGATGAAGAAATATTTTTTGTTCATGCAGATCGAACACAGGGCATGAAAATGACTTCCATTGCAACTGAAATCGATAGAAATTTTAAAAACTTATATCATTGTATTTCGAAACTAACAGCAAATATAACTTAATTTGGCTAAAGTTCGTAAGAAATGTGCCATTCTCCAGCAGCTGTGTGGCAATTGAAAACATTTTTCAAATCAATTTTTACCCAACTGCTGTTATTCATACCAGATTATGTTTCAATACATTTGGTGTCGTTTTATTGCTCAATAGGTATTTTGTAGATCATGTTATTATTGGTAAAATACATAATGCAAAGTGAGCCTTTGTTTTTGCAAGAAGTGCCAATATTTGTGAATATTACAAAAAGGCATTTGTGCAAGTATTTGTAATTTTTCAAATTTCGGAAAATCACCATTATGGCGTTCGGTGCAGGAGATCTATTGTCGGACAGTATTTTTGGCAATGTACCACTCTGAAGATGTAAGGCATTCACGATGCCCTATGTTCAAGAAGAAAAAAATGGAAGGTAAGGGAGTGTCGGAATATTAGATAGGGTTGTAAGTTCAGTTAGTTGAACGATGACAACTTTTTGGGTCTTGTACTTAATCGGCATAGGTTTAACTATTTTCTCTAAATGGAGATAAAGGCGATGGCGATTGTTCTTTCATAATTCGCATGTTGTCTGAAATCAGTGACATCCAATAAGTGCTATACAGCTATTATTTTGAGGCGGTTTTGCATTGGAATTCCAACACATTGCAGGGGGGCAAAAAATATAAAGAGCTTGATTTGGTGAATTGATTTAACTCAGTTAATGGTTATGGTATCATAATATCATATCGAAATTCAGCCGTTTGGCCTACTCACTTAGCTGCGGGCTACATCGTGATAATGCAATGCAACATTCCTGTCCGGGTAATAGAACTCCTGGACCATAAATTGTATGCTGTGATCGGCATTTTTGTCAGCTTGTGTTCAGTTAATTGTATTCTTGGTGCTGTCTTCGAAACATAGAACGGAAATGATCTATCTTTGGTCCAGAAATGGTTTTAGTGAAGAGAAGAAGCGGAGGTAAGTGAGGTTTCTCACAATGTGGAATTAAACTTTTCAATGACTGCTGGTGACGGTGTTGCCGAGTGCATTACACAGTGTTGCCCTGTGCATCATACTGTATTGCCGAAGTTCATCACACATAAATTAATAAGAAAAGCTTTAAGTCCAAAGACAATGAATGCTATCATTAGACAATCGCATTCGTCTGTTCGTAGTTATTGTACCAAGATATGAATAGTATTTTCAGATTCTCTGTTTTGAGGGCAACGCTAAGCTCCTAAAAATGGCGTTTAAAACACATGTCTTTCGTCATTGATTCTAAATCAATGGTCTTGTATATAAGCATATATTTATTGTATTTCTACCTATTATCAACCAGGCGTTTAATACATTTATTCGAATTTACACAAACATTTTGCTCATCCTAATCTGAGAGAAGAATTAGTCTCTGTTCTCCTGTGATCACTTGTTTTGCCTATTGCACTGGACCCACTGCCCCTTCTCGCTCTGCTGGTGGCTCCACTAATCGGTCACAAAAGTTTGCACCGGTACTGCCACCTTCGTGGTCTCTAGAAATCATGATTTAATTGCGGTCACAGTAGGTGACGTCTAATTACATGACTCTTATACATTCAATCACGATAAAAAGTACCGGTGCTGCCACCTATACCTCCTTACATATCCTGACGAATGTTTCCGTACGATAGAACTACCAGGTTAGGATGAGCATTAGTTTATAAAATGGCGTTCCAATTTACGATTTATCCAACTAAGGCGTTACCAGTCCAGCCAGTTCGTTCGTGGCACTTGGCCATAGGCCGTGCTGGATCCTTTACTTCCTCAACTCGCAGAAACCTTTTATCATTTTTTTCTTTAATAAAATGTATATTGTTATTAATTGACCAATCTGAGGCACAGAGTTTTTACGTTCGTTTTAGGTGGACTTAGACTGATGATGCACTTGCCGTTCAATTTTATGTGATATGATTACATATACATAACTTAAGCATGCAGTCTTTTATAGTATTTTGAGTTCACTATGGACACGGGTGTAATCAGTACAAGAAAACCTTGCAAACCGGTAATTTTAATGAACGTTATTACGCTATGCATGTGCATAAATCTGGTTGCCAACGTCGAAAATCCCAATGTGATTCTTGATACAAGATTCATACTTAAAATCGTCTTCAGTTTCTTAATAACGAACTTGTAAAATCTTACAAAAATTTTGTTAAGGTTGAGATTTATACGAAACGTGAACACGATCCTCGATACGATTGCTTTCGTGTAAGCCGTATTCTGCTGTCATCGGATGCAAATAATGTCCGGGTGAAATCTATTACAAGCAATGGACATTTTAGGCCTGCGATAGGACATGAAAGCACCTGACGGAATTTTACAAAAGGTCCTCTTTCTGGATCATACAGGATCATTACAAATTATTGAAGGCGTTGTTTCGTATCTACCAGTAATGCAGTAAAGTTTCATAAACACTTCTTGTGAAACTGTTCAAATCGAATCGCCACAGGGAGAAAAACAAGTTTAATTCATATCTTGCGTTAAATAAATCCACCAGTACCATATTGCCACATCGTGCTCCGAATCGTGCCGCAGGAATCATATTGTATAACCAACCCTGGAAACATAACCTTCATCAATATATCTAATGCATTGATGATATATCACTTGATGATACCACGAGGCCAATCGGTTTGGGTGTGGTCCAATAGATTTTGATTACATTTGGCAGTAGGCGTTACGCAATGAATACAATAACGTATAATGTATAATGTTACGCGTAAGCCATATTGCTTAAGTGTATGCTTCATCAAACGATGAAAAAGTTTTTACATTATGGGATAAAAACTGTCAGATATTCTAAAATCGTATAACTACATTCAAAAAATGCTGCTGTAATTCCCTCGTGGTTTTTTTATCAGAGGGTAGTCCGTTACCGGTAATTAATGTATCATTTCTTGAGGTTAGTGGGAATGCAATAGTTCATTTCTTTACAAGCCGGACACGTAGTTTTCACGTGTACTTCTGGAATTGCTAGGGCTACAAATGTACCTTGCATGTGCAGTGCTAGTGTTTCCACGTTATGTTGTAGTAGGAATGCAATAGTTCCTTTCCTCAAAAGACAGAAAATTACGAAGTTTACACGTGTACTTTTGAAAATGTTGGAGCTACCTTGCATATGCAGTACTAATGTTTCACCTGAATGTTATAGATTTTCCTCTAACATTTCCAAAGGCCATAATGTAAACAAATGTGAACTATTTCTGAGCTAGCCTCAACTTGTGCTACAGCTGGCACCCGTGTCCAAAGTTGTTGTTTTGATCGCGTCGGTAAAATCTATATCAACGTTTACCAATACATTGCTTACGTACCCCCTATTAAGGCGAACCATATTTACATTTAAAAGCTCGTTTATTATCAGTTAGATATATATGTCTTATTTATCACTGTTGTTTAGCGTAATGATTATTTGGTGTTGTATAACAGTTAACAGCAGATAATATGTTCCTTTGTCTTTTTAGTGTTTAATGCATGCGTTAATATGGTCATGTATAGGCCTCTTTTTATCAGCAAATTGCTGGAAAACATGTATTACTTAAAATTGATCCACATTTGGTGAGGTTTGTTTATAATTATGCCATCGTGTATCAATAAACATCCCCTTTACAAGTGCTAATTGTAGTAAACCGCGTGTTTATATGCAAATGGGCATATATCAATATAAAAGGGAAAGCAGGACAAGTATTGATTGATGAAAGTGATTTTCATTACACAGAGAAGACGACACTTATGCCTATTCACTTCCTTACAGTGTGATGTTCCTAATATTATTCATATTCTTTGGTGATCATCCAGAAAAAAGACGATGCTGTACATTACATGCAGAGGATCTACTATAACCCCATTTATTCATTTCTTACCCATTGCTTTAACACAATTGACACATCTTAATATTTTCAGGCAAAATAAATTGCTGTCAAAAGAAAGATTTCCATTACATATCAAGGATTTAATGGGACTATGATATATATTTATGGAAGCAATCTTTCGTTGATACATGAAATAGTTCGGTAGTTGATAAAGCTTGGAATCAGTGAAACCTTGGAAACACTGATAAACCTTGGAATATTCAATGTAAACCATGGAATCACTGTGCAAATAGCGCGGGAAATCGGGTGCGTTCCTTCCACGATTTATACCCTCCCAACTGACAGTCTCGTCCCAGCTGACTTTATTGATAGCAATTTGCCAGTTAGTTCAGAAGCCAACATTTTTAATGTGGAGGATGACGTCATCAATTGGCAATGCGCTGTGGTCGTTAAAATATTTTATTTCTCTTCAATGGAAGCAAAAAGTTAGTTTTTATGATTGTTTTGTATTCCATAGACGATAAAGTATTATGCTCGGTACTAGATGCACGAGATCATAGGACAAACACACACGTGAATAAAAAAACCGCTTAGAACTGGTGACGTCACAAAGATCTCTGCATCCCTCGATGCGTACTGGAAGATGTAAGAAATCGCTCACGGCGAAGGAAATTTTCATCCGCAAACTTCGGTAATAAACATACATGACTAGGCTTCTTTTATTCATCGTTTGTTATAAAATATCAGTCAATCATAGACAATTAGGCCTAGACATAGTCGTCAACCTTATCCATGCATAATGCATGACAGGCCCCCAATTTTCTCTGTATCACCCTGTATGAACAGACCGATCCGTAGTTCAAATAGGCCCCGCGTGGTGGTGGCGTATTTATAAGGGAGCGCTATTGGTTCATATTATGGGTGTGTGGTGGGCGTGTCTTCCCATATTTGGGAGATCAGTACTGTACACTGGAGGCGAGGTACAACTGAGTTGTTCTAAAATATAGACTATTGAATCGGATATGCGACAGATTTCTAAATTACCATAAAATTCCGATCTGATCATGTAAGAATAAGCTCCAAATGTTGATTCGTAACCACGTTAGGTTCGAATGGCATTATTTCATGTTTTTATGCATTTTTAGGACTGATTCCAAGGTTTATCACTGGTTCCAAGGTTTCACTGATTCCAAGCTTTATCAACTACCAAATAGTTCATGACGTAGTCATCATCGTGTTAGTCAGGAGTAGTATATCACAATCGCTAACACAAGAAAATGCCCTGATAACTTGAAAATACTACAATGTACATGCAACTAATCGTGCCTTGTGTGCAACTCTTCCTGATGATCTCAGTACCAAACGTCGTTTCAAGAGGCAATGTTTGTTCCTATTGTTTCAGGGTTCCCCATGTCTGGGAACACGAATAACTTGGTGCTTCTGTACATTCTATTCCGACGTCACGCCGGTTCATTCCCTCAACTATTGTTGGGAGAATACCGAGTCATTGGGTACACTCAGAACGTAACACTGAGCCTACTATTCCGACGTCACGGTTCATTCCCTCAACTATTGTTGGGAGAATACCGAGTCATTGGGTACACTCAGAACGTAACAATGAGCCTACTATTCCGACGTCACGGTTCATTCCCTCAACTATTGTTGGGTGGATACCGAGTCATTGGGTACACTCAGAACGTAACACTGAGCCTACCATGCGGATTAACACTTAAATGTGTAAGTAGAGTAACGCTGCTAAGTACATCGCCCATGCGAGAGGGCGGAAAACTTGTCTAAACTTCATTTTAGAATGTGACCGATAACTTATAACTTAAATAACTTAAAACTAATCCAAGAATATTCATTAGTGTTGTTATGTGTTCTGTTAATCGTGCAACTGAATATGTTATCAATCGGGCGTATCCTATAGTTTAACGTAGGAGTAAATGTGAACCTTTACAATATCTACATATCAATTAAATTTATTACTAATATTTATAATTTTATCTATATCTAAGGCGAACCAATTAATTGTCCACCCCATGGCGACTTTTGATCTGTTGAATTTTACTATTAATTAGGTGGTTTATTATGTTGTTTTGATTTAATAACTTTATTAATTAGTGTATGATTCTAAATGTGTCAATGTTCTTTATTATATATGCGTTTAATGGCTATTTCGCAGGATGTCGGTTTATAAATGAATGAGTCATGAGAAAATAATTGATTTGTATAAAAAAAACCTCAATATGCTATTTTGAATTTTGCATTTTGAAATTTGAACTTTATTCGGTTTTTTTATAATACCTGGTTCCATTGTAGCCTGACGAACAGTAAGAAGAGAACATATGTGTTCGAAACCCTTCAATTGCATCGCCTTGAGTTACAAACCTGGGGAGATTGTTGGTGATTTGAATTTGCCAATGATATTTTCAAATCAAAGAGCAACCTAATCGCAATAGCAATACGATTGGTGGAAAGTGCAATTCTTGGGGGTTTGGCCTTTTTCACTCGTACTTACAGTAACTGACACAGGGGGTTACATCATCCGACCAACCGTGTTAATAATTTCTTCTTGTTTCGAGCAGTGATAATGGATTATTTCTTCATGGCTTAGATATATAAATATTCACAATCACAAATGCGTCGATGTTAGCACTACAAACAGATAACAAAACCCGGAGTATTATAATAAAAAGTGCAGAAAATAATTAGTGCATGCAATTTCAACATAGGTAGAAACTGTGTTTGTTTTGTCTTTGGCAGAAAGGAATCAATATTTAATGTGATCTTTTCGAAATGAGATAAAACGAAAATGATTTAGTATTGTGCATTGTGGAAAATACAAAAATGATGGAGGTCAATAACTGTGCAAGCATTTTAAAGTGTTCTCTTATCTGTCAACGTCATCGATTTGAGGCTAATAAATTTTACGGTGAACCATTGCAGAACATAGTAAATATTGTCTTGACGACATACATATTGATTTGTAAGCAAATTATGTGTACAGTGAATCTATTCTGTCGCATTTCGGCTATTAAAGAAAAACATGTAGATTTTTTTTCACATCAGAATGCGTAAGATTTGCGTCAATTACTCGACTATTTTTCAATTGGTTTAAGGCAATTGGGCATTTATGTATGGGTGTGTTTAAATGGAAAGAAATTTGAGCCATTTTGAGTCGCTGGATTTCAGAAGTTTGTATACGATTTCAGACGACTCAATATGGCATCAGCAATCGATGCGAATGATTAGTTTCCAGTAATCTTAGTAAGTAGCGAAGTAACATAGGTTCTAACGTAATCGGAGGCCTTACTGTCGTTGTGCAAATATAATTTTCTGATGTGAAAAGAAAACACTCAGCTTCAGCCTTTTGCTGCTATGGTTTCCACTCATTGGCTAATCACTCACTTCCAATTATAACGCTGAATACAACTGAAATCAGAAACACTCGGAATCTGATAAAAAAAAAACGAAGGTGTCGCGAACCATGTTGTTTTTGCATGAATCCTTATATCTCAGGTTAACGTTCAGTGTTGTTCGGTTCCTTTGCAGTAAAAGTTTTTGAGATAACATTACTGACTCACTAAGCGACGGTAAATAAGGTTTACATGCATTACTTTGTTCAGTGTGTTTGCTCGGCGTGAACTGTTATAACATGTTATTTTGAATTTAGTTAGGTTGACTCCGTTATTGTTATTGTAAATTACGTTGCTCAATATGATGTTGTCTCTATCTATATTCAATCGCTATTTTTCTCTTTCCGAGTGTCGTTTTATTTAGTAAAAATGTGATTTAAAGTGGGTTCCAATTCGTATCTGCTATTGCTTAGCGACATTCTATTAATACTCAATTTACAATCCAATGACGATATACACAGACCACGTACCAGTTGGCTTTGCACTTAGTATCTGGTATTTTTATCCCTACCACACATTAAAGGGGCAACGTACCGCACAAATCCGCCTGCCAAGTTTCCTGGTAACGTTTTTGTAAACTAGCCCACATCTAGTTTCTGATGCACATGAATTACATCATGTAATTACACAACCTACAAGCACAAGCTCGGAATAAAGAGCTTTCGGATATCTGCGGTTAAGTTACGTTACCACAATTCTAATGCAATAAATTATTTAGTTATGTGGGAAAATACATCACTATTTCAAAGTGCCTGCAGATTATATATTATTAGAAACGCCTGCATGCTTTACGTTTGACAAGGCGACGAAAATGCAAGACGTATGGAAAAACGTAGGCTTCCAAAACCTGTCTATAGTCAAATTCTAAATACCAATGGACTGATCGCACATAAAAAGACATGTATGCAGGCTCCATGTCGATGAATCGAACTTTATAATCTGGACTGAGGGTCTGAAAAAAATAACTAGTATTTTTCCTATCGAATTGTTTCATAAGTTCTGTTATTTATGTTGACATCATGTAAACAAGTTATGAGACCAATTAAAAAGTTATCAGGAAAAGTTTAATTTGAACACCCGCTCGATCGAAAGGCTATACTGCATGATGGAATTCGTGCTGAAACATTTTTTTTTGAAAGATCATGATTTTGAAGTACATATAAACGTTTCACGAACAACTGTTGTTAAAATACTTCAAGTATACTCAAAATTGCCAACAATTTGCATTACACTTGGGTGACGAGAAAAAAAGGTCAGCACCACAGCACGAGGACGATGTGAAGGGTTCTCAACTTGAAATGACACAATATTTAACCTGCCCACGACTTTTCAAAACTACTTAAAATGAATGCTGGATAACCCTGGTTTATCGAATCTGCCAATATACATATGATGTGGTATTTGTACGAGACGAATGTACATTTACATTTCATGTATCGCTGTATCTGTCGTATTTGATTTTACCCTGGATCTTCTATCAAGACAAATGATTGGACTCTTGTATTGAAGAAGAGTTTATTTCCAAATTCTCGGCCAATTATTAATTATTGTAGATATTATATAGATATGACATGAACGAAGTTCCTTCTGGTTGTAAGAGTAGTCAGCTTTACTATTGTGATTGTTTAATTATATCTCATTTCATTGTGATTGCGTAACCTTTATCGACCAAACCTGTAGTGTGTAGTATTTTTTAGTAGTAATACAAGTGCATCCTCAAACTAACCTCGCTCTTATCGTGGATACTTTAATGGTTCATAAGTATACTGTGGTTATAGATTGATCGCTGTTATTCTATAATTTTTACGGACTGAGAGTGCGTACATGTAATCAAAAAGACACTTATGCAATATTTTGCCCGCCGACTTCCCTATCCGCGTTTAGTTCGTTCCAGTCACACAACATAATGAAGTCCACTATCCGTTTTAGTTTACATTTGACTCAAACATGTGATACGTTTAGTTCTGGTTGTGCTGCATTGAATCACGGACTGAGAAAGACCATGATTGAAGAATAACTTCCCTTGGTAGTTTCACGAGAAGCTTTAAAACAACCATCTTCTGTTGAACATTGTCAATCAGTTGGGAGGAAAATGTCACTTCAAAACACTGGAAAATATGACGTAAGAAATTACAAAAACGGCTGGTTTACCTAGAAGTATGTGATTGTACCGCGCCGCTATTATCCTTGTTTCCCACTTATATAGCATAGATATCTCTTTATCATGATACCTCATGTCGATAAAAGGTTTGATAAGGATTGTTTTATAATCCTTGACGTACGAATCATATCTTTTGACTAGTTTGATTTTGATTTTTGTTTTCTCGACAGTTCGATATTCTGTATCTGATTAAATATACATCAAAGTGTAAATAATTGCAAGGTAATAGTAAGAAGTGCCATAGGTTGAACCGCTATATTCATTCTTCGGAGACAGACCTCTATAATTTGTAATTAGCTAACTCGTGAAACAAATGTCATAAAAATGTAAATAATTGCGATATAGGTAGAATAATGTTTTACATGAAAATTCCTGTCAATTTCTCGAATGTAGTCCAGTGAATTTTTGCCCAAGTGAATACTAGTATGTGCGCGCTGGCTTTAGAGACACATTAATTAACATTTCTGTAGGTGAATGATGATAATATTCCCCCTTACAGTTGCCAAGTACATGTAGTTACTAAATCGGTTAGGAAAGTGTTTCTCATATTGTTCTGGCCAAAGGTACTTAGTTGAACTCAGAACTGTGACCAGATCACATTTACCAAAAAAATTAGTAGTGTTGCACGACACTTGATTATCCTTAGGGTAGGCCTCACCAATGCTCTTTCACGGTGTCAACTAAAGCCGGTCAACTATGACACCGGCTAACCAGCGCTATGTATTAAACATGACTTTTTGTGATCACACTATTACTGATTAGTGACAAGAAGTCAGTCAAGTACCTTTGGCCAGATCTATCTGAAACAACCCTTTAATGGTCAAGATATGTTTCGGTCACTCATATATCAGTTCTTTACTTTCATGCTGCATTGGTTATAGAAGGATACAATAACATGCATGTATCCATGGGTTAGTCTTCATAATTTACGTGGCCACTACACATTTGATCCTAGGATGCCTTGATTGCCAAAGATTATTGTAAATTACTTGTGTGCTGTAATTCATTATTCATAGAGAGAAAGGTTCAAATTAAGTTCTATCATATACAGTGTCATTTTACCTGCATTAATTATATGCTACATATATAAGGCGAAATCCCCTAAAGGCGAAAAACCCTAATGAATCTGCTGATAGACCAAACGCACGGTAATATTTACTGGTAATTATAAACGAATGGTAAAGGTTTATTTATTATCACCCATCCTGAATAGCCAAGATACAAGTTAAATGTAATTTAACAGGGATGTTCTTTTCCAGCGAGATTTGTAGACGAGTTTGTTAGATGTTATTATGATACTGGTAATGGCGCAGGGAACGTGAAATTTGCGAAAATATCTTGCACGCAACAGGGGAAACGTGTTTGAACGCTACGGCGAGGCCAGTTCAGTCGTCGAAATTAAATAACACATAAGCCAACACCACCGCGAAGACCGTAACAGAACATGTGCTATATTATTTGTATTGGTATTATAATAGTATATCGAACGAAACTGTTGATAAGTGTTATTTTATTAAGCAATATCCTTTATCTCCACGATGTAGACTTGTATGGTGGTCATAATACCCTTATCATACGCCACGTTGAAGATTTTGTTCCGTTCAGCGTAGAATAAGGGGTTAATGACCGCATATGTGCGCTGCAGACGTTTATTACCAATAATTTAGTTGTAAGGCATAATACAAATGTCTTGACAGAAAATCGTGGTAGCTATTATGATAATGGAGAGGATTCGGCTACGGTAACGATTACTGATGATACTGTATGCTGACGATACTAAAGCGCTTATTGCCGTTTCTTGGTACCAGCTCACTTGCAAGCGCTATGTTATCTATAGCAGGGATATGTACGTATTAAGGGCTGACCATGATTGGGCTAGAAGTTGAAATCCTAAAGCAATTAGAACACTTTCAAAACGACGTGGAATGCCAATTTTTAGGTCGGGAATCCGTTCTTTGGTTTAATTGCTTTAGGGTTTCAAGGAGGTGTTTAGCCAAAATGCTGGTGCCTATGGTCAACACAAGATGAATTTTGAAAGCGTTTATGGCAAATTTTAGTTAGATTAATGGTCAGAGTCAGAGTGGATTTATCAACTTTACCACGTATAGTATACGCATTTGAAAATACAAAACTGCTCTGAGGAATGCGTGATACATGGCTGACATGTCATTATATTGATTACCGACCTGCTAAAAAGTGCACCTACAAATAAGCAACCAATTAACCGAGCTACTGATATCAGTAATCACGGGAAACATGCAGTACTAAGTACTAAGTATTTGACTAATCTATACCAACATGTAACCTTGACTTTTAATTGCTGATTTTTAATTACCATTAGGCGTATTGAATCGAAAGATTTAACTTCACATGTAGAAGATTTACATACATAGAGGAAAATGAAATGTTCACTTCAATGTTGTCAAATTTTGTATCTTTGTACCGTACATGCCACGAATAAATCAGGAATAATTGTTAAGAAAAATGCCTTATTTTGTCATTTGTCTGTTGGCACTTTTGCTAGCGCAGTGTCTCTTGAATAAAATGTCACTCCGTCAAGTGCTACTAAATGGCAAGCCATGAATGGTAGGTCTCGACTTCATGGCTGTGGTCCGAATAGCCACCACGACCTTTGGACCAGATCCCTGCCTATCCGTCTTGTCACCTTAATTTGCAGTGTTTCGTTCCGATAGTTGGTCCTGACTTCATGGCCATGTCGGCTGCTCATCACCGCCCGACCTTATCCTGAGGGTCTTCTTATTAACCGTTTACATTTTATCTACCTTGGTCCACGTGGGAATATTCAAATGGGGAAGAAAAAAAACATACCTACGGGCGGTAATGTCTTTTAAGGACATTTAGTAAAAAAGACAAGTTGCATGATATTTATTGAAGATATTTTCGAAATAAGACAAAACTAGACCGTGTAATACACGATCGTAATGATAAGGTCAGAGTGGTCTACGATATATTTCTTGACAACATGAAGAGACTAAGTAAGTGCATTTACATTGTAGCTGCATTATTAAAGTCGGTCTTTTACGAAAGCCGTCGCTCCCACGATATTCTAATTGGTTATCTGCTTTATAGTCTTTTGATAGTTTCTATCTTGCAATATTAAGGCAAATTAGACGGCCAAGTCACATAACGGTCCTCATAAAGATAGTAGGGCACCTAAATAGTACACATTTGCACTGTTTCAGACTACACGTCGATCGAAATGTCGCTCTTCAAAGAAGTAGTTAAAAGGTATAAAGGCCAAACATTATCAAAGAAATGCCAATTGATCTCTTTGCAGCCGCCTGGGTCATCCAATCAACGTGCAGTGCGCTATCCGGGCCTCCAGCAGCTGTTATCTGGGTCGAGTTCATTAACTTTTCCGCAGTCAGAGGCGCTGCGGTGCAATTGTTATACCACCATCCTCCTCCGAACTCGTTAGCGCAGTTTCCATTGGCCCAGTTGTCTTGGTCATTGTCATAAGTGGTGAAGGGCATCCCGTCAATACTGAGACCTGCTTCGGCGGTTAGGAAGGCATCTCCATCTGCATCAGTATTCTCGCCTCGCCTCAATACCGACATGGTTATTCGAAACTTATCAGCTTCGCTCTGCACTCTCATGGTGGAGTAGTACCTATAATGAAGGAGCATACAATCTGACATATTTTGGCCGGTTGAATCAGGGAAAGTAGTCTGTTTCATTGATATCGGATGGAATTCAGCAGATAGATTGTTTTCGAAATTTAAAGGACGACCTTGCTAACTGTGCGCATTATAACTACGGCCTGTGCCTGAAGCCATCTTTTAGAACGTACAAAAAACTGCCATCTCTAAGTCAGAGACTGAGTCACAGACTTATCCGAGATTATGGTTTCATCTGAAGTTAAGTTGCATTAGGACTCCAAGATATTTATACACCCCGGACCCGGGGTCTCCTGGGCACTTATACAGCTACAAAATATTTTAGTGTGAACCCCAAACTTCTGGCGGTATTTCACCTTGCAATGGCGGATTTGTGAAAACCTTTTTTGACTGGAAAATTCTCATGCGCATATTTATATAGAAATGCGAATTGCAAGAAATAAAGAGCACAAAAACATATATCTATTGTTTACAGAACAGAACTCTGTCATCAGTACCAATACGAACCTCGTGAAGCTTTTATCTTTGAACCTGTAGAGTTTCAGAGAGATATATTGGCTCCTGGTCCAGTTGGTTAGGTAATGGATTTTCCGGTTTCCCAGATAATAGTCGTAGCCTTTGATACCACCGAAACCTGCTGCATAATCTTCATAGCTACGATTGAAAGAGACCGTGGCTTGGGAATTCCAATTTCTGACGAAAAAAAGGAATGACGCTGCCAGTTCGAATCTGCAGAGAGGCACCCTCATCACAAACTGTTCAGAAAATTTCACATGATATTGTTACAGCCAAATGACAGACATAACTCAAGGTTGATTGATATTTGCTTATATAGCAGCATAATGGAGGGCACTCGCGGCAAACATTTACCTATTTGCTTCGTCCGACTGACAAAATTGGCCCTTTGCAAGAGTCAGAATCTCTTGACAGGTGTCCTTGTAGTATGAGTATATTGGTACAGTATTTAAGTCAGAATAGCGACAGTGGTAGATTTTCACACTTGCTTACCTTTTCATGAGGAATGTTATTTGCGAATAACACATAACCTCAAACGGTTTCGGGGCGTTTGGTGGGAAGACCCACTCACCGTGCCATTCTGTAGCCGTGGTGTCAGAACAATCTGGAAAAAAGAATATTACATTTTTGACGTTAAAAGTCTGAGTTGGCTCTACTGATGGTGTCACATGGTGCAGGGTGTCAGGGAAACTCGACAGCTCAACAGAGAAGAGGGAGACATATTCCTGCTAGGAAAACTTACAAGCTATCTGATTGGCTGAACTACTCTTAACTTGCGGATCAATCACTGCCAAACCGTCTTTGAGTTTTGGAATTTTCTTCCATGAAGTTTTATTTCAAGAATATATAGAGTTATTGCATGTATTTTGATCTCCTTGGTAGCCGAGAGGCATTTTAATCGAGAAAAACTATAATTTGCGTGTAAACCCTCCCTCTTCTGCTTGAAGTTGGGCACATCATACTGTCCCCGCGCGTATAATCCCTAACTGTATATATTTCAATTGATTGTCGTGTTAATATTGCGCACAGGAATTGCAAACGACCTTCATCAGTACTTATCAGTGCTTATCAAGCTCGTCTACTCAGAATCCCATGGGTCATGATATCCACTTAATTGATTATTGGTCGCTTTTGATAACTGGACACACGCAAATTGATCATCAAATAATTGTCGAACCAATGCAGTTTCAGCATTAGCCAGCCAATAATGAAGTTCAAAAATCTCACGGACTACGATGGCGAGTTTTCAGTTCCTACGTTATCCGCATTCTATCTTACACTTACTTGTATCTAGTGATATGTAAGCGTATTTTACAATAAAGACGAACCTAATTCGGTGGATTCTCTATGAATATGCACAATATATTCTGATGTTTAATATTCAAATACAATACACTGATTAGAATTCGGTTCATATCTTGGATCGAGAAGTCACCGATCTTCAGAATTTCACACGCATTTTCAGAACGTAAATCTCTCTCTATGTTGCATAAAATACTAGTAAGTCTCACTAAAGTCACCCATACCGTTTATCCTGGTTGCGCAAGCCTTCCCACCGTATCCGCGCGGACATACACACATTCCTGTGGTGTTGTCGATATTGCCGCCCTGACATTCAACTTTCTGCAAAAAAGCGACAAAGATGCAACCAGTTTGGTGATTCATGTGATACTGTACGCCTTGTAAGTGAAGTCCATCCGGTTGGTTTCACTTCAGCGAAACACAATGGAGTTGGAATATGCTTATTACCGCGATGGGGATGATAGGATGACCAGGCACCCGAATAACCCAAGTAAACATTGTGTTCCGCTGAAGCGGAACTAACCCAATGGCTGAAAACGCTCATTTTGTCAGTTAAATCACAACAATGGAACAGTAAAGCTTTTTTGCTGTCCTTTCACATACAGACGTTCCTTAATCGACGTACCTACAATAAGCTGTACGTACAATATTGTAGAATATTCTAATACCAAACCTTCACTCCTAGATGGGAAGTACCAAGACCCACTGTCCATAAACACACCTTGAATATTGTTTGTCCTGATGTCGTCGACGTACCGGAAAATGCAAACCAAAACGAAAAACAAACAAACAGCAGTCTGAGGATGTCAGCAGCGTTCATGTAACTTTCATGACACCGTTTATAAAGGAAATAGGTACATATAGGTCAAACGACTGCGCGCTGTAACTTACCCTGTAGAAGCTGACGACACCTGGTGTGGTTACCAACCCAGTGCATGTCCCATACCCTCGCTTGAGATTGATTGCACTCCCGATAAAACAGTTCACAGAATTTGTTTTGGACGGATTATAATGCATGTTCTCACACGCATCTCCATGATTTAAACACAGTACGGCGCAGTCTACTTTGCTCCTTGCCTGATATCTTGCTTTGATATTAGCCGTTGGAATTCCAATGCCGTCCCCGCATTTGAACATGATGGTCTCTTTCTCTGTCGCTGCTATGGCGGCCGAAACGAAGAGAGAAAACACTGGAAGCAAAGCCACTATAATGGGAAGGTGCGGCTTCTTTTGAGATGACATCCTACTGGTAAAATTTCATTTAACTAAGAGAAATTCCATGAGGTATAGCAAATGAATATCCCGATTTTTGAAAAACAAGTGCAATAAAACGTTCTGATTTCGCAGCATTCGATAGAAATATTTGACTATTGGACACAGTTCTGGTATAATTATGCGACATGTCCTTCTGGAAATTCCTTCTGAATTTGACTCATCGGTGACATAGAGTGGGACATGGCGGACAATGTCCCGAGAACCATCAGCTGAATTGAACGCGACGCCTGCCGAACATACACGGATTAGGTGCCGCATTCACTGGACGTCCCGCAAAGGAAACGGGCTACAGCGCATTAATTGAAGTCGAATGTCATTAAAACCTTCATTAAAAGCATTGTGGGAGAATTTGTTCTAGACACGCATGGCTTATGACATTAAATAAGGTGATGAATGTCAGCTGCAGCTAAGTTTAAAATGGTAATTGCCATTAGATGAAGGATTGAGTTCCGTATTCCGTGACCAGGCATACATATACAAATTACTTGTTGTTTTTCTGTCATGGCAATTGTACATAGAGATCCCAGGTAAGCATTTAATCAACAATTCATTATTTCGGACATATTCGTCATCTGTGATCTGGAATTAATCTCAAAGCTGTCAAGAATGGAAGTCAAAGGTTATGAAATTATGACCCTCTCGGGAGTAAGTAATCGAGAGGCCACATGCACTCTTAGAAATAAAGGTTTTTGACTTTTGTAAAAACTTTGGCTCTTCGACCAACACAAGCATGCCAAATATTCACCCTATATTATCTATAGTTTTTTTTGGCGAAAACCCCATACAGATCGAGGTGGAAAACCTCTCGAGATTTTCCAGTATCTCAAAATAATTTCATTAAATATCCCATTTAGAAAATACAAAAAGGCTTATAATATAGAGCAGTTTGAAATTCTTGGCATACTGTCTTTCAAACTTTGTAGTTTGAATAATCTAAACGTTTCTGTCAATTATCAAACCAGGTCAATAATTGTCCTACCAGATCGAATATCACTGTTTTGCATATTTCACTTATGCTGTCAGAAGTCCTTTTACAATGTTTGTATTGCAATTAAGGCAAAGCATCCAAAGGAAGCATATCGATAGGAACTTGATCGCGAGTGCTAAAATCGATTCAGTTTTATTGGACTTCTATTAAGTTCTTTGACATGACACCATGATAAAGTACCTACATGAATTGCGTGCACGCTGGGACTTAAAAAGTTACACAGGTCAGCCAAGACCTCTTCACTGAGCACAAGAAAAAAAATATATCAGCGTGTACATCATCAACGTAAGTTAAAACATCAACAAAGTGACCGTTTCCCAACTCGGAATTGACTTAGAGTACATTGTATACATCATATTTAAAGTTACCAGATGGTTTAGTATAAACCACTTATGAATAATCTATATTCGAGAAGCAGAATATGGATTTATGTGACCTAATAATAGTTTATTAGACAGCATCGACAGATGCCTTACATTTGTAAGTCACCGTGTCACACCGCGATAGATGTTTTCAGTTTTGCAATGCTTTATAATCGTATGATATATGAGCAGACCGGGTACCAATCTTAACCTGTCTGAACTAAAAAAAGAAAATCAACTCGTTCTTCGTATTTACTTGCTCACTTATCTTTATTTATTGAACAGAAATGAGATTAACGAACTAACACAATGAGTTGTTAGACTTCGTAACAAATGCCAAGAGTCTGCATGCCAAAAGTCACCTACTGAGAATAAAACAAAAACTGAAACTTATTGGAAATAAGACAGTTCAAAATAATGACTGTTTTGTTTCGTTTGGCGAATTTTCAATCATGGTTGGTTGTTGTGCGCTTTCAGCATTACATTTATTCGGTTCAAGAATATAGAGAGTAGTGACACAATTTCTGAGAAGATACATTTTATGGTTATTCAATGAGTTCGGTCATGAAATAACGAGCTGAAGATTTCAGTCAAAAATGAAGTTTTTTGGCGGGCATATCCGCCAAGGAAAATAGGCACCAATGTTGATAACACATCGCAGTAATTATGAAGGAGTAACAGTTGTGATAGTTTGACACGCTAATGACCCAGCGACGATTTGACGCACTGCGAAATCTGAGAGAAACATGATTGTGATTTTGTTTGTTTTTAAAATTCCCGGGAACATCACGTCTTCACGACATCAGGCATAAATATTAATAGATGTGGTCCTTATGATAAACTTCTGTTCATAATTTAAACTTTAATCAGGCACTTTTCATCAACACGAAAGAAACCGATATCGCTTTTTAATGCCCCAAAAACATTGTAAAACTACGTTCGGCTACGTTTGCAGAAATCTTATAATTATGTCACGTATACGGTATTGCTTGTCACGGGTCTTCGCCAGATAAAAAATTTTCATCAAACATTTAAGAGGTGAATTCCTAAAATGAGTGTCTTTCTAAAACATACGATGTATTTGTCGTCGGGTTATCAGTATTCACGTGCTCTGAGCTCTTCCTATCTCATGCATTTCACGATGTCCATCTTAATCACTGCATTGCATAGAATAATAACAGACATTTATAACCACTGCTAAAGCCAAGAAAATAGAACAAAGAAGTGAAGCTTTCGGTGAAGGAAAGAAAGTTGAAGAAAAAAACAACGTTGGACATTTCTTTTACATTCAATCGGATTCACTTTCGTTCCAAATTCTTCCGCCAGAGTTAACGTGAGCATTTTACATCAGTTACGTGCTCCAGTTTGTGGTATGTTGCTGAAATACCATAGAGTGAAAAAGCCGATTGCAGTTTTAGTTTTCAATCAAATTGATGTAATTATATATGCTTATAGTATAATCATCTTACAATCACCTTAACCGAATCATTCTCCTCACCAACGTGCAGGTCATGCATTGCGTGGACACTGGGCCGGGCCGGAAAATTGAGATTTGTAAGTGATATTACGGATACACATGCGCAATCGGATCGACATTGTACACATTTTAATTTCATATCGATAGGATTTGTATCCATATATGTCGTGGATGTCGACTTCCTCTTCTTCACCAGTAACTGCTCTATCATAGAAGTAGAACACTGGAGTTACTATACATTTGTTCCTCAACAGCACAACGGTGCACAGCACAATCGCCAGCGAAAGATATTCTTGTTGTCCAAACCCCGAAGAACAGTCTCAAGAGAATTTCTCATTCTCACCCAAAATCTCACGAGAACCCTGGACTTATCAATTCCAACCTTTCATTTTCAATATAAGAAAGACGTCCAGTCAAAAATATCTTTATTTACATGTGTTTGCAAATCAGTGATTCAATGTACAATAGTCACTCCTAGAATATAAAATAGTTCCTGTCACCGTATACGTATTGCTGTCGACGTCAGTTAGACATATTACATTACAGTGTTCAGTCAGTGTCCTCCCGTTTTATCCGATTGTTTTGTAGACATCCCAGGGGGCATCACTAGACGTCCGCCGATAGAGGATTATCCTGAAAGATAAGGAATAAGGTCATTCATACGGTGATTCATTTATAGTGTGTCTCATGTGTTACACTTGATTTGCTCTTTGGTTTTGCCTTAAAAGAAGATAGGTACCTCATCCTTTGATTTAATGAGAGCATAAAACAAACGTATTATTTGGCTGGTTCACCGTCTTTTGGTGACAACAGGGATTATGATTGCCAATAACATGTATTCCGAGATGCTTTAGTTTGTATTAAAGGGTGTTATGCTAACGCTGTGCCTAGAGAGTGCAGTAGTAGGCCTATTCATTAGTGCATCCATTTAACTGTGTGAAAAGTACGACGGACAAATGTTCTAAACAAATCTGTAAACATATACTTTTTTTCAAATTTCGTTGACTTTAGTAGCGCAGACATGACAGATAGACAACTCAAACTGATGGCACTGTTCATAGGTTCATATTTTGTTTCTCACTGTACCACGCCATTAAGGCACAAACGGCCAATACTGCAGTTATTTAGCCTTTTCGTCATGGCAGTTTGTTAATTTGTTTCGATCAACACGAGGGTCTGGCTGATGATCAGTACATACACATGCAGTTGTATACATTTGTATACATAACTGGACAACAACAACAAGCATGCAAACCTACGAAACAATTTTCATTTTACCGTTCTTCGTATCGTCTGAGGTAAAATCGACGGTAAGAGCCAATAAGCTGAGGGAAAAAATAAAAATAAAGTAAAAGGTTGATAAAAAAGCAGAAAAGAAATGAAAGCTAAGCTAACATTTAGATACGGTGTTACTAAAGGGCGTCATTTCAGAAAATTCTGACTCCATCAGAATATCATAGTTGAACATCCAGTTGAGTTGACTATAGATAAATACTGATATTCAACGTATTGTCAATGCATAACTACGTTATTTCAATGGTCGTCAGAATATCTTTTAAGTCTTTTTGACGCTTCTCCTAATCTAGTCTCCAATAAGAAAGGGATCGGGAATGGACAAGCATACAGGCTATGGGCTTGATTCCTTACAGTACGTAATGGGGCCATCTAACTTTTAGGTCGGGTGTATAAAACCATCAATTGTGATTTTCCTTCACCCCCATAAGTTGGACAAAGCGATACACGGGACGTCCTCGTGAATACCGGTAGCCTATCCTTACTGTACTATAATGGTAGGACCATATATTTCGGAGGTCCACAAAAGGGTACCAGTAGGACTAAGTATATGCTTTGGTCCCGCCTTTATTGACTAACAGAACATTAGAAATCCCCGCTCGTGTGGTTTGCAGATCTTCAGCCAATGACTGTGACGGACTGCCCATACAATACGATTTGAATAACACTGTCCATGGAGTATAAATAGCCAATCATAATTCTTGCAATATATGGCACCCCAAGAGGCCTCTTCAATTTGGCACCCGATACCGGTATTCACGAGGACGACCTGTGTATGCGTCCCGTTGCGATACTTAACCTGTGCGTTTGTCCACGGTGAGGTTAAGGGATTTCCGAAAGCAGAAGTTGGTCAACTACTAATAAGAATTGTTGACTCTGTTTGGACTAGTCTATAAAGAAACACCCGTTATACAGTGTTAACACCGTATAATGGGTGTTTCTTTGAATTGCCAATATTTTGAGTCGACTCTGTCGATTCTGCTTTCAGAATTTGGTACATGGTAGCAGGTGGGATGAGTAACATTTTACCCGCCTGGTCTGACTGAAGTTGTCTCATCATATGTTCGTACGTCAGCAACGTTAGTATATCACCTACACAGAGAGTGAGTTTACAATTATTGTGGCGATATACGCAGTGCTCAATCAGATAATCACTGGCACTGACGCTGACGAGGAAGATTCCGACCAATAACATCGTGTAAGGAATATTGACGAAAAAAAGCACTGATCTTACCAACCTAATATTGAATCTTATGTATTTGGTAATGCAATATTGAGTGGAGTATCCTGTACGCTGTTTTCAATACTAATGACCAATGTTGACGAGCCAGGACACGAGGCGAACAGCATCTCGACCCTAGTGATAGAGCGCCATCTTCACTGACTTTTACTGAATGTCTTTCGGCTGCTTAGTGCTTTCAGACCGTCTCATCTACATTTAACTGGACCTGGAACTTCATTGAGAGGTTTATGTTACCAGAAAAACCATGATTCATTCCTCGTACCTGATGTGAGTGCCGGTTTATCGTGTAAAGCTTGCGTCGTCGACTCGGCCACAGCACTTCGATATAAATTATTTTTCTCAAAGTATAACTTCCATAGCTTCCAAAATTCGATGCTATTTTTGGCTCGGTTCGTCTGGAAAGATGTAAGAGATGAAGAGGTGACCAACAGTACATGGCAAACTATAGGTTTGGAAACTAAGCGACAGCATCTGTACATAATTTGCTTGTTGAAAAGGGTGCGACTCAATCACTCATGCATCGCAAGTGACCTCACCAGAACAGCGATGACTGTCGTTGCAAGCTTTGTTTTATAGATGGCAATCGCGAATCACTCATCATAAAGCAAGACACCGTTTGCAATTTATGGTACTAATAGAACAACAAGACATAGATCGATATGAGCATTTGAGATGCTTTAGGACCAAAGCTAAGGAATTTAATATCTCAAATGCAATAATCTCGAGAACGCAAAAGTTAAGAAATGCTGTGTTCTTTGCAGCATTAGAGGTATTAATTGAAAATGGAATCTTGTTTTCAGGCCTTCATCTCCCAAGTTATACCAGCTTTCTGGTTGTGACTATGTCTTCATAAGACCAATTAGAGAGAAATCACAAATGAATCCCTCTCTGCTCAATTTTAGCAGTTATATAGGATAAGATCACACACCTACCATTATTTTTTCTTTTCTATTTTCTGATCGCTTTAGAAACTGAAATTTAAAAAAAGAAGCATTGGTGACATCGGGTGCATTGCAATGAGAACCAAGCAGTTGGTATATCGACATCTACATCTACGTCTCCTTCAAACAAAAATTGCGAGATATCTGAATACTACCTGACACAACTAACTGCATGGTTCGTTATTGAATTATTTTAGACAAAATCTCTGCATCTATTGTTGATAATGATGTAGTATTTCATAAGTCACTATTCAAAATTTGATCAACATGCAGTGCAATACAATAATACTCACTTCATCATAGCAATTCTGAAATGTTGCAGAGAAAAATACAGTAAGCCATGATGCAAAAACGTTTGACATTGATAGCTGACAATTTTGATTCTGTTTTTAATTTTTACTGGAATATAATCATTTGATTTGGTTACAATTTGAGCGTCTTTCCTTTCAATGTTGTTTGTTTGTTCTGTGAAGATTATTGTTATTTTACTGTTGTTGTCTTTACCTGTGTTAGCAGGTGCTATTACTATGTTATTAACTGATCGAAATGTGATATCATGTACGGCATACGTGTATTATAGTGGTTAGACTTGGGTAAAAACTTACTGACAAAATAAACACTTTTCAAACAGTATTTGAAACTTACCCTGTAGTCTATCTGTTATCGCATAGTCATGAAAAAGAAATGAGAGGGAATGATCAGGGCGAGCTGTTAGGTTAAAACATTGATGTCTGCCTATTGTATAATGAACAATAACTACACCAGTGTCAATTTCAGTACCCCAGTTCAACAATCTTTTTACTGTTCTTCATTGAAGTGCAGAATAAAATGTTGGACGGAATTTATTAAAACAACAACAACAACGACAACAACAAACAAACACCCGTATCTATGACAAGGGCGAGACTTACCTGGCACATCTACGAGAAAAAACATGAAAAAGAAAAAAAGAACAACACTTGCTGATAAATTATCATCAATGGCTTGGCATTTTTATCATACGCCTGGCTAAACGCTGTATCATTCCAGATTAGACAAAAAAATGATGCTTTTGCATCTTTCGACTTCTGCCAAATGTCATGATTATGCAACTCCTTACCAGCAATCAAGTGTCAATACTAATAATTTAAATACGTTTAACCCATGTAATGATGTAGAGTTTTAATGAGCCATTTAGAGTTCGTTTGAAGCCAAGACCACTTATTCACCGAGCAGAATTACTAGAGCCGTCGGCGTTTAGATGCTCTCGACTAACCTTTATACATGTGTTCTTGTAGAGTTTAGAAAGCAATTACACATGTATAGAGTTCGTTTGACGCCAAGGCCCTTGTTCGCGGAGGAAAATATCAAGGGCCTTAGATTTTCTCCAAATCGTGTGTATAGGTATGGGCTTACAGCTCCGAGCATCCTATTGTTCCGTTCGCAGAGTCTGTCAACGCATTTGGATGTGATGTGGTGCCGAACCGCTCCTTTCTTGACACATTAGCTGGAATTAGGATTCGTTGTGCGTAGGGCAATAAAAAATGACTATAGTTTACTTACCATCTATGTTTTTCCCATGGGATGCAGATGAGGGGTGAGAAAAGAAAATACATGTTACATTTAATGGGGGTTTATATAAAACAGGCAAGCATAATAATAAAAAACAATTATGTCTGTTATTTACAGAGCGCTACATACATGTAACTCAGAACGATATGCTGAAAGCGCTACCAAAAGTGAGGTTCCCAACCAACGTTTCAAGCTTTCTTAAAAGTGTCTTGATCGCCAATCGCAGCGAATTCCTTCGGTATACACCTTTTTCCAGCAATGTGAAAAGACCTCTTTCGGTTTCTGGGGTGAGATTCTGGAAAGTTTCCATGGGCTTTTTATTTCCCTGAAAAAAATATCGGATGCATCCGTGATATGTGGACTGATATCCAGATTTCGTTAACAGACAGATAACTACTCACTTTATTTCCCTGGATGCGTGAAAAATACGGAAACAAACGATAGTTTAGTAATTGGAGTTCACACCTAATGTAAACCACACAAACATTACATAAATCAGTGAAATACTAGTAATACATGCACATTCTATTCAGATATTGTCTGGTGATGGGGAAGGAGATTTTATGAGGGAACAGTGATTTTGTGTGGGTGGGGGTTATATGGTGTGACAGGATCAATATGAGGTAAAGTGGTTGTCGAAAATGAAAATGCCTTGTATTAAATATCGAGTAAAAAAGCTAAGAAACATAAGGAGTTTTTGTAACACTGGCAATATTTTTAGAATCAAAACATAATCAGCTACAGCGTTGAGCCTTTGATACTCTGCTAGAACTGATTCGATCTTTCCTCAAGGTCATCTTTGGTAGAATACAAAGACTTCAAATCCTCTTTTAATCTATTCAAATACACAGACAGCAATAATCTCTATTACTAGTTGAATTTCCCGTTTGAGGTTCACACGTGATACATGTACATGTAAATTTGAAAGGTAATCATAGAAATTCCTTTAAACATCGATGGGGTCATCCAATATTGATTACAGATATCTATTTCTCCAGGGTTTTCGATATTGGTACAAAATAATTACTATCCAATTCTTGATCCCACCTACTTAGAAACAAACAGCATAAAAACAAAATGTCTCTTTTATATCCACTTTCGTAAATTTCATCTGATTGATCAGTATACCAGCTTAATGTTATTATCAATCAGTATACATGCATCATGTGTCTCAGAACTTAATGCTTTCGAATGACAATTCGGCTGCTGACCTTTCAAGGACTTATTGGTGCTGAATACCGTTGATCTATTTGGTTATGAATTGGGCTACTTTTTGTCCTTTATGCTTCCTCAATCCTCTGTCACAAGTTAATTTTTTTAAACATTACCGAGGCTCGTCTTTTCTTTTTATATTTTGCTCATTGTTTTGGTTTTAGAGCTAGGAGGACTATTCGAGCTCAAGCGAGTCTTCCAAAATGGTTTAATGGATAAGATACTTACCAAATTCTGTGAGCATGAAAGAAAGAAAGAACTGTTAATTCGATTAATATCATATGATTGTCTGGTGATAGAGCATGTTTATGTTGCACGCAGAATGTGTGCATGGGGAGAATTGCGACAGAAAATAGGACGCTGGAAGAAAATCGTCTTCAGGAATTGGTTCACAAATATTTTCCGTAAATGACATATAAGAAATATTTTTATGGCCGATACCGGTTGCACCACATATTTCAGTAGCCCTTACAAAATATTGACGAAATAAACATGACAAAGTTTACTTCACAAAGAAAGGTGAGGTCTGCAGCGTTTCCCCATCAATACGGGAAGTAGTGAAATAATCATGGTTAGCATCAAAACCATATTACATTTATGAATTGTTTCTGGGTGATCGAATTTCTCAGTGCTGCGCCTACTTTCTTATAGAATTGTTTGGGGAACGGTAGAGAATGACTATTGTTCTTTACAATTTCTTTGAAGAACGACAATTCGAATCGACAGCCAATCTTATATGTTTTTCAAGTTGTCATAAGACTGTGTAACAATGGGAACTACGGAACGTGCGGGCTTTGTTTAAAGACAATAGACTGTATTGGGCTAGGCCGGAATTCTTTTAACAGAGAGGTAAGAAAGGGCAAGAAAATCAAATGAGTAAGCACGTTCGACGAGTTGATTACGCTGCTAACACTGTATTACATTAATCTCCTTTTTTGAATCGACACCGCTTGTGAATCAATAAGCCATCGTCATTAGCAAATGATGTACAAATGTACTATGAAAGCCAGATGCAACACATCCGATTTGATATAACAATAGGACATCTCTAATACAAGACAGAAATGTTGCAAAGGAAGAACTGGTGTTATCTTAGTAATTTCATTGTGCAATTGTGCTTGCCAATTTCCTTACGTTTTTGATATTAAAGAGAAGTCAGAAAAGGAATTGCGAATTCCGAAAAATGGAGCAATTAATTACGACTTGCGCGAGCTGCGAACTACTTAAGAGACGCAAGCGCAAGACGGAATTTGGAAATATAACACAATCAAAAATATCAGATCAGAAGACATCACTAGTTGAGAAAGTCTGATACATGATGACTTACCCCTCGCTTGTCGGTTGATATGTCTGGTAAAGGCAGTCTCCGGCCCTCCGAAGCCACTTAAAAATACAAAAGAAACTGTATGAGTAAAGCATAGAGACTCGAGATGCTGTTCTTGCTGCCAACTGTTTTTGAAATTTCTTTTGAGTTATCAGGTTGTCCTGTTCTTCTTCAATGTGGAAGAACCTGTCCTTGGTGGTTCGATAATTTTCTCATCTGAAAAAAAGGAAGAGAAATGGGGTAATCGCGAGCGAGCCTCGCAGGCAATTGACGCATAGAAAGACGCAATTCCCGCAGCTCACTTTTCCATAGTACTGTACTTGACCGTGGACTGCCGTTAGTGACGGCTGAGAGGCAAAAGTACGGCAGACTTGTGAGCAAAGTTGTCGATAACATGCACATCATTCTTAGCTATCACCAATATCGGGAAAACGACAATACCACTCGGTCAACGGTATGTCGATATTATTGTTACCCTGGGGCGGGGGGGGGGGGGCTGACGTGTTTGGCTCTCTTTCTTAAGGAGTGACAGGCAGGATCATACGGAGTGCACGGCGTATGCATAAAACAACTTGCAGCAAGAGGCTCTCTTGGTTAGGCGCCCCCCCCCCCCCCCCACTAGGTCGATTGTGAGATGATCTGGTAAAACAATGTATTCTGGCAATGGGAGTTGTTTAAAGGCATAATATGATTTTCAGAACGAGCATAGCAACGAACTAAGTCAGGTAAGTAACTTTAATGGATGTTACGGGTACCACAACAAGATTTCCAAAGCGTAGAACTTCGCGACACGCCCTTGACGTTCGAACTGGTAAAATACCAATACGATGTACCTTGAGTCAGTAACATTTAAGAATCAGAGAGACACAGACGTACAGCTTGCAACAAAAAGAGAGCCTGGGGCCAGAAAGACCTCATCAAAAGGTACATTAAGCCAGAACTAACAATATATAATACACAGCTTCAGTTATAATTGTCTTGACTGTGAAAAGATCTTTGTGATGGTTGAAACCATGATAAACCTATCACGCACTTAAATCTACGAGACAAATCATGACATGTTGTGAATATCCCTAAAATTACCGACGTAAATGCCATTTTTCAGAAATGACCTTTCCTCTAGACGTTCAGACATAAGTAAGAAAAAATGCGTTATATTCTGCGCTCATTCACATACATGGGTTGGGCTGTCGGAGTGAGACAGTTGAAACATCAGCGCTTGCCACGCCTGAGGTAAGGTTTACGATTTCTGTTCGGTCCCGGTACATCAATTCATCTGATAGAGAGGGCGATTCTTTTCGACAGCGTGCTGAAAGTTTAGAGGGAACCGAAGACGACAGGAAAATATCACCCGATTGAAAATGTCTAAAGACTTACCGATAGACAGTATTAATCCAAGCACAATTGAATACAGCAGTAAGGGTTGCATTATCCGTTTAGAATCAGGTGCCAGAATTGGTATTATCACAATGCTACCGTGTGATGCTGCCTTGAAAACAATAGTCTAGTCACGAATGCCGAAAAAGAAGCTCTGAGCGCTAGTCAAAGATCCAGGTTACAATAGACAATATATCGTGATCGACTGTCAAAACGAAAACCCACCAAAAGGTCAACACTTGCTGAAGGTAATATATAATAGCAACCTGAGTTTTAAATCTAGAGTTGGAAAACTAAGCGGCTACGATTAGGAAAAAACGATTCAATCGGCTCGCACCCTGATTAGTTTGACTTGAGTAATCCGATATGCTCTCTGTCTGTCACGATATTTTAACTTTTCTGACGAATTGAAATCAGGATTATGAGTGTCGTACCCACTTTTGCAGTAACGGAAGCCCCTGCTATCACAAAAACATTAGCTGCTTTACAAACCCGCCTCGAGTAAGTTTATTGCTGCTACTTCTAAATGTGCTATGTAACCAACGTGTCCTCCAGCACAAACTGTACTACACGGCAATTCTCCTTGTTATCATAAAGTTGGTGTGTCTGCTTCCTTTTTTATATAAGGTATCCGTCTAAACAACTTACTTGACGACACGGTGTAATGATCCAAGTTGTTACTGAATGTACATATGTATGATATCTCCGTGTTTGATTAGTTAAACATATATTTTCATTTTCGTGGCGATTTTTTGCTAATCACAGGCGAACTGACTGAGTAACACTAACTCATATTAAACTAGATCCTGTTGAAGATATCAACCTTGAGTCGGACAAATTCCGCCAGAGTAAGAGTGCCTTTTCGTTGAGAGTTGTCAATTTCCTGATGTGTCCTTTGATTATCAAAGCGACGTTCTGCCAGAACGTTCCGTATTGGCTCCGAATGCGTAACTAAGTCGATTGAAGATAATAAAATGAATACACGTATAGAATTATCCTATGCCCACGTGTATTCGTTATTAGTTCTCAATATGTTCGATACGTCTTTTGATAATTAGGCGAACTTTGTATTGAACTGGTCTTAGCTAGTGTTGAAGAGCGCAGCACATTGCGTCTATTATCGCCGTGTTTCAACTGTAAACTGACCATAATCACCAATAGTTTTCATTAAATCAATAAATCTTAACAAAGTAAACAAGAAACCCCCGATGATTCAACTGCTATAAAAATAACTTTATGATGACTATCCCGGTTTCAAAACGTTGAAATGAAAGCCTATGGGTTTACCTTCTTTCTCATATTTTCTTCACCTCAAAGTAAAAGTGTTTGCCGCAAGGAATGAAAACGCAATTGACAAGGCCGGCCATTGGGTGTTCTTTAAATGCCTCAGGCAAAATCGATCAAATCTACGCCCTTTATAATGGTTACAAACTTCAAACAGAGATACTTCCTGAACACTTTTGAAATATTACACAGCAATTAAGTATTTATCTCAACGATGTAATGCGCTAAAATTAAACTGCTTTCGTTTTCTTCTTCTGGTATGGTATTACTCTAAATAAGGTCAGGTTTTGCGAGGTCGAAGTATCTACCGGAACCTGATGAAACTACTGAACCGGATTCATTCATAAAAAAAATATAATAAAATTAAGGAGTGTATTTAATACTGTGCTTTTGATTTGATGTCTGACGAGGTAGACAGTGTAGCCAACAACAGATCTGTAGGAACAGGCAGGATACTGGTTCCGATTCACAGCGCGGATCGTACCTGGTATCGATACTGCCACTGTTCGGAAGAAGTGGTAAGAATCTACATTTGTAAGGTGCATAATTTTGAGGATTCCTGAATCTCGTTCTCGGTCTCGTGATATTCAAATGGTTTTACCGAAGTTTGATACAAACAGATGACTGCGGCCTTCCTTCTCAGAAACACAGCATCGTCAATTTTTGCTGCCATCCTAAAGAAATAGAAATCAGTTAATTGCAGCAATCTAATTGTCACCTAATTAGATCTCTTACAGATTGATAACCATAAATCATTTATTAGTTACTTCGGAGCGTAGGATGTTTTGAAGATGGGCAATTTAGCAAAATTATACTAATCATATAGCTGTTTGTCAATAATTTATGTTATCTTAATTTACCCAAATATGCTGGAAAAGTTTAGAAATAATATTCAGGAATAGTTCAGGGATATTACTAACCAGTCATCCTTAAAAAAATAAAATCATTAAAAAATACCGGCAGGGCCAAACTGAGCAGACTATAAATACTGTCTGTGTCTTCAACCAGATTGGTTTTCAACGGGTGTATTGAATATTTCTAACGGCTCGACTATTGAATATTGTCTAGACTGTTGTTTTGTCAGAGTTTTATTATTGTCCACATACGAAGATACTGTATAAAGCCTAACAATTTTTTTAAAAAGTTAACAAAGTGATGAACAGCTGGCAGTGGGATACAGGTTGTATACATGACATTTAAACTAACTGCTTCCTAAACATGTTTTGTTTTATTGGATTTGATGTACTAACAAAGTACCTTTAAGTTCTATTTCAGAGCTGCCATAGTTTTTCATTATCGGTATTAATATGTCATGGTTTAACATTCCAGATCTCAGAGTGTGAAATAACAATATTATAACCTCGCGTTAAGGCTTGTTTCCACATAGGCGTTGGCGTTGACGTTTTGCGCTCACCTCCTTTGTCTGGACGCCTATGTGGAAACAAGCCATTACTGTAGTTTGCCTCACAATGACGCGAGCAAAACTTTCCCCGTCAATTTCTGCGAAAGCGCTTGTCATTTCGTGCATAATAAACAAAATTAATCACTGCCATAGCAAGCGCCAAACGACTGTTCGTCCGATGTTCCATTTTGACAAGCAGAATCATCACGATGACTGATAACACATTCGCCATTAACCTGAGCATCAACCAACAGCGAACTAATGACGATTTTAATATTGCCCGATGCCAATTTCTTGAATTAAAACTTGAGCCTTATCAATCAATTTGGTAAGTTCTCATGGGTGAAGCAATCAAATGCATTTTGAGAAGGCTACGTATGATGGTGGAAAATTCAATGCACCCCATCCAGTAAGAAAACACTCGCCTGATATGTACTGGCTCAAATAATGCTGTCGTGTATATTATAAAGGAGCGTGTCAAAAATCTTTTGAAGTCAAAAACGAGCTCTGCTCTTCTTGGGGTAGGGGAGTTGGTGAAAAAGACATAAAAACGGCAATTCTTGTCGTAAAAAGAATTAAACTGATTCCTTCGACGAATGACATTTTCTGTCGCACGTGCAAATAGTACCGTCCTTTCCTGAAATATGCAGCCAGTTTTCCCTGGGAATTGATTCAGTCAGATTAATACCATTTAGGCTGTCTATTCGGTCTGACAGTGTCTGGGAATTAGCCTACTTCACCCAACATGTAGATACCATCGATTAGGTTGTAATGTTCAAGAATACTAGACTCTATACGCACTGTCAGATTATAGATTACACGTCACTCAATTTTCTGAAACCCTAATCATCACCCAAACCCTTCGGACAGCTTGTAATTCAGTCTTGTCTCCTTGCCAAGGCGAAGGGGTAAGGATTAAATGGTACTATGCATGTAGGTTAATGCCCTAAAGCAGTTGATGCCGGTGTAGAAGCTAACCAAATGTCCCCCTAAAGAAAGGCCCTGTTGTATTCTAACGGCTTATATATGGTGTATTGCTCTATAGTTCGTATTCTAAGTCGTGGTGATGGCCTACGACTTCGTCATATCCGTCTCATATGCACAGTTTGGAATTCAAGATATTGTAAAATGCAGGAGGAATATCAATATAAAAACAACTTTTATCAATTAAATCAATTTGAATGTATCACTTTAGATGACTGTAATTCAACCTCGGAGATGAAGCCATGGTTGGAGTCGAAATGGTGCGCAACCCCTGTAAACAATGAAGATACAGCCGCGGCACTGAGATCAAAATTATATTATAATACGAATACCGATGACGGGAAAATTGTCTGGGAGATACGGATTCAGAAGAACGTCCCTCCTTAGCCTGTAGTTGGCCAGATTTGAATTGGAGATTCCACTTCACAGGTGGGGTGGAATCTGGTTAATTCCAACTCGATCAGTGGGCATGCTAATTTAGTTCGATAGCTTTCAGGCAGGGCTAAGTGACATCCTGCTTCTGATGAAAGAAAGATAAGCTGTAAGTGATTCGGTTGGTTTCGTGCTTTGAAGAGACTTGGAGCGCATTTTCATTCCAAGTCAAAAATGAAGCGACACATTGCCAATGATATGATTTGGCACCGAGCTGAAATACAGCCATTTCAACACTCGAAAATAGGGTTATTCTGGCATGGCTCTGGAACTTGCGGAATGAAATATTACTGCTCAAGGAGATAAATGAAAAAGTGTGGTATCAGGCTCTCATTTCTAAATACGAAATTTCTTGAAATCCGGCCCAGAATGGGTAAATACTTTTTAGACACGAATGAACTTTCGCGCAGGTTTTCTGTAGTGGACATCATACATGTTGCAATGTAACAAGCGCACATTTAGTGTGATCTTCCCTTGAAGCGAATCTAGTGCGATTTCTGGTATAATGCTTCAAGAACGTTGTTCAAAGATGTCTTCGTCTGGCGGGGCCATGTTCTGAAGAGGTAGAAAAAACCAAACAAGATTGAAGCACTTCTCTCGATAAATGATAGAGATAATTTTCTTGTACTTTCGTGACTAATTACTGGTGTAAGGTGTACCCTTGTGACATGAACTTTAGTGGTAGGATCAAACTGAGAACAAAAAGCATTGCTTCTCTCTTCGCCTAAGGTGATTCAAGGAATAACTGACATGCATGTGGGTGTATACAGGTTGCGTTTTTGAAGTAGGTAGTCAGTTGTTGGGTGGACAAGGATTCTATAATGATTCACTTCAAGGACACTTATCGCTAGCTTTAGTCTGTAAGGCATCATATAAAAATGGCAAAAAAACAAATCTATGGTGGGACATATACCGCCTCAGTCTGATGTACCCAGAGAATTATGTTTCTTTACTGAGCAATGAAGAAGCGTCTATGGTACGTACATGCATAGAAGGATATTGATTACATTAGTTATGAAAATGATAATTATTTCATCAGTTGACATTTACCAGCCTAGTGAATTCTCATAGTGGACCTTTAAAAATTTGATGGGATCGAATTCCAGGCTGTATCTATTACATGCATGTCATTATCTCGGTCATGGCCACAAAATGTATTTAGTTGAGAAGGTTACTTCCCCGATGTGCTCTCACAGCAAAGTGTTTTTATCCAGCCGTACTTCTAGGTACCATGTTAATAGAAGTGACGGCTCACGAGGGATTGATACGGAAAATGAATGATCGAAATAATTTTAATCATCCATCACGAAATCCCAGTTGAACCTTTGAGCTGGGGAGAAGACCAATCTACCTGCGCCGTGCTCTGGGAAAGAATTGACTTTGGGGAACCTACTGTATATGGTCAATTTAATTGACACTGTTGATCTTGATGTTGATGTTGACATGTTGAAAGCCAAAGATTGTTAAGATCAGTCGTAGCATTGTGGTGAGAGATGAATTGAACACAACTGTTCAATCTTTGTCTCTTGAGCAGGCATTTTTGTCTTATTTTCTTTTTCTCAGCCAAGAGGCAAATGGGTACCTGATTGGTAAAACTGTTTATACGAGGTAGTGATGTTCGCCTAGTTCGAACTGGGACCAGGGGTATTGGTACTATTGCCGTAAATAATAGTCAAAGGATGAAGTAGGACCAAATATGGGCCATTTGATACATGTACTAAGTATTGACATATTAATGTTCCCAGCTATTCTGTTTGTTTAGCGTGCAGTGGGATTTTTCCGTAAAATGGGGTGTAGTTGTTACGTCCCGGGGAAAAACGAACGCTGTCGTCATTGCATGAGTATGCATGCAAGAAGTCGAACGAACACGCTATTTGTGTTAAACATAATAGCATGTAATGGATGTATTTCAAGTTACCGTCGGTATTCGGGAATGAACTATTTTTACGTATGACTTTCCAACAACAGACGACGACGCCTGACTTTTTATCCTTGATAATAGAACTAATATAGCTAATACTTGGCGCAAAACATCATTGCATGTGGCGGATGCACATTTAAAAAAAAGTCAATTTTTTTGCGTTTCGATAGAATCTGTGCTCCATTTTTGCGTTGTGATGGTGAATTTGATATCAAAACTTCTAGACGCTGCGTGTGTAAGTTTCATTGCGTGTGACGAATTTTTTTTAGGTATATTATTGAGTAAGTAAACAAAGTGATGTTACGTTGGTATTTTTCTTGGTCACTCGTGAAGACCTACCACATCGTGATTGAGTTGTTATATGCTGATGAATTTAATAATGAATGGAATTATATCATGTCCATTGACATGTAGCTCCTATCATACCACAAACAAAAGATTTATTGTATATCATATGCACTTTATTTTCGCCGATCTAAGATCATTCTGATATTGGGAACATATTTTTTCGAAAAGGTATTTTTTCTCGGATAACCAATAATTATCATCATGTTCAGGGCCAGGTTCCTCAAAACAAGTTATGTCATCCACTGAGCATTAACTTACATCTCATTAGTGTTATCTCCTTCACGTAAGCCAATAAAATGAAGTTAACGCAACTTAAATGATTACTTCTTTCAACAACCGAGCGCTGGTATAAGTCGTACATGAGGTTAACTATAAACATACTGTTATGAATGATCGTATGAAGATATTTTCAGGTACGAAAAAAAGCATATCAAAACTGGTCTTTCTTAATATTGAAAGCGTTAAACTGTGAGTGGGTGGTTGTAATTGGGTATTAATTGCTCTGGTCAAGTAGATAATCAATCAGGGAGACTTGTTTCATTCGCAATCGCATGACCTAAAGAATCATGAGCGGAAAATTAGCAGCATATCCGGGATATTGAAGATCAATAAAAGCAAGTGCTTGATGTGTTGTGAATCATTACTATCATTATCAAAATAGCATCGTGATAAAGTTAAGATAATTTGCATGGGTAAAGAAAACATATGATTCATACATTATGATATCTTTTCCTGGAGACATCCGTGATTCACGTCTATCTCCATTCACACTCGATCCCCGCTTCGTACAAAACTGTTTTCAGGTCCCTCTGGCCAATTTAGATTTGCGGTATCTCACATATCACAACGTGCCAAACCACCATTCGTACAGTCATTCTCCTTCCTCGACAAGCCAAATACAGGAACCAGTTCCCGGTTCAAGCACTCAGCTCCTTCGTAATGCTATATCTTAACCATCAATTGGCGTAGAATGAGTCTGATAATGAGGTCTAATCATGTTATTTTTCTTTGAGGTGTGTCATTATGTTGTTCTCCTCAACTCATCTACCCATAAAGGGCAAATCAAGCGGGATGAAGTGTACGCAGTTTTGGCCTTGGTAGGATAGGAATTTAAATTGGACTTTTTAAAGTCTATTTTAAAGTCTCGCGCTAACTTAAAAGTTAGCGCGACATGATATCTATTGGACTAGCGAAAATGCTCCGCCAAGAACCCTAACCCACGGTATGACATTGTTCTTATCGCCAACTGCCGAGGGCGAATATCCTGATAAAATTCTCATACTTGACAAGAATTTTGTTCATTTGATTCTTCGTTAAGTTCTTAATGAACAATCTTACAAGAATCTTGGCACGAATATATATGTTTATGTTGACGACACTGCATAAAATCTTAACTTAAAATCTTAACTTAAAATCTTAAAATAATCTTACATTACACCAATTAAGCGCCATTTATAACGACTCTCAACCTACTATGAATCCCATTTGGCAAATTGTGATAAAGAAAGGGAATCCAGTTAAATTAATCCATCTGGCGCAATCACAGAAATAAAGTCATAATTAGCAAGATGATACATGATGTTGGATTACAAATTGTCTTGTCGCGTTTGGGCTGTTGCGACAGACGTGCGGGGGTGGCCTCATCAGACTGCCGGGAATGATCATATTGCGATTGTACAAGTGAGTGTCCATGTATCTCCCGCTGCGGATGAGAGGTGAGGATATATGAAAGTTAAAGTTCGAGTTCGGATCCGATATAGCGCTTTTCCGAAGAATTTTGAATCAGAGCGCTTGGCGGCCACCCAAGAAGTTCCCGGGCGCTGCTACCATGTAACAGTCGTGCTTTTTGAAATATGTAAACACTGACAAGTGGCAAATAACGTAATGTAAATATCAAAAATCCCGATGAAATTCGAATTATATAATAAGTTTATCGGGAATTCCGATCTGGGTTCAATCATAGTAAATTAATAAATCATTATAGTTTGTGGGAGAAAATAACGGCTGCTACGAGAGCAACGTTATTGGAAGTTTGAATAGTTCATCGAAGAGCGAAGACGTGGACATCAGCCGGCTATATCTTGTCTCCCGATACTATATGTATGTGTCGATAGCATACTGGTCTTATCACGAATTTGAAGAATTCAAAGTTAATCTGTGAATCAATATGCTACTTCTTATGATCCGACCTGAATGCGAACAATGTCGTGCTTCCGAGGAAATTGCCATATTATGGATTGGAATTTCTTATTAAAGTCATCGCGGGGCATGCCCACATCAAATTATTCTGAAGGTCCTGAGGTATTCCCCCCTTTACTTACTCAGCATACATGTTTGTGTGTGAAAGAAGTGTAAAGCATTTAGGTTCAAGATCACATGTAAAGGGTCGCATATGAATAATGGCAATAAGTGTCACCCAGACAGGTCGCCAGGTGCCTCCGCCTAATTTCCTCCAATGCCTGCCTGATGATACTTGAGAATGTGTCGGGATTCCTCGCCGGATCTGTGACCATTCTTGGACTAATGTGAAGACATTTGGATGCCTGCTACGAACTATCTAATGATACTTGTCTATTGTCTATTGCCTTACCGATACCGAGCGCGAGCTGCTTTTAGGCCAACCCAATATGACGATATCGCTAAAATAGATCCGCCGTCTAAGTACATGTATGTGGTGTTTCGGAGCTTACGCTTTTTCGGGGAGGCCTACTGGTATATTTTGTTCCTGTTTTTTTTATATTTACAGCTATAATTTGCTTCTGTATGGACAAAATCCCAATATATATCGCAGCCTTCTGTAGCATTTAAGGTTGTTTTCATCGAAGAATGGGCTATGACGTTTAGCTACCGAGGACAATGATTCAATGAATAGGGCACAGTGGATACATTTTCACAGCCCACAAAAATGGACTTCAGAAGAATATTTGTAAGATGGAGGTAACTCTATAATTTTTGTAATTACATGAGCAGTGTAGATAATGATTATTGAAGAAATCCGTATATTTTGTCTTGCCTGATGAATTGTAACCTAAAGTGACATATGCGGCGCAATTCGTCACATAGTGGCTCGTCACTCATATGTAACACTCTACAATATGACAGTCAATTTGTTAGAATTTATTTTGTAAAATGCTCGCGTATTCGGAATTGAAAGTCATTATTTTAAAGTGTGGTCTCGATCATGACATGTACCCATGTGATATGCTGGGAATATGAATTTCTTAAGGTAACTCAGATATTATTTACAACGAGTGTTAACTTGCATTGCAAAAACAAAAGCGAAAAATGTATATCAAGTTTTAGTTGTGTTACGTAATGATTTTGGATAGTTGACCTTTAGAAGCAGGTTTAGTATGCATCAAAGAAACAAATGCAGCATGAAATTTGTTGGTTTTTGTTGTTTTTAAGAATATTTCTACCAAAATACTTTTAATTCAATTTTTTGGGAATTTTCTGCATAATATAATAGTGCACGCAACGTTTTATAGATACGGAAACTTGTTTGGTAATGCATGACAATACCAGTGGAGATCAGATCGATCTAACTGAATAGTTCGCTGGTGAAAAAGGCCTGAGGGACATGGTTTATAAACAACGAATCCACGCATGCGACTGAATAGATAACTTAGAGATTTTTAGAAATATAATGTTATATGTCGGCTGCAATAAAAATTGTTTGCTTTAGTCTGCCCCCGGTAAGGTTGTCTTCTCTTTTTTTGAATTCGTGTCCCGGGTCCCAAAATGTTAATCGGAGGGCATTGTTGCACTTCATTTCATGATTGATAAAGGCCGTTATTTTCGGTTCCTCCTCATTTGATCAGGAAATTGTCACGAATTAGGTGGCAATTCTGTTGTCATCATTTCTCGGCTCACTCTCCAATTTGATCGAGGCGGACGCAATCTACAAATTGGGATGTTCTTTTGTAACTTCCTCGGCAATAATTTGATGCCTGTTACACCGGAAGTCTGACCAAATTCTTATTTGCGACATTTCCGTGTCTTCTTATGTCACAATGTCACATTCTAGTGTCAGACAGGCATCCTTTTACTTTCAGAATACACTGAAAAACAGGCCTTCTTTTGGGTAAAAGTGGTTTGAGAGATATAAATTGCGACAGGCCCCACGTATTTTAAGGTTAGCCGATATCCACCATGATCACGCCACTCCTGTAGACACTCATTTCTGACATTTAAGACGATTTTTTTGGGATGGCCTCCTTGTAATGAGAGTCAATAAAATGATAACAGTCACATTGATGGCGGCAGGAACAACACCTGTACTAGTGTGTACGGGTCTTTAAAGATGGCGTGAAATCGATCAAGTCCAGAGCGTGACGTAGGATGAATCCTTCACTAACTCATTAAAGAAGGCCAAGGAGAAACTGCTGTGTAAGGTCTTTTTTTCAATTTCTCAACAGAGTACTGGTACGTTAATACCAGGTTCATATGGCAGTATTAAAAGACCCTCTTATTAGCCGGAAGCATTTTTCAGTCCTAACATTGTCGTTAAGGAGTTTATCCTTTGTTTTGGTACTTATCTATAGCTGCGAGGCGTGCAATACCAGGTGCTCTCATGAAAAAATTCAGTTGTCTATACTTCTCAACCTCGCCCCTGACACGACACCTGCAGCAAAATATGGGTTCCTCTCAGAAACATAATCCTCTCAAGGAAAAGTTGGCATGTTGAATACAACGACTGCCTATCCTAACAGAATTTTTCAATTCTTCCAATACGTAGCAAATCACCGGTATGTAATGGCGATTACTCTTACTTTGGAGGCTGCAGTCGCTTGTTTTTCGTCACAAAATCCACGCGCCCAATAGAATATATTCCAAATCTAGCACCCAGTAGTGCTTATTTTGCGAAAATAGTATCTTATGAGGTTCTAAAACGCACTTAGAACTAAGACATGCAATTGCCGCAGCATGGAATTCTTAACTTGAGATATTTTTTATTCCAAGTCGAGGCCGGAACCTTCATCCTATACATAGACCAATCTACGACCAATCTTGGGGGGAGAAATCTCCGTTATCATTATGCGGAATGGAGTGCATAACCTATGCACAGATTGGGCGATATTGATGCTGGACAATGAGTATGAAATATATATATCGATAAGATAACAATGCGGGCAGGATCCTGAACAGCTTTCAGGAGAAAAAAGGCCATAACATGTCTACATTCAGAGCCATATTCGTCCATAAACTACAGCTAAATGATGATTGGATTCCCCTCCCAGCCAAGTGAACGTGATCAAAAGTACACTATGGCATTATACGTTACGAAGTCACCAGTCAGGCAACTCTCCTCGATGGACCGGTCGTGGCCGATCAAGCTATTTCATTTTTCACTAGAATCGCAGGGCGATGTCACTTGATCCTTGTTATAATTAACCCGATACCAAAGGGATGGGCAAGCCGCTAGAAAAACATGGCCAAAGAAAAGTTGATTATGATTTAGATTCTCACGAGTACGCTTTATTACCAGCAACTATCCATTTGAATAATTACGTTACTATAACAAGCCCCAAACGATTTCAAACAGGACTGGTCAAAGTCCGTTTAGAATGCCCTCGAAAAAAGTTCTTCATTTCTCGATTGTTAGCCAATGAAATAAATTAATTCCAGTACTGATCTATTCAGATACCAAGCTTGCAAAGTAGCGCTGAAAACTTTGATATTTGGTTCACAATGTGGCTAAATTCCCGACGTAGCATCTAAGTTTTTTTTCACCCGAGTTGAGTATATAGCTGACGAAATACAATGTTAGATAGTTGTTCCGCTGACAACTTCAATCAACATACATTTTCTTACGAGTCGAGGAGTTAGTCCCATATCATTGTTTATTGGGCTATGGTCTCCTCACGACTATAATATTGATAAAACAGACACTTTGCCGGACTAATAAAATGTCAAACTCGGACACAAAGTGATGGAGTTCGTGGGCGGACATCCTCCTGAAACTAGAATCGGGGTGCGACTGCTCAAGTTACAATTTGATCCTAAAGCTAGTTAATTGCCTGTTACATGTACGTACCTGTTATCTAATACTGCAGCTATTAGCAAATGATTCAGTTTAGTTGTTGCTCGAAGCAGTTTGTTGATCAATAAAGTTAGTGTTTTTTGGATGGTTGAAACATTCTGTTTGAAATGCGATTTGTAAAGATTTGTAATCTATAAATCATGCTAGATAGATATTAATATTCTGTAAGATATTATTTCGAATGACATTAAACGAGTTGGACATAAAAGCAAGAATGCATGGATCACATAGTGCAATAGAGTATGGTTGGCTTTTCTTACAAAAAAGGACCATGGGATAGTGCAAGTGTCCTAGTTGATTTATTCCCACTTGCTAAAACTGCGCAACACCACCTCGATTTGCCCTATTTGGCTAGATATATGAGTACAGGAAAACCACATAATGATACACTTCAAAGAACAAATAACATGATCAGACCTCATTATCAGACTCATTCTACGCCGATTGACTGTTTCAATAAAGTATGACGAGGTAACTTGGGTCGGTGAATCAAAGAATTATCTCTGCACATGATTAGGTGAAGAGAACAGTTGAGTCCACAAACTGAATTTGGATACAAGGTTGAAAAGTGCAGAGAACAGTTGAGTCCACAAACTGAATTTGGATAGAAGGTTGAAAAGTGCAGAGAACAGTTGAGTCCACAAACTGAATTTGGATACAAGGTTGAAAAGTGCAGAGAACAGTTGAGTCCACAAACTGAATTTGGATACAAAGTTGAAAAGTGCAGAGAACAGTTGAGTCCACAAACTGAATTTGGATACAAGGTTGAAAAGTGCAGAGAACAGTTGAGTCCACAAACTGAATTTGGATACAAAGTTGAAAAGTGCAGAGAACAGTTGAGTCCACAAACTGAATTTGGATACAAAGTTGAAAAGTGCAGAGAACAGTTGAGTCCACAAACTGAATTTGGATACAAGGTTGAAGTAGATTTAAATAGCCGGGATCTTGAAGCAGAATAACATTTTCAATTGGCACATGTGTGGTAGGCGATAGCGTCCCAAGAAACAGTCTTCGGGGAAAGAAATTCTCTCCTGTGATAACATAGGGTCGACTTTTAAACCCGCCCCCAGGTAGAAGTTTCTCATAGTTAAGATAGTTAACACACATTGGTTGCTCCATTTGGGAGGCCTAAACCGTAAAGAAGTCGGAAGCGGCCTTCTACCAGTGTAAAATAAACCAAGAAACAGCTTATATGCGATTAGACTAAGGATGTTCTGCTTTGTACTTATAGACCAATTGACTAAAACAAGCATAATTCGCCTTTTGTTGAAGTATTCTAATTATCAAGAACAGGCCATTCACACTAGGCCAATTAACTGACCGTGTGATTAATGCCTAAACCGTAAGAAAGTCGGAAGCGGCCTTCTGCCAGTGTAAAATAAACCAAGAAACAGCTTATATGCGATTAGACTAAGGATGTTCTGCTTTGTACTTATAGACCAATTGACTAAAACAAGCATAATTCGCCTTTTGTTGAAGTATTCTAATTATCAAGAACAGGCCATTCACACTAGGCCAATTAACTGACCGTGTGATTAATGCCTAAACCGTAAAGAAGTCGTAAGCGGCCTTCTACCAGTGTAAAATGAACCAAGCAAAACAGCTTATATGCGATTAGACTAAGGATGTTCTGCTTTGTACTTATGAACCTTCCAAGTAGAGACCAATTGACTGAAACAAGCATAAGTCGCCTTTTGTTGAAGTATTCTAATTATCAAGAACAGACCATTCACACTAGGCCAATTAACTGACCGTGTGATCAATGCACTCGTTTAGATATGTTGAAGAGAGTACGGGGAATAAAGGCTTATTATTATATAAGGTATTGGCTTCTATCGCCATGCACCATCTATCACTAAACCTTAGTCTGGGACTAATTCTCTATGGGTACTAAGTGCAGAGTAATAATCGCTTGACAGTTGCGAAGACATCTAATTCATGAAACGTGACTTCCTAAAGAATGCCGAACTTGCGAACTCTGGATTAAAGTGATGTCACATCCAGATAGCTTCTAGTGCATGATGCCAAAAGCATGGATAAATGCACTGTAATGTGCTTATTGGCGACCTGTTTAACTTGACCTCGTATACCCCAGGTGGGGATTAAATTGCCTCTTGAGATGCAGATATTTATTTAGCCTAATGAAACTGAATGGGAGCTGGAATATTTAACTGAGGTTCATGCGTTCTCGAGTAATGCAACAATTTTAGAAATGGGATTGTTTAGGGTGAGTTTGTGAAATCGTTGCATGCATACGTATGCTGACGTTAACCGCCCTTGGTGAATGCTTAGCAAATTCAGATGGATTTTAACTTAATTTCATAATACTCAAACGTAGTATCTAAAATGGGAAATTACAAACTAAGTGTTCGCTAACACAAATATGCATACCATGGACGTCTTTCAGAGAAACAACAAACTCCTGAAGATTTTTTAGCTTGTGAAAAGCCTCTCAAACAATTTGTTTTTTTCTCGGCTATAAAAAAATCTTTGAGAGGTGCATATCAATGTTGGCTAAATACACTAAAAGGTTTTTCAAACGCTCAAAACACCTTAAGGTGACGTACTTCAGTTTAATCGACATCAATCTATCATCTTTGGCGCTACCAATAATATGGCAACCGATAATTCAACCAGTTGCTGGAGGAAGCGTCAACAACAGTAGACGTTTGATAATAATGCAGAGAATTAATCACAAGATAAAGTGATGTAGATCCAAAGATGACTGATGGTTTGTAGGTGCTTTGACGACGGCTTTTCGTGGTATCCTGGCAGAGAGCTGCAGAAACCATATTGTTTTCCTTAGAAAGGACCTTTTGGTTCCCATGCGTAAAACTTTTACTCCAAAAAGTCTAAGGCCGACCAGACCGTAATCCAACTTTTGTAGAAAAAAAGATAGTTGATTACGACTGGATATCAACAAGTTGGATCAAATAACATGCCAAGGTGTCAGCGTGATAGCGAGATAATCTAGTCTACCGAGTCTCATTAACTGCATTGACGGATTACTCCTTTACCGAAACCTGAAAAAAAACTTCTCCAAACCTGATACATGAAAAGCAGGGCGGAAAACATCAGCATTTAAAAACTCAGTTAGGGAGGATGGAGATCGTTTTGAGCTTGAAATTAGCCTTATCACTCTTCATATCACAGGCGCCTTAATTCTTAGAAGTACACAATGCCGTCCCATTGGATATTAAACTTGAAGACCTCGGCTCACACTTGTCTCCTTCAGATACGTTTGTCAAGACATGATAAGTTTCTAATCTCAAGATGCGAAAATAGGAATGTTGTTGACTTTTCTTTGTTTCGAAATTGGAGATAGATAGATAAGCTGGTAATTAAAAGGGAAGCCAACGCTAAAATTGGGAGATCAGTGGCATAGTTGTACGAGCGTTTGTAGTAAATGAGAGTATTTCTCTGCGTCCTTACAATAATTCAGACAATTTTTCAAAAAGATTTGCATTCAATAAGATTGTTTTTGCTTTGTAATATTAAGTTTGAAATTTGATTGTTGATTATTTCAAAATCATTTTTGTTGTGTTTGCTAGCCCGGTGAATATGGTTGAACGAATTTGAACAAACAACATTTCCAACGATATCGATGAGATGTTTGTCCATTTGCTGTATTTTTATTCACAAAAACCAATTAATAACTTTGTGATTAGAACCGTGTAACTAATTTAGAGAACCGCAATACCTCACAACAAATATTAGCTTGCGCGGCTACCACGAAACGGCCGTCACAGCGGGTACCAGATCCGAGGGAACGCATTGGCGCAGAAATAAAATGTTTGGTACACACAGCACTGGCCATACCGTGTTGACTTTTTCTAGTTACTGTGGTTCCTGTGTCATCGCATATAGTCCCACATTCTGGTCTCTTCATAGCAGACACTGCGTAAAGAATTTTGAAAATGAATTTGAGCGTATCTCATACGAAGTACATAACTACATCCTGGTTACAGCAAATGGTCGATCCTTAGAAATAGCTTTTTTTATTATTGATTTATCGATTTATGTTGCATCGTCCCTTTACCATGCACATGAGGTGTCATTGCTTCCACAATATGCGGCAATTGCATATTGTCATATTACATGCTAGTATAGTACTCCGTCGTCCACCATCACGACTATTGTAGAAGTCGACAATCAACACTAACAACAACACAACCCCTCACGCTTCATCTGATTGGTTTAGCCTGACAAAGGCGTGTTGACGAGGCAATGATGTCAGGAGTGGTGTCAAAGCGGCGAATCAACTTGATCAAGAGGATTTGTAGTGACGGTCAGGATATAATATTGCTGAAGATGGTCGATGAGGGTATAGTGAACTCATCGTGCGGCCATATTTAGATTCATATGGTCCGTGTGTATTTCATTTAAGAAGAAATGAGGCCTGTAGCAGATTGACTCCGAGTATACACATTAACCGCATTCAAAGTAGGCCTTTGATCTTTGATGCCCTATTTTGGGAAGCCCTTGTTTTTTTCACAAGTTATCTAGAAATCCAACCTTTCAGGGAAAAGTCGGACTTCAGTCGGATAAATCAGGAAAAAGTTAGAGAAACCGTTAAGAAGTCGGGAAAGTCTCCTTCTTATAGTGTACATAACATTGCTCAGTGCAGAACGTATTTCATATACATGTATAGCTCGGTACGTTTACTCTCCTACGCAAGCCCAGTGACGCAAGCCAATTGTCTCTTACCAACGGTGAAGCGACATGGCTAGTTGTGTCGGCGACGGCAGCTTAACCGAACTGTCAAAAGTCGTTAATGATATCGAGAGGAAGGCAAGAGTCTCTTTGGGATTATCGGATTGCTGTATACTGACTTTTCAAGAACGAGCAAACAGTCATTCCCAGACGGTACATGATGCATTTGATCGGCTGAAAAGGGTATACTGGTATACCGTTGTAAGATCATTTCTGTAACAAAGTTGAATCTTCATAGAATAAGCGAAGACACTGTGACATTGCATGGTCTCCGTATATAGAGTAGACTGACTTACTTAGATCGACGCTGTGTAAACAGTCATTCCCAGACGGTACATGATCCATGTAATCGGCAAAAGAGAGTTTGGTTATGTAAACAGTACGGGCAAATAGGTGAATTGTACAAAAAACTGGATAAATGGGTGAATTGTACAAAAACTAGATAACAGTAACAGGGTTTGTTGTGATTACCGATACCGTTTTCAGCAATTTCATATGTGCAATTTGATATTAAACCTGTAAACTTGACGATGCCTGATCCGTTTATCCCTATGTTGGTTTAAGTTTAACAACCACATACCTACGCCGGCGGGGGGATCACCGCTATGCCGACTCCCAAACGTAATTTATTAATAATGTTGACCAAATACCACTGACAGTTCCACTTTCATCTTAGTACACATTGCGCCAGTTCTTGTTTGCAAGGTTTGGTCTCTGACTCCATACCTGTTTGATGGTTAACAATTATTTCAAATTGAAAACCCTTTGTTCTCCCTTGTGGTCCACCTTGTGTGGTCACGAGTCGGAAGTATCAGCCTACCTAGCGGAATTGCGTGTGCCCTTTAATTGCATTCTTAATCACGTTGTACGTGTATCTAAATCCTTCGAGTAACTAGGCATCAGACAGGTTGATTGAAGCAAAAATGGCCTTGTTCTTGTTGTTGATCTCATTTCAGAGGACGAAGAGCGAACGAATTGACTCTTATGGTCGCCTTAAGCTATGCTAATTGTTTCTTAACCGTCAATATGGCAACCGAAGTCCATCAATCAAGACAATAATACCTATCAAAACGTCATTGACATTGGTCACAATTAGACCCTGGCTATTCCAGTACGAATCAACTCGGTATTCTAACGTACTCCGCGCGCGCCCGGAGGTAACTCCTTCCGCAGTCTTTTATCTTAGTTAAGGCGAGACTGATTTCATTGTCGCCAATGGAGGAAAGTGGGATTCTCCATACATCAGAGAAATAGCGCGTACATTTTGTGCCTCTGTTGTGTCTCCAGATACAGCGAGGAAGATTTACTGATAGATCCCAGAGCTTGTAGTCACGTATTTAGGGCCCCTGACAGTTCCTGCCGTGGGTGATTCATTTGGGTCGAACCCGCACAGGAATATTAAGAGGGTCACTAGGAAACGAACGAATTGTATGAATAGTGTACATTACCCCATATACACTGAGTGTCATCAGGTGCTGCTGACTTCCGTGTAACATATATTGATACCTAGTCATTGCTATCAAAACGGTAACTACCATTGGTTGCAGTTATGACAATTTGATTATTATGCTTCAGGAAATATTTACCATTTGCTGACATTGCTCTTAATGTGGGATCACAGCTGTCAGACAGTCCCTGAATGATCTCTTCATTCAGTTGCGGTCATGCAGGCGCAGTGGACACCAATTTGCCACGTCAACATCATTTAATGTGGGGTACTGGGATAGTTAAATGGTTAAGAGAGAAATCAACATCAGTGGTTGTCACCTCTAAGTATAAACGTATTGACATAATAATCCTCACGGATTTGGTATGAAGGATAACCTACTCATAACAGGATTGAGGCCAGGTGCTGCAGACAAGTAACTACCAGTTTAATAGCCACAGCCAACTGACTTATCGTTGTCAGTGATGGTCAAATATTGGGTGTACCAGAAAAAATATTTACACTTTTTGACTGATCTTATCTCAATTATTTGAGTATCGAACGCCTTTGAGAGTCTTCATGTGCCGGTTCAAAACATCCTACGGAGTGTGGTTCGTAGTCCGGAGAACCAAGTTTGAATTGGGACCAGCAGGTTACAGGGCTAGCTTTTGGGAGGAATCTGGAAAATACTTTTTTTCTCAAGGTGTTTCTGCCCGCTATCCATTGACAATAATCTCATCGGATGTGATGTGAAGGATAACCTGTTCGCAACAGGATTCACGCCAGGTGGCACAGACAGTTAGCCACTACATGTACTGTTATATCTGGTGGAGCCGACTTAGTGACATCGGCTCACGTCATTTGGATCATTAATAGCGCTCGAGGTAACTAGCTTCGAAACATAATCAGTGAATGAAAACTAGGAACTAAAGCTGGCGTAGACATATGACCCGGGACCGGCGGATTGATCGTTTCGACTATCAAAATGCCTCCCATATTCTTGGTGGCTAAACTGGGGATTCATGGCTGTCCTCTGGGCTCCAACACTCCTAATGCCAGGTCGATGAAGCCAGTCTTGCTCTAGAAACACACATGAACACATTGATGAGACACCAGTCTTGGTCAGTTGGGCACTCATTTCCTACTTGCTTAAATCACCAGGCACACCTGGACACTGGTTTTGAATGATAATTGTCAGAGAAACTTCTCATTTTGATCAGTTACTGCATGCATTGTCGTTTTTGAAGTGGAGAGTGTTAACGCATTTTTACCAAACGGGTCAAAAGGTGCGCCGTTGGCAAAGATTGAGTTGACAAATATTTGAGGGTTTAAGTGCTGAGTTTAGTATAATGCATTCCAGGTTAATGGCATCGACAGAATAGAGACACATTAAAGCGTTTAGAGGTTTCATACTGTGCTACTTAAACAAAATCTTTTTTTTTCGAGTGAGCCCCCATTAAAACACCTACAACATAGTAAAATCCGATATTTGCGATAAATCTATAACCTTCCTTTCTCATTGATAACGATATGGCAGACTGACAAAAACAAATAGCATTTTTTTAGAATATTGATTTTCGGAACAAGTATACTTATAACTGTAAACAAATGTTGATATGTGGATTACATCTTTCAGCGATAGGGGTAAGGCCCTCTCCAGAAGCCCTCGTTCCCACCGCGGTCCCCTGACCTCCTGGATTACAGTCAAATCCCCCAGAGCTATATGTCTTTGCTGGCGCTCAGTTCTCAACTTAAGGAATTGAACCCGAGGCGGAGGACCTTGGTTGAGTTACCAAGACACTCTCGGGTGGAGCTAAAATACAGTCCAAACCCGAGCCGACAGGCGAGGGTTTGGACGAAATTTTAGCTCCACCCGAGAGTGTCTTGGTAACTCAACCAAGGTCCGAAGCCGAGGGTTCAATTTCTATTCTAAAATACCTCAAACTTAAAAAGATAGGCCACGAAAATAACTTGAATATGTGCGAAGTTTGCAAATTCCATCCATCGCCGGCCGGCCGGAGCGCCGGTAGCGCCATTGTTTACATTATATTACGGCAACGTTACAGAAAATGAGACATGTACATTTTGTACAGCGCGCATAGGAAGTCCGCATCGGCTCGCTCAAGTGATGCTAAAATCCGCGCAAATGGGCTATTTGGAGCGTTTTTCTCGGCAAATATGTGTAGTGCTCATTAAAAAACTTAGGGTGGTTGATGCTTCCTTGACAGTTTGTGTTTGAAGCAGTGTTTTGAGCGCCTCAAACTTCTGAAGTGAGCCGAAATTCCATTGACGTGACGTGTGCATGGTTTCCACATTTTAGTGCAACCCGAGGGAACTTTGGTAGAGCATCTTGGTTGCGTGTCCAAAACACTCCGCTCTCAGAACGAGGCTAATGCATTTTCCATTTAAAAGTTGACTTTACGGTACCAAGGTATTTTAGAATTAACATTCAAAAGTTAGATATTGAAAGCCTGGATATATCTTTGTTTTAAAAGCATCACAATTAATTACCCTCATCTTGCAGTTGTGTTAAGATAACAATCTAAGACCGCAAAGCGTCTACTTGTCATGATGTTATCGTTGGAGAAGAACAGATAGGTCAAAGTTTGGCTTCAACTGGATATTAGAGGCAAAATTCAAGAATTGAGGAAAGGGATGATGGGGTCGAACGACTTCACAACGAAACAAACCGTCTTTTAAAGAAGAAATGTACCCCGTTTCCTACTCTTACGATGCCTTTTTCTCGGACACAAAATCAACACTTTGTTGGGAATTCATTTACAGATCCGCTTTCAATTAGTTACTTGCTCTTCCTCTTCATGATATGGGATTATTGGTCATTGTTATAATGAATCCATCTGTTAGCGTGTTATGACATGTCTAGGAGTCTTATTGGTAAACAATATCAACATCCGATGGGAGATTCATGCATCTGTCCGGAAAGGTACCCAAGAGAGCATCCGAATAAGGCAATTTGTAGACCTGTGAATGCCGTTGGTTGAACCCTGCGGTAATTCGATGTCCTCCTGTACGTGCCTTATAGCAACGAGTATTCACATTGAGCAGAGGCTCTCACTCAAATTTGCTAGCCACGGTACCGTATTTCAAATCAACAACCCTCACCCGATTGGGTTGCTGTTCCGATATTTAACATTTTCAACGGTGATTTTCATCGAATGGTTTCGGCCCTTAAAGAACAGCATCAAATTCCATGAGGGGCTTATACCGGTGACTTTTAAAATGGAAATTGTGGTCTCGTGGTTTAAAAAACGAATACGAATGAAAAGACAATGTAGCTGTAGAATCTTTCGGTAGATCATTCGCGATAGTCTCTACAACGGCGCGCCTTCCTTTTAATATTTGCCGAACACCAACCGTTTATAGGCGGCTAATGGGGAACAATATCGAATTACGCAGCTGCAAGAGACGAAGCCATAGGACAAACAGCTTAAAACATACAATACTGCCCAGCCATGAAACCAAATGTCTTCATCGTTTCGCTCTGAATTATCTATTCGTTGATCAATAGTGTCTGTCCAGCAAGGAGTGCACGCCAAGACCAATAAAACTTGTGGACGACGCACGTACATTATTTACGTTAGGTTCCTCTTGCAAAGGTCACCCTCAATTCATTTATCACTTATTCCCTTCTTAGATATGATTAGCGTCGTCAACAACTTTTTTTCTTCATTTTCGTCCTCGAAAAAACCTTTTAGATGGATCTTCCAGCTGACGACAGACATTGGGAAGCGATTAAGTTCGTCTCGTTTCCGTTGGGTCAAAACAGATTTGAAAAATACCAGTAGTACTTTGCCAAACAGCGAACAAGACCCAGCCGTTTCACATTCTTCATAAGTTCAATACAATGTAGTTTGAACAAGACACGAGGAAACAAGCAGGAGTGAACAACTCATCATTATGAAAACAGGTAGAAGAAGACACTGGTCGCCGTGTTGACAAATCGACAGATGGAAAGGTGTCATTTCCGATGGGATACCAGTCTGTATACTGTTGGCGTCTTGGCTAATGTCTTGTGAAACATCGGTAAAATCGTAATGGTTATCGCCAACATTAGCATTAATATAGTACATGTGGACTTGCTCATCTCGCAAACTCTTTACTTGATCTAGCTGTTGACTGTTGATTGGTCAATTTTTCAACCAACACTCAGTCATGTTGTTATCTCATTAATGCTCTGTCCTCACACCCACGATTTCCCGTGAGGCGGACAGAATAATACGTTCAGCGACCGCAATCACCTCGCTAAAGAACCTACCAATGGTCAAGGATTGATATGTCGACTGTTCTAGATAAATTCTAAAAATGACATGCTGTCACCAATAAGGGTAAGTGGTTGATATGCCCTGGTGATTTGCAACATTTGCTTTACATTAACAGCAAATTATATTCCGATACCCCTGTGTTATGTGTGTTAGCAACTTTCATTGACTTATGATAATCATGATGTGAAGCTGTTTAGCCAGCGATCGTGATAATCAGTACATCTAAAGGTTTGTGGCCAGAGCCATAAATATATTTATTATCCCAACCCCTTTAAAGCCTATAGAATCCCCCCCCACCCCCCAATTAACAACATCCCAAAAGAGGGGATTCTCATCATTTTCATCCTTCTTATTATACGAAAAAGGATTGACATTAGATTAGGAATCAGTTAGCCAGCAGTTGGCAGAGTACGTTGCTCACTAACTGATCAGCAATTATTCCAATCACAAAGATTTCAACAAGGTCCATACGCCGCGTACATTTTGGGAGAATTATCTATTTGTGTGTATAATCAGCTTACCCCTTACTTGTCTGCAAATCTTTTAACCTATCCACGACATTGTAACACCTCAAAGGCATGCATCCCAAGGAACGCGTAGTAATAGTTACAATCAGGGTGTCAATCTGCCCATCAATTATCCCCTCGCTTCAGATACTTGAATAAACGTAACGTCAATCTTTCAAGTAGCGTGTGTGGCCATACCAGCGGGCAGCTTACTTCCTGATTTATTCCCAGTGTAATTGGCAAACGTTAGCTTGACCGTGAGTCTGCATGGAGTTGCGCAGGTTTCTCAAAACATCATGTTGACATTTTACCTGTTTTTTTCTCTTTCCCTTTAAGGTCATTCATTGAAATGTTTTAAATTTGAATTTGAATTAAATGTACGACTGAGTACGACCTCAGTTCACCGTTAACGTTTCTTTCGGTAAAGAAAACGTACTCGGTATGTGACGTCGAATTAAATGCAGAGCAAATGCTTTGCGATGGTTGGTGCTAAAACGCCTGTTAAACTATCTAGCATTCAAGGATAAACAAACTTCGGTCGACAGGAAAATTCGTCGCCTTTAGCCGCAGTTTCCAGCGTACATGTAGTTTACTAAATGGAATAGTCTAAACCTGGGTACCACCTTCGTCTGTCGCCACATAATATGAGCAAACCCAATAAGGTTATTTCCCGGAGGTCTATTCTCTTACCTTTTGGCTTCACTTGGCCTGGAGGCTATGATTGGCAAGTCCCAATTCGAACTGGCACTCCCAGTGCTCTCAAAATATAGATTATTCTCAGATAAACCGTATTTACAGGTTTTCGAGACCGTCGGGCGGAAGGGGGGAAAACGTTAAAAGTAGACCTTCCATGTTCACTGAGATTTAATGATACGGTCCTGTTTAAATGTTGATTAGTCGGACTTACATCTTATTGTAAATTGCGTTGTTTTTTGTTTTTGCCATTACGCACGCGCATTGATAAAAACCAACGAAACTAAGCGGTAACTAAGGGACACTAATTCTTGCGCATGCGAAACCGGATGCAAAATCTGCAAATTTTGGGGTCGTCGAAACCACGCCCTTTGGGAATAAGCTTGGTCCACCATCCTAATTATCACATATTGGCACCCGGACACTGAGTATATGGTTTTTATTCTGACGGAGTTAGCTAATGAGTGTATACCAATAATTGTATTAGTGTTCATTGCCTGAATTTCGTGCAGCGACGACTGTTGTTTATTCAAATACACAAGTACTCAGCTGCATGGCCGGTTATCTGGAAAACAGTGTTGGGTGGCAAGGGGAAGAGGTATGAGGGTTAAATATGATCAATTTCCGAATACTAATCGTCGAATGATATGTGTACACTGTGGGCCTTCAAATAATCAACACCTTGTCATGGTATCATAAGGGGATGATCCAAAAGCTTAAGTGGGGGGGGGGGGGGGGAATCCCATTTTCCTCCTCAACCGTTGTCCATATTTTTCATTTAATGACCTCAGGTCTTCAATCAGGCCGAACGTTCTTGCTTAAGGGTGAACTTAAGGTATCATCTATCTACACCTCGACTTTCACAACAGCAACAGGAACCATATTATTTTCAATCCTAATCCTGCCATATGAATGAAACCTTCACCCACTCAAGGTTTCATCAGAATCTGCGGAGATACTCTTCACTAAACAATCTCTGGTATCATTGAACGCTTTTCCAACAAACCATCCCTAGTCACCAAGGATTAAGCTTTTGAACATACATCTACACATTTTGCATGACCTTTCAAGAGATGGACTTTTTTTAGTCGATTGGAGGATTTACTTTGTAAACTAGCAGTTAGCTGGTTGGAAAGCGTTTGAAATACTAAGTCCCGGTGTCGGGTCGCCTCGCAATCGCCTCGCAAGTCAGCCCCAGGCGGTGTGACTCTCATCCCTTGTACACTCATCGTGGACAAATAAAATCGAATTAGGTCATCATGTTATGTGTACTTGAATTCATTTTTTTTGTTTTAAATGCCATGGAATTTTTCTTCGATATGTGATTACACTATTTTTATTTTCAGTACAAACCGCTACGCGTACATAATACACTGATAATGCTGCTCTCGGTTAGCAGAGAAAAAATCTATGAAAATAAAACGCCCACCGCAATTCAGCGGTTTAAAGAACCCAGTCATGTTGATGATGAGTGTATATCTGTGACTTCCATATTCAAGGCATCTGGGAACAGAGCTTCAAACGATAAAATCTAATAGAACCAAAAACAAGCTGTCCTCTGAAGATTTGAAATTAATTTGATCCAATACCGCCTCTCTCGTTCTGTCTGTTCTTTAGTAGATTATTTTGTTCAAACTCTAAGGATGAGGATCAGAATTAATTAAGGCGTCAACTTAACTCTTATTTTCTCCCAACATTCCTTCATCTGTTGGAAGGTAGATTAACTAGTTAGCTCTTCAGGACAAATCTCGCCGTCTATCATAGCTTAAAGGACAAAGAGTGTATGTGATCGATTATATATTCTTTATATTTTCTAATATCTGTTAACGTTTTGTCATGTTACAGTACGTTTCACCTCACCTCGTTATTTTTCAAAAGACTAAATACCAAATAATTATCGAACCCAAAACCATCAATTTCATATTCATCAAGGCGATTAAGAGGACTGTTTATCGAAAAATGAATGGTAAGACATATCAACAGCAATTGTTTCAAATTATATATTACACTATTCTGTATCGTGTTGGGGGCCTACTTCTGTTACATTTCAATTTCCTGCGATGACATTGACAATTTTCTAGATATTCATACTTTCAAGTGGCTTTGTGAGACCAGAACATTAAAGCTTGAAGATCTGCCAAGCAGGAACTGTTATGACGCATTTCCATGTTTTAAACTACAATAGATACAAAAAAAATACAAAAAAATACAAAAGAAATACAAAAAATTAAGATGAAATACAATAAAAAATACAGTAACTAAATACCTTAGGGTGTTGTTAATAACAAGCAAAGAATTAAGTCAAGGCCGCTCAGCACAATAAAAAAAGTATTGATATTTTGTAACAACCTAATCGATAGTGAGAAAAACATCACATATTATATACATATGATTAAACAATAATTTTTACTGACTTCAAATGTGTTGTTTGAAACTCTGTGAAGCAAACAAATTTAATATTACCCCTCTGTAAAGGATTCCTCGCTCATTACAGCAAGAAGTGATTTTCTGTCCCGCGGTTTATCTTCTTGTCTGAACCGTCCTCAAAATGGACAGATACAAATAATCGGCAATTCGCACAAGTCGTTTGCTTTGCCAGTGCTCATGTAGTGAAGATAAAGATAATGAAGAATTGCAGCGGATTAATTTAGTTAATCGGAGGCTGAGCATCAAACTAGTATCACCATTAGTTAGATAACTGAACAAGCAATATGAAACAGATTGGTTAAGGTGCTGATCATATTACTGTCATTTTGAAACAAAAGAAACTAAGAATATCATGTTTTTGCTTGTGATGCAAACGGATTACATGGTATTATTATTATTTGCCGTCTCCTAACGCCGCGCTCTACCTGCTTGTATTATGTTACAGAGCTTGCTGATTTAAACAATATCTTCCGTTAACGTCCGTTAGAAAATTACAACCGCTTCAGATATCACCACACAGCTAGCAACATGACACCTGTTGGTTCAATCACTGATCGCATTACCATCATTAGGAAAGAAACGAAAATGGCGGAAAAAAGAAAAACTATCACCCAGCCACATGGGAGCAGATGTGGTGCTTTCATTGATGATCATGGTGTAAACATTTATACCCGGCCTATACAAAAGAGAACATGTACAAACCAAATTCCTGATTTTTTTTCAGAACGTTCAGAACATATGAATGAAGATTCTATCAGACCATAATGACAAAAACTTAGTCTTGCCTCCACCGGCAGTAAGGATTCATTGTAACCTATATTCCTTCGATTACCCTGTTTTATAAACAGTTGCAATATTCCGGTTACCCATGATTTGTCCAATTACCCGCCACCCCAGAGGCAGCTTTCGCCAATTTCCCATTCACTGATGAGGCGTGATGTTCTTTAAACCAAAGCAGTGATGCATCAAACGATCCTTGCACAGATTCTCCGTAACCCACTGGGTCTATTTTTCAAATCAAATCAAATTTCGTTTGCATATAAACTACGGCTGATGATGTTTTTGTGGTGAGATGGGGTGAGAGAAAGAACCCATGCAGTGCAGTGTCGTCATGTGGATAGACCATGTTACATGCTTCCCGAAATTGGTGGCTTGCATTGGAACTAACTTTTTCCCCCTTGCCCGTCATTAAAGGCATTCAAGTGTGTTGGTCAACCATGACTATCTCCTTTGTCCCTCCACCATAAGGCCTAGTTTCCCCTTATAACATCACTATTTCGGACACTCAGCGCCCCATTTCTGGAAAGGTGTATACGTCGTAATTTAAACACTCTTAGAAAACACAGGTTTTCGGGGGACATTTTACAGGCATGCACATGATGTCGTCACTCTTTTTCGTGTTCTTTTCAAACTTCATAGATCTGGACACAGTTTTTAAGATGCTCATCGGGTAAACGGAGAGAAACAACTTTATTTAAGGGGAGGGGGTGTATTCTAGAAATAAGATTATTTAATTATTCCATGCTCTATAAGATGAATATACGCCCGGCGTTACCTCCCCATCCCCATTCGCTGCCCTGAAGACTTTAGGTGATCTCTTTATGGGAGTTCATGATCTGATGGCATTGCGAGTGAGTCTGATTTCCCTGAAGTGAAACATCCAAAAGGGAATTGTTTTGTAATTTGTGATCCTAGGACCCTAGTGTTATGATATGTGTATAATAATGCAGTCAACTCTTACAACTAATCAATGAAACTACGTATCCGTTTCGACCATGTCTATCGTACCCACCGTCTGGATTGGGCAACACCGAACTAATTTTGAAGAAAAAGTCAATGTTATCAAAACGTATTTGAGTCCCCGTGTACCCTTGCAGACTCACATGAGAGTTTTTCAGCCAGTTGATCTAGTTACTATGTTTCCTATTTGAAAAATGAGCTTTGAAAAATTAATTATTTCATATAACACTTCATAGTACTTATATCAATCAAACATATTTATTATTATTTGCACGTTCTTGTCAAACTTGAGCAATTTAATTTCATCACATTCTATAAATAAACTGACTATGATACCAATTGGTTACACTAGGCATGTGGCGTACAAGTTATAATTAAAATTGGCGGATGAATAATATATAAATATTTTCAGATTTTTGTGAGTGATTTGGTGATACCTATGCTAACAGTGCACATGGTTATCCATTTATTTTCAAGTGAAATGCGGTGTACACATTCAATTTTGGAATTTCCAGACATTATTAGAATTTTTTTGTATGTATTTCGGTATCAGAAAATTGATGCGGAAATGAAAAAATCCAATTTGTCACGAGATTTCTCTGTACTGATGGGAACATAATGTATCAAAAACGCAATTACATTTTTATAGTTTAAGGATATACGACGCGACATGGACAGCACACTCATCTGTTTCCTATAATGAGATTTAATGTGTTTTTCTGGTAGTTCCCTATCTGTCATCTTGTCAATGTCAGCAGAAATCCTCTTCATTGTCCTATTGCATGATAAATGGGATGATATACTCCATTTAAACAAGTTTAAGGTCAGTTTGATGTAATAAGACATTCGGCATTTACTCTTCAGTGCATTAAATTGTTTAACAACAGAGTGCCAGTTTGAACGGACTTCATAGGAATTAAAAGATTTAGCAAACCTCACTACAGGTCACATTTGCCACCCCCTCGAAATTTTGTTTCCTTTCCGAGCAACTAGTCACGTGTAATACTTCCGTCACATTGGATAAGGTGCACCAGCACCACATTTCATTTGATGCGGGACGTACATGAATTTGTGATTTACAATAAAATGTATGAACATGTTAGCGGTAAAAATACGCTTGCTGCACCCGTCATAAAAGGTATTAACGATCACGGTACAAAGAAAAGGCGAAAAATTGGTAGATTTTGAAACTGTGTTCAAAAGCCAGGCACCTGTCGGTAATCCGGACTTAGTGTTGCAAGTGCGCTCAAGGGATCAAACATGTCTAGCACTCTAGCTCTATCAAACCTTTAGAAATGCTACAAATACATGCACTGCAACAGGCAACTTTTTTTTCGAATCGCAAAGATTTATGAAAAACATAATATTCGCGATGAATATTTTGGCGGAATCCGATATCGTTATTCGCGAAGTCCACGAAAACAAAGCACCCGCAAAAAAAATTTGACGCTTTGCGGTAACTAATCCCGCGACCAATAAAAAAATTTCTGGCGTAATCCAGAGTATGCCATATCCGAGTGACGTAGCAAAATTTCAAATCGCATTAGTCAGTTTTTGTTAATGAATTCCCTGATAATTTTACAATTGTGCTTCTAAACTAGACAAAGAAAATTGCCGTATGAAGCAGCCAGGTGATTCAAATTGCGCCTGTTCAATCTTGAATTCACTCTAGCTCCAAGCAAAAGAGGTTTTTGTATAACGTCAGAAATTCTAAGGGAGTTGAGATGTTGATGGTGATATCAAAGTAGGGGATATCGTAACAAATTCGCTACGAGCACTTAAAGTTCAGCGTTTCCTTTTTGGGTTGTGATTACAACATAGATGAAGAGTCCACGGTAGGAAATTCCGAAAGGATACTTATAATATCCTTTCTAGATAATAATTTATTCAGTTTCCTGAATATGCTCATGACAATACGATATTTAAAAGATACTTTAAAGATTTTTAGTTAACATCCTTACTAAGGAACCTTACAAGACTCTTATGAAGAAAGTATATGATAAACAGAAGAATATATTATTTAAGAATCTTACAAAATGACCTCGTTGGTTGGCAATCTGAATAATTCTTATCATTGATGTGGTCTATATATCTGATTATTACTAACTATTGTTTGAATTATCGATGACTGCCTTGCTTTGCCAGGCGCGGGTTCGAACTAACTGGGACATCCACTTTTCTTGGTCCAACTTATTTCAAATAAAGTTTTAGGATGATTTTATCATGTCCATTGGATGTCCAGTAACACTGATTTTAAAAGTTAATCATCTTCTGATGTCAAAATCCTTGAATCTTATATCTCATGGACATCACTAGGTTTTTATGGATATCGCTAGAATTATCAACGAATTCACCGAAACCAACGGAAACAACTTCATCGAAAGCTCTTTCCTCTTAAGCGATCGTTGAATTTTTGTTCAACGTGTATTTCTGACCCGTGTAACACCATCTAGCTTTGATATTTAACCCGATACTAATAAAACCAAGAGGGAAGCGTTTGTAAGCTAAGTTGGGTGGTTCTTCTACGCCGGTGTGGGAGGGGTGATAGGATCTGGCCTGTATTGGTTATCATCTTACTCACAAAGACGTTGCAGCAAAAAGTATTGGTGATCATGGCTGAGTGGTAGCTTAATATTGCAAGATGTTATTTTCTAACATTATTTGCCATTCTGGGCTTTACTGATATGTTAGTGGCAAACATTATGTATTGCCTAAAGTGATACCATCCTGGTGCTCTGGTACAGGGACTTTGTCTTCCAGCGACTGATATTTCGATAACTGGGATGACTAACACCATATATTAGCTTTTTACACTCAGGTATTGCAGCACAGAAGTGTAAGTCCTCTCCTTACCAATTTGATGTAACAGTAGTTTATCATTCACTTATATTGAGATCCATTTACTCAAAAACAGATTGCCTGTCGAGCACGATAAGTTTTTTCCTTTCCAGTTTAGTATTGTTTATAATACGGATAGCCTTGATGCCAATCTGCCATGCACTAGTCCCCAATACCGACAAACCTAAAATCTATCAAGGAAATAATTGTTTGATTAATAATTGGCTATTTTTCACTGATGGCCTTGGTTTCAAACTAAAACAACGGTGGTAGAGCTAATGCCAGTTACAGAAATAAGACATGAACACATCGATCACATAACCGCTTTTCTATCTTTTTTATTCTGCACAAAACTGAGCTAATCAGACACTCGCACGATAAATAATTCATAACCTTTATTGAGCTGTTACCAGATGATATCGAGTTGAACCCTGATATCCGTAAATAACGTGCGACCAGCACGATATACTAATACTGCTAAGTGTGACAATGCACCTGAGTTAAATAGAGCTGAACAAATATAAAATGGTGGTCAATGTCTCATTAGAGTTGGTGAAATGCTAGAGATTTATGTGTCAGCATGATGGATTTACAATGATTAGCGTCGAAGAACGCTAGAGATTTGTATATCAGCATGATGGATTTGCACTACAGCTGCAAGTTCACACTGTGCAGTTCCACTAACTCTGCAGATTACTTTTCGTTCCAAGTGACATAACTCTACGGGACGTAATAGACATTATCTGAAGGACATTCATTTGACATCAATTTGATATCTTTTTTCATCACTCTAACAATGTGAAGATGTCAAGCAAAAATAGACATCACGAATTTTTCGTTGTAAATTTCTTGTTATAAAATATTGCAAACAACGATCAGAAAAGTGAACAACAACATAACACTGAATAGATTACATCCGTATATCATTCACACGTGTATTTTTTTCCGCGAAACAATACATCATTGGTTCTTTTAAGATACATTCATCTATATCGGTCGACTTCGCACCTATTCTCTGGAAAAGAAAAAGCGATGGGGCAACTTATGAGACAGTTCGCCGTCCTTTGTCTGTCTATATATTGGCATTAAATGATTCCATCTGATCTCACAGTGGTGGAAAGCTCCGAAAGAAATGCCCGGAACAAGGAATGGCGTTCTTTGATAACAAGAAGTAGGCCACAGGGGGTATTCATAAATGGCCGCTTTTTCGCCGTATTTTCAGCGCGATTACCTCATATTCTGCGGCAGACTATGGTGACCCTGGGGATCAATGCCAGGGACAGTACAGTGAGCTGCAAAAGAACACACCGATTACCAAGACTGAGAAATGCAGCATTTGAGGAGCGTCATGGTATCATTATGTATGCATGTGAATGCCGCGATCTGAGGTAATTGACACTTCGTTCCACGATGCAAGATTTATATGCTCTCTCACTCTCTTAAATCCACTTAGCAGTAACAATATGGTACTATTGTTCTCCACAACGCCATTCCTTGTGAGTAAAGAGGACGAACGCTCCCTCCTCTCATACATGTATATTGCTGTTTTCGCTGCATCGGTCAGACAGTGTTGACCAAGTGCAATGATGCGCTTACTGCAAATAGTCTGCAACTTTGTCAGAAGATGCCAGGGAATTCGAGCTCATTTTGCCTTATTCGTTCAGGTTTGCTCACCACGTATTAAGACTTATCATGTTGCTAATAGGTTACCTATACACACTTTGAAATCGCCAAACACATGATTCTTATTTCTAGGAGTGAGTCAGGAATTTCTCACGCTGATTCTTCTTTTGCTTCTTGAGTGTTCGATGCCAAGTCGTTGTGCGAGATATTCCAGCTATTACACAGTGACAATGTACTCTCGCCGCCAGGCGCATAGTCGGAGCATGAAAGTAGCAGCGATAAAGTGATGAAATTCCCACAGAACGGAAATTCCCCCAGATGATGCAGTAATTGTTTTATAGCGCAAACAATGAGAACCACCAGCTCTGAGCCGCTTCCGCAAGGTTGTCAACAGCCTCAATGACTATTTTATATGAGTGTTGAAAATGTAAATTTTGTTTCCTATAACTATAACTTGGCTTTGGCACCTGTTTCTCAAAAGTCGGAAGCACTAGTGAGATAAGTGTCAGTACTTATGAGTACACATGGGTTCACGTTGAGCATACACGTCAAACAGATTTAACAAAATGTTCCTCAACAAAGAACAGAAGGAAACCGAAGGAAATGAAAATTTTGAAATATCTGTCAATAACTGGGCAGAGAGCAACATGCACATACTTCACCAATTAAAAACCTAAACCAAAGTGACGTGATTTTACCATTTCATTCAAAAGCGAGAACGTGGGGTATCAACTTTTGATGCATTTTGCATTTGACTATGAATTCCTGACGTATCGATCCGCATACTTAAACGATTAGTTTCGCATTGCTCATATATTACAGCCTTTTTCTACTCTGTTGGGCATCGTGATTTTAATTCCATGTCATACGTCTACTGTCATAAGCATTAAAAAAATAAACAGATTAGAACCGATGAACTTTTACTTGTCATGAGATTGTAGAAAACGGATTGACTTTATGAATTCGAAACTGACATTTGAAATGTAAGTCCACCGACAGATTACATCATTGTTTCTTGAATCAGAGTTATGAACCAAGAATGGTTTATCATAGAGAGCATGAAAATCAGTCCACAATGTAGTTTTCTTTTGTTGGCATTTTGGTTTGACAATAGGTTAGACCTAGTAGATTAATCTCCAAAGTCATGAGAGTGCTGATGATTCACTGCACTGAAATCACCTGAGGTAAAAAAGGCTATTCACGCACGGGGATTACCTGAAAAAAAACAGTTTGATCTTCCGAAAGGCGTTTCAGTTAGTTTTACAGTGCTTTTTGTCCCCAGATAGGCCAACCTTTAAAGGGCCTACTGAAGAAAAATCGTCGTCATTGCAAATCATAGTACCGTACATATTCAGTTACTAATTCCTAAATCCTTTGTATTCGGGTCATTGCTGCATTGTAGATGCCTGGGACACTCTGACTAAAGCTTAGTTCAACCTTTTGTAAATACGATTTGCGACAATATACTGTTGGGTATTAAGTGCGCATTTACGTCTTACACGGAGGTTTTATGACAGTATCTATTTGATCCATATCACCGGGGACATTTCATCAGATTTGTCAACAAAAGAAGAATGCATCCAAACACAACGGAATGATACCGGATTGTCCCTCAACATTGTGCAAAGCCCTTTTTGTTAAGCTATCGAAATTCCTGCTTGACCATTATTCTTTCATGTTTGTACAACAAGAGATCCGGTAGGCCTCTCTAAATAAGACGGATCCTGAATGTAAATCGAACTGTCACACGTGACTACACAATCTTACATGTTCTTTAGCATATCTACCAAAGAGCATCTCAACATGTTCAATATATCACTAAGATCAACGAGAAAATGTCAACTGCCACACACAAATCGAATTTCTTGCATACCTGTATGCATAGCTTACCACCTATACATGGTAGCGACCACATAAACGTATATTCACCTTGCCCACTAGCCACTGACATTGAATACATGCATTACGTTATGTCATTTCTTTATTAAAATAAATAGAAACGCAATCTTGCGTGTGATTGGCCAGGTGCTATTTTCAAAAGGGAAAAGAGCATGACGCTTAAAACAGCCATCTTACGGGTTTTTTTGGAACTCCATCGGAGTTTAAAAAAACTCAAATGGAGCCAAACTAGATATAATAAGCTAGCAGCAAGGCCTGATCTGTAATATATCGATACTTAAAGTTTTCTTCACGGAAACGCTTTCATTGAACCCAAACGCACATTTGTACCCTCAGGTGTGTTATTGACATAAATAAGTATATGCAAGATCATGCATGCGGCAGAGGTTTTTTAAATTAGTCTTTTTAGAAGAAAAAGACGCATGTTGTGTTCTCGGGTATTAAGTAATCGAAGAATAAAGCAACACTATACCAATGCCAATAAACTAATTTACGATAGTGTTCGTTTTTCTCTTGGTTTGTCACCCCTTTGCGACGTAACCTCTCTGTGCGTTCCTCGCTTAACCAGCAGGTATATTTTGTAGTGGTCCGCTTCAGAACATTCTCTTTTTGGTAACTTTGTACTTCGTCGGAGTAGGTGAAGCTCAGTTACTTTTGTTTTAATGATTCTTATAATTGGGTCATTTGAAATATTATTTTAAAGTTTACCTTGAAATATTATAATCAGAATTGCTCTGAAAATACATTGTTCAGAGACAAAACTGTACACATTTTGTACTCTAATGATTGTGCCATTATAGAAAGACTTGTTTTTCAACAAAAGAAGTTAAGTATATTTTAGGAGAAGCGTTATACTCGGTCCGAAATTGGGGTCTACATGTACGTACTATGTAAAATGAAGTATTTTCCAACTAATGTTGAAATCCGCCGAGCATTTTGCACTCAGGGACCAATACGCAGTATTGCAATTACTTCTGAAGCCAATGCTTTAAGCTAAATAACCTCAGAAGCACTTGACTTTGACCATCGCTTAAACTCCCAAGCACAAAATTGATAAATCATGTTCAATCGGCATAAACAAATATTGGAAATAGTTTTGTCTTGAATGATGTGAGAATCGATTTCTATTCCGATCATTACACCACAAATACTCCGCTTACTGTTAATCAGGTGTACGCATTATTTACTCAGGTGAAAAAAGGGTTGTCTAACTCAAGTCCAGAACCAATTCGCTTTCTGCATGTCATCATTACGAATGGTAATAGAATAGGTATTACACCTGCATTTATGGGATAAGGGAATATACAATAATAAAAAGGGGAGGAAGGAACTAGCCCCGTTAACTGTTTGCTGGGTCACAGAAGTTGTAAACTTTTCAAATATAATCCATAACAGATTTTGGTCAGGACTTTGATCTCTCTTACATCTGTTACCATGATAGTTCCGTTTTCTTAAAGCTGAAAGTAAATCAAAATTTCTTTTTGCAGTCTGCTATATTTGGTTTTGTGAATAAGAAGTTAACATGCACGCATTCGCACAGTACCACGAATGTTGATAAAACACTGCAATGTTAACTACGCGTATTTCGTCACAAGATTTAAAAACACGCTGCGTCGATCCAGAAAACCACTCGTTATAAAGTAAGTCATAATTCCTGAGATCAGTGCTACTTCGCTACTTGGTTGTTTTCGAAACAGTGACGAAGAGCGACGGACGACGAAGTACGAAGTATGCATATATACTTATACTTTCCAACGGGTCACATTTAAATAATTTTTTACAAACGCAACTGACGACCTTGAAAGTTGAATGTGACCTACCTGGGGAGGAGAGGGCCGCGGCTAGCGTCGTCACGATTAGAACACTAGCCAAACAGAAAGACCGCCATCTGATCATTGTGGCAATGAGGGACAAAATAGGCAACTTTTCACTGTCTCTCTGGAGAGGTCAGCGCGGGACGGCACCGCGCCAACAAAAAAATTGCCGAGAAATCCCCCAGAGACAAGATGAATAGTTTCGTAATATCCACTGATCGACTCAATTCCTGTTTCAAAACGACGCATCATTTAGAGGAAAAGGCATGATTCCGTTTGGATTTTATTCCGTTGAGTTCTGCAACAGTTTTGACTGATTGGTTCCAGTACAAGTGTTATCTCGATACTTCCGTCAGACTTTGATGTATTTAGCGCCTCCTAGTCGTCAATTGATGCACTTCATTTGTAAGAGATCACGAGTCTTGCGCTTTTACCAGCGCCATCCCTTCTTATTACAAGAGAAGCAGTGACTCGATAGTTCCACGCCGACTCTGCTGTATCAAGCACCCTCTACAACCTAGTAAATGAACTGAAGATTTTGCCTTTGGATCAAACGATTATTTCCGTCTGCTTCTTGGTCTTTTGAGTTGAGTGCGTCAAGCTATTCCTTACACTTTTTAGACTTTCTTTACATGCAATGCCAGGACTTTAGGAATAGCGTACATCAGATACTCGGCAGTCAGTAGATCGACCTATGTTCTTATCTGGTTCGTGTCTGGTGAAAATGAGGTATAATGAGTGTATCCGATCCCTCTAAAGTTATTTTGAGATGAGCGGACGAGTCATTGTACCGGAATTCTGTTTACACTCTAGTACCTCTCTGTCATCGATTTGGCACCGTGGTAACGTCTGGTCCCGGTCAACAAATTGGCTAACCATGTCTAGACCATGTAGATTATCTTAATTTCGGGCACTTTGCATGTCGTTATGTGGTATTGTCTATATTTGTCTACTATGCCCACTGGCGCCAACGATCGGCGACCTGTGACTGCTAACTGGAACCCTCAATGTAATGTCGTCTCGTGGTGAGAACACACAGTGGCGAATCTGGATCGGTGCTGCGTCGTCGAACTGAGGAGTTTGGCAAAATATAGACGAAAAGAAGACGTGACATTGATTATGTCCATTTCGGCACTGGCTTCATCAATGACTATTGTGCACTGTAATTCGTCAGCGCAATAGTTTGCCAGACCGAGACTGAGTTGATAGCCGGTTGAACCGTGAGGCAGTATTCAGGGGCCCTCTTAGCATTAAAGAGCAGAGACCACTATTTGTCCAGTCTCTATCTATCTACTGATCTGCGATAATTTTCTCTTCGGTCTACCATGTCTACAAATGATTTCGTAGGCGATGGAGGAAGAATAAGGACGAACTATGCTCCAGATGGAGCCGAAATGTATCAGGGTATACATGTTCAAAGCAGTGTATGATCGATGATCATTATTAGCATTTAGATAAAATTTTCATTTAGGCATTTTTGTATCACAGTGTCGACCTTTACGCAATATTATAATATCTATAAGTAATCGGCGAAAGTTTGCACCTGTCACAAAATAGATAAAAAAGTTAACTGATGAATTGACCACGCCCAGGATCACGAAGTAGTCCAATAAACTGAAGAGAAGATCCGGAGCTATCTTGATCATGCTTTTACCGACGTCTGAATACTCCAAAACAATATACAGACTGTTTAAAGGGAAGGGCCCGCCAAAAAATGGGGAGTTTTGGACGGCCCGGTCAAAACCTTAGGCGGGAATAAGGTTTCATTGATAAATATAAGGAGTTTCAAGGCCCCCAAATTACTTGTAAGGTTCAATAGATACTGGCCTTTCATTGGTTTACCGTTTGCGTATCATTTACATACTCTCATCTTGAAAAATATGACAATATTTACGATCACGTTATTGATTTTTGCAACATTTTCGGTAACGCGCCCCTTGCGGATCTGTAAGGTACCACTCGGATGCTTGAAAAATGTTAGTGGCGTGGCTCCATCTGCTACAGCTGTCACCGCGCCGGTGTTAGTCTCACGTCTTGGCGTCTGCACCACCCTTCGGGGACACCTCAATGCCGTTGGCGTACTATACTGACGAGACCAGCGTCTCTAGAGACTCCGACATTCGCCATGAGCAGTGACAGGTCACTTGGCTGGAATGGCCCCATCTCCTCTTCACTCATGTTCATTGCCGGCAATACTGGCAAATATCTTGAGTCGTCACGGTTGTCAAACAAGTCTTGGATAATATGCTGCTCCATTTCTTCTGTACTGTTCGGATCAGGGGCCTCGCTCTCCACCGGCCCAGAATCCACCGGCGACTCGAAATCGATACTACTATTCTCTCCATTTTCCATTTTCTCCTCTCTCCAACTCACTACTATCGCTATTGACTGCGTAACATACACTAACATTCTTTCGCTATCATTGCTAACTTCATTTACTAGAACACTGGCCTATGTAGCCCATAGTGGAAACACCTGACAGCGCCGCCCGGCATGATACACGTGCTACTGGCATATTTATAACTCGTAGTAAATAAGGTTGTAAAAATATGCAAATGAGATGCCGTATATGGAAACCATGACGTCACTAAGCAGTGCTTATTTCTGCTACGGGTGGCGCTGGTGCTTGCTTCTGGAGGCGCTATTCAACCTCTTTAAGACATGGGTGGGTGTTTCTAGAACGAGGAATACTAGAATTACGATAACCACCCGGAATGTAACGACATTCATGTCAGTCCGTCGTTTAGCCTTATCCGCTATGATGACGGTCTTTGCTGCTTTTCTCAACGCGGTCACGAGGTGGAAAGTTGTAAAATACAGAACTATAACTGGAATGGCAAGACTGAATAAAGTGTACAAGGTTAGGTTAAAGATAATATTGTAGTATACATCGAAAAGGTACATGTCACTAGGCTTCGAAACCGGCCTAACATAGCCTCTGCATTCGTCCATCTCAAATATCAAATCAAATTGCCAAATGTAAGGTAGGTTGTATGCAACTGAAAATATCGTCAGCGAAATGACTGCTATTTTTGCATTTCGTAGCGTGCAGATATATTTTGCATGCAGCGGGTTACACACGGCTATGTATCTTTCAGTAGCCACAGCAATTATCATATAAACAGCTAAAGTCTTACTGCACCAAAGCAGAGAAAATATGTAAGCTTCAATGACTTGATGGATCTCGAAATACCCCTCGAAAACTCCCAAGAAGATGAAAAAGGACGGCAATGAGTTATGCCAGGCGAAGGTGATAAGAACCATAATGTCAGCTATTGCTAAAGATTTCAGTAAAAAGGTAGTCGACTTGGCCGATGAGTGTGTAGATTCCAGCGACAAAACCTTGAACGTAAGGGAGTTACCTACTAGCCCAATACAAGTAAGCGACAACATGACATGAACGCGGACGTAGTACAATATGGTATCCTGTAAGCCTCCATTCGTCCGCATTCGGGTGTACAGGCAGTTGTCGGTAGGATCAAGAGTATCATTATCATTTCTCGGAAACACACTCGTACTCAGGTCCAAATTACCAGAAATGGGAGCAGGTGTTGACATTTTCCGAGTTTTGTGAATCTCGATTCTTGTGTTGCTTCAACGCGATTTTCGACAGGCCCTCTGGTTGTGACTTTGTCCTTCTAAAGAATCATGATATTTAAACCACTGTTGTATGCAACACCACGAACGTATATCCTTGACATCATTGACCGCTTGCCTTAGCCAGGCTGTATACTGCAGGACTACCCGGCTTTCCAGCCTGCCGACTGCCGATTTTGAGACTATACATGACTTGTCAATGCACTCTTATCTGATGCAACAGTATTATACGAGTAAACATCATTGAGTCTTTGATCTAAATCGGTCACTACCTCTAATAGCCAGCCATATTAGGATATCTTTTGTTCATCAGTCATCAGTCATTCATTTGCGACCATTATAATAATTACCGTTTAGGTGAACTGTATATTTATATGAAAACTTAGCTTTCGCCTATACCGGTGGTCGTCTTTTACTTTTGGTCGGAATGCTCAGAAAAATTAAACTGGTCATCAAAATATATATGGGCAATGACATGACAATGTTGGATTTGGCGTATATCTTGTTTTACGATGGGTCTCGTCAATGCTCCTGATCTGTTGCACACGAGTTTGTGAAAGAAAAACACAGATATCGACTCAGTTTCTACTTTTTATTTTCATCAACTGCATCATTATTGGCTCGGCTTAAAACAGTTGCCTGTAATTTATTCGAATCCTAGATAGACAATGATTTCTTGGATAAATCTATTCGCCCAACTTTGCTTGAGATTTAACGAAGTTTTCTTCGACTTCTGAAAATGCACATAAGAAGTTGCTCTCAATATTGAAACTTATGCTACTAGACCTTTTTTCTCATGGCGTTTCGGCAAAGTGTTGGCATATGAAGTTTAACCATGGTCACAAGGCGTCTTTACCAACAACATACTAAATAACTCACAGTTGATGTTAAACTACAATATAATCGGTTGTCAGATGCTTTTTAAGATAACAGGGAATTGTGAAAAGAGTATGATGACCAAATATTACTCAATACACTCTTGAGGGAAATACTGATTACCAAGTATAAGTGAAGAGCGTAGCAAAGGACACAGGAGAACTGTTAATCTCGTGGTCGTATCCAATGAAATTACTTCTCCATCTCTCTCTCTAATGATCGGACACTGCGCTTTCCAACCCGACTCCAGCCGCCCAGGCCGCCGCCGCATCGCCACCAGTTCTTGGAGTTACAGCGTCTGAAAAGGATACACAATAAATGGAGATGGTGGAAGTCCTCCTACAGATGGAGCTGACAAGATAGTCAATTCGTTACGTATGAGAAGGTTTTGCGAAAGAGTCTTAAATTTACTTAATAACAGCACCACTCCTGTCAAATCCGTTACACTATACCTACCGCGACGGAACTCGTTTAGCCATCAGCATTTGTTTCAGTGCATCGTCGGCGTCGTCGACCGCGAAGTCATCTAAAAGAAGGAAACTATAGTATTGAAAATTATAACTGAAGCAACTTTTTAAATGTAATATGAAGTCATTGGTGTGGAAGGAAACCGAAGATTCGGGAGGAAACCCATGCTCCGCTGCCAGAGTGAATCGCACTCTCTACTACCCAAGGAAGTGCCGATATTACTTTGTAAGTTCGAATATCAATGCAGTTAGAACATCATTCCTGTTAAGATGAGATGCCCTCCTTTCACTTTTATAAGGTCAATTTATGTTCTGGTGTCGGTGATCCCTGCAGAATTTGTACTTCATTCACCTGAATTGGTTCGCTCATCATCATTCCATTGGACATGAAGTTTCCCTCAGGTAGTTAGTTGTATGGGTAAAGCCCCTCGATTCTGGTAAAGCTAATAGACCTTGCGATTAGAGATGCATCTTGACATGTTCATCACTATTCTCGTCACTTACAGCTTGCCCTATCTGTCGGAACAGGAACGGAAATGGACGCTCAGGCAGGAAATGATGAAGCAATCAGCATCCCTTATTCTGGTTTATGACAAGCAAGGGTGTCATGATTCGTGAAGGACGAAGAATGGGGTAGTATTCCCATTGAAGCAAGACTAACGCAGAAGCACACTGAACAGAGGTATGCAGCGAGTAGAACTGTTCAAGTTTCTCAAAGTCGAATCAGAAGCACTGGCACTGGTACCTCTCTTACTTGTATCATGACTATACTTACCACACTAAGAGCACAGTCGCACTACAAGCTACTATACAATCTGACATGTCCTTTGACATAACAAACCGTACCAAAGAGCACTCCAAAATACCCCTATACCTATCATTGAGATTCACTTGAACAACCTTACATGACTTGTTCAAATTATCTGTAAGATTCACCATAACAATCCATGATGTTCAATATATCACCAAGATCAACGAGGACAAAACCATGCGTGTACAGGAAGATTCGCAGCTTCGTGTATTGTACGTGTTCACAGGAGCGACCGCACAAAACATGTGTGCACCGCGTTTTCCATCAAGGCACTGACGTGCATTACGTTACGCCATCGTCTCGGGTGTGAGCAGGCATTGTTTGGCGACGTAGACCTATTGTTCTGTGATCGCCGCGGGAATGTAAGCCATTTTCTTTCAAGATTAGGGAAACCTAATTAACATGACTGAGCCCTCCATTCAGAACTGAAGCATTCAATACATAAACACACTACTTGAAGAATTAACGTGATCATGTGATAGCATATAGTCAGACAACAATAACATTGATAATCTATACATCAAACAAGCTTTGATGTCTGATAATCCTCGCTTGCAGCAGGGGATTTATGCATGGAACCAAGCCTGAAATCATCTAAATACTTATTACGGAAAAATCATTGACTATCATTTCTCTGAAGTTGCCAGTAAGCAAACCACTTTTGTAGTTGCCTTGATATCACTCTGTGCCTTTCCCTATACGTGTTCATCTGAAGTGTGTCTTTACTGTCGAAGTCGATTGTTAAAAATTAAGCGAATGTCCGATCACAGCTTGGGTCATGAGTTGGGTTCCTAATCGGATATCTTTCTGATGTAGTTGAGAAAGAGACCATCTCTTTTGGAATAGCGCTGGTTTCCACCAACATTAAGCGATTCATATCACGAAATGTCTATGTTACTAGTCCTTATTGTGATTGAATATTAAGTAATTTAACAGTATAAGATGCGCAGAGAAATACTTTATTCTAATATATGATAATATTTTAGGTCTGCGAATGCAATCCTATTTGGACAAGTTGCCCCGAATAATCAATAATCTATACATGGAGCTTGACATCGTCCAGGTTAAGGTAAAATTGAATTTATTTCCACCCCCTGCAATGACCTGAACTAAAGTTAAATTGGTTAATTTCCTTTGGGGCAGCTGCTACTGCTGCTTCTTAATTAGACTTAACATTGCAGTATAACTGTTTTGTTGCATGCTCATGTCCCTACTCACCGCCCGATATCAGGCATGGTTTGTTTAAAAGAAGGTTCTTTACTTGGCTTCAACTCATCATGGTCTGACCTTACCTCCTTAAAGCAGTAAAGCTCATTACTAGACTTGAGTTTCAAAAATTAGCGTTGAGATAATTGAACTAGTTCTAAACAATCGTGTCATGGTGTTTGATGAACCAACGACACTGGAATACATTCGAGTGTCGTTGGCTGGACTTACCCGCCCATGCAAGTGTTAATTCGGCTAGCATCAGCACGGCAATTGCGATGGCCAAAGCACTTCTGTTTTGTCTCATCCTGACGGTGTCAATGTTCTGGAAAGAGAGGACAGAGAAAAGCTGGACTGAGTGAAATGAATCATTAACTCGTAAGTAAGGAAATAGTGTCTTCTTTAACTCAATGATACCAAGCACTGATCAATCGTAATATGTAGATTAATCTTAATCTATGGTTGATGATACTCAGAGTTCAAAGGACTTCTTCCCTGGCCTTGTTTAACTGTAGAAACTAAAGATCACAGTCACAAACGATCAGGTGGTTGTTCAAAGATCAATCCCTTAAAATAAGCAACATGCAGTGCAATGGCATTCCGCGAAGATGACGTCACTGCAGCTGTTGCCCTCTATTTCCCCATTGCTGAATTACAGGCAATATTATGCTACCAAATGTTCTTGGCCAATAGCGTAACTCGATTCACATCATGTGATTTCAAGTCATCACATCGTATCGGATCCAAAAAAGCAATAACGGATCCAAAAAAATGTCGTAACGGATCCTAAAAGGTTTTAATCCAATCAAAATGAAGTTTACAAATGATCTTGGATGGTCGTCGGTAGTTACGTTTAAGAAACAAATTTGCCATCAATTCAAAAGCAAGATGGCTGCCACTTCACTTCACTTCATAATTTTGTATCATAAATTTCAATGCTGTTTACATTTTGTATATTTCATTAAAAACAAATTGTTTTCATTATTTTCCTTTGGATTGATTTCTTTGCCAAGACATTTGGTTGCATAATATAGCAAATAGTGGATGTTTAAGGTCGTCCAATATGGAATTCCATATCGGACTCCCAAACATCCACTATTTGTATAATGTCGGACAAACATGCGGTTTCGTAATGGATTCAGGCTTTCTAACTATGGCAGTTAGATTCAATCTGGCACATGTCCGAGTGTTGGAAATACTACATAATTGTTATGAATATTTCTCTCTCTGACTCAATGGTATCATTCATGCTAAAAACAATGCAGGGTCAAAGATAATTGACTTTGAAATAAGCTCAAATGCGTAGAAATAAGTGTCGATGTCCGACTGTCACGTTACTAAAACGTCATCAATATCTTATGCAAATGACCTTGTGAACTATAAATAGTAACTTCGCGGAATGCTATTATTTCGTGAAATAGAGTATAGCTGCCTTTGCATTGGATATTTCTTATCCTTAAAACAGGCCATGAATGGACAGAGTGTAGTCAATTTACTAATATCGGTTGTGGATAATTGCTTAGAAGATGTGAGCAACCTAAAAAGCAATGGAAAATGTTGTATCGACATTCTTAAGGTTTTGCTAAAAAAAGAAGCAATATCGGCAGTCCCAATGTTTTCAATTTTTCAATGTTACACGAGCTGGTTACACTTACAATAAAAATATAAATGCACGTTACACGTAATTCCATGAGACGGATGTAACCTTTGGAAACAGTTTCCTATTAAAAATCGCATTGATCGTGTTATCCACTGTGACAACAGTTGAAACACTTTTTGCAAAAACTCAGTAACTATGAATTTACTACTTTGTTTTCTTCTCACTTTAGCATTTTCTCCCATCATTTTCAAGCTCTGTTTGGATTTCAGCGAATTCGGTGTCAACGTGTCCATAACCGAGACTACCTGCCTGCAGTACATTTGCACAGTAGCGCTGGCGTTGATTATTCGTCGGCGACCTACACCACAGGACTGAAGTTATAATGTAGTTTCAGCAGGTTGAATGAAGAAGAAGAAGAAGAATTCGTCGACAGTCTGAATTTCGGTCTAAACTACGCTTCAATAAATAGAACATAGCTTTGCTATCATGGTACCTTTAAAATACCGCATGAAATATACTAGTAAAAACATTTCGAACAGGAAATTAAGACATTTCGAAAAGGGTTTCCATCATAATAAAAATTGAATAAACGAAATTGCATAAAATGCTTGGTACTCGTAACTTATCACGCAATGAGGTTTCTCACCCTTTCTGAAACCAGTTGCTTTATCTAGTCCATTACGGGTAATCGAATTTTTCCATTTCGTCTAGCACTGTACATTTCCATATTTTATGATTGTAGAAACGGAGACAAGGCAAATGCAACTATAGGGCCCTGACGAATAGATTATTGTCGAGATGCAAAAACAGCAGTTTGACAAGTGTAGCAATCATGAGTAGAAAATGTTGTACATACACCTATGTTCGTTGTGGCAATTTTGGGAAAGTCGCATTGTCTGTAGGATGGAAGCCCGTTTCTTTTTACTACCTTAAATGTGTTAATTAAGTAGATCATCCGATATACACACTATGTAGCCCTTTGGCATCTTCACACTACAAAAAGCTAGCCAAAGTCATCATCGTGAAATATCTCGGTATTGCGGACAGAAATGATGGCTTTGATGAACGCTTTGGTTTTTAGCCGTCCTAAGGCTGTGACATAAGTAGTTGATTATTGATATCAAAGGAAAAGTGGTGGCATAGGGGTCGAAAAAGTGGTGAAAACAACTAAATCCAGTTCAAGTCTCGCCTTATACAACTAACCTTTTAGGTTTCTTATCCCGCCATTATCCCGCCATTAAACAAACATGGTTTTTTGTGGACTGTGAAAATGATACCCCCTACTTCCCTTACTGTATTATACAGCTCAGATTTAACCGAAAACACTGTAAATATGTAACAGAGACAGAAAGTATAGATACATGTACATCAAATCTAAAACTGAGTCGAGCGTCATCATTATTGTCTGAGGTTACAAATGCCAAGCCAAAACAAATGCCAAAACATCAACACTGGCAATTACTGCGAAGCTTTTTTTTGTCTTGTTGCAATAACACCAAATTCAGGTAAAATGATATATTTGTCTTAACATGTTTGCACTGCACGGGTTTCTAACAATGTTGCTTGTGGAAAAGCAGATACCAGTGTTTCACTTTAGCCGTGGGGCGGGCAGCTGGTACAGATCAGCAAGGTTTAACGTATATCTCAGATTTTTGGATGTGGAAACTCGATAACCTTTGGACTGATAAATGTCATCCACGGAGTGTTGTCCGGATTACAGAGGTAAAATTAAACAGAAACAACTAGTTTGTGATAAGAAACAGTGACCTTTATAGAGAGGGTGTCATGCTAACCGAGTTGTCATCTATACATTATGCATATACTGTAAAATGTTCACTAGTGTATAAATCATTTATCCTGCCAACTCGAGAGTCCAGTCATGAAGAAAATAAGGTCGAGTCGCAAGACTAGCAGGATGCTTGCTGCCGATTTTTTACTCTCGTACTCCGAGTGATATCGCTGATTCACCTTAACACAAAGCCAACGTCAAAGCGTGTTATCATGACATTCTGGCGACCTCGGGCAGTACGACTTCACTCGGAAATATTGACCGAACTGATAACTGTTGCAGATCAAATAAACAAATTGTCCGGCGTTATCAAATTTCTACCTGGCTTCTCCCGGACTTTTTATTCCAAAGGGATTCCCTGTCCTGTAGGCATATCTTTCGCTAAATCAACACAATACATTAAAGGACGCCTCCATCAATTGATTAAAATGATAAAGGAATTCAGCTAATGCCCATGAGGGCAACGTACGAATGAAATGAAAATGGAAAAGTCAATGCATTTTGTGGTAAAGAGATGTACATGTACAGCTATAGCTGCATGGTATCACACACGTTTTATCATCAGTTTTGTGAACGTATGTTCGAAAAAACCCACAATACGAAGATGGAATCTCAAATAGAAAAGTTGTGAGGATATCGAAACTGAAGGAATTAAATCATAATTGAAATTAAATAAAAACAGAATTTGAAGTGGGATTAAATTTTGAGCTTGGAATTGGATTCCACAGAACATCGATCTGGGCAAAACAATTGAACACGTTCAGAGAAAATTTATTCGTCAACTGCCCCACTGATAAGTCAGGAAGTCAAGACGCAATGTTAATGCGTACATCTTTAAAGCTCGAATCATTACTGCGATCTCCATATCTAGGCGAGTTGCTGTGAACTTATGCAGCTGTCAATGTTAACCCTGCACACCGTGAAGTTAATAAAAGTTACTCGAATCGAAAACATACACGAAGTTGATACCTGCTGGCCAATGGCACGTCTCCGATTGCTTGTGAGGTGTGAAGTATACTACATTCCATTAGCCGAAGGATAACTCGGCATAAAAGCATTCCGCCATCCTTCAACACGCTCAAGTGGGGAGAATGTCCAGCTCGATCAACAGATTAGACAACTATTCTATCGAGCGCAGTATTAAAAAAAGTTCCCAGGCTCGTTGCCGTGGTATTTTGCGAGAAAGGAGCTGGACATGCCAAATAAGTCTTTGAAGAGTCGAATGGGATATAAAAAACCTCCCTTCCGTGCAAGAAATGTATGCAGAAAGTGCATGTTTGTCCAAATCTTTGGGGTAAAGTGTTGCTTTTAAATGGTCCCTATCTCACCGGAGACTTTTGGATATATAATAAGCAACATGCACCGAAAGCAACTTGTAGTCACATTATTCGAGTAGGTCAACGAACTGGCGTGCAAAGACAACAGAAGAGAAAGCATTTATTGGCAATATTTTCCATATGACTACGCATAATCTGCACGAATATGGCTGTAGTGAAACAATAAATGAGACTTGACACGAGAAAGAAGAAACCAAGACGCATCTACCCACGACGAAGAAGACAAATCATTAGATAAACTAGATCAGCATGTTGCCCCCTTTCTTGAGTAAACTGATAAATTGTCTTCGGGTCTCCTGTAGCGAAGACTGGCTTAATCTGTAAATTAGGCCTTCTATCATAACATTGCCGTCTTGTTTGATTTGCCACGAATTATTTAATTGTTTCGCCGATTGGCAAACAGTGGCGTGATGCGCACGCAAATTGCCCCCTAAGTTGCAATATTGTGCTAAGGTATTGGATACCGCACTGGATGTATTAGTTGTCGCACTTACAGTAGCCGGGCAGCGGAGGTCTACCAGAGCTCTATACCAGAGCTGTATATTATTGGTTTAGCAGCCAAAACCGACAGTTAGGTATCAATTTTCGTTATAACACCTCAAACTAAACACTGAAGATTTGATTGCTTTAACAGTTTGCATCAAGCCTAGCGGTTATGATTGCTGTCGCCAAAACGTGCATTATGTTACTGTAACTTGCGTAACCGAGGTGCAAGTTTTAGAATTGACAATTTATAATATAATAATAATAATAAATACCGGATATTATAGTGCCTTGTACAAGCTAAGCATGCTCCAAGGCACTTTACAATGGAGTTAGAAGCAAATATTTGGATTTAAAACAGTTTGATAGTGGTAAAACAGATAGATTAAAAAAAAATTGAGTCTCTAAAACATAGATGGCACATTATTTATAGCATCGTATAACCCGTACGTTGAATGTCGCGTAACGGTCTGGCTGCGGCTCGTCACCAGGCGGCATCAATAACAACAGACGTTCTTACGGACAAATAAGTTCATATATTATTCAAGGAAGACCGACACTAAATGTATCCAATTCCCCTTTCTGATCAAAATATCTATCATTTTCCAATTGCCTATTTCCCCGTGTTCGATATGGCATGTTCAAATTTCAGCTTTCTTGGCAGGTTTTCCGATAAAATTCATTTTGCCAAGGCCTATAACAACAGAAATAACGCAATACAATTGTAAACGTTTTCTCCATCTCCCGAACGATAGTTATGAACTGAATGCAAAAGTTATCGATGTTTTGCCTGAGTGACAAGTCGTCAAGAGAAATAGTCAATAAGCAGGTTTCGCAACGACGAAGAACGAACTAAGTCCAAATATGCGGTGTCATCAGGTTCTGTGCTAATTATTTAGGTCTTCGTAAAGCTTGCGAAACTTGCCTAAAACACGCACCTTAATTTCAATGTTTTAAAATTGAATCATTTTACCGCTGTTACCCGATGTTTTGGATTATCCTCATGGATAGCCGAGAGCGTATTCCTCACAGTACAACGCAGTATTGGCCGGCTACTTTGGCCAAATAGATCGAAGGTTTGGGAAGAATCGCAAATACGGTTGAACAACGATGGATAATTGTAGCTAGGGGCTTAATGGTCTTCTGTTCGGTTCATTACAAATAAGTAATTAGAGATATAAGTGTTTTTTTGAGATCACACAATACGTATCCGAATTGTTCATCGGAAGGGAGAGAAGCACTTACTTCACCTCGTTGAATATGGATTTCTCGATGGCCGATTCTTGGCGCACAATGGTCGTTTGAGCGATTGGATACATGCATAGATGTACATATACTTCGGGGGAAAAGCATAAAAGGTTCCCTTTGTTCAAACTTCGTGACTCCTAAACAGTTTAACTAAATTTAGCGATAGGAGGAAATTCACGTGATGGTTATTAAAAAATGATTGACTCAGTTCGTACATGTACTTCTTATCAGGAATATTGGGAAGAATGCTCAGTAGCCAAAAGATATGGCGTATATCTCACTAGGCCAGACTATTGACTATATAAACGCGTTGTGAAAACTTCCCGTCATTGTTCTTTCGCTGCCTCGGAAGACCTGGTTCATTAGTTACGAAGGCTTGCGATACTCATTTGGACCACTGCAGAAAGGTCATGACATAGCCGAGAAATCAAGTGAAAGGGAGTAATAAGCATGTTCTCACTTACCTTATTGCTTCTTTAAATGTTGTCTTCCTAACGTTACCGAGAGCCGATACCAGTATTGACTTCTCCCCCTTAACGCTGTTGCTAGGCTGATTCCAAAACAGATATCGCGCAATTTATGTCACGTTGGGTGTCTTCCATCGATTGCCGATCGTCTCAGCAGCGGCGCATAGTGGTCGAAACGCCCTCGTTTACTTCCATGCGAACTGGACAGTTATTTGTAACAACCTGCCCGTCTGTGCACACCGCCACCGGGACTCCCACACCCTTTAAAGAAACCATTTAAAAAGTTTACTTTCTCGGATCGGTTCCGCTGCGCTAGTAAATGGAACGAATTTGCGGTATCGAGCTTTCAGGCCGGAGGAAATCATCTCGTGCGATCTGCATACTCGATCAGTCATTCGTGCAGTTTTCTTATTTTATCATTAACATTAAGGTAGCCCTCACAACTATTAGTACTATAAAATCCTTCTAAGGGGTCACAGATCAGGGCTATGGCCTGATCTTCAAAATCTATTCGAAAGTATACACATGCGTCCATGTAGGTATAGTAAGCACTGTGGATAAGCTGTCTGGATGCAGCGAACTTTATTTAGATTCGCTGCGACGAACTGTCTGGCTGGAGTCGTCATGTATTTGTCTACATTGTCACAGCGTCCGCTTTTTATAAGGGAAGAACTGGGCATACGCTTGCATGTCCATTACCTTCATAGATGTAAGACTGGACACAACTGACTGCAAAATGTAACGCGGGTTACCGTCGTATGAAGGTGACCGAGGACTCAGGTTACTTTAGTGTTACGCATAACAATATTTATTAACTATAGTATCACAGTTTTTATTCATTCACATTGGCTATGTAACACAATGATATCTGGGATAACGTGTCTTGTTCTCAAATATTTTGATATTGACTTTCATACAAAATGCTTCACACTCGGGTTCACATAGATGGTGATATACATCCACTCAATAATTCGAGGTTCTGTCAGCACCTCATAGGTGGTGACATCAACTATCTGTCTTGTTCTATCGATTTAAAGGAGCCAAGTTGGCCAGATCTACACGATGTTGCCGACAGGGTACTCAGTCAAAACGGCCCCAGCCTAAAGCACCTCTTTAAATGTTTAATATGTCTATTAAAATGTCTCCCCACATTCCAGACTTTGCTACCAAAACCAGAACACAAGCAATGGCGGATTAAGGGTGGCACATTAGGCGCCCCCGTTCATCTGTCAGCGATGCTTTTTCAGGACACTGGTGATGAACAGTCATAACTCAGTGTCCACAGACAGAATTTTAAAGATTTCCATTCATATTGGCAAACCAGATACGAACACTTTTTAGAACTGTCCTAGTGATCACACTTGCATATTTTGGTATGACCTGTGGTCAAGTCTACTTGGGGAAAGCGGCGAATTGACTTTTAACTCTATCGATTGCCCGATTAGGGGTTTCATTTCATCCAAATGTACGTAAGATATTGCAGCATCTGTTTGGCAAATGTCCTTATTCGGTTCTTGGTGCGCTTGTGATTGTCCAACGCTGCACGACGGACTTTGAGAAGCTAAGTTTATACGCAGCGAATTTTGATGGGTTGTATCCTTCCGCTGCTGGACGCGACATCGCAAAGCCAAACCTCTATTTCGTCGAATCTCGTCGGGTTTTTTCATGAACCTGAAATCAATCAACAGATTGTAATGAAAAGCAGTAAAAATAGTGTATGTTTGGGACAAGTCCATGTTGACAATCATGAGGATTGCTATTTTATGGAAAGACGCTGATAGTTGGTACCAAAATAATGCACTTATCATACCCAAAGATTAACCTTTCCATGAAAATACCAATAACGAGCAACATATGACCCCCCCGCGGAATCTTTTAAGGCTAGTGAAAATGAAACTGGGGGGTGAGTGTGTGTGGGGGGGGGGGGGCACATCATCCCCCTTAAGTCCGTTTGAGATTCGGGTTAGTGTGTGGTGGCCTGTAACAATGTTTAAAAACCTCAGTGAAGTAAATTATAGAACTCACCTATAGGTCAACCGTTTGCCTTTGACCTTCTGAATGATATTCATCTTGTAGTAATACCTCAGTGCCCTGGACATCTTTTCATACGTCATGTTGCTGCGGTTCTTCTGTCGGCCCCATAGTACTGCCAGACCTGCTGCATCATGGATCCGGAAGATGTCTTCTTGTTCATCATCCCAGCTAATGATGTCTGGAGCTTTATTGTATTTTAGGAGGTTGCTCAGAAAGTCCCACAGTAGGCGACCGTCAGCTGTAAAGGCAACGTGTTGAAATTAGGCGAGATACATGTATGACGGCAGCACAATATACAATTTAGGTGGCACCAAATCACCCCCGTCCATACTTGCAAACCCTGGACGTGAATATGCATTCGAAAGCTTAAAAAACGGGAGTGAGGCGAGAGCTTCTTTATGTGCTACGAGAGTCCTGGATTTTGAGTATGGCCGGACCTGTTTATCGGCGGAAAGCAATAGGCACCCCGTCAGGATGGTATCGTACCCGGGGATATATTGCACAGCCTAACCCGCCAGCCGAGGAGGATTTCCTCTGTGGCCTATAGTTGTCTTAAGACCTAGTATAAGCGCACCTTTACTTTTCTTTCCATCGCTCTGTAGACCTATTGTCCTTTCTCGGGAATTTTGAATTAGTTCGAGGTCTTCCCGGCAGGACACCATGTTTTCATCTACTTCCGGTTGGCATTGGATTGCCAGGTTCTCCGACAAGCTGGAGGTTGGTGATGGTGTCATATCTGAAAAGTTGGCACAGCACAATTTAGACAACATACAAGGGTCAATGAAAATCGAGGTACATTGTTATTGCTCCCGGTGTCATAGTGGTGGCGAAGGTAGTCCGAACTGATGATCACTCTCGTGAACGGGATTTTTTTAGAAGAAAAACATTTGCTCCGGACTTTCGAATGATGCATCAAGCCATTTGTGCCTAACTTTTGCTTGACATATTATTCGAGGACTTACCGAGATATTTATGGTCCTCTCGTCTCTCATACATGACAAGGTTTTCAGGGACATCGTCTTCTTGCGTACCAGCGATCATCTGTGTTCCAAGCATCCTAGTGTACGAGTAAGGAACGGTCATCCTCGGAGATCGTGTCGAGTCGAGACCTTCGAAATGATGCATTGGACCTAGGACTGGTGTTGTGGGCGAGTGAGGTTGGCCTTTCACGAGTAACGGCTGGGAAAGCGGGCCTGAAGAACGATACGAGAATGGTATTTCATCGTAGAACCCTGCTCTCTGAGGCGGCAATGATTCACCTGAAAAAAGGAACGTATACATATCAATGTACAAATAATGTATTTGTCAGTTCATTTCACAACACTAATTATGGACGTACAAACTCCAAAGAACAGCATGTTTCCGTTCCAAGGTACACGGAAATTCTGAACGTTAGAATACGAAAGATAGCTAGAAAGTTCAGTATTCCTAGAAAATAAAGCAAAACTGGCAAGCTTTGTTCAGCAAGTAGGAAGACAAAATTATACGCGAAACTTGTATATAATTTGGACAGAGAGTCCACCACAGTGCACTGTAGGTGCGTACCAACTGAAATGTTAAGTTTTGTGCTATATATCGACATTAAGATATACCAAAAAACAAACAGGTCTATGACAGGTGTACGAGCATTTTTACTTACACATTGTTCTCCGAGCTTCCTCCAGGACGACATGGATATGGTTGTACAGAACATCACCAATAGAAGGCAGGCGGTCAATGAAGTCCTGTTTTGTCAAGATATACAGTGCCTTGCCTGGAAACATTGAAAAATAGCATTTCAATTGATATATTCTAGAGGCGCACAAGTGGGTTACAGAAAGTGTTACTGCCAATTTAAGGTATCTTCGCGTACTAGCTGTCGCAGCCCACTGGTCTGCTCATCTCATCAGAATTGGGTGAGTATCATGGAAATTATAAGATGCATCCGGACCTTATGCGACAAGGAGAAGGACAATAACGAAAGAGTAAGAGTCGGAGCAGGAGAATGCTGAGTCGGGGACAGAAAGGCATTATTGAAATACATCGCGAAAAATGGCTTTTTATGGGTTGGCTCTGCAAACAATGATAAAGCTAACAAATCGCACATATATCTAGGAATTACCGGGTAATATACATTCACCACAATCTGGCGTAAAAAGGCCAAATACACGATAGAGATTGGTCAACCTGGACAATTGGTCAGAAAACACGAGGCCGTATCTTCCGGGATCAAGATGAGGGAATTCCCCGAGAGCTGTTCAATCAAGTCCGCTGGCCTCAATTGACTATCAAGTGAAAAGGATCAAGTAGTTTCTACAATTTTTCAACTGACCATTACCTATTCCGGTAATAACTATCATTTGTTTGAAGATTACCTTTGCAAATTCACAAAACGCTAACCTAAGTTAAATTGAGCCTACCGTTCATGGCGAATCTCTTCAAGTCGATCTTATCCAAAGAGTACTCTCTCTCACAGTGTAACAGCCATTCAGACACTTCATTCCTGCTCCAATCCCATGGCGGTTTGCTAGAAAGCCCTGGAAAATAGAAATATTCAGAATCTCAATGATGATACCAACACTCTTAAGAATCAGGTCCCGCCTTACAGAAAACCTGAAGGTGTTATGTCATTGTTGAATCGAGAGACGTAATGAAAATTCTTTTCACTTTGAGTTATGAAAGAACCTTGGTTTCTAAGTTACAGTTTCTATCATGATGTGTGCTCAAGATGTAACGAAAGAAACTCCCCTCGTCACGTTCTGTACGTGGTAGTTTTCACGGTCAGCAGTTAACCAAAACGACTAAAATCGAAATCTGCCCAGCGCCTGTTTTCCATACATTTGTTGGTGATTCTGAATGCTTACCGATGTCTGGGCTGTGGGCCAGTGCCGGCGAGAGCGGGGTGAGCGACATCGGGCGCATCATGTTCTGGTGGTCAAGCAAGGCGAACTTTCCCTTAAAATAAGAAAGGAATATGATGAAGGCGAGCAAAAAAGTTAACAACTCTGATATCGCCAAAGAAACTTCTAGATTGTACCTCACTTTCAGAAGATTTGTGGCCCAGTGTTCTAATACACCATGATATTTTTGCGGCGCTAATGTTGGCTTTTCATTGCAGAAAAAGTAATTTCAAAAAGAGACGACAATTTTTTTAAAGAATATATTCAACTTTAAACCATACCAGCCAAGTGTTAGCAAGCACCATGTTGGCCTGTATAAATGATTAGCAGTGGTTTAGCCTTGCCCCTTATATATTAAGTTTTACTCCCATGTCTTACCCTGAAAGCTTTGAAGAATGTGTAAACAGGAAGCTGTCTGTCTAGTCCTGTAGACCCTTATGTTATGCACTATCGAATCGAGACCGCAATACTCATGACAGTTAAGCTTACGTTGGTTGTGTCTTTGTCTTCGGCACATTTTCAATTGAACCAAATCAGTTCTGGCCTTACTGATATTTTGGGTGAGGCCGCGGTAAAAGGTGTCTCACAGCCAATACGCTTACGCCGAAAGCCTCGTCCATAAGGTGAATTAGCGAATCAAGTACGCGACGAGGTTGTCTCAAAGTCAGGTAAATCATTATCCGTTGCCATGCGCCTAACGTACTTCCCGGTTCTTAAACGCGATTGGTTGGATTTTTACCAATTTTCATGGGAAATCACCCTACTTCCTGTTTTTTTTAACATTTGCGAAATAACACTAAAAGGAAAAAGACCGCAGGAAATGACAATTCACAATAAATTGCACAAGTATGATAACATGAATTTGGTAAACAATGGTCACTTGACAGATGTTTTATTGTGATGACGTCAGAACCAATCAACTTATGTTGATTAACTAAGGAACCCCATAGTCACGTGCTGCCCACTGACTTGACCAGATGTCAGTCAACAGAGTCACGCTTTCTCGTCTGATGTATTGATCGTCACAGCAAAATAATAAACACAAAATTATGGAGTATGGATCGATTATGATTATGGATGATGCATGAAATACAATCACGTGATATGACCGCCTCACAGAATAAACGATGTATATCTACGTCGACTGACCCCCCCCTCCCCCTCAGGCGGACTAATATTTTCTCGGTACTTTGTGAACCAGGATCTCTTAGCTAAATCCCGAGGAACCGCGTGATACTCATATTTCGAGGTGATTTTCAAAATAAAAGTTTGCAAGTGTTTCCCACAGCCAAGTTACATATACTTCAGTCTCGGCAATACTTAACCTGAAACACCTTAAGTGAGTTTTAGCAGGCCGACGTTTAGGCTTACGCTTACTTTGTGTATGGGGGAGGAGTTCCTGGTAACACAAGCGTTTGATTTTATTAGTGTGGTGAATATGTCGTGGCTTTATTGATATATTCGTTTGTTTTGTGTAAAGCTACGAAGTAAGCAATTTTGAAGTAACTCATTATCAGATATATTCGTTGACCGGAGGCTTGCGAAACCTCACTATTATTTGACAAGAATGTGTAAATATTCGTTCTCGGTATAACCCAGAGCGTTTTTTTTTACTTTGAAACAATCCGATTGGCTGCATGGCGGATATCGAGACCAGGAAAAAGGATATTCACGGCCTGGCACACTCCCTATACTTGGGGAAGATAAACATCTTTGGTAAAGTCAAATTCAAGATCTAATTAAAAACATGGTCCGGCCGGATGAGGATGCTTAAAAAAGTCTATTGCTTCCTACAGAGTTTTTTTCTTTTTCTTCTTCTTAAAGTCACCTGCTTGGAGAAGTGGCTGACGAATAATAAAGGGAAGGGCGTTGATTCTGGTTGTGTCACGGTAGAAAAAGGGCGACATTTATGTATGCGTAACTGATATGTTATGTCAACGGATCGGATATATTCAAAAATGCGATTAGAAAATACATTTAGATAAAATTGTAAGCAGGCCGATATCTTCCCTCGTTTTATGCAGCATTCCTTATTGAAGCTATTATTTGGTAACTCAAATTTGTTGGCCACTTGAAAGGCCATTCTGGGCCTCAATTGGAATTTTGCCAAGGAATATTTCACATACATGTAACATGAATATCATGTTAATGTCAATGAATGAAAAACTCATCATTTTCAAACTTCAACCGGACGCTAACAACAAAACCTATACTATTTATCACAGAAATTCGGCCTGAATCTGAACTTCCTTGTTCTGCCGCCGTTCTTATTGGCCAAACAGAGGTTTCCTCAAACTGGGAAAGTACCGAACGCGAAGAAAGTTTGGACATATCTTTGTGACAAACATCTAGGCCAAATTCTTACTGAGTTTAAGGTCAATAGTCTTGTAATGAGGGGCTGTGGGGGGGGGGGATAACATGGGTGTTACCCCCCCCCCGCCGCCGCCTTCATGAAGAAAAAAAACAAATAGCTCAACGTACTCTATATATATTTCAACATTGCCGTTGTGTAGACTAATATACAAATACTATGAATACCAAGTTTACATAAATTTGTATCCACGTACAATAACTGCACTACGGCATTGTGTATTAGAGGATTTTTATTTAACTGGACCACAGGTAAATACCATGGAGGTAAATACGAACGGCGTACCCCTTTAAGACGACATTACCACAGACATAACTGGCATCATTATTATAGTTGCATTATTACAGTCGAAGCCAAATAAGATAGAAATTACGCAAATTGAGCGAAAAGAAATAAAACATAGGATCAGGATTAAACAAAGATTGAAAACTACTGGTTCATGTCTGTGAAATAAAAATTGCAATAAATTTTACCGGGATGTGCAATTTTATTTTATAAGGAAAAACGTTCAAATTTTGATCCTGCTGTATCCAGAAATAAATAGCAACAAAACCTACCTTCACCTCAGCTCACTGCTCTTTTTTCTCGTCGATTTATGAATAAACGTACCGGGCAGTCCAGTTGTTGTGTTTACGCCGTGCACCTCGTCAGGCCTTCGCATATATTATGTTTCGCCGGATCGTAGCCCGTGAATTACCGGGTAATCACAGCCAAGCAGGAAGTAACCTTGATAGAGAGGTTTTGTGTTGATTCTTATCGAAGTACACTTCCACAATAACATAGGCCCGCCCAATGTCATCACCAAACACCAATAATATTTGGCAAATCACCGTTAAGAACCGTCATTTACATTTCTTTCAGAAGCGCCATGAATAAATACCTACCACGATTTTCTACTGAGAATAATGTAACAAGCTTGATCTTCGCCGTCCGAATGCAAGTGCAATAAAACCGAGTGGATTGGGCCGCCCATTAATTTTGCTGTCATGACGTGTATCACTCTTTATTTTATCATATCTCACTTGATAATTAAGGACACTTTCGATTTTTTTTCGATTTCCCGGAAACAGGACTGGACGGTACCCAATCACTTTGACATTTATGCTGATACTATGATAGTATCAAAAAATATGTAATAGGTTAACAATAATGACTCAGTATGTATTACCAAAGGAATGCCGGTATTCGAAAAGTATTCAGCTGGTCCATCATCCCGTATACATACTTATGGGTCACCCGCTTAAGGGTAGTTTTAGAAAGATTTACCTGGTTTTCTCCAAGTCCCGTACAAAAATAGATGCCGCTTGGTTTTGTTAACCAATGCTTGGTGCACTGAGATTATCAGAGTCGGGTGTATAACTGAATAGAGTGAGTTGTAGGCAAAAGTACGCCTCAATACACATCCCTGTGTTCTTACCCAGTTTCCCAATATCGTCGCAGACACTCGACCCCTTCCTGTGCAGCAACGTAACTACGTGGTCACGAGACTGCCAACATAGGTGGCCATCTTGTTTCGCCAACGATTCAAGGGGTAGATCATGGAGGAACTAAAAACTTCCTTGGGTAGATCACAGGCATATAGAAAAATTAAAGCGATGCATCAGCCCGAGCCAAGTAATCTCGATAAATAACCAAACCCAAAATGGTCGAATTCGCAAGTTTTCCTCGCAGATTACTGGCAAGCCACCTCGTGGCTGTTCAACTAAAGTAGGAATATAAACAACAGCGCCGTCTTGCGTCGACCTGTGAAAATCAAGGATGCTTTTTGAGCGGGCTCCACACAGACACAACATACTCCGCACTGAACCTGACGATGATAAACCCGGGGAGCCAACGAACACAAAGAGTGTAGGTTTCAAGATCAAACACAGCAAAACCATGATCCTCACCATCACCGTTGCGCTAACATAGTTAGTAGTAGGCCTACGTATACATGTAGCGTATGATAAAAATATACAAAATGTATATCAATTAATAAATTGATAAATTGACAAGCTATTATATGAGTTATTGTTAGTACTATAAACTGGCATGTGATGATATCAACACATGATAATACTTACACTAGAACGACTGGCGAATAAATAATGCCAGCACAGAAAAAGGAGTTCGTCAGCTTTTTCACCAAGTGTCTTTGGTATCACCTTGGGTCTTCTGAAAGTTAGTGCTTCCATAGATCGCTGAAAGTGTTAGGTCTGGCTCCCAATCCTTCCCATCTCAGTTTCAATATCGGTCTGACTTGTATATTCACCGATCCCAAACGTGTCCCAGAGGGTTGACGCTAATTTCACACTCGACACTGGGCCTACAGCAGAGTTAAGATTGCTCTCTGACGAGTCAAGACTTGGATCATCTCTTCTCTTCGTACTGACCCAGTTATCTGAAATCATGGCTCCGCCTGTTTCCCTTTAACGAGTGCCCTCTTTCCCAGCAGTTCGTGTTTCTGTCTGCGTTTCAATATCCGAGGCTTTGAAGTCCCCTGCCACTCGTTCTACATCAGCAGCATCTTCCAGATCTTTTTCAACCCCCGCTACTACGACGTTCACCACCAACTCTGGAGATTTCAATTCAATTTTCGTCTGCGTTTGAGTGTCGGAGTCATCGCGAATCTCAGTCATGACCGGTTATTTACCAATGTCAAATTCTCTCCAAGCCTCCCCTTCCAAGTCCTCTCCAACTCTTGCCTCGACATCCACCACTAACTCCGTCAGCATTTTGTCGTCAAGTTGCGTGATGGCTTGAACACAATCGCGCCAGGTTCTCTTTGCCCGAGTCATCTGCTGCTGATCTCTAAAAAACTTTGAACCTGTCACCTCTTCTCTGCATAGAACCCGGAATGCTTGAATCCTGAAGAGGTAAACAGGGAAAATTAGATGTGGAGGTCATTGTCGTGGTGAAAAAGATGATAAAAGTGGTTCGTGTATGGTTGTGTCACACACACGCACACACACATTCACCAATTGCTGGTAGCGGAAATGCACTCTCTTAAGCTAAATGGTTCAAACAAGGGCGGTTCGACTAGAACAGTTGAAACGTTATTGAGTGTTTCCGTTCCAGAGTGTTTTTTCATATCAATTGAGAACGCCAAAGACAGATCGACTAGTTTTTCTCTGTTTCCCCCAATGGGAAAGTCATTAAGTCCCTATCTGTCTGTTGTATGATGATATTAAAATATGCAGTTTCGTTCATTAGTATTTTTCCAGACTATAAAGAGGATGAAGAGCTGTGTTTATCCAAATGCTGGGACAGAACAGTCTCGCAAATCAGTATCTAAAGTACATGCACCTACCACTTATAACACTTGATTACTTCATACATCCAGTCACTGTGCGCCACATCGTCTGTGGTTCCTGGGGGCATAATTTCCCCGATGGTTCCAATAGCCTTACGACCTACTGCCAGATATTCAGTGACAACATCTCCCAAGGGGAGGCACTTATTTATCAAAGTGACCACCTCCAGGGCCATGGCAAGACGCTTCCTAGATTCCAGCTCATGTGAGGCCGGTTTGAAGTGGTTCATAATGTACCACCCCAGACCGAACGTTTTGGCCTTGTCAGTTACTCTTGTTTCTCTACAAGCTTTTTTTAAAACTTCGGATAGCGGTTCACCGTTACTCGGAAAAAATATCGACACTTCATTTGCAAGGGCCTGTACTTGCGCAAAGCCAAGGATTCGAGGTTGAAGCTCTCTCAGAACAAATGAATGTAGACCCCTGATCCAACAGTTGCACACGATATGCAAACTCAGCAACAAATCAACAGCATCGTTTTCAAATGCGTGAAAGATGTCAACTATCAATCTGCAGATTTTGTTAAAACTGCTCTGGATGTTTTGAAGTTCAGAGGGCATCTCCGGTTGTAGGTAACAAAGCACATCTAAATATCTCCGAAGTTTTTGCATCCGGGCCAAAATCAGCGCATAGCTGTTGGCTCCGAACGTATTTTTCCCGACACTAGTTGTCACTGCTTCATCAATTGTTTCTACCTCGAGTAGGTGGTCAAGGGAGTACCTTCGGTCACCAATGGTAGGAGTGCGATCTTGTTTTGCCACGACAGGAAACCTTAAAAACATAAATACCTTTAAGGCTGGGTTCATATGGAGTACGCTTTGTCACTTGCGACGAGTCACTTTCAACTAGTCTCATGTCATGCCAGGTTTTATAGTCAGAGCCAATGACGTTACAAGTGACGACGATCACTCAATGTCAATCCAGCAAAGGGGAACTGCATTAGCATAACCGACGACCTGATCTATGATTACATTAAAATGAACTAGCTCTAAAATACCACGACTCTGAGAAATATATTTTGAAGTCATGTTTGATAGATCTTTTTAAATTCTGTACATCATTCTTTGAGGCTATGAGTACACTACTGAACAGGTGAGTTGCACCATCTTAATTCAAGCATTGATGGATGGGCAAATGACCAGTGAAGGTGACATGAAGCTTGGGAAGTGTGAGAGAGTCAGCTTTCTGCCTCTCATTGTGGCTCTTGGTGAGTAGCCGATAGAGCAGTTACGCTTATAAGGGCCTCTGAGAAAAGAAGCAAAGAAACAGTAAGCGTTTATCATTTACCTTTTGATATGACTCAGATCCACACTCTCTGCAACCAGCTCCCAAGCTTTCTCGACTGCTTCTCTAGGCAGAAGGTTCTCCATATAGAGGGAATCGGCTTTCTGCCTCACATGGTGGATGTATGTAAGATGACGAGAACAGAGCAGGTAGAGGGCTTTCCATCTGCAAAAAATATCGAGTTGAAGGACATTTAGAATTGTCTTTCTTTGTTGATGTGCGACCCTTGATAAAGGCACAGCATGCCACTACTATGCCACCCACCGATCCACTGCCTAACTACGCCCAACATTGCTTAACGTCGGTATCCTTATAGCCTGGTTGGTTAGATGGGGCCACAGGCTTCACCTGGGGTCGAAACACAACTCCCAAGGAGAGTTCGTCCACGAACAACAGAATTTCCAATTTCAAGCTCCGTAGCCAAGTCATAAAAAAGCTCACACGGCAAATCGACAGGAGACGAACGTGTGTGAGCAACGCTGATTTTACTCCAATCGGTAACGGTGTTAGCAACGATTATCTTGAACAAGAGAAAGTGCATTAAGCTATAGTTTATTTGATGATTCAAATGACCTGATGGTGCCGTTGGTGGGAAACGGGAGTATCGTAAAAATACGCCAATAGCAAACGCCATTCTGGAATCTGGCTCTCACCTGCATAGGAACTCAAACGCCTGCTGAACAAATGGCAGCTTCTCCCAAAATTTCCTTTTTTCTTCAGCCGCCATTTTCTTCGTCTCTGCAATGTTTTCTTTCATGGTCTGCTCGACAACATTGCGACACTCAACGTACCAGGTCCGGGCCAAATTCTCAGCTTCACGGAGAGGCACTTCGGCATGCTCAATCTTCTTTAGCGCGAGACCTAGTGACTCTTTCGCAACGGAATTGTTCAAATTACGTTGGTGATCATGGCGAAGTTCATTCAGCTCTGACAAAAACGTTTCAACTGCTTTACTCCTAGTGTTGCTACGTTTACTTTCCTCACAAACAAAGCAGTCCCGCTTCAATACCTGTTTGACATCAGATTGCATTTGCTGAAATCTATTGTGTAAATTCTTCTCTTCAACTGAACACTGTAGACCTTCATAACAAGCCTCCATCTTGCGCTTCACCTCAGAAAACGTCCTCCGCGCCTTCTCAGCAGCATGTATCATCCCGTTCACATGCTTTGAAATAGCATCCATGTCCTGTTGGGCGAGATTCGGAAAACCCTCTAACAGCTTGAGGTAGACCACGTGTAGTTTCTGTAAAATATCATTTGCACCAATCTTATAACTTGTCAACATTAGGTTCCAAGAATCGCAAAGTTTGATGATATCGAACTGGCAGTTTGTGAAACTGACTAACCGTTTTGCGTCCAATGCGGTAATGTTAGCTCCAATCTGAAGGAACGTAGCTGCTTCGTCTAGGCTGACCTCAACGCCTCCACCAACATGGATGCTTTCTGCGTCCAGTCCGCCGATGTTTTCGTGGACAACCCGGAACAGTTTCCCCTCAAGCAAGGCAGCTGCCTTCTCGACATTATCATCAGACGATGAAGGAACCATCAGTGCCGACTTCGGTTCCCAATTCCTCGCCATGTTGAAAGCATGTGTGTAGCTGCAAATATAAACGAAAGTAATAACTCCACCTTCGGATTGAGCTTTGACAGCGTTACCATGCATATTTACCTCTGGAGTGTATGTAGCTGTTATATGCATTTATGAATCACTCAATTCTAATCGATTATTATCCTGTGTTTTTCTAGCAGGCCTACCTCTCGTCATTAGTGGTGACCGGAAAGAGAAAGTATGTACAATACAGTCCGACTTTTGTAAGGAGGCAGCTGTTACTTGCGAGGGGCTGGTACTAGACCTATACGTTCTAGTCAAGTGATGTCTGTGGGCCTTTTGAAAATGAAAACTACGCAGTAGCCAAACATGCCAAAAGCAGCACAGACTGTCTGTTATATAAGGTTTTTCTCTATTAATTCTTTGATAATCTTCGCCGACCAATTCCACCAGCCGTAGTTGTGTCCTGCCAGGGTCTCCAAAAGACCAGCAGCTATCCCTGATGATCTCCGAAAATGGGATCATCAAGTAATGTTCAGCACTAGGGAGGAGTAGCCGTCCTCTTTCGTTTGAACGTCAATGACGAGGGTCGATCTGAAGTGAAAGTGGTGTGATCAACATAGGCCTACGGGATGGATAGAATCCTAACATATTGTTTGATATGTGTTCTATTACGGCCCCAACTTGGGCTTTAGCGTAAGAAATAGGGATGGCCTTATCTAGGCTATGTCACGAGACAGAGGTGCCACAGGTCACCTGCTCTAAATCGAGTTGACTTCATCAAAACCAATCAGATATCATTAACATAACTGAAGGCCTACCTCATGTCTTGGTGTCAGGATCCTTCCGTTTGAGTTTGTAGGTCGGAAGTGCAGCTGCTTCCCAACTTTGTTGGTACACCTAAATGACTTGGGTCAAGAACTGGGAATGCCCAATGATTTCCGGCTTTGGGATTGGTTGGGGAATTCCCATGGCATATGACATCTGTGCATAGGCCTAAACTCAAGCCTGCCATGCCAACATGACCTAGTTTCTCACTGTACGTACATTCTACTTTTCGTTATTGCTCTTATCTCCTTTATCATTTATCGCACAACCATAAATGCGTGATTTTTGTCCTTGGCCGGATGTCACGACGGACGGTTGTGGTTGAAATTCTAATTTAAGGGAAATAATTATTTAAGCTGGTGACATCCCCAAAACAGCAATCTAGCTATATCGATACGGTAAGGTTTCAATCCGTATCTTGCATGGTTGCTTCGATGAACTCTGTTGTACATTTCATTTTGAAGATGGCAACACTATCGTCTTCAGGATTCGGCCTTTTATACCGGTGTAACATCTGTTATCAGTGGTTCCCTTATTATTCCCCTATCCTCACTGTGCTCGGCAAATGTGAGTGAAAAGTAGAGGATGTCTCATTCCGATCTCACAAACGCTAAAAATGCTCTTTATTGGGTACTCAAGAAGATGTCAAGGAAGCCTTAGCCTCCCTCAGGCCATCACTATGTCTCATATAATAGCTGCAATAAAAGGTTTGACATCAAATGAAATAAATGGCGGGCCTAAAGGCTTTTTTTGCGGGAGAAATAGAACATATAGTAGCAGCTACATCTTGCAACAACGAGCGTGGTTGAAAACCGATGTTGGCGACATAAAGACAACACCGCGTCTACTCTCACTCTGAACGTCCAGCCGTAATCTCTTCGAATAAATATTTCTCATGGCGGAGCTATGCCACAGACTTGCATTTGGTCATCTCGTCCTATTAGACCACTCTATTTAAGACTGAAAGTGGCAATATAGACTTATATTTGTCATCCTTTCCATATTGGTGAAAAAGTCAGTCCCAATACTCCTTTGAGAACTTTGAATCGCACCACGACCGGCAGAAGTCGGAAGAAAATTTCCAGATTTTGCATCCGGTTGCGCATACGCATTTATAAGTAAACTAAGGTAACCAAGACGTTACCAAGGGACAGTTTTTCTTGCGGATGCGGGTGCAAAATCTGGTAATTAGTATTGTAGACGAAGGCATTGAGTATTTTCAGAAATATAGAATTTGGATAATTTGGTTATTTAGGTCAACTTCAATTCATATTATAACGGGCTGTGCCTTGCATTCTTCAACCGCAAGAAGTTCTTGTAGACCATTCCATTTTTTACCAAATATTTTTGATAGATGCTCTCGAGACTGAGTGAGGAAAGACCCGAAGCAGATTGGTTTCACCATCAAAAGGCTATTCGATCAGATAATGAAGGCAATAACATAACCTCAGTGATCGCCGAGAAGAGATAGCTAGAGAGAATCGGGCTTCAAATATTGAATTATGTTTTTTATTACAAGTCAAACGTCTATCCTTCCGCATAGGTTTGAAAGGTAATGACCTCGTTATCAGCGAATAACAAGCTTCGACTTTCCGATTCATCTTCAATTCATATTTTGTACAAAATTGGTGGACTTGCATAATGGCAAAATGTGGGCTGTGCGTTAACGCAGTTTTCTCATAGATCAAGACAGCATAATTGGACCCTCCTAGTCTGTTTCAATTAAATATTTCATAGTTTGATCTGAGATTTGCTCGAGCGATCATCCGAGGTCTTTGGCCTCAAACGGAACCAGCGTCTGCGCATAACATTTTTTAAATATTGCTCTTTAAATCCATCCTGCAGTTTCATGATGATCATGTTGAAAATACTAAGGAGTGGAGAGGGGTAGCGCCTGAAGGAACGTAGACTGTTTAGCGGACTGTGAGCACCTGTGAAATTATGAATAAATTACTCTACAGACCATCAGTAACCTTCCAGGGAAGGTGTTATCAGAAACTGTCGATTCTACCAAACTATGTCCAGCAATTTAATTGAACATATCGCATCAAAGATGAAAATTGACCTAAACGACACCGAATCTCAATGAGGCGTCAAACATTTGTAATTTGGTAGTCAGTGACGAAGAGTGAAGCTTCAGGCATGGCGTAGGTTATGGGCTGTATCGATCCGACATGACCATCTTGTTTCCCTCTGTTGATTCAGCTGTCCCTAAATGGAAGCCTTAAGATTCAACGGGTTCCGTGCCGCTATCCAATATTATCATTAGTCGGCGGTAAATTAGCGCCCCGGGTCCCGGGAAAGTTTTCTAAACCAGTCATCAGGACTTGAGAGTTGACAACAGAGGAACTTCTGCCCCAAACACCACTTACTCTCAGTGTCCGGAAAAAGCAGCTGCATGACCGTCGATACTTTGCAATTCATTTCACTATAGTCTTGATCTAGATCGTATTCGAGTGATCGATAAATCACAAATTTTTTGTCCTCGACTGCTAATCTAGCATTTAAAGATTGATCAACGCCATGGGAGCGATTAATTTCAATTAAATGATAAAGTCATCAACAATATTCGAAAATTATTTTCAGCTATTTGAGAGTTCGGCGAATGGGCTGCTTTTAATCTGCCTTACGTAACTTATCGATCATCACCTTGTGTTGGTCTCTCCTAACTTCCGAGGATCAGCCCAAAAGGCTAAACTGCCACGGCCAAAACCTGTAATTCATCTGTAGCTTATAGCGTCGTCAACCAGGAAATAGGACGCGATGTTCTACCATTACTACCTGTCGACGGGTCAAAAGTGGTAGAGGGTAAGCTTACGTTGAGCTCTTTTACGCAGAGTGTTGAGGGTTGACAATCGTTCTTAACACCACTGATATAGGCCACACGATTGCGCTCCCCGCTACTTAAGTAGCGGACCAAAACCCCGGGTCAATATTTCCACTCGGCGCCGGAGCCTTTGAGATGGTAACCCAAGAACGTCAATTGAGGGTTGATGGCGATTAGAGGTGACTTCCTTTACGGTGAAAAGCTCTTGGAAAAGGGTGTCACTTTCAACGCCTGCGGAGAGGACCTAGACGGGGTTGGGTGCACGACATGGCTAGATGCCAAATTGGCTTGGTAGAGGTACATGAGTTGAGTACCAGGCTTGTTTTGAAAATAAAATACAGACCTGTTCCCGTGAAGTGAATGGTGGTGTTTTGATAGCAGATCGTATGATTCGATGGGTGTAACTAGAGCCCTAGCTTCTTTTTTCAGTCAAGACACGTGTCCCAAAATGACATAAGAACCGTGAAGAACCTTTTGTTGTTGTTGTGGTTGCTGTCTTTGTCGTTGTCGTTGTCGTTGTGTTGTTGTTCTGTGGGGTTAAAGGGTCTATATAGCCATTAGGAAAAGGGTCCATTAACGCCTGAAGATGAGAAGTCTCGAAAATTATCATGCGTTACTTGATTAAGGCTCAATAGCCATTGGTGCTTCCTATGGAATTAGCCAAACACGTATAATTTGATTAGGTCAACCGATCCAGTATTTTTAAAAATGATGTCGCACAACGCCTTCCAATTACTTTGAAATAATTCCACTATCGACAATTCACATATGCTGTGTCAATCTCTTATTTATACGATGCACTGTGCTACCAACTAGTTATTGATTTCAATCAACTCAATACTGTGGCTACAGATTTTTAAGGATTTGTAACTTCAGGGTAACTAGCCTCAATTTGCCCTTTTATTGCCTGAACAAATCTATAGGGTTTCTGATAGAATGTCATAAGCATTGAGTTCCAATGCAAACGGCATTTCATTCAATTACGGCCTCAGTAATAAGGGTACTGTTGACTGGAGTTGATGAGCTCGTGCGACCCAACTTGTTCCCAGTAATTTTCATTTTACAAGCCATTATTACAATACCACCAACGTAATTAACCTAAGTTAACACAACGTCTGAGTAAATGAATCGAGGGGATATTTAATCTCGTTTGCGTGTTGTTTAATCTCGTGGAGAGGCAGCCTTCGGCTGTAAGGGAATGGCCAACGAGGTCGGTTATTGATAAACGCAGGCTAGGGTGCGGTCTATCTAGATTATATAACCAAAGGGCGTGCTGAATTGGTTTTGGTCATCGTGTCCCCACTCTAGCACCTCTCAGGGCACGCCGATATCTTAGGTTTAAAGTGACGCGGTAATTATGGAAAGGAGTGTCATATACTTTCAGCGACAGTAAGAACGCTGGTAATTTGATAGCGTGATATTCATCACAAATATTCATCGAAGCAGACGAGACCACTTGAAGAGATTGTACTTTGATGTACGGCGTTGTCAGTTTCAGCCTGTGGGTTAAGTCAATAAGGGCAGAAGTCATAAAGGGGCTTTCACACTTTGTCGGTATCAGAATCGAAATATGATGGAAATGAGTGGGGTAACTTTTGGTGGAAAACGTCAAGTAGGCGAGGAGCAATGGAACAGAAGGAAGTTACTTTATTCAATAGCTCATATACACAAAATTTTAAAATGTCCCGTCATTATTTACAAACCAATGTTTGTATTTTCCGCTTTCCTAGTACAGTTGTGGCAGTTGCCATCCTTAACATAGCCGTTCCAGGAGAAGGGTCGTCAGGAATGTATCTGACTCTTTAATCCTTTCCGAAGTCTTTTAGATGTTCTGGTTAAGGCCCTCTTTTGTTAGATATTGGTAGTGGCTTCTATGGGCTGCTTGAAGGCTGTTGCTTACCCTTTACATATGTTTAGTTCAGTTATCAATGCAATGACTAGCGCTATGACTGTATTAGCATTTCCATATAGTGGCGCAAAGCAAACAAATGGCAGATAAGTCGATCGGTGTAACCTATTACGCCTGATTCGTGGGCAGAATACCTCAGCGATAATTCTTGGTCATTGTCTGAGGAAAATGACATTCACCCATCAGAGTGGAAGAGACTCTGACAGGTTATTTGTCACAAGATCAAAAGGATTCATCCGAATATCACTATTCGTAATCTACTGGCTACTTATTCCAGGTTATCAGTGTCAGTTGTCTATATGGCTATAGTAATGAAGTGAAGTTACTCTAATCCCAACGTCACACCTCTTGCACATACTCTGTGCTATTTCATCGGCACATAATTGTTATCTTTTTAGTCTTTTGGTAAAATTGTATAAAACAAAATACTTTATATGATTTCGTGAGTTATATAGATAAGAAGAGGAGACCACATAGCAAAGCTACTCGGTTGGATTTAGTCGTCCTCAATATCACATTAAGGTGAAATCCTACTATCGTACCAAAGACCACAGAAGTGATGCGATATTATTTCCACTACTGACTCTGACCGCCCTAACTTTCGTATTGACCTTGTTCAACTTTCTAACAAGAATATAAAAAAGGCTTGGCAATGTTGTGCGAATTTCCCATGTGGTATACCCGACTGGCCTTCCACTTAGCATGCTGAGTAGCCAACTGTTTTGTGGGATAGCTGAAAACATCAGCTGCCAAAATGCTGCCCACAAAGTCTTTCTGAATGAAAAATATACTGCATGGAGATTCGTAGTTTCTTTAAGGATGACTGAGCCACATGAATTATTCTAAAACAAAACGCCAACTATTCATTGGCAAAAAGCATCAATACTAGACTGTACCCTGCTATGGACAAAAAGCATACGCGGCCCTGCTGCGCATCATTAATCGACAGTGCGTGCTCTGCAATGATAAAACTTAGGAACATAGTCATTGGTAACCCGACAAACCTTGGTACAAAGTGAACATGTACAGTCCAGCTATCTGCTATCTGCAGTAGCCTTCATAGCTGAAAAAAACAAGTTTGTGCCGCGGATAGTCCGCAAAGGGAGGAGCGTATCGCAACGGACATGTACTGCAGTTATCGTTTAAGATTTCGGAGAGCAGATTACCCTTACAGAGAAACGGATAATTTTGATGATCACAACATTGGCGTGTGACACTGACCTTACGTGAGTTCGCCCTGACCGCAGCCTTTCTGTCGAACGAAACGTTTCAAGATGACCAGGTAGTTGGCACACAGGTAAAATTGCATGTATAAAGAATGTTAGCGAAGATAATCGAAGTATATGATGCTGATCGGAGTATGGTCCAGAATAAATGCTTCATTACTGTTGCATCTTCAACTTAAGCCAATCTGTAAGTTCCGTTTTTTTGGAGATCATATTGACTCGCTTAATACGAAGATAATAACCATTTAGTTCAGCTATAGTGGACTCCTCTTACTATAGCTGTATTTGTCAAGACCTTTTAATCATTCATTGAGCGCCCAATTATTTGACTAGGGTACAAGCCAAATTTACCTCTGATCTGTATTGGAATATTTTCTTCCCACCAGGCAAATAATGAGAAAATCTCGGGAAGCCTTGTCCACAAATCAAGTCTTAGATTGCAGTTCCTGTCAGGAAATGAGCAGAAATGGGAGCTTCAGAACCCGGTCTAAGAAAACATTCCTGATACTCCCGTTTCCACGCCCGGTCGTCGCTAGAATAACAATTTCGTTTCGGGTGTTGTTTCGTCTGTTTCGTTATTGGTGTTAATTTGAAAATCATTGGAATTTTGTGTAATATGCTTTTTTGTCACTATCCCTTTATTATTGACACTGCTCTAACTTCTGACAAATGGTGCTGCAGTGAGGGCTATTGGTAAAGGGTTGGCCTCGGCAAATCGTTCCCTCTTAGCCAATTTTTACCTTATCGAGATGTCCATCGTGGAAGGAATGCGCTAGATTTGCTTCTGCAACAACTTGTCCATTGTCAAGGATAAAAAGCATTGAAGAAAGAAATCCATTCGAACACACCGGTTTTTTTAGAATTTCAGAATAGCCTGTAGTTTAATTGCATGTAGAATGCATGTGGATATGTAAGGTCAAGGAAGCGAATTCTGCGTCCTTTGGCGAAGGTCAAAAAACATCGGCAGCAGGAAATTGAATAATGTTAAAAGTAGCCCGTGAGAGATCTTCGCACATTTTGAATTGGATTTTAGTATGTAATTTAACTGTATCACTGTTGATATGAACAGACCAATGCACAGTCGTATATCAAAGCAGATCGTACCGAAAAATAGTTAGAATGTACGAAGGCCCTGATTGCAAACTATCTGCCAATTAAGATTAGTTCGGCACCTTTTTAATCTTAATTTCAATCTCAGCTTGCAATTAAATTCCTGCTCATCTGATGCATTTTTAATCGTAGTGTCATCCAATGCAACGCATACCAATCGGGGACCTGCCATGATGGATTTATTCACTTTGCCACTGGTTTTTGCTACAAAAATCGAAGTTTGGAAACTATTCGTAAATCTTCAGAAGTAAAACTGAGGGAAGACACGCAGTTTCTAACAGAGTCTATCGGCAACTGCCGCAGTCATAGAAGGTCGGAAGAACTCTGACAATAAGTAGCATGTCATAGGATTTTCCAAAGAGACAGCAGAACTATGTTCGAATCATAGTTCTTGACATTTTGTTAATCATAATTTTGACTAATTGGTATTTGAAATATCGCCTGATGAATAATGACAACTCATATGCAACCCAGTAAATTACACCACAGTGGTTATGCAGTATAGACGCGCATCTGTGTCACAAGCGACTTGACTAAGACCATCATTCCAAAAGAGCGGCCAGAACTACATGGACAATTGGTTCGAGATAAGGAGTTAAGAAAGTAAGACCTAGGATCGCGTTTCTCCTCTTGTCAAAGACAGCGCCATGGTAATCGTATCTACAGTCAATATGGTTAAACTAGTTCTCGTAGCCTACCGTCATAACGAGTGAGTATGGTCAGCGCAATAGTCTATTTCCCTCGAAAGTGTCATTAGCTATCGTATTAACTTCCCCAGAGGGACGCTTGGTAGCGTATTGACATTCTGATGAAGAGATGTTTTGGACCTTTTGGAATCTGAAAGATGATTAAGAGTGACCTGGTCGAACCAGCTGCACGAGGACATGTTTCATATTAAGAAGCAAAATTTAGGTAACATACAACTGTTCTTCTGGTGATATTGTCCAATCAGAAATTAAAAATCTAGCATCGACATTTTAAATACGCCAATCACTCGGAGGTATTTCTAGAAGAGGTACATTTACGTTTTTGTCTCCGGCTCCAAAAGAAAAAATCTCGATATGGCGGGAAAGAAATGACAAATTTGATTGCTGTTTACATTTCATTTCGCGAGAAGGATCATCTTGATCCATGGAATTAGAATTTGTTTTGATACACGGTAGAGGAGTAATCGATTCTAGTTGTAATTAGTGTCAGTCGGTAGGCAAAGATACATGTAACCTTAACAGACCTTTTTCTGACTCAATCTTCCAGTGTGTTTTGTTTCTGTTGGGGATTATGAGCTTGGGCTAGGCGAGATGGAGAAGACCAATGCACTGCAGCATGCGTTGTGGAAATCACGTTCGAAGCAAACCCACCTCTACGCAGTGTGCGATTCAAGCAGAGGTGCAGTTAGTGCACACACACATTACGGATTTGCACTAGTGCACACCCGAACACCAAAACAAAGGAGTTGGTTCTGCGTACGCATGCTCTTTGCGATTCAAATAAAATCGCATTTAGTGGAAACCTATCCGTGTAAAGAAGGGTCACTTTGGTAGTGGAAAATCTGTTACAAAACGAGTTATAATATACATGTATGTTATGTCATAAACCAGACACGTGTAAGCTGTTAGTTCAGCTGACTCTCATATGACATGTATGAAAAAAATTTAAAGTCAAAACTACCTGGTACGGTGATGCTGATAATCTGCAGTTGTATCTCAAGTTGCATGCATAGTGCGTGGCATAATGGCAAGTCATCATATAACAAGTAAAAACAACCATTGACTAATTCCCCCCATCGATCAGTGTCATTACAGTGAATTTCTCTCAAAATTATCAGTGCATTTTTCACACCAGGTTTTTAGCTTTTGTCGTGTACATATTGGAGTTATTACTTCACTGTTATCATCATTATGGTAATAGGAACGCACGGTTCCTTGTCGTGCCTTAGACTCGGCAGCTTACTCTCATGGTTCTTTCTTACTAGCTAGTTCTGGCCAAAGATGCTGCCAGTACTAAGGAGAAAGGGCATCAAATCCTATCACTGGATATACTGAAAATGATATTGAGGAGCACCAACAAACGGACCACAGCTAGATATAGGTACCGCCGCGGATGGTAATTTACAGCAAACATTCACTACAACAGGCTATAGCCAGCTGTGACTCCAAAAACAAACGACTTCTGATATCCCACTTGATTAATCTTCAGTTCCGCACACATTTAGCGCATTTGAAACACAACTCTCGCATACAGGATATCGCGAGAAGGGTGATTCCAGCGTCGAAATGAATCCCCAACACCCTAACTTTTGGCGGCAAGATTACGTACACGAGGACGAAAGAATCTTTTTCTAAAATGGATCATCGGTTTTGTGACTACACCACTGTGACCATTCGATTTGAAGAAAATACATTTTGTTATTATTACTGATTTAAAGTGTATACTTTCTATATAAATCAACTCTGAGCAGTCAAAACCCACTATTGTCCCATACCGCAAGATGAAAACAAATTGCTTTAAAATTGGGCGATATCCTGTAGAATCGACAGAAAGTATTGTAGCTTCCATTAGAAATTCTTCCGTGATTGTTGCCTTGCCTCTTCTATTCAATAAAAGATGGGTTACAAAATCTCGGCAAAAAACGCACCACTCTTTAGTCATGGTTGTGACTCGATGGTCATCGTACTGAGTATGATGATGGTCATCGTACTGTTATTATACAGCAATGAGAACCGCTCCGACACATACTTATCCGCCTTATGTCATTACCCAGGCCGATGGGTAATGGGACTACGAGTAACGACAGCAACAACTACCAGATTGACCAATCAGAGAGCAGCTTGCGTACGCACGTTTGGCCAGTAGTTAAGAAAGAGATCAGTGGGTCATAACTGGTGACAGGTCTGATGACAGGTTAAGCTAGTGATGCAGGACTATCAGCAATTTAGATTTCAAGCAAACTGGTGGTTTCCGGTCTCATTCTAAAGCTTAATCCGTCAAACATCGACTATGGAAGATACCAACACCACTGAGCCATGTCTCTACCAGTCAATGATGTTTCCTGGTACCACATTAGACAAAATCAACTTTATTATACAAGTACCCGTCATGCTTTTTCTAGCTGTTGCTGGTCTAGTTGGCAACGTCCTGTCATACTGTGTACTGGGCAAGGAGCTAAAAAGGTCGTCTACGTCTGTTTTTCTGAGGACCTTGGCTATTGCAGACAACGGTGTGCTGGTTACATATGCACTCTACTTCTCTTTCCGTGCAGTTTATCAGCACACAGGTCATCTACTCGAATATTTCGAATTCTTCCAATACATTCGTATATATCTGTTTACACTGATGGTAAATTTCAAAGTCATTGGAGTTTACCTAATTCTGTTCGTATCCGCTGAACGCTATATTGCAGTATGCAGGCCTCTTCGAGCGCAATCTTTGTGTACCATAAATAAATCTTATAAAGCAATCATAGGGTTAGTAATTGTTTCGTTCTTTTATAAAATCGCTAACGCATTTAATATGGATGTTATCTTTGTATATGACCCCTGTTCTCGATCCCTTAAACCACTGTCAGTGACGAGTAACTTCTACAATAATCTAGTCTATATTATGTTTTATGTAAATGCACTTCCGGCTATAGTCGAATGCATTATACCAGTATCAGCAATAGCCTTCATGAATTACAACCTGATCAAGACAATCACATCAGCTGAATTTGGTACTGGACAAGAAAAGCGTAAACGCCAGTCCTTATCTCTTACCAAGAGAGTAATAGCTGTTGCTGTGATATTCGTCATTTTAGAAACACCTTTACACTGTCTAGGCATTTTATATGAACTTGGAGTGTATAATGTTATCAAATTCAGCAAATACGAATTATTGTTATTATACCCATTGGTGTACAACGCGTACATACTCTCAACCATCAATTCCTTTATCAATTTCTATGTCTACTGCCTGACTGGGCGCGGCTTCAGGAAGGCATTGCAACGAGTGTTAAGAATTAGCACAAAAAATGAAGGTGTAAATTCCACATCAATGGCTACCACTAGTGCTGGCACCAATATCGTCTTGGAAAAGCGTGAATAGTTTCGATGTGCATTCGGATGGGCAAGACCCCTATTGACGACATCGTATAACTTTATCTGACCAATCTGGCTCCTGCCTAGAAACTCCCTTTAGGATTTTTTTTGTGCTTCCGCACTACATTCCCGCGGTGCCCACGTAGCGAATGGCTCTCAGCAATCGACGACATCGATCGGTAACATGTGACGTCGACATATCCAACAAATGGCGACGATCGTAGCTGTATTTAAAATGTTAGCACCCGAAGGAAGGTGTTAGTCTGATACGGGGATCTATCAATGAAGGTCTGTATTTAGAAGGACGATAAGAACCCAAGAAAATAACATTTTTGAGACGGACATAAGGAATTAAGAAGATGACATTGTGAAAAATAGCAACGGACCGCGGGACATTGGATTATTCAAGAACAAGGTAGAGTGGTTTCTTACAAGTTCTTTTTGGTGTTGTTAAATCTATTCTGATAGTTTGATAAGTAGAAGGCTAACTTTGACAAGTATTTGGACAATCTTTAGAATGGTGAAAGAGAGGCGTGATAAATCACTAATGTTTTTTTTATGTTATTGGAAGTTGGTTAGTTGGAACAGTTGACAATATCTGTTGAAAATTCCAAGACCTTTAGCATTTTTTGGAATGAACTGATATGAGAATAACAATCGTATAACAAATATAGCTTCTAAACTACTTGCACAACTCCAAAATTAGTAGTGAACTCATTTTCATCAACCAGGTCACCCGATAGATATATAAATCTAACATTACAATCTGATCGGACAATTTCAACTGGCTATTGGAAATCACTGCTTAGAAACCGATATTATCTGACACCTCCAACGAAACTCGAGCAACGAAATCCGAGACAAATCGTCAACTTCATCCAACGCAATCTGATCGATTGTGATATCTAAAATTGTTTGCCGTTTATCCGTGTTCTGACAATTTATTATGACTTGGTTACGGCCATAAAGGTGGTGAAATGTATTCGAGTCACCATTTACTTTTGCCTGGCCTGGGACAAATAATTTCGGTGAGTCTACTGTGGAAACTACAGGGAGCAAAATCTATTCTAAGACTCCAATGGTCCGTACTATAATGACTTGCATCAGCGATCGAGTTTAGATAAGACAGGAATGAAACCTTAAAATAAGCTCCAAAGATATGTATGTCAGAATTAGAACTAAGTTTTAGTATATATGGTTAGTTAAACGTCCGTCCCCAGTCTATACTAGCTTGTTTGCATGAGCGTATAGGTCTGATCAAGTGACATCTCGGAAGGGTGTCAAAGTATATATCAAATGCACCCGTTTGTATAGTCCGATATCTCTCACCGTCCCCACGGCCGATTCGTCCTCGTCAATCAATTTTATATTGCCGATATAGCCAGCATTGTGTTCTACTAAAACAAGCCGATCATTGTGATCAAATACTTCATTAGCTTCAACGATTGAATGAATCTCCACACGTATCAATCATTTTTAGCAGTATCTCTTCCCATTGTCCTAACTTCTAGTGACGCAACTATCAATTTACACGTCATTCAGTTACATCATAATTATCAGGTAATGACCCGCGGATCAAACACACACAATATCATTAGAAATATAAAAAACTAATGACGGTTCGTAGGACATCACAATAAAGTGTCTTATCATTGAATAAGGTCATCATTTACACCGCGTAGGATATTTTGCGTAATATCTGTAAGAGTTGTAACTGTAGAGTCATTATCGAAAATTTTACACTTTAAGAAATTATGATAGAGTATTATGACCCAAGCCGAGCCTAAAAACTTTCAGAGAACTCCGGGAGCTGTTCATACACAGCTACACTTGATTCTTTCCGACTGGTGCTACTATCTATGCAACTGCAGGTCTAATCAAGTGTCCTATCCTACTACACTGGATTAGTCTGGGCTACTCAGAGCTCCAAAGAAGAAGAAACTTTACAAACAGCGGGCAATGCTTTTACTTGTATACGTCATTTACATGCAATAAATGGTAGCTGAATTTGTGCATCTGTACCACGCCAAAAGGTTTCTTGACATCCTCATTTTTTGTTCATGTCCTTTGTAAAGCGGAAGTTCATTCCATCTGTCACACCTTGGACTGGGCTAGTTCGAAACTTGAAACACCCGCTCAGCAAAGGAAGTGCGTAATGTCCACCTAAAACCATTTTTGACCTTTCATTCGTGAGAGGCCAGAGAAGATCTAACGCTTGATAATTACCGGATACAATCCACAAAGCCCCAGAGCACAGCAATTAGTACGCCCTAATTATGGTATCGGATGCTAATTAACACTTGTACGCATGTGCTTAAAATCATGCGTTAATACATAGTTGTATGTTTTGTGTGATAAATTGCTCGACAAACTACTTCGATTTGAGTAAATATTATTTTCATCAAAAAACATCGCGTGGGCTATAAAAAAGCACAAAAGTCTTAAAATGTATACATTGCAATTTCATGCAACTAGTACACATTCGCGTCATATATGTTATTGGCCAACAGTGCTGAAAGTATAATGAACACACATGTAATTCTAAAATTCATTCGGTAGCAGCAAAAAGAAAAATGCATCTTGAAAACTTCACTTCTGGAAATACAGCTTGTTGGACTTTTATGTGCCTCCCGTAAGTTAAACTTTAAGAACTTGGGTTATAGACCTTGCTGGAAAAAATGCAAGTAAACTCAACCCTAGTTCAAAAGCATCTGTGCCCTAAGACAAACTATCTTTCTTATCTATCAGTCCGATAGCTTTTAAACCAATAAAGAAAATTACCAATTAATGTCCAGGACTAACCCTAACAGCCCGGACATCAATTACACTTTACGATTACCCAAAAAAGAAAACAAATTGCTTTATCCATTTCCTTCCAAGTACAAAATACGGACAAACGATGCGAAGCCATACAACTGAGGCCGCTAAAGGATCCTCAAACGTTTGGCAATGGCCGCATTACTTATCTAGTTATTGTAACGGTTAAGTCTCCTTTGTCCGTATCTTCTACAAAAAGATGTTGATCTTCAGATGACAATGGGGGTATCATAGCTGTCTCGGCTGTTGTTTACATTTTTAAGGTAACATTCACCTCGCAGAACATTTATGCATCATGTGCTGCGCTGTATATTAGAATCGCTCAACATATGAGATAGAGGGAATTTTCAAATAGTGCGAAATCATGTTAGTGATGGAAAGATGAACACTCGCAAGTCTTATAGAGACTCTTAAAGCGAACGCTTTCGCATTAGTATCAGTAGCCAGGTTGGGCCAATTTAATAGTTTTGGGGTACGATAAAGTAGGATGGTAGGTCCTGCTCGAATTCATTCACGCGAAACTCGTGAATCGGCTTTGTAGAACGAGGAATTCAGGTTACTCTTCAAAAAGCTTCTTTAGATAAAGAACATACTTAGTAGGCATACTTCGTCGTTCGGAGCCCTCAGTTGCGAATCCTACTGTATGGTTATGGGGTTGTTTAAATTTCCACTTTGGTTTCAGATAGGCTCGCCAAAATTAATGAGTGTGGTTAATATTCGCAATTTATATTCATTCATGGTTACATATAGATCAAAACCACCTGCCTTGGAGCTCGTTTCATGATTACTAAGTATAGGCCAGAGTGTTCGTGATAAGTATCCACATGCACTAGCAGCCGTAGAAGTTACAGATCTCTTCATCCCCTTCACTTGAACGCCATGCTATGATATTCACAATGAGAAATAATATCCATTTAGACGTCACCTGACCGCATCACATCGTTTACATTTCGATTAGTCAGTGATCTACCTGATCATATTTGATACCAGAACACCGTTGACTTCATTGGCGCTGGGCGATCAATCACGGCATTTGTTTCCAACGCATTTTTTCGTATCTTGATAATATGATGGGACTTGCCACTTTTGTTCAAGGCTCGGTCACAGTACAACTCAAAATGACAATGTTTCGCAATAAATTGCGCTGCTGATGCTGTCGAACCTTGAATAAGTCCCGTATTTTAGCGGTATACACGTCGCTTTTTTTCTGCTCACGTTTTCATTGAGTAGGGTCGATTTGGCTACCACGACGTGAGGGTGAAAGGTGGCATCGTGAATCGTATTCGTATGTAGGCCGCTCTTTAGAAAGGTGAACAGTGATACTCTATATGTAGATGTGAAAAAAATCGTGGCTTAAGAAGTAAGAATACTTCATATTCGTATTTCGTACACCCCTTCGGTTGCACACCATCCCTATTATTGTCAATCTCAATTCCACGCACCATCAGTGCAGGATGTAGCGATAGACAACAGTTGCCGGCACTTAAAAGTCTTCTTTGCTCTACACTGCCGCATTCTTCCTGTCGTTTGTGAATGAAAAAAGTATGATGCTGCTTGGTATGAATACGCCCTTCTTCATCTCGATTGGCGTACATAATGCATTCGTTGTGAAGATAAAAATATCAAGTTTATGTTTTACTCCTCTAATTTTTTGTAACGTCTTTTTTTAAATGAAGGAAGTGGTTAGAACAGGGCAGAGTATCGTTACAGAGGGAGTATCTAGTATCTTAAGTGAGTCTTTTAAGAAACGTAAAGGAACGTGATGGTCAGTTTTATGTTGGCTCCCCCCTCATATAGGAAACCTCAACCCACGCCCAGAGTAGTGGTCCTCTAACTAGTTGAATGTAACCCTACCCCTGCCTCGTGTTTAAAAGCATCATGCAAAGTGCCCATCAAATCAAGTCTGATACTCAGCAAGGTGGCACAAATATCAATAATTAATACACTTGTCGATATAAGTTCACGATGTTTCCTACGTTGGCTCTTATAACGGTGTCACAGAGTGCGGAAAAACACGGAACCTCGATAGCTCCACGGAGAGAGCGGTAGACCAGGGATACCAAGGTTTGGGGGTTCGCTGGCAAATTCATGCAGGTGACAATTTAAAGGACAAACTCCCTCCTTCATCTCTTGCCGAATTTTTATCATGGCCGCACGCTCAGCCTCCAGATGGACATCAATGAAGAAATCCGTTGCAATAACATCTGCTTGCGGACAAATTACCAGCTGGACGGTTCGATTATCTTGTGGTCTATGTTCTCTGATTGGTTTCTTTATAGGGCTTATATGGTTAGCTGGATTATCCCTTAGTGCTAGTTCTTCTTCTGTTTCCTTGAAAGTGTTCGACGTTTGTTTCAATTTTGTGACAACTTTTTATAGATAGTGAAAGTAGAAAACACGTTATTCATTATTTTAGCACACACAGCTCCTGATGCGGAAAACTTTTCGCACCTTCCGAGTGCAGCCGAGGTAGGATTCTGATCACGTCGATAGCTCGACATTATCAGTCTCGTCAATGTATCGGGATAATCGCGTGAACGACCCAGAGACGTCAGAAACAGCTCGACTTGCTTCAAACTTACTCGTGCCTTGCGTGAAATTTGTTAACAGTAGAAAGATGTTCCCCGGATATTAGCAGGATCACCTTAAAACATCTATTAGTTTACCAAGGTAAGAGCGAGAGAGAAAATAACAATGATATACGCTTACCTAACAATGACATACACTTACAAAGAAGTTGCACGCCCGTCTCTGGATCGGAAGCGCATGTCCGGGGACCACGCAAGTGACAATGTCACTCTATCTATAATGGAAAGGCAGCCTTCTGAACGCGTGCTTTTACAAAATTTAATTGATCCGTCTAATAAATTATACCGTATCCTTGGTATGCGTCCGCTCAGGTGGGCAAGGAAATGGAAGTAAATTTTCACCTTCTTTTTTTGTACTATATTCATTCGCCGCGGCGCAAGGGGTTTTTCTTCGAAATATTCATATATCGGCTTTTCGGCACTGGTGAGCAAAGTAATTACGCATGGGTCTGGCTCCTTCAGGATTGGAAGGGATCCGAAATGTACTAGACAAACACTGAAAGAGCTATCACATATGGATATTCACCATCATAAACATGGAATGCCTCTCATGATGCAATATAGAGTTGCAATGAGACACGATAATTATGCGATTTTCTTTTTGATTTAATAAATGAAGTGGTTATTCATATATTTTGTTCTCCACTGAGAGACAAGTAATATTGAATTGTCAAACCTCCTATCATTCGATAATCAACGGATGCCAAAACATCGTTACCTACATGTAAGGCATCATTTCATCTATATTTTCACATTTATAAAAGTGTGCACCAATTAATTGTAGGCTACTTGCCTTCGCAAAACGAAATGCAGTTTGATCTGTACCTGTATCTCCATTTGAAATTACACCTTACAAAATTACAACGGAGTAACGTGTTTCTATTACATGTTACGTGATGTAAATGATTGACTTAATTTAGGGGAAGATCATTTTAGGTATGATATACTTGGACATTCGAGGTGATTATCTTATATAATTTATATAGCTGCACAAAGGCATCATATGACAAATGGGCGCATCTTGTTAGATCGACATTGTGCTCCGCTTAGCCCTGGAGAAAGAGTGATGAAACTTGCCACGACTTTAGCATAATTTCACTGTCGTTAAATCATAACTTTCTCACCCTTTTATAATTCACCACATTTTACATTTCGCTAAAATACGCGTTATGGGGTGCATAGTTGTGTTGAGAGGCATCCTTCCTCATAGAATTTTATTCTATAAAGTTCGATATTCTTGTCAATGAATCAATGATTTTGAAGGGATTCTCACCACCTCATTATCGAGTAATGATGTGAGTTTATCTTATTCTATCTGTTCGTTACCGTATTTGTCAAGGCTATTGATTCCCAGGTTTGTGTCTTGGGAAAGGCGTGACTCCAAGTGAGATATTGTACCGAATCCCTGGTAGCTTGGTGGTGGTTTGGGGCAAGCGATTCATTCCGCCCATCAATGAATACTAAACGAACGCCCTGGCTGTTTCGTCCCCAGCACAACTTTATTGAAAAACACAGCCTCGAAATAGACTCTTTGGGTGTTGCTTTTTGTAGAAGCATACCAGCCAGTCTTGCTGGAAGAAGTTGACTGGTCTGACTTGAACCCGCAGCATAACAAACACGCAACATTTCCATTCAAACTTCTCTCATTATATCGTATTTCCTGATTATTTCCTTCTCCACACCAGCCAAAACGTGAAAGCTCCTCGATTAAAACAACACAATGCTTACATAAGCGTCTTCGATTCCATTTCATCTCAATATCTCCATCCCTGTAAGGCTGCTTCTATTCCCCTCTTTGCTTGTGTAAATACATTTCCTGTTATAGCTGGACCACTAGCGGTTCTGACCAAAGCCTTCAAGTAATGGACACCGGGGGAAATGAGAGTTTGGTTCTAGTTTGGGCGTGTCTTTGACGTGTAACGAGAACACTGCGTTGTTAGGTGCACCGCTGATTAGGTCTGCAACTTAAGACTTCTGCCGATTCCTGCTGTTCTTTTCATTTTTTAAAGACAAAGTCTACTCCCAGTACATTATTTCAATGTGTCTCATTGGTAATTACAAATTGCATAGCCATAGTGTAGTTATAGTGCAGGCACATGCTTTGAACCTTGACGGACATGCAACATACTCGATACTAATGAAAAAACGAGACGTCCATGAAAAACTCAAGGATGTAGATGTCAATTAGAAAGCAATAGCATAGCGGTGCTGATGGGCGGATGACGTGACAGGAAACAGGGGTGGCAGAACTTCCGGTCACAACTATCATTGGTCATGATTACGGTTATTCGTCGGAATTCGGTGTACATTCTACAGCTGTTTTGCACATCATGCACATCGTTAAGAAATTGAGGGAATAGTGGTGTCAACGTGAATGTTCAGTCAAGATGAAGCTATTACAACCGTGCCCTGGTGATCTCCTTTCTTTCGGCTGGTCCGGTAAACTTTTTTCTTGTTCACGAAACCTAAAGCATGGCTTCAGGTGAAGACAGTTCTTCCGAAAATCCGCCCAGTACGCTCACAGCCAAAGACCAATGGTTACGATTCACCAGGTCACAGACAACCTTTAGACTTTCTTTCCAGTTTATTGGTTGGTGTGGTTCTCATTACTGAGATTAATGTGGTGGATCAGCCTCAGACACCACTAATAGTGTCGTAAATAATTGTCAAAACCATTAATAGATTAGCTGAATATGGTTATCTTTACTGTTATTACAAAAGGATAGTGATAGCTGTGATTTACACTGCCTGGGGCGTCTCGGGGCAATGACCTTGATGGAAGATGACGCCTCCGTTTCTTGCCGTCAACCTTCGCCTATCACAACGTATAACATCGTTGTTGTCATTCACGAAGAGTTTTATAAAGTGATCGACGGATAAAATCGATGTAACCTGTTGAAATATGAGCACTTTCTGGTTCGAAGTTATTTCGCCAAACGCAAATATCATTATCAAACAAATCAATAGTACATGTACTATGTAAAATCAAAAGTTCATGTTGTGAGCAGTGCCCTTATTGTGCTTGAGGGTATGTTACTAGCATATATGAATTTCTTTTGTCGGATGACGTGTTTGCTATGGACTATCCCTAATATATAATTGTACTAGGTTGAACTGGACTATCAGCATGGAACACCGCAGAGGCAAGATCAAGATGCTGTTTTCCTCGCCTCAAATATTCAGAGTTGCGAATGCTATGAAATAGCCCAGAGCTTTTCGCGATAAAATGCACGGGTGTCGCTCCGTAACTAAAGGCAATTTCACGACTGAGAAAAGTGCCAACATGTCCTCCAATTACTGATGTAAATACACCATTGTTCTGCGGCTCCAAGCTGTTATAATGGAATCACTTTAGAATGGTCGGTATTGCTTACTTGTGGGCAAATGTGACTACATTTGTACTATTGATTTTCCTCAGCTTGTTAAAGGAGGCCGTGGCCTATCAAATTGAACTTTACGTGTAATATAGTCTGCATTGTTCGTTTCCTTGATTGGGAAGAGGAAGAGGCGAGGTCTGTGAACGACTAATTGTATTTAATCAGATCAGTAACAGTACAGTGTAATAGTATTTCACTATTTCAATTAATAAAACCCTCTGTTAACCCATCGGTTTTGCAATCAAGGACTACAAACTCAGTTCTTTGAACCTACACCCGCTATGTTACTCTTTTTATGCATACGTCTCTAGAAGTAATGAACAAGGAAAAAAATGTAATAGCATTCTAAAATTATTTGACAAAAGAGTCTAGTTTTTCAGGTATCAACCCTTGTTATAAACTAATGCACTCTGACAGTCAGGATGAATTGAACTGTGGGAAAGAGAAAAACAAACAAAAAATGAGTCTGATGTTCATGGAAATATACTCCATTAGGAGTCGAGGAGATGTATTGTATGTATTCTCAAGGAAACACGCGTACCGGAAAGGCGGAGCAGGTGACATGATGTTATATTCGTTAAGCATTTTTCTAAGCATGGCGAATTTCTGGTACTTTTAGTCTACATGTATATTGATGGAAATTTTCTTTATCTGAGAATGAAAGTAGAGCTAAAAAAGCGCCTTTTCTTGTATTGGCAGTATTGTTTTTATAGAATTGTAACCCCGTTACATGTGTTAACATACGGTATGTGTGATGTCAAACTATTGTGGGTGACAAGAGGATTGAAAACATGATGGGGTAGTTGCAAGTATATTTGTCATGAAATTATTTGTGTATCAATTTTTGATAGCTTCTGATCCGATAACTATGGTGAATTGAGATAGACCTATCACTCTTGGAAAGAAAATTTATTTTGAGCTTTTGAAGACAAATGTGTTTTTTTGCGTAGTCTTCGACCAAACGAAAAATTCACCTCGTAAAGGCTTTTCAACAAAGCGAAGAGGTTCACAGTGAAAAAATCTCTCGTTTGCGGGGCGTATTATTTTGAAGACCATAAGCATGGGTTTTTGTTTAACCCAGCGCTTCTAATGTCGGTTTCCTTTTAAGTTGTAAAATCTCTACTTTAGTAAGCCACCCCACCTCGGCATTGCATTACTCGATTGATCAGCACCCCGCTAGATGTCATTTAGTTTTAATTAATATGCCGTTTTGTTGGTCCCGCTACTTTAGTCAATGAAAAGACAGAACGGATGAAATATTAATTGGAAGTCGCGTTATTTCAAACATTTAAAGCAAATATTCTATAACAGTATAGGCGAGGATAGAAAGGGTTTTGTGTTCTCTGACGATGAAGAAAGATCCGTGTAAGGTACCCGGAATTTCAAGATGGAATTCAGGATGGAACCTACATTCAAAATATGCAACCTTTAACATAGACATAAGTGATTTCGTAGAGAATCATTTAAAACCAAGAAGGACGAGGTAAAAAGAAGGCGAGAATACTTCCAGCAGTTAAACGACCAGATCCAACCGCTGAGGAGATTAAAACTCATGGATCCTCCGTCAAATCCTTCAGAAGATCCAACATGTTCAACAAATATCTCATTGAAATTCACCAGAACTAATATCACTAAGATTCACGAAGACAGTCAAACATGTCCTAAATACCATACAAAATTCGGACAATCGTGCACCTCGCCATACCTAAGCAGTGGACCTGCACCGTGTACATGACATTGAATACAGCACTTAATTGAGCAAATGGTTACGAACTAGACCGGTATGGCCCACTTCAATACCAATAGAAATGCATATTATGCACACAGCCAATCGCCGGCGAGGCTGTTGATAAACAAAGAAAATAAATCCGTCAACAGGATCAATTTGAATAACAGCGCCAATCAATTCAATTCAGCAGTCACAGTAATCTTTATAACACCATTCACTAAACATGCTAAAAGAGCTGATCAAAAGCCAATTACGGCATGACTCTCCAGGCGCAATGTTTTTGCCATTGTGGTGGATTGTTGTATGACGGATGAGCCGTATACTCTGGAGAGTGTTAACGCTATTGTTCAGATTCGGTATATTATGCAGTGCGTGGGCATGCACACTTCTATCATTGGTATTTTAACTATACATGTCCTGCAGCTTTTCTGGTAAAAAAGCAAAAAGAATAGGAAAAATTATTATCTAATCCATTCGATACGCAGATTTCTACCAGGGTCATAGATCCTCTCCGTTTCAAAGAATAAAAATAATGTGACTATCTCATATCATGACTTTCCCTTGGGTTCCAATTAGCAAACCATAATTAGAACACAATCATCATGACGAAACCAAAATTTGAAAATCATACTCTATTGATATCTACACCGGAGAAGAAGGATAACATCATTGGAAAAACGGAGAAAAAATCATCAATAACCACTAAATAGATATCGTGAAAATATTGGGTTTCTTCAGAAATCTTTCTTAAAATCGCCAAGAAATACAGGTCCGCGACAATTTACAGCTGGACATTTTGTTACCTGGTACATGGAAACACACGCTTAACGTACGTTACGTGAGCAAAATATATCTGAAGCTATTGAAGAATATAACTACGGAACCATATATTTTATCAGTTCTGAAATGCCAGTCAAAGAACTCGAAAGCTAATGACCCTATTCGGAAGATGTGATGACGGTATCTAAAATATTAAAAACGACAAAAATAGGTACGTGTCATCGTTATATGATCAGCTCTGTTATTTCCCTTGTATCTATTAAACGTGGCGTCCGCGTAAACGTAGACAACGAATATCGCATAAAACAACAGATTTTGCAACTAACTTTCAGAATGTTCCGTAGACGTGGAAAAACATGAAATCTTAGAAAGGCAACCTTTCTATCAGCACTACTTGGATTCTGTGCACTGAACGGTTTTAACTGGAAAAGAAGACAATACGGAAGAATTTACAGATTCAAACCTTCATCTGAGTTTATCCTTTTTTTCCACAGACATACGCATTTGTCTCAAGTAAGTGTCGTTAACTACTAAAGAATTTGGTAAGCAGGAAAGCCATCGAAACCTTTACTTAAGTACATTAGTGATTAAAATGACAAATAAATGAATACAGAGTTTGAATATTCATTCACAGCATACTTTTTCACTTATAAACTCTATATTTTTTATGAACATCGTAGATCGAACATAGGTGTGCCAAATAACAACATGGAGTGAAATATGAAAAATATGAAAAAAGAAATCACATAATATGATACTTTGCCAATAAGTTAAACTGCCAATCAGGTTACTAACAGTCGTGTAATTTGTAGCTTCTTTCCCTGCTGGTGTCTATTTACAATCTTTTGGGTCAGATTCGCCGGAGGAAATGATCGACTCAACTTGCTATTGAATTTCTTCATTGCTTCAGGTCGTTAAAACAGGGGAACGAAAGGTATAGATTGGCAGAGTCGAACGACCCGAGGTCTTGAAATAAGGCACCGGTACGAAGAGGGTGGATCTGCTTATTATATGAAACCATTTTTTATTCTTCAGTCTGGTTGGAATCATCCTGAGGAAATCAGGGGTTAATGTTCGCTTCTCCGGCCCTGCTTCACGATGTCAATTTCAACCTCAGGTGCTTATATCTCATTCTTTCAAGCCTCTAACATCAGGAACCATACCAAGTATGCTCGTGACAAGTAATTTGTGAAAAGTAACGAGAGACACTTAAAGGGACCCCGTGAACAGTTAGTTACAACTAAAAATGTGAATATCATATAAACCCAGCCAAAGGGACTTCAAGGACACTGACACGTCACAAAGTAGATGGGTGTGTTGGAGAGGCGGTGTCACTGTGTTGCGTGTTTTGACGGATTTTATGCAAAGATCCTTTAAACTAAACTGATCATGTCCTTATACTGCACACTGTCGTTAATCCTATGTGCTCTCAGAACATTCACATCTAAAATTCATTTAAACTGGATTTAGATATTTATCCGTACTCAGAGGGTTGAAGGGTTCAAACGGATCGAATTCTCATCTCAATGTTTGTCCAAAGGGACAAAGACTCTCAATAGTTAATGACCCATTGCTATCGATCCCTGGACGCCATCTGTAAGAGAAAAGATTATGGGAATATCGATACGGACAGTTTCAATTTTATGTAGACAGTTCTGTTCGGAAGGTGAAAATGGGCCCATATTCATTGATGTTACAGTTTTTGGCAACTGCTTGGAGGAACGGGTACATATCTTTCATGACTGATTACTTATACTTTTTATGTAATTTTCTTGCTACTCTTTTTAGAAAGATAATTTTAACCAGCACAGTATCAGCAACAATTGACTAGTGTTGCTATCGGTAGAACATGCAGACCTCCGAAAACGAAATGAAGTGTCTATCTGGGGCCACAATGACATGATTTGCTAATGTTCTCAAGATAACTCTTAAGATATAATTCAGATAATGATATGGATGCTAGCTGGGAGACCCTCACCTCCTTCCCTGGCATTCATCATTTAACACCTGCACGTCTCTTGCGTTTGTGTTTGCTCTAGTCTTATGCAGGTGATGAATTGCGCACAAGCGAGTAGGCCATGCACGGAACTCTCACCCTGGATTTCATCATTTATGGGTCCACTCCCGCACATCTCATCCATTTGCCTCATTCGGTATCAGGTTCCAGCTATTGCTGTAGTCTATGGTATTTGATCTTTGAAGCTGTACAAAAGTGACATATTTTTCACGCAAATCGTGTTGTGTTATGTTACCGCAAATGAATTTACGATGATTAAAATACTACCCAACTCATGGAGGGTTTCGCAAAGTTGAAATTTGAGGTCGAAGTTGTTGGTATTTATAAGGCCATAGTAAAATTTTAAGTTCAATCAGTGTTATTAAAAAGCTAAACCATTTTTTTTCACTGGCACTAAAAACAACTATCACTCTGCATGATCTTGAAGGGCCCGATACTAATTGTTGCGTTTTAAGAAAATTGCTACAAAAGTGTTCTGCCAAAAGTTGTTTTAATCAAGTTTGTGTGTGGTTGATGACACACTGGAGGGGTGATCTGAGAATTAATCTTGAACCTTCACTATCTTTATAGACCACATAAACAGAGATGATCACATTAGATGAGGAACAAGAACAGTAATTAAAGAGGCATGCCTTTCGTATTTACTGGTGGTTCAGACATCAAGAAGTTTTTTATGATAGATCTAGACTTGGTTAAAGTTGGGTGCGTGTTCTTGCCCATCCGAATACAGTAAACGTACATCAGTTCAGAAACCTCCGTAACGAATCTTATAAACCTCATATGTTTTCATGTTTTTACACCTAATTTTTTTTTCAACGAGAAGACCCGTTAATTATACAATAAAAATAGTAACTATATTACCTAGGTTACTAAAAATAAAAACCACTTTTAACTCTGATGAGAAATCTTCCATTAACATTTCGAATATGGTTTCCTCGGTTCTCATTACCGTTTTGCTGTTGAAATGACATCTAATACGCAAGTAAATGTTTCTTTAAACCGTTTATTACGAAATAGAGAGCAGTGAACGGTGTAGGTGTATCAGTTGTATAAATGCGCTCAAACTGGCAGAGGGGTTGCTAGATTTGACGAGACTTGACCGAGACGAGACTTGACCGAGAGTCTCTCCAAGCGCTGTTAAAAGATCAACATGTACTAGTTTTTGATCATCCATTTTTGAAATTAAACCTCATCATTCCTCATTAGTTTTCTGTAGGAACAATAAAAAAACGCTAAAGGTTTCCTGTTATTTTTCTAGTATTCGAAACTAATGGATTGACGGATATTTATTACACATTACGCAGTATTTAGATGTTCAAACGTGTCAATGCTTTGAAATACATTTGTCACATTTAAACGTCAAAGTATTCAATGCTGACATGTTTGAGCCATTAAAGTTTCCGATGACAATGGTTCTAACTTGTAATAATAAACTAAGGTGTTACGGTTCGTTCTTAATGAAGGGAGCAGTGACATTAACTTGCTTATAAGAAAAGTGCACCCAAGTAGATATGAAATAATGTATAAGATGCATTGGTGATCAATATCATGTTACATCATAAGACACCGTACCATATTGTCTACCAAGATTTTTTTCGTAGTAATGGCGGCAAAAGGTACATGAGATGACGTATATTCATTAGAAAATAATGGTACAATGTTTGTTTTAAAATATACTATAAAAGCCACTTGAAGGTTTCGCCCACTTGTTAAGGGCAGTTGCATATAGGCCCAGAACATGCCTACCGCACTTGCTGTTGGGTTTCGTAGTACTGAGACCTGAGATATGATCGGGACCGGGTGCCAACCTTCCACCTTTTTTGCTGTTACTTAAAGTTTTAACTTTGTTGTTTCTCCAGGGTCTGACTAAGAATCTTCTCAGACAGCATAGACAGCACTAGTATATTTTCCAGGCTATTAATCTCCGTTCGTCTCCGTGTTCACATGTTTGTCCTTATAACATATCGAATACAAAGTCACTGCCAATATCTTAATTTGCTTAATTTCCTTTAGACGCCCTTGTACAGTCTCGCGGTCTTTGTCCCCGCGATGATGCTTTTGCGAGATAAAGGAGATGATATAAACTCGAACCGAGCTTCTCTTAGAACAGCTTGGAGAAGACAAACACTGAGGTATAAGCCACTTTTTACGCAATGCGAAGTGGGTGTTAAACCAAAAATACGGACCTTGCTTCACCACAGAGATGGGGATAATGGGGATTAGGTAAAGAAGCAGATAAGGCGATGTTCTTCATGCCTTTGATCCTCCTGTCTTCTGCCTAACAGGTAAGAGGATACAGAGCCAGTGCGGTATTCTCGGCACAGTTTCGAATGACTGTGGCATGTGGGAAAGAGAGAACATTGTCTACGCATTGGCATTTTTAAAACTGATAGATAGATAACTGGTTTCGAGTGTTAACATTGACAAAGATCGGGAAATTTAATCAGTCAAGTTTGATCATCAACCTCATCAGTTTTGAACCAGTCGCTGGCATACTGGAGAAGAGAATATTTTTAAAATGTTCAGCATTAACCCATGGACAGCTGGCAGGTATAAAACGTTAAGAAAGATGAGATAATTAGATTAGTCAGATTCAATTACCACTTAAATCAATCATCGTGATGATCAGAGATCACGACTATAGCCATGACGTACGGCCGCGCCTTGAAATTACTGCTGCTAACGAGACATTACAGATTCTACCTGCTCATTTTTACAAAGGCATGTCAGGAATGGGATATTCGGCTGCCCTCAATCTTTCAAAGCCAATTGAACGATTTTTTCCTTCAATCAACGCCACCATTGGCAGAATGTGGAACAAAATTAACAGATTTTGTATCCGGTTGCGCATGCGCATAAATGATTAGCAAATCTAGTGAGTAGGTTAAACATAGCTACAAACTGTCGAACGTTACTCCATCATTCGAATACCTTCTACTACACAGTTCACAGACAATTTGGAGCAAATTTCCACTTTTTGCAAGAGGCAAATTCAAACGAAAATGCGTCCAGACGGAGAAACCTGTTACCGTAACAGCATCAGACCCAATACAATCGACAGAGACATGAGCAGAATTCAACATCACTATAATTAACTGGTATTGGGTGCGCTCTGCGCTTCCCTGGAGTCCAGCTGAACATGAGACTCTACAACAGTAATATCCTGTCCAGGGTGATTAATTCGTGATGTTACTTGACGATTTTGATAATAGGCTGTTGCTCTGTCGTCATTCGTGGCCGGTCATGAGGTGTCCTTTTTCTGTCGGGTGACCTTTCGCAGTCTCACCCACCTTACCCAATTAAGTCCGATCCCCACCTAAGAAACAGGCAGCCCCATATTGTTAAAGGGCCTTGGCGACCCTGGCGCCTCGTGTGTCAATCTGGTGACTTCGCTCAGAACAAGAAGCAGTAGAACAAAATGATGCCTGGTCACATGATGCCTGGTCAGTCGATTGTTTCGCATGTTCTGTGCATAACACACACTGTTGCATTGCATTGCAGAAAACAACCAACGCGATATCCGTAGTCAAAATGTGACTTCGTCGTTCCCCGATTAAAATCTGATCTATTGCCAATGGCTTGTCCATAACGGACACTGCTTGACCACGTACAAGCGAGTTTTACGCATTCACACTAGCGATTATCGGAAGTCATTTTTGGCGATTTACTGAACAAATCATGAAGTATATATTCCACGCGCATATCGTCAGTCTGGTCAATGAGGATTTACTGATTTTGACAGCTGCTAATAGCTCATTACGCGTTATCATGACACATTGGTGATACTCATGACCTGAGTTTTGGCCAATAATCAACATCTTCTTACACTCGTATTTCGTGATGATACCAACAATGGTAACAAACCGATTCATATCTTCCTGAATTTGACCTCTAAATCTGTACTGCCGTATATACCTTTATTACACATCGATTCTAACTTTTATTAAGAATAGTTCAATGCCCTGGAACCAAGAATCATGTTATTAAACTTTGACTCTAACAGTTTATTCAAATTCAATGCCCTGGAAACAAAAAGCAGGATATATTATTTGAGTTTTCGATACTCTGGGAACACAAGATAGCGTATTCATCTCACCGTATTAAGTTAGCCAATGCTTGCATTGTGCCATTACATCGGGTGGATATAACGTTCCTAAAAGAAAGGCTTCGCCTATTGTTGCGGAATACCATTGATGATGTAATTCAAACTCAACTGCGATGATTATTTGTGGATCGTTGACAACCTTCTCGGGAAAATGCGAATGGTACTATTACCTTCAGTTTTTCAAAAACCAGAAGTATTACACGTTCATGTTTTTTGTTCTTACATTGCTTGTTCCGGTGTAAAAGTTTTAAAAAGTCTTAGGACAGAGTGTCCGGATGACAAAGGATTCTATTGTGCGCTGGTAATCTCTAATATAAGAATATACAAGTACCTTATTCGTCACTATACAATAGGGACGGCATCCTTTTCCAGGAGGGACAATTTAGACTGCCACACCGGGCTAATTAGGATGTATCCTTAAGGCATGCAGTACTTTATTAGAATGATGCCACAGCTCACCAGACAGTTTAACAGAACATTCTCGAATATAAATTCTATTGCTACGCGGTCTTGTCACTAACGCTGGTTTAACTTAACTTGGCGACGTTATCAGTTAAGTCTACTGGACTTAACGAAAAGTTAAGTTACCGCTAGTGTTAGTGACGAAACCTTTTTTGAACAACCGATCTCTTTTTAGTCAGTTTCCACAGTCAACGACCGATCCATAAGGAAGGAAGTATCAAATTTTTTAAAAACTCTCCCGATAAAAAAGGCGTATTAAAACCTCTCCGGGAAAAGGAAAGCGTTCTACACTCTGAGATAGCATCACGGAAGCACACCATTGTTTTTTAACGATAAAAACTCATCGTTTCTTCGTCGTTATCGGGATGTCCTGTAACGCAATCTCTGTAGGTCCAGTTGTTCCACTCAAAAATCTTTGGAAAGCAAGACTTCGGCGCTTTAGCTAAACGGCAGTGTGCCTCGATCGATTAGTGCGCTCACGTCTGTCGTTAAGCCAATACTGCCTTAGCCCGTTTCGTATTACTTTTATTTACCTGCATTAAGATGTTATCATTATCCTTTAGGCACGCGATGTAAGGTTCGCTCTCCTTTGTAATGGGGAAAGAGTTTGCATGGTATGTTGCTCAAGCTATTAAGCAGTACTCAGTTTAAGATTGTTGTTTTCGATGGGTTGTGTTACAAAGGAGCATTACAAATACATGTAGGCTGGTTGTGTAATCAACGTCGTTACAGATCTGCGATCATACTCACTATATGCTCATCGTAAGGATGGAGAAAATGGTAGATAGAAAGGAAAAGGAAGGAAAAAATAAAATCTAACGTAGTTCTTTATTGATTATTGATCCAGAAAAGACACCCACTAATACGAGTGAATCATGGGTGTTGAATCTCGCAACAATTTCACAGAGGCGTCACAGCAGAAAACAGGACTCCCGGCCCCGTGTGTCTTTCATATCTCACTTTTATCCTCCAAAAGGTTCTGCCTGGTCTACTCTTCTTCCTTTAGCAGTATATTCAATTGATGCACCAGCGTGTCCACGATACGAATACAGATTCGCGCTGGGCTCTTTCCGTACGCCAGATTCGTTATGCTCGTTGCCTGATACGAGTCCCCGTGGTCGTGTAGATCGAGGTAGTCCAATCGCCACTCAAAAGGCCAATCGCCATGATAACCTTATTGATTCAATGCTCATCATACCACAATAGTAAACAGGGGAACCGGCCGCCCAGACCATTACGTCTTGCCGTCTAACAACCACTGAAACCAATGATTACTTCGATAACAAGCGTACTCCGTAGTCAATCTAGTGAGTAATGACACGAAATAAGTATGGTTGCGATAAATTCAATGTTTGGACAGCGCCACTTGCATCTAAAGCTTCCGAGTTGGTTTCTGCAGGCGTGGGTCCCGCTACTTCACCCATAAGGTCAGACTCATTGTAAATGGCACCTTTTTACCCGTTTTAAAGCCGTATATCATCACAAAGACCTATAGCCATGCAAACTCTGAGGAGGGGAGGTCGTTTTATTAAATACAGGGGTGATTAACGGGTTATTTCCAACGCTATTTCCCCCAAAAGACAGATTCTTCGCAGACCCGACCGCCTTTGGCAACGCCTTTGTATGAGATCGTGAGAACAAACTTGACGACCTGTTGGGTATATCATACGCCTGGTTCTCTCAGCCATTTACATACGCGAGTGGTACCCAGGCAAATTAAACAAGTTTGAGAATGGTCACACATGTTTTTGCTTCCACAGACATGATGAACATACATTTAATGATTGCGTTTCGTGACGATCTAGGAGATGGCCGGCAAAGTTGAGAGATTGGGTGTCCAGACAAGATCATGAAGAAATCTTCTCTGATTACATTAGCGGTGCATAAATTGTTTCTCGAGTCCATTATTGTAAATTGCTTTGGTAAATCTTGTTAAGCACTCCGGTGTTTACATTACCAGGTGAAGTCTCTCTCTAGATTCTATCTAAATAATGAACAAGGTTGCGACTAAGGACGCGGGTAAGAAGGACTGACCCCTCTCATGCATCTCGAATTAAAATCCCCTACCTCACCTATTGTGGAGTAACGGCTTCAAATGACTCAGAGAAAGCGATGACATTTGACAATCTCACATATTTGTCTGATCAAATAACGTACTATCATTTAGTCTGATGCTTTTAACCTTATGAGTAATAAGCGCATCCTTTCTTGGATGTAGACCAACTAATTAAATTACTTTATTCATGATCTACTATTTGTAAATAAAAAAAGATACCGTTTTAAGCCCTGCACCGGTCTTCAAATGTTGCCGCGGTTAACCTGGATGACATGATATTTGCGATAATCATCAGATTGTGCGGCGCTCTGAAAAATATAAATTAATTCTCTGGCGATTCGCAACATCACGCAACAACATCGAAAGAAAGACACTGCCATTATAGGATAAAACTGCTCCACGGTGTTCATAGTGATTGTACGCCGATGGGATCCTATGGGAATTGTAACAACTCACAGCAGTCCGGCTGTTAGCTGCCCTACGTCATTTAGGTATGTTGTTCATACACTGATTATCAATTAGTGTAACTATTATTCGATTTTCTCCGATTATTGTTAAGGTTTCGATTTACAGACAAGATACTTTCAGATAACGCATTTAACGAAGTATCTATACGTCTTCGCTGAAATAACTGGTGTTTAAAATAACGTCTTTTTATGACGTATGTCAAACTGTTACTCCATTCGTGGGACACTCTAGACAACGTTAACACTATCTAAGGCGAACGCTCTAAATCAATTCTCATGCAACTGCAGGAACGGTTGATACTCTTAGCATTACGGTCCAAATTCACGCGGGTCAGAACGGTGAGCATCAACATTTTTGTTAACATCATCTCCTTATTCGTGTCTCGTCATGTACCATTTCATGTTGAGAAGAGAGCTGATTTCCCACTTCCAAAATTTCGACCTGGGACCGAGTTTCTATTTTTTCGCGAGAGCATTTGGTTATTTCGCCCCTTTTAATTACTTTTCACTCAAAATAATTCAGGCCCAGCCCAATACACGGCCTATTGTCTTTTAACAAAGAATCCGTTCGCACCTGGGCCTAAATTTCCATTGTTCTACTGTCTTCTCAAAGGGTTATCAGGGCAAATCTTGATAACATCAACCCACTATAAAACAGCTTCCATGGGGGTTGTTAGGCGTAAACTAGGCAAAAAGATATAAATAGTACATGTTGTAACGGCCATTCCGAGATGGATAAAACATGTAAAATGAAGATGGAGAGTTCTCGGCGTTTCCCCACAAAATACCGCCGGCATGAACGAAATGAATCATTCTTACTTGCTTTTCTTACTCTTCTTTATACTTGATGTAGAAGTTTCACAGAAGCAATAAATGAAGGTGTGTTTTTGGCTGTCGTCTCCTGTGTCCACATTAAATTTATAATCAATAAATTGTGATCTGGATTGTCTCCACGGCGTCCGATCTGATTGATTCTTCAATGTTCGCATGGGTAGGTGGGCGTTTCCCATTTAAAGGGTCGTGACATCCTTACCAAATTACACGGCCACTCTTGATACCGACATGACTTACACAACTGTACTTGGCAATATACACTCACTCATAGAAATAAAGGTTTTTGTTAGCTTTTGAAAACTTTTGAGGGGTTTTCGGTGAGCAATATACGTTACCTAGAAGTTTTTCAGGGAAATGAAAACCCTTTTAGGTTTTTTTCGCTGAAAAACAATTTCATGGGGTGCATATTCGTGTTGGCTGAAAAGGTGAAGGTTTTTCAAAACCCCAAAAACTTTTTTTTAAGAGTGTGCATGGACATTGAGAGATCGGTACTGTTTTATTAGTGAAGATGTCCATCTTAGCAGAGTATTCTCACAAACAAGGGGCCGAAGCTGAGTAAGATTAGTATAATAATGATAAGAGGTATGGTTTCAGGAACCATCTTATGCAGCGATACAGCCACGCTTTTGCCCAAACTCGAGTTCCTTGAGTGATGCGGGCCGAGGCGGGGCTCTCCCAGATACGTCGTGTCTGACTATAGTCTCAAAAGAATATATCATATCATATCTGATTAAGGTTGTCCATCTCGTAAGATCCATTAGCTTTAGCAAACCTTGTGAGGCTATATCATTATCGTCATTATTCGTCATCACGGGATATGTAGCTACACTGTATGCGGATTATCAAAACGAAGTTATTAAGAAATTCATCAAGGTTTCCTCCGATTGCGATCGGGCGTTTGCGCCGCAAGAGACTGGCATATTCCCACCACCCCCAGATAATTCACTGCCCAACCCCTTGGAGAGAGAAGTAATCATGGAATTGATCAAATGTGGGTGATCTACTGTTATAGGATCGAATTCTTATCTCCAAGTGAGCACATATATTGGAACTTTGGGTTAGGTTAGTCGGACGATGGGATTAAGTACAAATCAAGCCATTGTTGTCATACCACAGTAAAGAAGGACTGTGTAATTAGGAGGTAAAAAAGCCCTCTGAATTAGCAACAGTCTATTTCATAATCGAGAAAACAATCCATAAGGGCGTGAACCATTTACATTGCCGAGTTTCCATCCATATTGGCGTATATCTCAATGGGAGCGACAGAAGTGAATTCGTATCCTCTAAGCCCCTCTAGATCTCGGCTGATTTACCGTCGCGAAGAACGAAGGTCCACGTACACGTTGATCAGAAAGGAGTTGATTACGTGAAGAAACCTTCATTCTATCGACAGCAAACAGAAATCAATGAGACCTAAACCAGTTTGTCGAAATCAGAAAAAAATCAGTCAACATCGTTAGGAGGAATTCGATTCCAAATTAGATTTTGCGAGTCCTTTCCACCATCTTTGAACAAATTCCAAAGTCCGAAATAAGGATGCAGAAATCGGGAAGAAATTTTTTTTCCAAGAGGGCAATTTCCTCACGAAGAATGCCGTATTGACGAAGCAAACTGTACTGGCGAAAGAAAACTCCTGGTGTCATGTAACAATATACGATGGAATTTGAAATTACTACCCGAAGTAGGAATTCAAGACGAGTGAAGCCTCTTGAAGAAGGAGAAGTTTCAGCCTTGGACTGGATCCGTGTGTATTGCTCTTGAGGCCATATTGACATATTCTTAAGGCGTTTCTTCTGTCAATAGTATTTAGTTACGACTAGGTAAAGGAAATTAGGAGGCTGGTTTCCTATGTTCATTGGGGAAAACAACGTGACCGACATTAGTTGCTTGGTTTTACAACTCTCATGATGGCTGGGGATGGCTTGTTTGATAATGGATGCCTCGATGCACTAGTGTAATGGGGACATGACGAATTAGATTCGGTGCTCCCGGTTGGGCATACGGCATGATCGAGGAGGAATTGTCAATCATTACGTAAGTTTTCCCCTTACCTCGTACCCAAAATAATTTAGGACCGACCCATTACGCAGTCTATTGTCTTTAAACCACTCGCACCTGGACCTAAATCCCCGGATTGTTCTACTGTCTAATCAAATGGTTATCAGGGCAAATAAAGATAACATCTACCCCCACGAGACGCCTCCGTGGGGTCAATAGCCTAAACAGGGAATGGCAAATAGACGTAATGGTGTACTATAATATACAGGATCGTTTTACAAATTTACAATTTATAGAAGAAGCCTGAGAATTCTATAACGTGTTATTTTAGCTCAGCGGGGCTTTACATTCACACTGGCTATTGGCATGTACATTCATGACTCAAGCGAATTCTGAGAGTATCTCGTTCACAAGGCTGCCAAATATGGATGTGAAATGTACACAAAACTGTACATAAAAACAAGTCTTGAACTAACATCTTTACTTCTTGCTGAGTAAGGCTGAACGCTGGAACCAAAAAGAAATCATCGATAACGATCCAATATCAACACATTGACTCCCGGTAGAATTCGAAACTCATATCAAGCAGCGAAATAAATGCGTTGAAGGAAAAATGAAGTGGTCTCCGTTACACGGCTGGAGGATTCGTATACCTATATTACCGTTAAAGATACTCGATTTGGGAAATCTTATTCGGTGAAGCTATCGAGGCCGAGAGTAACGCGCTGCGTCTTCTGACAAACATACCGTGCTTCTGGCATCGATTTCTTGCAAGGATAGCTTTTGGGAAGATATGTTTTACTGATTGGGGCAAATGTCTTGTTTTAACAAAAATAGTGTTATCTGTCTTGGTATGTATTACCAATGTTAGTAGAAAATACATGCACGATAAAAGTTGATCAACTTGTGTCGTCTGTCGTATTTCTGATCAGACATATTTACCCTGAAGTGTATCCGCTATCGTTTACATCCGATTTTTACCTAGTAGAGACTTACTCTGGTTCTTCTTATCATCAACTATGGGCGAAAAAAGAGCGCAATGCAACTGATAGCGTGCTGTGACGCTTACCAAAAGCAAAATTCCGTCATTAAGCGTTTCCATACAATAGATAACTAGGGAGACAAATACTTTTTAAAGGGGACAAACAGGAAAACGTGTCGATCTGTCCTTCACCGTTCCAAAACATTAAGGTCAAACACTCAGAAAAGAAAAAAACTCAACAAATTTACACCAGTCTTCATAACGCATCTGCCGACATGCTTAGCTTGTGACTACGAGATAGTTATTTGGTCATCAATTGGATTCTGTATTTATTTCGATATTGTAAACATTGGCGGCCTGTTTGCTCTTCGGTCGCTTAATTGACATCACGCTATAGATGAATTTTAAGCTTAGTGTTTTCCATTGTTCGTGTTGACTTTAAAGTTAAGATTGCATGACACTTCATAGGTTTAAGTGAAATGTTAAAACGTCTTACCAATTTAGAAATAATCTTGCGATGTAACATTACACCAGATGGTAAGTTCAATTCACTGTGATGTAAGCCGCTCCAGGAAATTTTACTAATGGAAATAAAATGAAAGATGGTGATTGTGCAAGGAGGATACCGCGGTGACGTCACATCACGTGATCCCGACCCATATTACTGATCGCTATGGCCAATCAGATTCAGTCTACTGACAGCAGCAGCACTGAACACATCTCCACGTCTCACTGTCTGGTGCGCTCATGTACAGAAAAACACCAATAGACATGAAATATTGCAATACCTAGTACGGATTCTTCCTGTGTAAAATAATATTTACAGAGCAGATTAACTTCCACGAATAAAAAAGACGTTTGGCGTGGCCAAAGTGCGGAAATAATGTCTCCGCTAAAATACACTAGGCAATGCACTACGCAATATACAGTAGAGATGCAGTTGAGTTTGGTATTGTTTTGACTTAGAAGCCCGCCAATATCTTAATATATTCATGTATTCATGAAGTATGAACTCATTTCTGTCCCATACAACTCTAAGAACAGTCAATTTCTCCTTAAATCATCACCGAAACCGCGATATCCGCAGGAAGATTTCGTTCTAGTGTCCGAAAATGCATGATCTTACAGGGGCGCTAACTCGACAAATAGAGGGGATCTATGGGGACCTATGGGAGTTTTAGGTCCTACAGGTCTCGAACTTGTAAAATCTGTAAACATGCCTCCAAATCCCATTATGATAATGAAGAGATTGCCCCATATCTGGGAGACTGTTTTAAACCATCGATAATTTTGGAAGATCGGTGCCCGGCTATTTGGTTTAAAAAACCCTATTTTTCCCCATCAAAACAGCACTTTTCATTATTCAAATGATAGCTTATTGTCTGAAGACTTATTTCATAGCAGAAAAGTACTAATAACTCTGATTTGATGCGAAAAATCTAACTTTTTTGATGACTTGATTTTCCCTTGGCCGTGGATCGAGTTTGTTTACAATATGCAGCGCCATCTTGGAAAAGCCGTGACGTCACCGCGGTATCCTCCTTGGTGATTGTGGAAATGTTGGCAGGATAGGAGTTCGCAACGATTCTGATATGTAATCCGGAAAAATCTATCATGTTTATATCTAAGTTAGGATCCATTGTCTTTTTACAATTGCATGTAGAATAAAAGTTCTCCTTGTACATTTGTTGTGGTAAACGTGGTAAAGGCCGGTCACTTTGTTATACATGCAAAAATTTAGATTAGTCCAATGGTTTCGACGTGTGGCACAAGACTCGAAGAAAGGACTGAAGTCTTCGAGAGAGTGGAGTTTGTGACAAGTGAATCTTAAAGGCTAGTCTATGCGAAGATACCGTGGTGTAAGCGCGCTGGCTAAAACGTGCGTTTGGGTAATGTTTACTGTACGGTATTCAACAGTATTCTGTATTGACACAATATATGACATTTATACTTTGGCGTGCTATTTTGTATTCATATTTACATTCGGATGATGTGTCTGAGAACTTACAAGTTTCCACATGAATAAGCTTCTCTTTCTTTTTTGCCTGCACAGTTTGTATAACTATTGTTGTTCAGATAAGTTCAGTTTCGACTTGCCTTTTCCGAGGTAAGACGGAAAATGGAAAGAGAGCACCCTTGTTATCGATACCGGCAATCTGACAAAAGAAGAAAACGGAACATCTTTTCTTCTCAAAGACGAAGCGGAGAGCCTGCCTTTACTTCAGCTGATAGTGACAAGTACTCATCTAGACTAAAACTTTGTAAGCTAATTAGGCATAAGCAAACGGGTCGAGAGGCCTATGTTATTTTGCCCCTACATGTACCTTACAGTTAAAAATTCAGGCCTAGCGCTATACAATGTAAGGTCTATTGTCTTTAAACAAAGCCCGCTCGCACCTCCGCCTAAATTTCCATTATTCTGCTGTCTTATCAACGGATTATCAGGACAAAACATGATAACATCGACCCCACGAAACACCATTCGCGTTCGCCAATAGGCCTTAAATGGCAAAGGCAAATAAACGCAATGTACCTTTTGGGGAAAGGCCCCTTATTTGGCTTGTTCGAGATTAGGTTCTTTGCTGAAGTACAAGGTGACTCAGCTACTCTAGAAGTGTGAGTTGCTTCAGTCACCCAGTCTTTTGAACACTTTCACTCCATTAATCTCAGAAATTTCTTTGTATCAGATCAAGGCGTTGTTATAAAGATGCTTATAATAGAATTTCTTTAGCCTTGGTTAAGTCATTACCTTTAATCATGTGCGATATTTCACCTCTTTGTCTTTGTCACATAAAATGTTTAAAGCCTGTCAAATATTTTTTCATTTCTGCCACCTGCTCTTTATCACAAGGGCGGATATCAGACAAGGTCGTCTTTTACAGTACAAGCAAATCCCCAACTAAATCAAGTATGCCCAGAGACTCTTTAATCATCCTCACAAGGTGTGCGTCGAACACATGCATTAATTAACTATTTTGTCTGTCACCTTTTGGGAAATATCTCTGATAGGATTGAATTGAGGACAACTACTGTTTGCTAAACAGATGCTACAGAAAAATCGACCTCACGAGACAGCTTTCATGGAGGTTAATAGGCTTAAGCCGGCAAAGTCAAATAAATGTAATGCTCACACGCATCATATTACTAAGTTATGAACAACAAGCATTGAAAAACAGGATTTTGAGTGATTTGAAATCACAAATCGTTTACCCTGAAACCTGAGAGATTTCAAGTCACTTTTATTTCCCATGTTTGAAATACTTTGCTTATCGCTCTTTACCGTCAAGGGCGTGCTTTGTCATGTTTTTTTTCTGAACGTCATCTCTATGACCGTATCAATTCAAACGAACTGATTTTTATGACTTTGCACTTTTCATGATGAAACCAAAAAATGTGATTATTTTCTCATTCGCTTTTATTTACTATTACGAATTAGTCACGTCCGGTAAAATAAGGTTTACCAATGAAATCTCTCGGGATTGGCTTTATCATTACACTAATTGATAAAAGAATACTATGTCATGACAAAATGTTCCATCAGATCTGACCTTATCAACTTGCAAGTGTGTTTGATCTTCTGTCAATCAGCACTGATTGGCAATTACTTAGTAAACGGATCAATTTCTCTATCTGCGTTCTTTGACCTGGATATGTATAGACTAAAGTACTTGGTGAGCAATGTTTTTTTGATACTATCGAATAGGTGTTTTCAAATGGCCTTAATGTTCCCAACCCCTTGAAATATTTCACAAAAGTACATTTTCGTGGGCTGTGAATGAGCACAATGACCATTGTTGTAATGATAAGACATAACAAGATATCCTTATCAATCATTGCTTTGTTCGCAGTGTACGGGAAGATATTACGTTATCACGGCGTCCCAATTTAGTCATTTGAGGACGAAGTCGCAACCGGAGAATGCAGGGATAAGTTCATTTGAAGTTCGTAACTGGCAATGAAAGTAGTCCTGCTGAGGTTTTTCCTGGGTGATTACAGGACAAGCCGAACTCTCCGATGGTAGTTTGAATTGTTCTTTCTTCCAATAATATACACCTGTACATCACATGAAGAACAGGCGTAAGCTTTCTTCTCGTCACCTCAGACGCGAACGGGACTAACCAATACTTCGAACATATTGCGAACATATTGACCTTACCACAGCGCTACACTGAATGAAACCCAAAGAAATCCGCTTAGTCGAGACCTAATAGTTGCGTGACTTCTCCTCCAAGGCTATGAGATCATGTTGCCAAGCCAGAGGACCACATAAAATAATCACGCTAAGAAATAGAAAAAGTCTAAGCCGACCCTCAGGTTCAGATCCATCGCCTTTTTTTCTGTATAGATCAGGAATAAAAATGATCTGTCACAAGTTTCAATGCTTTCGGTCAAACGTTAGGTTAGGATATGATGACCTTTAATATGGAACAGGATTAAGTAATAATGTCTTGTTTGTTTGATAGAAACCAATCGAAAATCCCTTTTTGTCTTGATGATACCTCAACATTTTATCAAACGCGGTATATTCTGACAACATGTGCACATTTCATTGTTTAACATTGTCGTGTTAAAAGACAACCAGCGATTAAGAAAAATTATAAACAATGTCAACATTTCAGGATTATAAAATGTCGATAATGTTAAAGTGGATCCATCTTAAGTCTTTTGGATATGGCTGTATATTGAATAGTTTTATCGCTAAACGATATTTATTTGGCTTTAATGGCGTCAAAGATTGGGGATTCGGTAAAAGTGCATTCGTAGAAAATCTTTGAAATGTGTTGAATTTTTTTCATCATGAAAGTTTAAGTCTTTGATTTAAGGGCCAGATCAGTCATTCGTGTTATGGTCAATGCCATGGTATGGTCAACTCCAAAGTCTTGGATATCGCATATATCTCGATTTGCGATAAAACTCGCCATCGTATGATACGGTCCAGAGACTCTTATAACGACGCCTTTGGTACGGACACTTACCAAGTTATCATAAACACTACAAAGAAGTTCGGTCTTTGAACTAAACTGGCCCGATCAGTCCACCTTGAAATTGAGAGCGATGGTCATCAAAGTAGAGAAAACCGCCTTGGTGTCCTGAATGCGTTCACCTATGAAAACATCTCTTTCAATGCATTGGTTGGTTAACACCGGTGATATAGTCTCGTGCTTATTAAATGGTCTTTGTAACAATCTTTTCATACGTTGTGTCACGATAGACATTGAGAGGACACCATCGTGTTGAGGGTCAAGGTGGAGTGATACTTAATGTTGGTTAATGCTCTATCATGCTCACAAAACCACTACATGTAGTTTTAAAAAAAATTTGCTGCCCAAAAGTTCGACCAAATCAAGCCAACTAAACGGTCTTGAGCGTCGATGGTAAAATCGTCACGGCGGTCTCTACAACCACACGATATACTGACTACACCCCGGCTGCATTCAATGCAGTCAATACTGTCGTGAGTGTTCCTGTTATTATCAATGTTATGGACAGAAGCATAATATATCTATCGTGTTTCAAGACGTCGCATTTGTTAGCTCAAGTTGCTAGTAACCTGGGATAACCGAGCAGATGCAGTGTCTGTCGACAGGTGAACAAAAGCGGTTTGGAAGACTCAGGGCGATATTGATGAGTGTTATTCGTCAATTCGTCCGACACGTTTTTGGCCGTTTCACGTGCGTCTCATGCTTACAGTATAAAAATGAGTTTGTTTTAACTTTTGAAAGCTTCAATGCATTTGCATGCATAATAACTACTCTACGACCATATTATTTCTATACACGCAAGAAACATGTGAACAATTTACCACACATTTGATGACTACAGAGTGGGTTTCATGCCATTACAACCTTAGCCATCCTCTGCTCTGTCAGTGAAGGTGGTCAGATATCAGTGCTGTTTAGAACAGCGTTATTGCGGTAATCGCCATAAAAAGTATTGGACAGGTGGTGTGAACAGGCACTACATGGATAGGTAATAAGCCCCACCTGTAACCAGCAAGCTACATGTAAGAGCATTAGTTACATGGATCTACCTTCGCATCTTGCTGCCAAGGTTCCGCGAGATCTGTCCGTTTCTTTCGCCAACATTCGTTGGGTTTCGATGTTTGCTGTGCTTTTTTTATAACTAGAGGACAACCGAAAACTGACTGACGGTCTGGCGTGCATCTTAAACATTCTCAACGAAGAGGAATCGTCCATGTTATCCCTATAGACATCATAGAGTGATCTAGAACATTCGTATTAATCTATTTCACAATTGACAAAAAGAAAAGCCACTTTCACTTTGCTGTTTCTTGTGTTGTGACTTTATTACGGCGCGCAGCTTTTGCCTCAGCGTGTCTTTCTGTTAATGCTACCCGCTTCAACTCTTCAAACTCATTTTTTATTGGTAAATCTGCCTTCCTCACTATCACTGTATAAGCAAGCCTGGTTAAACCAACTCAAAAGCCAGGGATTCCCATTAGCTGAAACAAGGAACAGCATCATTCCAAGCTGTAACTTTTAAATTGGGTGAATTTTTGATTGAAAAGAACGGGGATCGTGAGTGGATGTCGGGAAAGGCGCTAATCTCAAAAACATTGTAAGCTCAAGATGTAGTTGGCATGTTTGAAAAGTGGCAGCAATGCAGTTTATGCACGCAATGTTGGATGTTTCCGTTTAGCGGTTTCTTTAGGATTTTTAACTATCAGTGTCATGATTAGTGGATCAAAGTACGCACAAAATATTTCGTTTAATTTAATTACGTTCTCAAAGATGTGGTATCTCTTATGAAGTGTTCAAAAGGCATTGTGCACGCATTTCATTTTTAACCACGGCGATTGAATTGATGTTAAAATAATCCCGCAGAAGCCAATCTTTCATTTGACAGACTGAGATCCAGTGTATGCCAGCGATGAAAACTGGTTCAAATTCCCAGCGGCCAGATCAATCTCCACTTGTTTAAATTTGTTAAACGTTTCCGGCATTTCCTAAATTTGTGACCGATATCAACTCAATTATGACTTCAGTACTTTTTTCTTCTTTCTTCTTCCAAAGTTGCTCATTTTGATCCTAATTGTTTGAAATTTAACGATTTGCTTGTTATGCATTCAAATATCAGTGTATGTAGCTCTGATGACGAAGTATATATGACATCAAGTAATTGATGAATTCAAAGTATTTGGATGATGGCTAATCAATACCAACAGTCATTGGTTTATTTCATTAACAATTTCGATCACTTCGTGTACATACTTATCCAAAGTTCTCACAGAATCTAGTAGTAGGAAAATCAACTTTAACTAATAGTGTCAGTATTTAAGACGAGTTGGCAGAAATAGATATAAATGTGATAATGCCAAATTTGAAGAGACCCAGTTTCAATTTCTTGGGTGACAAGTTTAAACGTTTTGCTAACCCGGTCTATTACTGATGTTATTGGGATTAGATTAGATTTAACACAATTCTTTCAGCTATAAATTGAAACAATATTAAATGATCCGTCGAGTAATTGCAATTTTGTGAGGAATATCGAATTGTTCTTGAAAATCGGGCACAATACAACCTTTGCATCATGATGAATTGGCTAAACTATTTGAAATTAATTGAAAATAAACGAGTGTTGGTTTATTTTTTGACTTTGTCCATGAAGAAATCGAATTCGATGTCTGGAATGTACTTTGAGGAATGGTTCTGAATTCGAATTACTTAAAATACTTGACCCAAGATAGGCAATCGCTCGATCGGGGTAAGAGACTAATGCCAAGGTTAGTTCAACAAAGCGTTGTCTCATTCAGTAAAGCGTTACCTCTTTCAGCTTTTGTTCAACATCTTCTCACAAAATCGTTTCATACCTTTCAATGCTTAATCCTTTTTTACAGTAACACCGAAACAAGCAACGTATTACAGCTGGAGCAAGAAACTGTATTGTAAACCTTAAGAGCAGTGTGCCTAACATCTAATCCTTCCCTTATCTTTGAAGAATATCTTTAGGGCTTATTGGAAGATCTTATTGAAGACACTTAAAGATACCACGACCTTGAATTGAGATTTTTCACAACGACCATTTCACTAAATCCTGTGTATTAAAGCATTCCTCTTTATAATGAGCTTTTAAATGGTACAACCTTTGGAGCAGTTGTCCGATCTGGAGCCGATTCGGTCAATAGTGTGGTGTCAAGCATCTCACCATAGCGACAAAGCCAATATCTCCCTTTTGCACCTAAAGAGATTTTTTATATCTTATTAAAAAAAAACTGCTTCCTTTTTTGCCAGCTCTAAAACATTTCTTGTGTACAATGTGACCGAAACAAGCAAATAATTGCGAAAATGCAAGTGGCGGCGGTGTGAATCGCACGCAAAACGAGTATTACGCGTAATTGTGGCGTCTTTCCTTTGTACCGTTAAATGTGGCACCTGTGCTTCGCTACCAAAAAGGAAATTAACGCACGGTTCCCACTTTTTGTTCGATCGATGAATTGAAGCGATAGAATTAATTGTTTTACTATTCCTCTGACACTATCTGATTGGAATATTGAGTAGTTTTGAGCTTCAGGCGAGATTTGTTTCTTTCCTCACCGGGACGAGCCATTACGCATCCGCTGAGCGATTGGTGTTGTCGGGGTCGTGTTTGGTAGCGGAATTTCTCTGCGGGGTTGAATTTTGGTCCGATTCATTATTCTGTTGGTGATTTATTGTCAAAGTAATACATTTGCCTGCACTGTCGTGCAAACATTTGTTGAAAAAATTATCCTCTTAACAACACTACATGGCACCCTCACCACTTATCTCCAAATCGATAAAAGGCGAGCCTATTAGAAGGTTTGGGGTCCGGTAAGATTCCGGTCAAATCCAGCATTTACACCGTTTGGAAATATTTAAAAACTCATTACTAAAGTTACATGCGTACCATCAAGGGCTTCCGAATGCAACTACAGCCTGATTTGTTTTTGTTCCCTACAATTGCCATTGCATGACCCAAATAGAAGGAGAGTTTGATTGACCTGGTGTGACTTCCCATTCTTCAATAGATATAGCCCTTGAACTTCAATTGAATAGCAGCCTGGTCCAGATGGTGGCCTATCATCCACTTTTAGATGCGGACCATACCATTAGTGTAATGCGGCGCAAATTTAAACAATACTTACAATTAATTTACAACTATTAAACGTTACTCAATTACCTATTGACATTGTCTTGAAGGACCATTCAACCTGTCATTTCGTTTAATGAATACCGATTGACTACCAGTTGAAGGAGAATTCCCCTGTGATTAAGCTATCTTGTAGTAGTCGTTATCAGGGTGATTACGTAGTGGTGTGCTTTAACCGGTAACATGGAACGCGTGTACCGACGTTGATTGAGAGATTCCATTTACTCTTGTTTCAATTGCATATGCTTCAAATATTATTTTTTAAACCTGCTGGCGACTTAAGATGAAAAAGTCGGTAGCGTGTCGGCAGCTAGACTCCTGGGGCAGTCAATTAGTGTCATCATAAACATAGTCTTCCTAGTCTTGGGTGAGGCGAGGTCTATTCACTGTGTCCAAAGTGTATTTGGTAGCCTGTCGGTAGCGTGTCGCGGAGCTGGTTCATCACTGACCCGCAATAATCACAGCAATGCTCACTGTTCGTTGCATTATAGATCTAATTGTGGACGTAGGAGGTGGAACGCCATGGTTTCAGCTAACGGGTCCAGAGGGTCATTACCAAAGCCATATTGAGTTACATTGGTGATTATTGTTCTCATTAATTGTGATCAGGAAGGACATCGGTTAAAAGAGTGTCATCTCATAACATCTCTATCAGAAATAACTTCCGGTACCACTGCCATAACTGGTTTATCAATTAGCCATATGACGCTGTTAGTAAGAAAGGCTGCTCATCACATATTGTAAAATCAAAACCGTATAAATCATTATTTCAGTAAAAGGTCTTGAGTGAATGATTAGATTCAAAAGGCTTGCTCGCGAAGGTCTAGCCGTTGCTCCCTTTATAAAAAAATATCGTGATGTATTTTTGTTAACACACTATTTTACCTGTCTCCTGAGATTTTCGTTTGAACCAGAATTGTGTCGATCACCTTGATTACAAGACTTCCCCTCATAACATATATACGAATTTTGTCCGAATAGACACTGGCTTGCTTCCTAGCCATTCGATAACCACATTGACTCTATTCCAAAGAATGGATCCTTTGTCTGCAAAGAAGTCATAATAAAGCAGAATGATGATCACACGAACGTCTAGGGTATATCACAGATCTGTAACATATGCTACTACCACACTAATTCCTATCGATTGCTTTTAGGAGTCACTCACTGACCCTTCTGACGATGGTCTTTACATTCTCATCTCATTCAAACTGATAGAATCAATGATCTCTTGCCACAGCCCCCTTTCCCCATAATTCCCCTTTCCCTGAATTAGCCAAAACCATACACGCAATGCACATTCTTTGCTTCATTGGGAAAGTTCACCCGGCAACCTTTATCCAATGCAACTTTACTGGATGTAGAAGTATAGTTTGTGCAGGATTGGCTTGAAAGACACTCTTTACCAACAAACTCCGATCTCTGATGCCTGTTTCTGGCGAAAAGACAGTAATCTGTTCATCTCCTTACGTGCAGGCCGACTGTGGTTTCAGTCCACTACAGGATATCGTAAAAGAAAGTTGTCATTTCGAACAACTCTAGCATGCACCAAGTATATCGGTTAACTGAAGAACCCATTAAGGCTGTTGTGATTTTGAAAAACCTTCAAATGTTTTTCATTTCACTGAATACCTCTCAGGGGTGCAAATCTGTGTTGGCCGAAAAACCCGTGAAGCTTTTTAAAAGCTCAGAAGCCTTAACTCTCTTGAGTAGTGTAATATAGACTACATGTTTAGTTCTCAAACTATCAATTTGCACTGATTTACTGAATAATAAATCTATCTTAACTGCTGAACAGGGAATTTTCAATAGACTGGTGTTGATTTTATAAAGGTTGAGTCAACATCGAATGCCAGTAAAATCAATGTTGGGTGCACTTGCTTGAGTAAAACCATATGGTTGTAGAGTCCGATAGTTTGTACTGTAATACTTTATCAAATTGACTTTGCCCCTATGATGACAACTGCTACTTTTTTACAGTCATGTTCTTAGATGTATAATAAGAACCACAAGAGTGTGAGCTAAAGAATATTTTGTGCCGTTAGACACGTCTTACTTCCGTGATTCTTTTTTTCAGTTTTTGTGGAAATCCATGTTTTAATGACATTGTGCCAGCTAGGTGATGAATCTGTGAGCACGTTTGCCAAGAAATTTGAAGGGAAAGAATCTGCGAGCACTTTTGCCAAGACATTTGAAGGGAAAACCATCAATAAACAGTATTCTAAATACTCCTCTCCATTTATCTTTTCAGATCCCATTAACAAGATACCTTGACAGAAACCCACCATGTACATTCTTTACCTCGTAGCACTGCTCGCCGGCCAAGCAATTGCGACAGACTTCAACGCCCTGTGTTCTGACCCCAAGCTAAACTCACTCAAGAACTTCATGGTACTATGTGATGCCTTCCGTTCCTTTTCTGACAATTTAAATGATGGTAAGTGTCTTATGTTCCTGTCTTAGTGGAAATTACATGAAAGGCACCCGACTGCTCTGGGATGACTGCAGATAAGTCATGGTTGTCCGCTCGTTCACCAGTCGACGCATAAAACGTCAGCTTTGACCGGGGAGCTACCGGCGAGCGGGTCGCCTTAAATTATTAATCTTGCATTTTGCATTAGCTCTCCATAACTGTACCGGTACTTAGTAAATAGTGTGTACTTAAGGTCGACCAACTTGCAATTCATTGCGCCACATGGATGCCGTGCTACCGAAATAATTCAAATTGGGCACCCAGTGCTGTGTAATCGATGCTTTATACAGTAGTTCATATTTTATCTAGTTTTAAAAATCTCAAAATTGTTATTCATCTCTCGTTCCAGTATCATTAGATTCCAAGCGGCATAGGGCAACATTTATAAGATACGGTCGCGATGCCAGCCACGTCAGTCAAGAAAATGCCTTAGAAACCCATTTAACAACGCCTAGTAAACGAAATACGGAGGGCTACATGAGGTTTGGTAGATCAGTAAAGGATCCACAGCCCGCACAAAATGTCGAAAATGTCGATGTCGAAAATACCAAAAAAGAAGAAGAGAAAAAAGCCATACCGTCAACAGCCGTTGATTCGGAGCAAAAACAAGAGACGACTGCGGAGGATGACAAGGCGAAACGATACATGCGGTTCGGCCGGAATAATTATATCAGGTTTGGGAGGGAGAGCGAGGAAGCTGATGATGATGAGATAGATGATGCTAAGAGGTACATGCGCTTCGGGAAGAAGGATGATGCCAAGCGTTATATGAGATTTGGTAAAAAGAATCTTGGTCCAGTGGCGGAGGAAGAGGGTGAAGAACAGAAACGCTATATGAGATTCGGCAAGAAGGATGGGTCTGATGATGCTGAGAAAAGGTACATGCGGTTCGGTAAGCGGTACATGCGGTTCGGTAAACGCGAAGACGACTTGGAAGAGGATAAGCGCTATATGAGATTCGGAAAGAAATCGGATGATGAAAAACGGTACATGAGGTTCGGAAAGAAGGACGGCGAGGAACAGGATGAGAAGAGGTATATGAGATTTGGTAAGAAGAGTGATGAGGATGAGAAAAGGTACATGAGATTCGGTCGGGGTGATGAGGACATGGATGCTGATAAAAGGTACATGCGGTTCGGTAAACGCTACATGCGGTTCGGTAAGCGGTACATGCGGTTTGGTAAGCGCGACGAAGAAGACGCGAACGAGGGTGGTGATGATGAGAAGAGATACATGAGGTTCGGTAAGCGCTACATGAGGTTTGGTAAACGTGATACGCCCATTGACGAAGTGCGGAAACGAAACGTCCGGTCTGTTGATGAGAGTAAAGCCGAGAAGGCCGCACACATGCGTTACAGGAGGTCCGAGGGACCGGATGGGTTCGAAAGAGACGCCCGATACATGCGGTTCGGACGGAACCCCAATGGTGCTACGGTCGACGGATATATTCGTTTCGGTCGACTGTTAGACGGCGAGGATAGCGACGAAACAGAGGAGACACCTGCAAAGCGTTACATGCGTTTCGGTAGAGACTATCTTCGTTTTGGTCGCCTCCTTGACGGAGAGGAGGAGTCAAGCAATGACAATCAAAACTCTAGTCCTGTACAGAAAAGGTTCATTCGCCTTGGTAGACTATTTGGTGGCTTAGGCGTAAGCAAGGAGGAATTACAACGGCGATACCTCCGAAATAACCGCGATCGGGCCGGCGGGTACATGCGGTTCGGCCGATCAGAGCCAGCTGGTGGTTACATGCGATTCGGAAAATAAGCATCTGCTTTGTTTTCCTATTGTGAACGGATTACATTTGACATTGCAACAAGACATTCCTCGAAGTTTCAGCTAAAATGATATACCCGTGGACTTCTAAGATAGTAGGTTCAAGTTATCAGAAAACAAGCCAAAAGGTCAGACGCTGTATTATAAAAAGGAACAGGATAAAGTATTAGCTATGTGTCATGCTTCTCTCATTAATGGATAATATCGTGATGGCGTGAAGAGTATTATAGTTCTTTTCTATTATGAACAAATCAACAAGTGAAAGGGTACGTGACTCTCAAACTACAGTCAGTGCTACAGGTAACATTCGGTATAGCCCAGCGAAAACATACAACGCAAAACATCAACAAATTAGTCAGCAGCACAAAGTTGATGCCATTATCAACTTATTATTCGTTTGAAAACTGCAAAAGGTTATTCTGTTTTTTAGATTGCAAATGGTTGTATACAGACTTCCTTGTGAGCATTGTATCGTGACATCACTGACGTGCATTCGTATTCGAAGATGTTTATTGAGGCAGGGGATATCCACATTCTGTTTCGGTGACTGAAATCGACAACACAGACCAATATTTGCATAATAAACCTAATGTCCCTCTTTTCGCCTTTCCTGACTTTGACATTAAGGAGTACACAGATCCGTGACGATACCTTCCTGTGTGGCCTTCTGCATGTCCTGGGGAAATATTTGACCTGGACATTTCGTGTCTTTGCACATCATTGGGTCATATTCAATTTATCAAATGTTATGAACAGGTGTAAATAGTCCCAACACACACTTTCCTTCATTCATCACTAAGTTTAATTGCTACTCGGTACCTGTCGTCTCTTAAACACAGTAAATACGTTTGATTGCAAGTTCCTACTTGGAAAGGAAATTAAAAACAAAAATAATGGCCAAAGTCACGCCCGTATCAGTTAGGATGGTGACATTGGTAATTTTGATGAAAGCGTATTTAGGAAGGTAATTAAGTCATGGTAATGTTACTGGTTAGAATCTTTGAAAGATATGCATAGAAAATAGATATACAACATTGAGAGAATAGTAACCATGGGCACGGAGGAAACCTTTGTTTCACCCAAATGAACTAACTGACTAGGACCAATAGATGACTCTACCTGTATGATCGCCGGCCATTGGACTACGTTGAACCTATCGTCATGATCGTGTGGATTCTTGTGGCTGTGTCTTACTTCGTAAATACGTCCGTCGTTGTAGTAAAAACCGACATCTGTGCTAAACATCTACTGAAAGTTATATTCAACCAGGACTTTGTAACCTGCATGTAAGGGAAATCACTAATTCCAAATACTCTCTCCGCTGACTTAAAAGAGGTCACTTTCGCATTCATGATGTGCGGCATTTATCTACTGTCTCATGACAAGCATGAGTTCATCGGTTACCGTCCATCTTTTAATATTTATGAGGGGAAAATTTCCTATATCTTTATTGGATTCAAGTTATGACGCCACAAAATGTATAGTAAAAGCCTGAATTGTGATGCGAAACTGACCTCGTGAGTCCGCGTATGATAGTGTCGTTATTTGGTAAAATCAAGACGATATAAGACAAGTCCTATTTTTCTTGGTAACATTTATCAATCCCCATAATATTGAGCAGTAAACAACTCATGTTCTGTTGATTTGAAATAGGTTTGTTGCTTTATTAAGTTATATTATTTATAAACTGCGAACCATAAGCATACAAGTCGCTGAAAAAGGCGCATTTTGAAACCATTGAATTTATTGCAACATTCCATTCACACGTGCATCGGACACGAATCTTCTTTAAACTTTTTTTTAATTACGCACTATGCTCCCAAAAAATATTATATTGACACGAGATTGGAGCACTGTTCAAACGAAATGCGTGTGTATACAGTATGCTATTGGTACGCGGGTTCTATTCCTCATATAGACTGTGTAAGTAATCACTCCCAATCCGTTAAAAGCGATGCGTGAACTCCAATAGACTTCGAGGAAACAAACGTGCATTCAAAGATGTTTATTTATTTTAATAAATTATTCTTGAATTACACAAGCTCTTAGTTTGTTGTTCTTTGAGGAGTTTGGTTTTGCTGATATCTACTCCTTTTATCTCACTAATGGAAATAGGAGGTCCCGGCAAGATTCCAAGCATTGGCCACACCATGACACTTTTAGAAATAAAGACTTTTGGAGGTTAAAAATCTGGCCTGTAGACAGAGTTATCACGCCAAAGAAGAAAGGAAAACACTTTATGAAACAGGAAGACGGCCAGCTTTGTCCTGCGACTTTTTTGTTTATAGTAATACTCCACGTAAACAACATTTTATATTGTGACAACATAAGAACAAAAGCAATTACCAAACTATCGAAGTAATTTTCTTCCCAAAGTATTTCACAAAAGCAATTATTGGATAACGTTTTCCTCCCAAAGTGTGGTGTTCAGTTGCAGCTGCTGGGCGTTGTGCTAAAAAGTGTATACGGACACGGAAGTATTGGTCACGTTATTGTTCTCAACCCAGCATCCGAGGTAGGACCTTGAAGTTGACCAAATTTTCATATCTTGGAAGTGCTCTCTCACTTTGTTAATCGAATAGAAATTGTCACATTCACAAAATGCTAATCCAAAAGTTATCGGAAATCGGACAAGAAGAAGCATTTAATCACATACTGATCATCCTTATCTTGAGACATATTCCATGTGGGCGTTGCGGGTCAGAAAACAAGATCATACCGTTTTGATGGCCAAGATTTAAAGTAGAAGACAACCTAAACGAGTGCAAACGAAGCCAATAAAACGACACAGGTAAAAACAAGTCAAAAACATAACATACCGCGACTGAGGTGAACGATTCATTACGTGCCAGTCCCTGTTCGTCAAACTGTCATCGTTGAAACAATTCCATGTAATGATAAAAAATTAAGCAATTCAGCTCTCTCAATTTTGGGACCACTCTTTGTTGCCTGGTATACCCTAACGGTCAATGAGAATCAACTCATTCTTTTGATGAAATGACTGGTGCAACATCAATTGAATTGTTTTAATGTCGTTTCGTGAAAAGATGAACATATTTCTTCCGAACAAATATAATGAATCTCATAAAGGATTAAGCAGTTCGATTTAACTGAGAAACGTTAAAAAAGCGGAATCGCGACCGCGTTAAGCTTTGTAGACATTCGACTCCAGAACGAATCCAATTACAGAGGAATTTATTCAAATACTTTTAGAGAGGAAGAAACGTAAGAAACCTATTTGAATCTGCTAAAGAAAACAATAATTTTTAAATATTTTAATGAAAGCAATCATTTTTAAAGATTTTCATGGCGTTTTTAGTGGATCTCTTCGCCGTCTGTTCTAAACAAGACCGTTGCTTTGTGATCAAAATAAGGCAGGTTTTGCAACCAGTGACAAACGATAAAAATTAGAAATTCTGTGGTGTCATCAAGTCATGTGAACTTATTATACGTAACACTCTTCAATCGACTTTTATACTGAGTAGCATGGGTTATCGATCAGGATCAGAACTCATGAAAAACCTTCGTCGATAACTTCGCACTTCATTGTTCGTAGCTCTTCGTAAATGTCACGAATGACAAGCGAAAAGTGAAACAGAGATAACAGAGATAACAGATCAATCCATCTTTCAGGGTTTCAAAGCAATGAAGGTAAACACTCAGCAAAGAAAACAATCAAAAATGCTGCACCAGTCAGTAAAGGTCTTGTAAATCTGGGTTCAAACCGAACGTCATGGTGAGGCGGCAAGAACTCTACAAGCATGCAGCGCTGTCAATGAAAAGTACTCTAACAGTGAAGAAGATTGCGGTATTGAAACAGCTACATTGTTTTTGGAAGACGTAAATAACACTACTGACACTTAACTCGAGTAGAGGGCGATTGGACACCGATATAAACATGCACCCCGACAGTTTAATCGGTAATTTACTAACGGTTATTTGCGAGCTTGTCGTTCCAATGCCAAGTTACCATGTAGTGAGCAGTAATTCCGATCTCAAGAACTGGATATTGGTATTGTGTAATTATATCTGTTGCTGATACGCGAAACATTAAAAAAGGAGTTGCTTGAATAAATAATGAATAATGACTGTCCGTTAGACGTTCTTTCCAGAATGTCGGGGGTGCACACAGCCAGTTTCTTTTACATTGACCTGATAGTGCCATGCTTTACGGTGTGCAGATGTAGGATTTTTAAAACACATGGTGTAACTGTCCAAGACGTTGCATTTCTGTATATCGGAATAGAAGAACATTACGTTTTTCCCCTTACATGACGCTACCACAACACAACGCCTAATCGGCCTTAAACCAAAAGGGATTATATAAACACATCCCGGTATCGCTAAACGAAACAGCTATCCCGGCTTAGCCTTGGATATAACGCCGGGACACTATACATGTACCATAGTCCAAGCTGAGATGCCACAGCCAAAATGCCCAGACATGCATCACTGTCATAAGAAACTAGATAAATCCTCTTGATATTCAGACAAGATACTTGCGGAATGGTAGTGACAGGGATAGGTTTTGTGCTCCAGTAAAAGAACAGTCAGCGCGATTATCATTTTGACCGTTGGCTGGAAAACCTGCCTGGAATCACCGCCCGAAGTGGTAATGGGTAGTCATTCGAGATAGGGCCTATGTACGTGGTGGGGTTGATAATTTTCCTATGGAAAAATACATATGCCGGAATATAGTTGTACCATCTTACAGTGTGTTTGTCTGTACCTTGCATGCTACTACCATTCTTTAAACCGACTTGTCCAGTTGAAAACAGTTCATCCAGAAACTCACTTGCATCCGCGATCGTCTGTGATCAATTTGTCTAGGACAACACGTCAGAAAACTTATCTCTACGAGTTTATTCTTTGAATAAAATATATTTTCGAGAAATTGAAATGTCAATTAAGTTCATTTAGAACAGATGCTGATTGATCAACGAGCCCTTCGAGAATCATCGCAAAAATATTGAGTCGCAGCTTTGCCTCACCCTTTTTCAGCTACCAGAATTGACTTAATTAAAATATGTTTTCTTTATTTTCATTTGATTTCGCGTGACCTGTCCCAATCAAGCGAACAAATAAAGGTAACATGCCCTTTTAGCCTACCACTTATCTGCGATCAATTCACACTCCAGTTATGACATGACACAATGCATGCATTCAATGTCAGTTCCTGGCTGGAAGGCAAGGTTAACACATGCATTATGTGGTCACTCCTTTGTATTCGTGTGGTGGGCCTGCAGTTTACACGTACGCATATACATGAACACGATTCGACCGAATTTTGCAATGGTGGATGTATTTTGTATGGTGTGTTGGATTTTTCTCGTGATTCTTAGTGATATATTGAACTTGATGAATCGTATGGTTATTTTATCATAGCTTTGAAGTGATAAAACTAGGTAATTACATGCATGTATTCTATGAGTGATTGACAAGAGTGATTGGGTGCTCCGAATAAAGCATAGCTCGTATGCATTGCTAGTCTTTCCAACCCACCCTACCATTTGACGATGGCGGGATCTCCTGCTGCTTCTCAAAGACGCAGACCAACCAAAAAAATCGTCCATTCTCGATTAGGTAAACACGACGAAATTACTTAACATTTCTTTCAAAAGAATCATCGTCTTGATCTCTGATAGCTTATGTTAGCAGTCTAAAGGCATCCTAAGGTAACATAATAAGAAAAGACATCACCGATATATTCATTTACACATAAAGGCAATGACCAGTCTTTTTCGTTTATTAGCCATTGGGGCCTTATCCGCGGTCTCAGCAACTCTCATTGTCCGCTTTGAAAGGGAGACATTCTCTAATGATGATTAAGGTTTGCTCACGTACTCTTGGGGCTCATTGCAATATATGAACATTATTAGAAACCTTGTTAATCGTTGGGGATCAAGATTGGCGATAAATGGCCTGTAGAGGAATGTTGGACATGTTCGGGGTGGTCAGAATGATTAGAAAAACCTTTTCTTCATAAGTACATTACACGGACAGAAAAGAGGCAGCGTAACTCCAAAATAGTACACTTTTTCGAATACATTTGGTGCTACGGCCGAAAACTGCATGAAAGATCCATATATTCTCTGTAGGAGAGGAGACAAACGCCCCTGCCTCAATTGATCCTGCCCTCCATGCATATAAAACATAACCCCGAAAATACACCCGATTCTCGAGTCTAAGACATAACCTAATCATGGACTTTTATTCACAGACTGACGGATATGCTGAAAAATTCGCAAGAGATCGAGATTTTTGCAAAACACACAGTGAAACTGTTAGTTTTTCTTCCTGTTACCAAAAAACTGTATTGTTGGAAGGCAATATCAGTAAGTACGCAGACTCCTTATGTGACTGTGATGACCAATACGCAAATGGGAAATGCTGAACTGAAAACCCACACATAAAGCAATCACGTATGTAGTATGGATGTGTGGATGCAAGATAGCACTTGAATAGAAATTTGGTGAGAGGCTAAAAAATTCAAACAAGGTTAATACGCATCTTCTATGAACTCTAAATATATACATCAATACATTTATGTAAAATAGTGAATGCTAAGAAAGAAAAAAGCAAAAAGTATTTAAAATACATGTAAGTCGCCAAAACATACAACTGAAAAGCACTCTTTTTGTCAAAGTTTTGTTTATAAAACTGTAAGCTGCAAAATATTTGTGTCTCTTTATTTTTCTAATTCGCAAAAACTCCGAAAAAACAAAACTTACGATTTTTATTTTGGCAGATTACGTAATTTCTTTCAGTTTTTCTAAAATAAAACGTCGGCGGTTCGCGTTTTCATGGTTAAGAAATGTTTACAACTACTGACAATGTACTCCTGATGGACAATCTACATGTATAATGAAAAAAAGAGCTTTTCCATTTACGTAATGCGCCGCACTATTGGCACTGTTGTAATCGCCTCGACAGTATCCGGCATCGCCTGTTTCTGTAAAAGAACCAAATATCTAAGGCATTCGCGAGTTACCTTTTCGAAGAAACATACTAAGTAGAAAAGAATAGGCTGAAAAAAATGGATTTGGGGGACATTTTTTAAGCAGTATATGTCTTCTGATCTATTTTTAATCGAAAAAACATGTGAGATACGCTTTTGTCAAAGGTGATACGCACGTATGAGACTTAACCTTTACATATCTCGCCAGACGTAACAGAGAATAAGCATGACAGCAAGACTGTTACCATAAAATATCCTATAAATCTGGTCGATCGTTCCGAAGTAGTACTAAAGACAAAAAAAAAATTTCTACACTCATGTCTTCGCATCACACTTTCAAAAGTAACATTCCTATTTTTCTTATGAGGTAAAATTGACACCACGCCACGTTACGTAGTATTGGAAAATATACTGACCAGTAGGTTCAGATATCCTCAGGCGGTTTCTTTTCTCTGTGACACTTACACTATCGCCGGCACCAAAATGAGGCTTTGTGAGATACGTATGGTGTAATGTAACAATGGTTGATGTAGGCGTATCTTGTTTTTCTGACTGGAAAATGTATCCGTCAAGCAATAGTTTCTTGGGGCAATATCCATTCTCGCCATAGCTCGATGTGATGTCAGACTGTCATGCCATTCGGTTAGAATTTTCCAATTTGCAGATCAGTCTAAATAAATCATATACACCTGTAGAAGGTGTAAAGAAGACCAAATCATATGTGACGCTAAAAAACCTCCTCTTCCTCCTCCGCCTTCTCTTCCTCTGCGCTGTTAATCTAAAGCGAGTAAAATACGTCTTTCACAGGAATCAGCAAAAAGTAAAGGCCAGCATCGGGCTGGCCACCAACAGAGCATAACTTTAGGGATGTATGATAAACGCGTATTCCAAACACGAGTTAGTGGTCACTTCCCCTGGGATTCTAATCTCGGACAGCTTTCCACGAGTAGAAACAAAATACGTTGGCACATCGTAACTAGATTGGTCGAGCGAGCCCCGAGGGTGCGGAATTAATTGGTGGTCTTCCTAGGGTTGATCATTATTACCACTGAAACCCCAAATAAGCCCAAAGTTAGTCTGAAAGGATAACGATTCAATTTATCCGACAAACGAAACCACTAGCAGGCGCCATTATTTATCAATCACTGAAGATTACACTAACATCGTCAGACTCAAAATCGAGTGTTTGAAATTCTACTCTCGTTGCAATAATTGGCGTTCTAAATTTGACAACTTGACTTGATTGCGTGTTGCTCCTTGTAAAGAAATGGGTTCTCCGCATTTCAAACACCACATGCATTACTGGCCTTGTAAATAATGCATATTTGGTGTTACAAAGAATGTGCACTATCGATTGATGCTTTGGATTGCTAATTGTACAATGGCGGGAGACTGGTTTGGTGCGTGACTTGCACAAAGATAGCCCCACAGAAAGCAAAATAAAGACTTCTTTTCGCTTTATCCAGCTGGAGTTATGTTTGCTTCGTTAGATTATAGTTGTGCTTTATTGGTTGTAAGAACATGAAGTGTCTTGAAAGCAGTACTCTGACACTGCAATTAATTCGGCTACGTGCAGAATCGCTGTACCATTAGATAGAGTCAAAAAGATATCGATTTTTGTAATTTAATTCTTAAGTATTCGATTCTTGGTTCGTTCCACTTCGGGTAACCCACTGCCCTGAGGAATAGAAATGTCTGGTGATGAAACTACAAAAATAGAAGTACTTTTTTCAAAGTTAATATTTCTTTTGTTAAACTTAGTTGATAATCTTGACGCAATCATTAACAAAGATTCCTCTGGCTTGGTGTGGCCTATTGCTCCGAGAGCAAAAATGCTTGATGATAAAGAAACAAACGAAACAAGCACCTAACAAGCACCTCATTTTCCCCCCCTCAGTAGATAAAGTTTTATCGATTTTGTAACCTAAACTTGAAGAAAAAAATTACCTTATGCTTTAAAAATGCAATTATCCGTAAAATATTTCAGATGTTACCTCGTAACGAAGGATATACCAAGCATATTTCGTGTAATGAGATAGAAAATTAGCACCATCAAGTTGAATCGTAATCATCGGACTTGATATGGCTCTTCCATCTGAATCTAAAGAACCTATTCGTTATAGTCGCAATTATTGTATTGTAAATACAAAGCCAATATTTTTATCATTTTATGAGTTAAAGTCATGTCAAAGGAGGGATCACTTCTTCCCTTGTCTAAATGAAAGTATTATTTGGCCAATATCGTATTTCGATGAGTAGCTGATCTTCAAGGATCTGCTAATGCCGTTCTTTAAAAGTTGCTGAAACTTCGGTGCCCAAGACTTTAAATTTCCTGTCTTGTCCTACTTTAACAGGATAATGAATACTGAATAATAGACTATAGAGGAGGATGGATGTATTGAAACAAGAGATCCGAGAAAGTTTGCCATGATCTAAATCGATACAATGCGCAGTGTTATTGAGGTCGAAAAATCAAACACTCAGCAACAAAAGGAGAATCCAGTTCCAACAGAATGCCAAAACCAGTCCTTGCCTTGATGAAATTGTAAGCCGCAAAACCATAACGTTGGTAACATTATCGATGTTTAAACACCTGTACCACTCAGGGTGACTATCAAACGCGCACGAATGGTGATGAACTGTTCTCACCGAAGCAGCAATTAACAGGCCCTCCGGTCAAAACATGGTTTTTGCATTAATTGTCTTAGATACTCGTTTTCAGCTGGTTGGGTTTTACTTTCAGCCTTTAAGACCTCGCAGGCTTTTGATATACATTATATCTTGAAAAGTAATGTCTTGAAGTAAAATTGCACTCGTGCGGAAGTTGGCTGTTACAACATTGGCATTTCGATACATACTTTACTCTGTCGTATTTAAAAAACTCGAGACGGCATTATTAGGTGAAACAAATTATCATTAGACCTTATGGCACCCGATATTTTTCCACTGTCAAATATTAGATAAGCCATCACGTATACGTTGGGTCCAAAGCTCTTTCGTGAGGAGTGAAGGATGTTACTGAAGTATATATGAACATGTACATTATACCATGGTTTGGGTCCTTCATCATCTATCTTCGTATTCAGACGAGTTGGACTGTCCACTGTCGAATATCGGGTAAGTCATCATGTGTACGTTGGCCTAGTGTGAGGAAATAATGAGGTCTACGATTTTGGAGAAAGGTAACTATGTTATTCATGTTATTGGTAAATGTTATAAGGAAAAGGTCGACTAATCATTACACAATGACGCCGGAGAGAAACTTCTGCACCACGACGCCCCTTTCCTTGCTAGCTGTGCTTGGAGCCCGGATGAGTATGCTATTTCTGTTTCCAGTTACCACTTGTACTCTCACGCCCGGCTAGCCATTATCATTACATTGAAGACAGTCCGCGGGGAAAGTGTCCTCAGTAACATGTGATACAGGTGTTCCTTTCTCAGGTAATCTAGCACTATTGAGTGTCCGCCGTGATCCTCAGCTACTTTAGGTCATGGTTCCATCGGTGGGAATCAACATTGTCGGTGGGCGATAAATTTCCAAATAAATATGTTTTAGGTTTATTAGTACAGCATCTGTTATAACCAAATACAAATGATATTGACCCAAACTGCCGAAATTAATTAAATGACGAGCCAATACATATTAGTGGTGGATAGAATAAGTGCACTCATTGGTTTGAGGATCACCACTTTAACCCCTAATCTTAATTCATCTCATTAATTCATTTTGTCCGTGGGAAGCCTTCCATATTTTCAAGATTTAACTTTGATTACATCAAACACCAATTAACAAAAGCTCTGAAGTTGGAATATGTCCACTTTTGGTGATCGAACTGCCAACTGCCGACAGGAATCATCATTTAACTCTTAAACAGTCAGTTCTGCCTTTCAGTCGCCCGTTCACGCCCTGGCTCTAACCCCGCCGCTGGAATGCTTAAGGTGTCTCCTAAGCAGTATACCCCACCAGGTGGATTGCCGTTCTTTATAGTTACAGCTTTTGATATATAGACGTCCAGAGTGGTCATCTCATTTCTCTAGCGGGTGACCTCGTTGATCTCGATACTCATGACACAGTCAATGAACCCCGAGCTCTTCTGTTTGATTATCTTTCCACACATTTGGTCCATTGATGACTAAGCCCTGTCAATAAGAAACAAGTGTCCGACTAATACACTTTATCTGGTGATTAACAGTGCCCAGGGGGCATTGATTGCTAGTGCCAGGGCTCCAAACCAAAGAAGTCGGAGAATGCACCGGACCGCCATCGTGCTGATCTGCCCAGCTCGCAATGCACTGCTGTCAGTGCAGTGGTGGAGTACAATGGGTCATAGCTCAACAGGAAAAAGCTACAACCTTTTTCAATCCATCACGGTACTGATGCATTTCGAACGAGGCGGATCAGCACTCTGTCGGCTTGGCGCTTTTTCGGACTTCTTTGGTTTGGAACCATGTCTCTAGCAATCACTGTCGATTCGAATGCGTTATGAGTACATTTGGAGGAGAATAAATTAAACCTAATTTCAATGACATCGGATCGCATCTGGCCGGTTTTTTTCCTGGAGCGACTAAATGTTTGAGTGGGCTATCTTTAAGACTTCTTCGTAAATCAAAACGAAATGGGTTGATTTGCCTAATTGTACATCCCAAGTAAATGATAGCATCAAACATCGGAACCGGCAGGTGGTCCTTAAAATTCCTATGGAAAACCATTAAAAAGTTTATCCATACACATAGCCAGCCATTCTACCATAGGCGAAGCATAGAAATACATGCTTTCTTTCATAGCATGAATTTAAGAGTCCATTATTTGGGGCTGAACTCCCCGTAACGAGCCCCCTTGGGTTTTGACAGTGGGCTCTGTTCAAGCCATTCGAGAAGGCTATAGGCCGCAAACGACACAACATCAGAGCGGACAACTCCAACTTCTATCATCGGTTAGTTATTACTCAACTATTCTGGATTTACTAGTATCATCTATAGATTTAAAGTAAAATGGATTTACCTCGAGGATTCTTTTAACCCAGGTTTGTACATATTTTTTGGTATGTTTAATGAAATGTTGGGAATGACAGACACTGTTGGCCAACCGCTGTTTCCTATGTCGGTAAGACAAATTTCATACAAACAATATAGTAAAATAGAGTTTGCCTTCCCAACTGACTGCATGCAGGAAGGGAACATGTATGGAGAAGCGGCATGTCATCTTGTACCAATAACGCAAAATATTGAGAGCAGATCGTTTACAACACAATTTATGAAGCACTGCGAGAGGAAACTGGAGACCGCAGAGGAAACCGACGCTGTCAAAGAGAGTCGCCCGCTCTATCACATAAAGAGGAGCCCCGATTAGGTGTCGAACCCACGACCTCATAGGAGACAAGTCTTGTGTTTATTTCAAACATCGGTATTGCACTACTCTTCTTAAATAGAAGCAGACTGTCCAATGGTAATTGGAAGGGAACGTGCATGGAGAAGGGAGATGCCTATTTTACTAATAGCGTAACAAATCGAAAGCGGACATACATGTAACAACATGTTTAGTCAAATCATTGGTGTCTGCATGGTGACTGCTTCGATGTGGGCAATTTAATACACGTTTCATTTTGGATGAAATTTTATCAATACACGTTGGCCAACGCGATATATTCGAAGCATCGTACATGTATCATAGCGAGATGAATATCATATGAGTGTAAAGTAGTACATGTATATGTGTACGTTATCACTACCCCTTTAGTCGCTGGATCACAGTGTTACAATGAAAATTTCGCTCTGCCTAAGGTTACGGTATGAATAATGCTAAAATTCTTATCCAAATATTTTCATAAAAAATGAATCAAGATCCACCTTACACAATTGTGCCTATAGATTTAGAAAATCGTCTTATGATAAATATTTGACATTTTTATATGGATAATCGCTTGGCAAATACTCGAAGATCTTCGTGTCCCAGGAAAATGGTCTAGTATTGGGAGGTAGTAAAATGCAAAAAAATATATATCCAACTCGTATTATACACGATTTACATAATGTCAAATAATATTTTGGATATCTGACAAAATATTAATCATATAAAATGCTCAGAATATAGCATATTTCATACTTCATATTTCAAGTTTCTTGAGTAAGGTGAACAGTAAATTTAGCAAGGCCTAGCATAAATCATAATGTACGCTTAAAATTTCACGGAAAATCTTGGAATTGATCAATACAAAAACAGTTTATATTTGGCAATGAACATATCAAGATTGAAATTGTAATATTTTCATAATATTTCACTCGAAACAATCATTTCTGCATGTTATCTTTAAAACAACATACATGTACTTGGAACACATGCCATGTTATGAGCAAGAAATATCCAAAGAGTTGTTTATACATTTACGTTATACGAAATTTACAATGGCCTTATACGAAATTTATCTCCTCTTACAAGTCTTAATGGAATGAATATCGTATTGAATTCATAATTTCATCTTACAGTGAATCTGTTCAATGCGACTCTCACCAGTGCCGGAAGGTACGCATTAACCAGTAAGCAATTAATGTCAGCAAATTACACATTTCGTCCTTAACAAATCAGAAAAAGGTCCAGGAGGTCAATCTGGTATCAATACAAAACAATGATTCACTATGACATTTAGAATCTTGATTTAACCAGGGAAATACCTAGTCCGTAAATGATATGTAGAATATACATGAAGAATACATAATCTTAGCTTGCAACGACCCCAGGAAGAAATATTCGCCCATTTAAGGCTCTTAAAAGCGCAAATCCGAAATCGTTTCGGACCAACCACGTGGAATCCTGCAGCGCACATTCGTGTCCTGTCATCAGGCTAAGTATCCACAAAGGAATTCGATATCTCCTGCAGTGATTAGGAGAAATTGTACAAATCCATTCTTCAAATTCTTTATAAGAACTTTGTAAATGCTTTGGACATTAATATTTTCCGCCAGGCTTGGTAGATTTCGCTTCGTTGCATTTCAGAATACCAATACTGCATGGATTCTTCTTTGCAGAGAGAGCGGTATGAAATATGATAATTCACCCATGTAGCGCTGATTGCACCCTGGACGAAGGTCGAACTGAAACCCCATGTCGAGTATAATGGCGTCGTATTGGACATCACACTCAAATGACAAGGAGATAAGGTCTAGTAGGTCAGCATATCGTCTGAAGATTAAGTCCCATTGACAGACGAAAGATTGTCGCTGGCTGAACAAGGCGACAAGCTACGTCTTCCTCTTTTTTTTCTTCTCCTCCTTCTTCAGTGTCCTCAACAAACGAGTTTGTAAGAGCAACACCCCAGGTTTCCCCCAAATTAGTCAGATGCTTCCCTCTCCGGCGTTCTATTTTTCCTTCTAAAATGTACGCTCATGTCATATCATTCCAGTTTACAGCTCTCACTCACCGTGGCAATTCCTTCAGCACCGGAAATTTAGAGGAAGAAAATTTCAACTTTTGTCGACATTCTGATAAACCTAACGCAATAGCTTAAAATCAGATCACTCGACTTGCTATTCTTGGAGAGAGGCCCTGGCTTTTTCAATTTTCGTTACAGAAGTTGTGGTGAACCATAAAATAAAATCAGGGGATAGGCCATTAAAAGCACAATCACAAATCCCTTAGCAAAATGTCAATAAGTACGTTGGCTCATATATTGATTTAGCGTAGGCCTTTTATGCACCTGTATGGCCGAAATGTATATTAAGGAAGCCATAACTTTCTTATTTGGCTTTGTGAAGAAATTTAATGACTGTGATGACTGTTCAGTCAATGCATATCTAAGACGACTGGTGTGAGTGATTACTAATATCACTGGCATAATGTGGTTAATGTCATAGTCCAGCTAGAAAATCATTGATGACTGCGAAATCTGTTCAGCTCTATTTTCTTATGAGAGTCTTTTCGGTCTAGTACTTTTATCCTGCTCAGATGGTCGACGATGTTGTTGATCCCATGATAGTCCCAGAAGGAAGTGATTTTCACTTCAAGTTGTCAATGTTTCCTGTTTCCTGCAAAATCTGTTCTCTACTTTATACTCGTACCTGAAAATGAAGATGGAACCACAGGGCTAATCTTTGTTCAAGAAATGAATTTGGTAGCATCGCGAGAGGAAAGCATGCCTATCGTTGGCGGAGAGGACAGAAAGTACTGACTTTCACATTATGCCCGTCACAAGCCCCGGCCCCCACCCTTCTGATATTGAATGCCAACGGGCATAATCACACGGGTATAGAACTACCTAAATGTATGTATTGCTATTTGCTCAATATCATCATGTTATCTCGTCAATGAATCCCTTTCCGTGACATGGCCTACTTCCTTGGACAAATCCTCTTTGTCCGAATGCATTCAGAAAAGGCTGGCCCTTTTGAATGTTAAGTACAATGTACTAGGCTTATTGAATACGATATTTGATTAAGTATGCCAATGTAGATCTGCATATCATTCGTCAGGGCACCAAAGCTTTTGATCTCATTCTTGTCAATTTTGTCCAATCGCATGGGGTAGAATGGTGCAAACAAACATGACGGTGATCAAAGCAAAAGATCCATTCAGCAGACTATTGTCACGATACTCGATAAAAAATGGGACACGTTGGTCTTCCTCACATCAGAATTAATCGATTTGACCTTTTCGTGTGAGAATCGATATCATATGATAGGACGGATGAGAAGCTTACATAATGACGATGCGTGCAGCAGCATGACAACTTGAGGGAGGAGGGCCAGTGCCAGCACTGCCCTTATTCATTTACATCAACCAACCAACCAACGTACTTGCTGGTGCACCCGGACAGTCCATCAAGCTTAATATCCAAGCATCATCTTATGATGTTGAAATTGTTGGATTCCCTGTGGCCTTGACCACACGAGTGCTTTGAGGTTGTTGGGAAAAGTCCTATTCGTTGATTAAGCGTGCGTCTCTCCTTAACAAGACCAGTTGGAGGGCCTCTTCGAGAAATAATACGTAACGCTTTTAGGCCTAAAAGAAAATAAAACCTTAAGAAACTTAAGATCTCTGTGTCCGTTATTCAGGTCTGGGACTTATTTTTTTAAACAATGCAGATAATGATATCTTCCACAAAAGTGGGAAAGCTACCTATCGACCAATGTGGATCCCGTTTTTACAGGGTTTTTGCTGGCACCTTTCCATTTCCTTTAGCTTTTTATTGATTTCCAAACTTGATCTTGGCAAAAATAACCTAATATCACGGGTGAATAACAGTTACTTTTAAGTAGGTCACTTTTGGTTCTTTTGCCACAAGAGATTGATATAATACTAGTAACCAAGTGTGAAAGAAGCATTTTTCGTATTCATTGAGCAGGCATAACAATTTAATGGCGTATGACTTTTGATTCCTTTCATCAGACATAGTAACCAAAATCCACCAATACAAGTGTTAGTAGAGCACAATGTTATCCATCCCTTGAAGCATTAGGTAAACGACTAAAACTTAACTTTCTCTAATAGATAACCTACTCAATATATAGACTTCGTGACATACGCGCATGCATTGGACACGTAAACGAAAAAAATAAATCATATGCAACCAAGGGTCCTTGATCGGCCTTGACAAATATGCCATCACCCTGGTTTAACTGTTGTTATACACTTACAGATAAACACGTTAGGAAGTTTCCAAACAAATAAAGCAGATTCAAATAGATTAACTTGGAACCCGATTATTTCTAACCGTTTACTGTATGTTGTACTAAAACTTATATTATATATACAGTTTCTTGATCCTTTAAAATCTATTATTGCTTTTGTACAACGATACAATTAATTCTCCCATATCAAGTAGGCTCTCCATGCTCACTTGCAACTTCGTCCAATCTTGATATATATCTTCAATGGCTATTGCTGAGTTCCTAGCTGACACAGCTAATCTCTAAAAATGTTTTAAAAAGCCTTCGAATATGCAAATTATGAGCTGCAAATAGTTGAGTTCTGTTACGGAAGGCCATCCCCAATGCTTTGAAAACTAATCCTTGTTGCAATCATGTCCAAAGATATTGATATCTTGACACTGTGCATCGTCACCCTCCTACAGTAATTGCTAACTCAGTTGGTGGGGGAAATTCCTCTTTAGAGACTTGATCTCTTGAAGGTTCATTGGCAAGATTGCCCACAAGTCCGATAAGTAACCAAATCCGGACTATTCGTATTTTCAAATAACAACTCATTCGTGTCTAAAGATAGAAAAAGCACACTTAAATTTCCCACGACGTATATATGAAAACAGATTAGCTTTTGCATTCAGATGTTCGTAAGCAGACGGTATGTCTTAACGAAAACATCTTTGTTATTTGTGGTTGTTTGGGACATGTCCAGGCCAGGGGTCTGAACTTTCTGTAGATTCCTACAGGGTCCTTCACTGACGTTCAAAACGCAATACATATACAGACAGGGGCATAGACATGGCAATCGTTGCCTGCTTGGAAGGTTTGAATGTTTCCGCTCACAACCTAGATACTAGTATCTTGGCTTTCACGAAAAGAAATCCGTGGCAAAAATGTGACCAGACTAGTCGTACGCATTCCGCAACACTCGTGGAAACCAAATCTATATTCCTCCTTTTCCATACCGTCTTATCCAGCCAGGTACCACGCGCCTCCCTGTGAGATCTCGTGATATTTGGGTGTATTTTTTTCGGCCGAAACTGGTTCAACTTCATGGCGTTACGGCCAGGGCCCATTTCTTCCAACCAACCTAGATACTAGTATCTTCTTTCAACATCATGCCCTCAACAACTTGCCCGAATAGGAAAACGCAACTCGCGTTTCATTAACCAATTACGCTCTGTTGCTGTGTTCTTGCGAATGAAATGGTCTTAAAGAAAGCAGTCATGAAAACTACCCCTCTGGAGTTAACAAGGCATACAACTGATATAGGAAAAAAAACACTGTTTTACAGGAACTTTGCATAGTTTTTGCCTTATTCTCTACATACACAATTATTTACTTTTATTGTACGATTACTACACACGATTACTACAAACAATTTGGTTGGCATAGCTTGCTTTGACCGGTTCAACAATAAGACCCATAGTGTAGGGCCTCTTACCTTAAAGTTTCGGTATTATGTGTTTTGCCAACTTAAAAATGGCCTTCGACGCATAACCAGATTGGATGGACATTCCGCAAAGCGTGTGAATAAGAAGCATATTGACGTTCTGATAATGGTTGCACGTCCGAAGGCATGAAAAGTACCTGTGATGACCCCCCTCCCCCCCCGTAAACAAGCGGTTTTTGTTACATGCGATCATCTTCGCAGGACGCAGTGATTAAAATCGCTACTTTGCTGGACGCGATGGGCAAATGATCGAGTTTTGTTGCTGCGACACGCAACGGAACTTCGGCAAAGTGACAATTGTATCGTCACATGTAGTTGGAAGTGCCACATGTAGGTTAAATTGTAATCACTCGTCATGTTGTCATGACCTCGTCTTAGGCCGCTGCGACTAAAATCGCTCATTTGCTTCGTTGGTTGACTGCAGGAGCAAGATGGGCAGTAGCTCGATCAATCCAGTTCGTCTGAGATGTTCCTCTTCTTTTTCATATGGGAACCACTACAACTGCAGAACTATTTCTCTTCGGGGTCTGTCATAGGCCTTGGCCCCAAACCGTAGCTCCTTTGCAAGTAGCAGGGCACATATACCATTAATTTGTATTGACACAATGAATATAGGATTGAATTAGCCAAGGTAGCCTCTGCACATTGAAAGGTTGACCTTCTGAACTTCTTCAAACATAAATTTGTGCAGGCCAATATGAATGGAAAGTAGTATTGCTTTTGCTTTGAACATCGGTAGTTTGAGGTAAAAAAAAGTCCAATTTCTGGGTTTGTTTTTTGCAGTAATGAAAGAGCTGACTTTTAAAATCGCGCTTGGATGAACAGCGAGTACCTACATGGAAACAACATAAGGGTCACCACACCAGGTCCGGGTGCCGTACCAATGATTACTATTTTTCGGTTAAGTATTTTCGATCAGTGCAATGTTTTAATACTTTCGATTGTTTTTTTCTTTACAGATCGAAAAAATGGGGAATGAACAGTCAAAAAAAACTGAACCGCTGCCTCACATCAGCCGACGGGACTACCACGCACCCTTCCCACCTAAACCAAAGATAGACTACAAGGACCCCAGGAACTTTGTTCTGCCGAAGGAACTGCCAACAAAGACATTGCGGCCAGTAAAGAAGAAGTTTGAACCGATTCCGGGCATACCGGAAGAGGAGGAAAATGAGGAATACACTGATACGGAGATTGACCGGAACAGTAATCTTGGGAGTGTACAAAATCTGAACTTCATCGGGCTGAATGGATCAGTCGAGTCCATCGATAAACTGAACAGTGTCGCGAATGGTTTTACTCTTGGGAATGGGGTGGTGTTAAATGGACATGCTCCAGTGATTGGGAACGGGGATGTGGCGGGGAGGCAGAAGAAGAAGAATCCTGCGCCCCCGCCGCCACCGCCGCCGCCGCCGCCGCATGTTCCCGGCACAGATGTACACTATCCACATCCGTATCTTACCTCACAGAGTAACTCTACCTCAAGCCTGAACTCGGCACAATCTCAAGCACAATCACACACGTCTTCGAATCATAGCGCAGACGACAAAACAAAGACAATCAACGGGAATCAAAACATGAGGCGATTCAGTGACGGCATGAAAAATGAACTCATTGAGCAAGTCCGTACAAGAATGAAGAGACCCCCAAAGAAACAGGAACCAATCGAAAAGCCGAAAACGCCGCTGGAAATATTTCAAAGTGAACTTGCGTCTGTTTCTGCTCGAATGGAAGAGAAGCGAGCCAGTAGATCGGATTGGAATGCTTTTGAAAAGAAACCACCGCCTGTAATTGACGTTGGACATAAGTTTGCTGATCAGAATAATGATGACGTCACACTTGGAGCTGCAATTCAAATTCTTCCGCTCAACAAGCAGCCGAATGGCCGAATCTTTCGCAAGAAAGACGAACCTGCTGTTGCCCACGCGCGGTCACATGATTGGGTCCCTGAACATGATCTTGGGTTCGAAGAAAACAAAGACGATGATCATCCTATTGTTGTTACGAATCTGAGCACAGATGACGAGGTCATGTATCGTTCAGGTTTGCAATTCAAAGCTAATGAGCCCAGCTTAGGCAGCGCGAGGCATTATCGTAGCAGGTCAGCTGAAGGCGAGGAGAGGACACCACGGTCTGAGAAGAGAGAAGAACGGAAATCTTCCTACAGCAAATACTCCAACAGTTTACGGGCCTTTAAGAGAAACATGCAGCAGATGTTCAACAGTCTGGGCAAGAGTTCTATTGGCTCCAAAGAGCGCGGCTCCGTACTTGATCTGTTTGAGGACACGGCAAAGTTAGAGGACTTGGACGATGAGCTGGCGTCGCTGGATGAGATTGATGAGGAACCTTTAGATTTGCGGGGATCGAGACGGGTGACCTTCAGTCCGCAGCCAGCGCAGATGAGAGAGGTCGTGTATTATCCAGGAGAAAGGGACCATCGGCGCTTCTCCGAAGGGTATTATCCTCCGATGTACGCCCCAAGACGACCTCCTCCTTTTGACCCCTGGTACCATGAGGCGATGCATTATCCGCCGCCGCCGTACCGATATGTGGTGCCGGAGGGACCCGCAATGTACGGGCCTCCTCCAGATCGGAGACTCCTTGAAATGGATTACTATCACCAGATGGAGGACTTTCACTACTACGACCCTAACAGCCCAAGTGGGATGTTCTACGGGCGATATGGAGCATCAACCACACCACCAACGGAAAAGAAGAAAACGAAAGGAAAGCTGTCCCTGCGATCACGCCGGCGGAAGTTATTAGAGGAAGCTAGACTAAAGCGCCAGCTAGCGGAGGAGATACTCAAGAGAGACATGCGAGAAAGACAACGAATGAAAAATGATAAAATACAGAAAAAGGAGTATAATGCAAATTGGGAAATGTTGAGGGACGATATTCAGTATGATTCTGGATTAGTCAGCTCGCGGATACGGCCGAACAAAATGGCCAAGGAGCGCATTCATCATCAGCGTAGCCGGTCCGCACCGGCGGCCACCATGGCAAGGGAAAATTCGGTGGATTCTTATTGGGGAGTGCTTGAAGGGGATGAGGGTGTCATGCGGGAAGGACATGCGCGAAACGTAAACTTCCCTGGTCGGACTGGTTACAATGAATTTGAGGTCAGGGAATTTAAATATGGCGGGGCTGAAAGAGACCAGGTGGAGGAAAGATTAAGTGGGGATAGAGAAATCGAGGATGACATTACAGGTCTGAAAAACTCGCGCAGACGCAGTCATGCAAAGAAACAAAATGGTGACGTCATATCCAGTTCTTCAGACGAAAATAAACCTCCGGCAAAAGTTTTAAAATCTGTGCTAGACGAATTTGATGACATTATCAACAGCGTTCCAAGGGATTACTCTTCGTCGAGTGAGGACGAAGCTGGGGGAGACGGTGGACTTGGTTCTGTTGTCAAAACTATAAACACTAAAACGGAAAAATACGGGAATCAACGAGAACCTGGCGGAAATGAGAAGTAAGTGCATGTATTTCTTATGGCTATCGGTGGGGTTTTTTGTGTCCCTAGGATGAAACGCGATCCTGAATTTTTATCAGACCCAACACTGGTCGTGAAGACAATGCACTGTGCAATATCACCAATGAATGCTAAAAGTACGGACACGACAACGATCGTTGTGAGAGCGTTTTGTTGCGTCCCACGATTGTCAGGCGCCTGTTGTGATTCCTAGGCGAGTGACTACGCCTTTGACCAGAGGGAGGAATCCATCCACAAGCTGCCTGGTCAAGTCGGCTCTTTTGCTCCACCTTGCATAGGCATCGGGTACACCGAATCACGTCTCTCTCTCTGTCTATGAAGATTGATAAACTTTTGAAGGTGACCCTGTGCTATATCTTCCTCGGATTCTGACCATTTGATACTTTTCTCTTTGCAGGGATGACGTTGCCCTTTGAGGTGAACCACTCTCCTTTGATGTCTACACTTTCCGGCGGATGAGAGAGACTTTTGCTGAAAGCGATATTCATCGCCTAGAAACAGTCCTTTAAAGGTATTCTTGTGATTATTTGTGCAATATTGTAAAAGGAGTTATTAGTACTTATTCCAATATTTGTATGAATGTAGTGTATATATCGATATTTGTGATGTAAACTGCGATGTCTTTTGGACAACATTGGAGATACATACATATGATTGTGTATTTGTCATCAAAATGGCCTGTACTTCTTTTACCCGTGCTGACTTGTACCGACAGTGAGTCTCCTCCTTTCAAAGAAGGAAGGATATACGCACAACGACGGTAGATCGGCATTCTCTTACACTCTACCACTTGTTGGTTGTCAGTGTAGGGGCAACACCGACCTTTGCTAAAACCAGTTAAGGACGAACTTTACATCCTGCTGTATACGTTTTCAATATTTAGGAGAGGCAGGTTTCGCAACTCTTATGACAGGCATCATGGACTAAGCTTGGCCATTGAATTTATAGTCCATATATAATGCAAGGGGAAATGGGGAGAAATTCAATGACTTTATACCACATGCCAAGAACATCAAAACCAAATTAAACGTGCCAACAATGGGGTAAAATTTGATCCAATTATCATTCAATTTGATACCTTATATCTACCGATCATCACAGGTTCATGTGCTTTAGTGATCTATCTGAGGAGTTCATAAGTTCGTCATGCTCTATATACTTTTTCTATCATGCATGGTTCAATCCAAAATGTGCTTGTTGTCCGTTAAATCGTCATAAGGTCAGGTCGATGTACACACATAATGTACATGTATTATTCAATGTATTACGTTTTAGGTCAGAGGTTGATAAGTTATCCTCGTGTCAACTTTTAGCTATTGCGAGTGTCATACAACATGTAACGTTCTTAGTTGCTCACTTCGAGCAATATGTAAAGTTTTGAATTGTTTGTCTGCGGTCGACCAAACTGATTTCTTATGACTTTTACATTGAAAATAATGCAACACTGCAATCATGGTGTATCGGAGGAGATGAGAGTTACGAAGGAATATCCACTGTAAATGTTCGATGATATCAGGGGTTTTTTCTTATGTAAACTTTTATCTTGTATACCATATGTATTTCATGTATATATACATGCCTAATTCATACTGTATTTATCATCAAATTATATGACATGATTATATAAAATGACTCTTGCGTTACTTTCTTACTATCTGACTAACTGGATGACAATAACGATATGGTGTTCTTCCAGATGGTGGCGTCGTTGAGGAGGTGGATGGCGCACTGTTTGAACAACTTGCTGCATGGGCAATGCTCTTGCACTTCTGTAAAATTGTAGTAAACTAGAGTAACTAAAATTAAAGGGACCTCCAGCCTAAAGTCCCCCTTAGACTAAATTAAAACTGTATGAACACGGTGTGCTGTCGATTCTTTATTATTACATTGCTATTAAAATAGCAACGTAATAATAATCATATTCTCATAACAGGTTAAAAATACATTTTTTCCACTAATCCACCAAAGCAAAGTGGTATCGGATATAGAACTGAGAGAGTACAACAATAACTTTTCGCATTGAACTGACAATCATTTTCACAATAGTTGTGTTGTCTTCTGCCTTCGCCACAATGGTAATGCGTACTCGTTTTGACTTAGTCCTGTCGGTCACCGCTCAAGTAGAATCCTTAAAAAAATTTTCTCGAGTGCCGTAGGAAAATCTTCTCCTGATACCAGTGTGGCTGTTTGAAGGGAGACTACAGGCCGGGGCCACGTGGGTCAGATTAAGTTTCACGAATTCGCCGAGAGGTATCTCTCTACTATTTCACAGTACATCGGTACAATTCACGGATGTACAAGGAATATTTTGCTCATTAATTCAACCTACACCGGTTCCATGTGAATATATAAGTCACACGGAGACCAGCAGTCGGACCCCTTATAGCGTCTAAACTGCATTTCCAACTGACTTATAGGCCTACATGCAATATGCATGGCAAATCATAACCGAACGAACCGTCCGCAGAATTTACGCATTCACGTCAGCATGATTGAGGTTCGGTTGGAATCGTCAGCGTCAACTCTGACGGACCAAGAAGGATTGGTCGTACCGCTCACCAAGGAAGTCCTCGGCTTCATCCAAGGCTACGTCATGTCGGGAGTTCTCGCGATGGGCATCTGCGGCAACCTGCTCTCCTTCGTTGTGTTCCTGCGGACTAGGCAGCGTGCAGATGCCTGCGTCCAGTACCTCAGCTGCCTCGCTCTCTCCGACACCGGCGTGATCATAACCCGCGGTGTGACTGAATGGATCAACTCTGGGCTCGGCTACATCACGAATGGGAAAATATCATACCACCTCATGTCCTACAACACTATATCTTGCAAACTGGTTTCTTATTCACAGCAAGTCACGATGTCAATCTCTGCATGGATGATTGTATCTTTTTCTGTGGAACGCGCTTTTGTCGTCGTCTTTCCACTTAAAAGATCCATCATCACATCATATAAAAGAAAAGTCGTCATATTTTCGGTCTGTTTTGCTATGGTGACCATACCCATTGATCGGTTGGTTTTAATGGACATCATCGATGCCAACCCAAGGTCTTGCTTCTATACAAGAGTAGAACCACTGGTGGGGGCTATTCTTTACCAATTCGCAGTAGTTGTCTACAACTATGTGCCATGCATCGTCATATTTTGTTCAAATTCTTTGATAATTGCCGAGATTATAAAATCGTCAAGGAACAAGCAAGTACGAAAAAATGCTGTAGGTTCAAAAAGCGAAGGTAAAGTGCTGTTTTCTTTAATGTTGGTATCAACTCTCTACGTCGTACTCGAAATGCCCTTTTCATCGATTGCCTCCTATATTTTCATGAACCGACAGCATCTATCAAGCGAAGAGGCTGCGTTTGCCTATAACGTGGCCTTATTCCTAATGCAGATAGGTTCTTTGAATTACTGCATTAACTTTATCGTCTACGGCTGCACCATGGAGTTTTACAGGGAGGAAATGGCCAAAATGTTTTGCTGGTTTTCGGGTACTTGCAGAAGAAGATGTCGAAATAGAGACCTCGTCTAAGAGGATCAGCAGCCTAAGTGTCTTTCAGCGTTCCCAAACACTGAAGGAAGACAGCGACGCTCAGCAGCTAAAACACTCTAAAACGTTACACCGGTATCAGACGCGCGGACATTTTTGATAGTTGTAGTCAAACTCGATTTTTCATATTTTTTGAGGACAAAGTACGGGAAAGTTCCAAAACATTTATATAAGACATCAAATTATAAAAGAATATGTATGACCTTCTTACAGAAGTTATTGTCGCTGATTGAAGTGGTGATTAAGTAAACAATAATACGCTGCATGTCCTTATCTTCTGGTTGTGACAGGAATAGGTACGACCGTACACGGCCCAATGTTATCTCATGTGATTATCCAACAGAATAGCGCCAATCATAATTTCAAATTCAGTACAATCTCAATAAAATGTAAATACTACAAAATATCGCGATATTGTCAAGTGATTCCAAGTGAACCTTATTCCCAGGGGCGCAGGTTTGTTCATGTTTACATTTGAGTGGTATGAAAATGGCCCCTCAGGAGACGTTGAAACGAGGCTGAGGGCGCATCATGAAGTGGCGTGAGATCGCGTCTGAGCGAGACTGCTATGGAAGGCGCGAAAACTCTCAATGAAAGCAAAGGGCGAATCTAGAGCCTTAATGTTCACGTGACTTTCAGTCGGAGCTATCTTGTACCACCTTGTTCGGGACGGCTAGGCCTAGGTATGACATAAGACAAACGGAAAGTTTCTCACTTGGAGATTTGGCGAGGCGGACAAAACATCTCGCTACAAGCCAAGACAGAAAAGGGACGATTCCAGTTACCAAGTCCCTGGACTGCCCTCAAGATGAGGGATAAACTTTTGGGTCTGCTTCTTTTGGCCCTGACGTGGTCAGGTAGGTGTCTTTTTAGATAGTTAGAATTGAAATAAGGAACTTTGTTCGCGGACTTAATCCGTTCATTAATTTTAGATTGTGGGGGAACTTTGACATGACAGCTGCGGACTTTGAGGGTCCAGACAGGAATCATAGTTCAAGATCATGCTGATTTACCATTCATGGAAAGAGCATGATACCACTTAATAGACATGCCACCTCGAGTTTGCCATTATTCTTTTTCTCCATGTAAAAAAACGTGCGTTGCAAAGCTGGAAATCCACAATCGCCTTTAACGCTACTGAAATGATTGCGATACCTTCCAATATTCCTATTTCATATCTACGCCGGTGTTGCAGTTTTAAATGTCCGTGGATAAAGAGTCATGGAGGCAATGGATTTATTTTGTGTTTTCAATCTCTTAGGTAGACGGTCATGAGTTTTTATAGAATCATACCTTTAACTGGCACAATACAACATAGAAAGGCACTTTCAAGGGGGGGGGGGGGCAATTACGACAGCTACACCCGTAACTGGCGCACACTCAGCTGCATCGCCCAACTGGATATACGCTGCGGCAAAGCACGGATCTAAATCGTGTAATTAGGTCCATGGTAACCCGGCTCATTCTAGCTTTTGTTCCCGAGTCATTCTCGAGGAAAGCAAAGAACCATCTCTGGAAACTTACAAAAACGGTGATCTTCAACTATTTCATTGGTCTTTAACCAACCAGTGAGCTTAAATTAGTACATGTATATATATATAGTTAAAAAACAAGGAAAATTATTTCAAACACTCCTCTTACGAAGTGAAAATCAATTTGTTATAAAATCGAAAGTACACTTCTGACGATATAGAATTCCGGATGACTTGGATCCGTGCCTAATATGGAATTTTATGGATTTATGAATTGGATTTTTCTTTCATTGACCATACTGCAAATTCGATTTTATTTAAGTGTCAATGCCACTGTCATGATTCCCCAAAACGCCCCCTGAACATTAAGATTTATTATCTGGTTACGTAATTCATAGAACACATAGTACTTTGATATATTTATATTGCGATAGTCGAAAGATAAATTATACAGCAACAGTGATAAAACGTATATGCCTGGGCAGACTTTCCTATACAGGGGCTATATCAGACCTTAATTAAAGTTAGTCGCAGTCAGCAAAGGGACTGGACACAGGATTTGAGCGAGGGACTGTGACATCGTTTGGAAAGGTCAACATCTGTACCAATGGCTTGAAACACGTTACGGTAGACGCACAGTGTATGTAAGTAGACGATCTTTCCCTTATTGTCACGACCGCGAAAGAAGAACCTTCGATTGCACGGCACTAAACCCTTTCATGAGATTTTCATTACATTGGGCATGATGTGGTATACTGGGGAACCTTTGATCAACAAATCGACACTAGAATGTACATGTATTCCAATGTCGTTGGTACAAAGAAGCACAGATAAAACGATGTATGACTAATTTGTAAATGCACACAATTTTGTGCATTTCTTTAGACAATGATATAAATTCTCTATTTTTGCCAGTATTGATCATCAATCGCCAGATCATGACTTAAAAATTGCAAGATAATTCTCATTATCAGTTATTTTCCCGGTAACTTATCAATCCTTTGATTGTCAAAGAACAATGCTTTGTTTTACGTGCCTAGATAATGTGCATCAAATCATGCATTGAATCATGGTCTCCATAGAATCATATACCATGATCCGACAGAATACAATTGGGCCGGACATTTTTCCAAGGGGACATTTTCAACTACTACACCGGAAGAACATGACAGCAGACAGACTTCTTTTCCGTATTTTGTACACGATCTTTGTGAATATTTCAACTGTTATTGCACTCATTCATTGTCGAATGTCAAGTACCAATGGACAATATTAAAACGAGACATCCTTGACTCGGATGGGTTTTTTAGGTTTTTTGCTCGTCAGTGAACATGTTTAATAGCAATTATATACACATGTATATATTTGATAACGTAACATCACTTGAAGTAATATAAGTATCGCGGGACTTCTTGACATCACATCTTGTAGTGTATTTTGAACCGTCTTAAACGCAATTTAAATCAGCGGAACTGTACGTATACTAAATCTAAGGTGTTTTTTTGCAAAATACTTTGTTAGCCAACTCAGTCTTTCAGTGGTGGTTTAGGACTTTCTATTTCAATGAACTCCGATTGGTCGTTCTACATGTATGAAGGGATGGCACACATGGCTTTTTACCATTTACTACCAATGCCTTCGACAATAGCTTTGTTTCCCTCTGTAACTGCAGAGCTTTCGGTGCATGCGTCGAGAAAACGGGTCATAAAAGGGGCAAATACTATAGGTTAAAAAGTGCATCCTGCATAGAAAGTGCATCCTGCATAGAAAAAACACTAAATACATATACATGTACAAATGTAGTTATGAAAGTTCCTTAAATGGCGCAGCGGTCTACGCCCCTGTTTGGCATTCAACTTACGATCGATGTTCCTGATAACAGTCATTGAATCTACAAATCGAGATCACAAAGGAGCCATTAACAGTATCTGTCTCGGGCAGTAAATAATCGAAATCAGTGATAATGCATAATTACAAACAAAAATCCTGTTTTACGATGGCACTTGAAAAGTTATCAATCATGGAGTAGTCACGTGTGCAATATAAGTTACAACTCGCTTTTCTTTTAACATCTTGACCAATTTTCCGGCGGCGATTTCTGCTTGGTACGAAACTTTGCACTTGGGAATACCGGGAAGCACTCTGAAATATCTAATATAAGAGACAGATAAATTCCTGGAACAAACTTCTTGACCATTGCATGTTCTGAAACACGCCTCTGAACCTCTCAGCAGATTCTGATGTCCTTCGGCTTTTACAAAAAAAGGAGAGTTATTGCAATTCGTATCTTCAATAGCAGAAGCGAGTCTCCAATATTACATCTTTTAATGTATTGATATCTCTTCAATTAGTGATGAAAATCAGCTTGGTCAAAATGACCTTTTTTAGCAGCCTCTTGAAAAACCTGTTGAGAAAGCATCGATCAATGGCAAACAACAAAAATCCTATAGGCCGTAAACAGCTACATTTTCACTGGCTTTGTATATCCCGCGAAATATTCAAACCAGACAGTGCTAAGATCTCAGGTACCCGTGCAACATATATGAGGCATTGACCTCAAGAGATTAGAAACAACGAAATTGTCTCTGTCGAAACTTGTCCAAGATTTGCTTGTTTTGTCATAAATTTGAGCATCTTGACCAATATTCTGGTGATAGTTCCGCCCGTGTACATACTCCGGACCCACTCGGCGGAGAAAGTTGTGATTGGTACTGCAGAAAAAGTCTACTTGACCGACATTAAGTTCAACTGTTACCAGGGACTTCCAGTAATAACTTAAAACAAGTTGGCATGTTGACAACTGCCACTCAGGCGGCCTGACTTGACTGCCGATCTAAAAGGCGTCGATCGCAGAATATCAATGACTGGTGTTGCAGCTGAGGACCAACAGGTTTTAATGAGCTCGCAGATATTCACTTCAAGCCCTTTTGGAAGATAATTTTTGTTCTTTGTGGTTGGTCTTGGCTGTCTTATCAAGACTGCTCGAGACACCCACCGCACCAGTTTTGCCGCAGCGGGGAAAGCGAGAAGATGCTCTCAGTGGAGTAAGTCATTGCTTGGTAGCCTTATTGTCTCTCATAACACGAAGAGCATCATTTTCAATACAATGATAATAAAAAGAATAGCGTTGGTAGTAAATATTGTCATAATTTTTTACGGGGAAAAATATGGACGCAGACGGAAGAACCACTTTCCAGACAAACACCGTAGAGGTGATGGTCGCCTATCTTATCAATGAATGATCAGTGAACAAGTAGTTTTTGATGGCTATTGCCGCAACCTCAACTTGACCGTTATCGTACTCTTATTGCCTCTTCAGAGGTCATCCGATTGATTGTTGTGAATTTGGCATTTTGACAAGTCACGTCTCGCGCATTTCATTGGGAGCCGCTGTTGTTTATCTAAAACCGCACCTTCTTCATACACGCTCCCTTCTCATTACTCAATTAGCCTGTCGCTATAACCGCTGCTCTTATAAGACTCTATACTCGAGACGAAGATATGTTGAATGATCTTTTCATATTTACATCTATGAGCCGACCCCCCCCCCCCAAATACCGCTTACGAAACCCACACTATCACTCGTCTAAATCCACATTCATATTATCTTTTAAATGAAAGTTATTCATTATCTATAGCCACCAATAACGTAATCGTCCAGATATTTGTCTGCGCGTGACAGTATGGTGATAAAAAGTTTTTTTTCTGTAATCTGAGATTAACATGTACCGACAGGTTCCACTCACCATGGAACGGGCGTCCTCTTAAAGGAACAATTATATACCAGGCAATATCCTGGTATGAATTACGATAACGTCAAATGGAAGTACATGTGTTCGTCTTGTTTGAGGAAAATGTGTGGCTGTGAATTGGCTACGCAACGTTATCAGAAGTTACATCCGAAGGGCGATAGCTCTTCTCACGATAGATGTTTGACCCGTGCTGCCCATGCATTCCACAGCGAATATTTGCAATTAGCATAATTTCCAATCCCAATATCATTTTACCTCAGGGTCGCGCGACACCTCAATTTATAGACATTTTGTTATCTTTCTTCTTCAGGAGCCCTCAGTCAACTTGACTGTAACTTCGACACAAACTTCTGCAGTTGGACACAGGAGCAATCTCAGGATGATTTGGATTGGACGAGACAAAGCGGCCAGACGCCATCTGGTGGCACCGGGCCGTCAGGCGATCACACGTCGGGATGTAAGATCAAACTCCTGTTTATTTGTTCTCTAGCACGTATACCCTACAAAACAATTAATCTTTCTGGGTTTCCGTTTTGTAAGGAAGCGGTTACCAAACGAAACTCCAGCCTTAGCTCTGACTAATTACATTTGCAATTAACCGATCAGGGCCAAGGTTTGCTAAATCGGTGTTAGAGACAAACTACAGCGGTAGCTCATCTAAGCGTTATCTCCTTCAGGAAATTTCATTAATGATAGTAGAGTTACGATTTACGCCAACGTACTGCTAATGTCGATTGAACCACCAGTCCCAGAGCGTTCGATCAAATAAACTTTGTGAATTTTCAAAGCAAGCTTGGCTAAGAAAGATTATTGAGACATGATTGGCTGTCATTAATATGGGTGCGTTGGTTGTCCGTGCTTAGAGATAGGCGAAATAATACGTATTTCGTTCCCTTTTCAGCTGGTTCCTACATATTCGTGGAGACTTCCACGGGCGGCCGCGGCAGCACAGCCTGGTTGAACAGCCCCACATTCACAGTCTCCGGCGGACAAACGAAATGCTTTCGATTTTGGTACCACATGTATGGGCAGCACATAGACGACCTCAACGTCTACTTAAAGACTGGTGCTGGGATGGGTACGCCTATCTGGACTCGGAGTGGTAACCAAGGTGACAAGTGGACGGATGCTGAGGTTAATGTGCCAGCTGGTAGTAACCTGCAGGTGAGTCAAAAAGAAAGATTTGCCGAGTCACAAATTAAAACAAGTGTGCCGCTGTTTAAGAAAGGGTGCACCAGATGGTCGGTACTGCCTTCTGCAGAGGACAGATTTCAAGACATTGACTATACACATTTCCGATTCATGCTGATGTGATGCAACTTCTCCGCATAATGTTTCACCATCTTCATTGCAGCTTATCATCGAGGCGGTGAAAGGCACGAGTTACCGAGGCGACATTGCCGTTGATGACATTCGGTTCCTTGACAGTGCCTGCACGTCCTCAGTCACCCTCTCACCAACAGCTGTGAGTCCCGGGGCCACGCCGACTTCTGTCGCCAGGTCTTGTGACTTTGAAAGTAAGACGATCTGTGGTTGGACGCAGGATACGAACGACAATTTTGATTGGTCGTGGGACGCTAATGGCACGCCCACCTCGGGAACCGGGCCGAGTACGGATCATACGTATGGAACGCTAGCTGGTAAGTATTGGTTCAACTCAACATTAAAACCACCTTCTCCATTCACGTGACCTTCTCCTTGCTCTACTGAATAGGCCCATGATCTATCTGAATCGTCAAAAATTCCTCCCGCGTAACTGCCAATTTGTTCTGTCTAATTGGTATAGTTATTCCCTTTTTCACTCTTTCATTCCAGGCCACTACATCTATATCGAGACATCTTTTCCGCGGCAGCAGGGCCAAAAGGCTGTTGTGCTTTCACCAAGCTACCCAGGCGGGAAAGCATACTGCTTCAAGTTCTATTACCACATGTTCGGCGGTAACATAGAGACACTGAACATATACGCAAAGAAATCCGCTGGACTCGGTGCCCCAATCTGGAGCATGACAGGCGCCCAAGGGGACAAGTGGATCCTTGGTGAAGTTACCGTCCCGGGATCAAGTGGACAAGTCCAAGTGGCACTCGAAGCCATCGCAGGAGGTGGAATCCGCGGCGACATAGCAATTGATGATGTCAGTCTCTTGGACGGAGCTTGCGCAGCTCCTGGGTCATGTGATTTCGAAAAGGACTTGTGCACGTGGACGAACGACAACGCCGACGACTTTGATTGGTCGAGAAATAGCGGCACCACAGGTTCCCAAGGAACTGGACCAACTGGCGACCACACCCTTGGGACAGCGTCAGGACATTATGTATACATCGAAGCAAGCAACCCACAGAGTAGTGGCGACAAAGCCCGTCTCCTTAGTGAGGTCTTCCGGCCGACGACGGACAAGCGATGTTTGCGGTTCTGGTTCAATATGTACGGGGCGAACATTGGCCAACTCGGGGTTCTGCTTCAGGTTGGCGGAGCGGAGACTTTGCTCTGGACCTACGGGAAGCAAATGGGACAGCCATGGATTGCGGGCTCTGCTCCGATTGGCGCTATGACAACCAATCACAGGGTAGGTTATGGCTATTGCGACTACTTGGGTCAGTCGCCGATGTTTGATTAGTCAGAACGTAACAACCAAAGACCCTGTCATAAGGTTCTATATTTTCATAATTACCTACCAGTCATACGATCGCATTAAGATTCCCTATGAGACCCGCTTCTGGTGTTACAGAGTTGTCGGTCTTCTAATTGCGAAGAGGGGCTTCCTGTTTCCTCTTGCGCAACTTCTAAAATTTTTTTCTCTAGATCGTTTTTGAAGCCGTCCGAGGCAATGGTTTCCGAGGCGACATCGCCCTTGATGACATTGCGCTCACGGTTGGGACTTGCAGTACCACACCATCCGATGCCGGTGCCGCAACAACGCCTGGTCCTGCCATCACAACTCCGCAGCCTGTCATCACAACACCATCAGGAACTACACAAGGTAAATAGACTACTAAGTGAAAAACAATGGATTTTTAACACGGTAAAATCGAAGCATTCGTCGTGATTACTCACAACTTCGTTATTGACTAGGATGTACATGAAAGTACTGCTCAGACACATACGGAGGTCAAATAGCGAAGTTGTGAAATCGTCCGAGTTTTCATCGTGAAGTCTCACGCCCTTTCTCCTTCTCCATTGATGTTCCCTTCTTTATTCTCAGTTCACATGGAGTTCTGTCTACGGCTACGTTTCATCCGTCCACTGCTAAGATATAGGAACTTTGGACATTGTATAAATGAGCACCTAATTAAAGGAACAGAGAGATAACAATGTTAATGTAATTTTTTTAAATATTTTTAGCTGCGTCCTGCAACTTTGAAAATGGATTCTGCGGATACACTAACTTAAAAAAAGACAACTTTGATTGGACGCGAAAGCAAGGCTCAACAGGCACAGCTGCAACCGGTCCCGGAAGTGATCACACAACTGGAAGTAAGTCTGTCGTCTGCTTTTGTATTTATGGATCTTTTGAGTGACACCTTGTGTCATGTCAAAAGTACCTGTATCATAAACCTGAAAAGAATATTGGTGCTGTAAAGAAGCCACTCGCCATAGCAAGAGGAGTGTCTATGATTAAGTGTCTATGATTGCCCTGCATTGCAAAATAAATGTTTTTTCTCGCTCCAGGTGGCTTCTACGTGTACATTGAAGCCAACAAGAAAAACAAAGGTTTCAAATCCTTGCTTTCGAGTCCGCTGATGACGCCGTCCACAGGGAGTGACTGTCTGTCGTTCTGGTTTCACATGTTTGGCTCGGACATCGGCAGTCTGCGGATTTTCCTCCAGAAGGGTGGCTCACTCGGTAATTATGTCTGGTCCAAGTCCGGCTCGCAGGGGGACAAGTGGACCCAGGGGCAACTCACGATACAGCAAGCACAACAGTACAACGTAAGTAGATAGGTTTTCCAATTCACAATTGTCGAAATTGACACGGTTTTGGCGTTTGTGGCGGGGCCGGTTTCCAAGTTACGGCACCCCATGACTGACCTCGAATGCTTCGGCGTACTCTCCCACGAGCATATTCCTTAGCGAATGGGACACAAATTGTGCCCGGCCTCTCCATGCCAGTATCGTCCAACGGCTCTGGTTTTACAGTAGTCATCGTGCGGGCTCTCGCAACGCCATCACTCTAAAGCGCGTGGAACTGAAATATCGGAAACCCCAACTTGACTTCGACCCCAACGTAACTAGGCCACGTGGCATTCCACTTGAAACCCGCGTTTTCGATCTCCCGGGTCTATCTTTGTAGGCCAGCTGATGTATTGCAGTCCACGTGGTCACCTTATCATGCTTAAATAACTTTGGCCTTTGGGGTTGTGGATATTTACAGAGAGATGGTACCACTAATTAGAGAAAGAAACCGACGATTGACAGTTTTGAAATATATACAGTCGGATAGGAGGAACCCATATGGGCGATTTTGTGTGACTTTAAAACCTCTACTGGTGGTGTGGATGATATTTATTATGTCTACCTGGGCACCAGTTGGAAGAAAAGCAAGCTTTGTGAAGCCCCCCCCCCCCCCTCCCCATCCCTCACCAATATGACAGTGCAAGTCATCCATCTTTTTAGATTGTGTTTGAGGGGAAGGTTGGTAATGGAAACAAGGGAGACATTGCATTGGATGATGTTGTATTCTCAACAGGACCATGTCAGAGTGCAGGTATGAGCTCAGGCTTTAGTTTTTTACCCAAAAAGGGTTTTGATAATCTACTCTTGCCTATTAGGCCTACACCAAGTGATGAAAAACCCTTGATTTTGGGAAAACATCATTTTCTGATTTTGCCTTAATTCGCAATTGGGTGCATTTTACCAATGATAGCCATTAAAGTAAACATTTTCACGCTACTTATCACTATCAGTTGAATGCCCCTCTTGCAAAAATCGTGTAAATACCAGGCTGGGTTTTCACGACTTCAAAACAAATAATGATATAGATGTATGCTCTGATAATTATGAATCATGACCATTGTTTAATTGATTGATTTCAGTATCCTCTGACTGTGATTTTGAGGATGCCAGCCTCTGTGGTTACACCCAAAGTACCACTGATGACATGGACTGGACCTGGACCTCTGGAGCCACTGGGAGTGGAGGCACTGGACCTAGTACTGACCATACAACTGGCAGTACAGCAGGTATGGAAACTTCATTATTTGTCAAAAAACAAGAGGCCGGAATACCTTACCCTCAGCTGATAGATGATTTGAGGAAGATTTTGAAGTAGCTCGGGACATAGCACGGGGTGTGGACTAGGACTCTAGTAGTAGGCATTGGGCCTAAAGTGGTACCATATCACACTGATTATTCCTCTTTTCAGGTCACTATGTATACATCGAGGCGTCTGCCTCAGCTGCTGCTCCCATTGCTAATGGAGACAAAGCTCAGCTCATTTCTCCCTCAGCTACAACCTCTACTTCGATGTGTCTCCAGTTCTGGTATCACATGTATGGTAATGGAATTGGTAGTCTCAATGTCTATGCTAAGGTGGGTATTATACCATCAGTCGAGATTACATAGGCATATCCACCAGGGGGATTGGGGTGCGACTGACTGCTGCATACATTGGGGTTATTGGGGGTTCAAATAACCACTTTGCATAGGCATTGTCAAGGGATTGTGAGAGCGAATAACCTCCCTTGGAGAAAAGTTTTCAAATGAAACAACAAAAGCACTTAGTACCCGGTATTTGAAGACTACACTCTCTTCCGACATCCTTGCCAGCCAAAGATGTATAATTTGAGCTTGCCCCCTGCCAACTTTATGATAAACCATACTTGTGCTCAAATCTTTGGTATCTGTGAATGTTCTTATCTTCAGGTTGGCAACACTTTAGGCAGCCCAATCTTCACTATGGTGGGTGACCAGGGCAACACGTGGACATCAGGCGAAGCAACAATCCCATCGACAACAGCATCACGAGGATACCAGCTGGTCTTTGAGGCAATACGAGGAACGAACCATCGCGGAGATATCGCTATAGATGATGTCGCCATCAATGCTGGGTCATGTCCTTCAAAAGGTTAGGATTTTAAATCGTTGATACTGTTGCTTTTTGAGAGTTCAATATTGTGCTATTGCAAAAATCACAAAATAAAACAAATATTACGTGGTCATTAGTTTCTGAATCCTTTTTGCAGGAAACTGCGACTTCGAAAGCGGTCTCTGCTCATGGAACAACGTCCAAACTGGTGATGACTTTGACTGGTTGGAAGTGAAGGGCTCAACTGGTAGCAGTGGCACTGGACCCTCCACAGATCATACCCTAGGCACTGCCCAGGGCACCTACATCTACATCGAGGCATCCAGCCCACGGGTCGATGGAGACTTCGCTTGGTTCGAGAGTGAGAGTTTCCCTCCCAGCAGCGGCAGATGTGTGAAGTTCTGGTACCACATGAACGGCCAGCATATTGGACTGCTGAATGTTATGTTGAGAACTCCAGGTTAGTGGGGAATCATTTTGAAAAAAATTTACCCTTTCCTGACAAATGTTACCCAGATAAACCTGGGAGGTAGCTGGTTCTAATCTCAGTCTGCCTCTCAATAGAGATAACCAAAAATGTGAAACTCTCAACATTTCTTAATAATGCATTCCCCGCCCTTTCATTTGAAGTTGAAATAGAACAGGGGCACTGTACTCAACCAAATTTTTATTCTTTTCTGCAGGTGGCGCTGACAGCAGCATCTGGCAACTAAGCGGTTCCCAAGGTAACCAGTGGCTGAGCGCCCAGGCACCCATCACCTCATCCGGCAACTACAAGATAGTATTTGAAGGTGTTGTTGCGTCTGGCTACCAGGGCGACATATCAGTGGATGATATCTCTTTCACCGAATCATCTTGTGGAAGTAAGTCCATTTCCTCTTCTATTCAATGTTGCTTTTTTAATTCAGTCCAACTACAGATGTATGATGTCAAATCACATAGCATTACATGTGTCTAAAGAGATGGTGCCTTTCGACCAGAGCTGTATGAAAGGCAGCCAACCCTGTAGACTAAGCTCTTACTCGAACTCGGCCTGATTCATTCAAATTAATTTGTTTTAATATCTCTTCCAGTCCAGCCTTCAGTAGCAACTCCACCGACTCCTACTGGACCCTCTACCACCCCTGCAGTCACCGCACCCACCGGTGCCACGCTAGACTGCAACTTTGAATCTGGCCTCTGCAATTGGCGCCAGGACGCTAAGGACGAATTCGACTGGACACGAAACAAGGGTCAGACAGCGTCAGGTGGAACTGGGCCTGGGTCAGATCACACTTCCGGCACTGCAGCCGGCTTTTACATCTATATCGAGACGTCAAGTCCAAGAGCAACCGGTGACCGTGCAGCCCTCATAAGTCCAACGGTCCAGCCTGGAACCAACCGTTACCGCTGCCTATCCTTCTGGTACCACATGAACGGTCAGCACGTTGACTCTTTGAAAGTCTACGTCCAGTTCGGTCTTGCTCTTCCCTCGCCAACATGGACCAAGTCAGGCACTCAGGGTAACCAGTGGCAACAAGCACAGATAGATATAGATGCTACTCGAGACTTCAATGTAAGTTGAATGGAATCAAAAACATATAAATGTTAATAAGGATGAACATTTCTCTAATACAACATCTACACATGCCGAAAATGGTACCATAAGCTAAGGCTAATGGAGTTCTTTCAGATGGTCAGGTTTTTACAGTTATTAACCCATCAGAAGTTAACTTCCCGTCCGTTCCATTTTCAGATCAGAATTGAAGGTACCCGAGGACAAAACTACCAGGGTGACATCGCCATTGACGACATCACCATGACAATCGGCCAGTGCAGCGGCAGCGCTACAGTCGGCCCATCACCGGGTCCGACTGTCAAGTGTGACTTCCAAACGCCAACGATCTGCGGCTTTACCAATGATCCTGGGGCGGACTTCTCATGGACCAGGTTGAGTGGGAGCACCGGCTCTCAAGGAACGGGCCCAACCAATGATCATACCTATGGAACAGCACAGGGTAGGTGTTGTCACCACTCAACATGCTCAAACACTTTACTGTTCTGTCCAGGCTTCATTTCTTTCTACAGAGGAGGTTGAGAACGTAATGATTCAGTCCTTCATATAAGGTAAACTACCTATCTTGCCCAATCCCAGTTGCCAATAACCCTTGCAAATGGGGCGGGGCCATTATGTTGACACCCTTTTCATCCGGTATCTGTAGCTTGTCCTTCGTAAGACCTCTCGATCGTCGTATTCTACTTCAGGTTTCTACATGTACATCGAGACATCCAGCCCAAGGTCCCAGGGAGAGAAGGCCAACCTCCTCTCCTCTACCTTCACTGCTTCCACCACGCAGAAGTGCCTGTCATTCTGGTACCACATGTATGGCACCAATACAGGCACCCTGAACGCCTATGTGGACCAGAACGGAGCACGGAACCAAGTGTGGTCAAAATCTGGTGAGGAAATTGAAATTGAAATTGAAAGTTCAGTTCTATGACAAGTGCTAAGAACTTGTATGTTTTTGTGTCTATTTACCACGTCAAAGATTAGGAAATCAGTGGATATTAAGAAATTATGAACATTCAGCTCAAATTACTTTTTTCACACCTAGGTAACCAAGGCAACCAGTGGACCGCTACCTCTGTTAACCTCGCTGCCTCGGCCCTTAGTGCGTCCTACCTGATTGTCTTTGAGGGCGTGGTCGGACAGGGGTTTCGTGGTGATATCTCCATTGATGACTTTGAGCTTAGTGATGGCCCATGTCAAAATAAAGGTACACATAGCCTAAGTATAAACTTTATCTCTCTACTCTGCAATATGTAACATAATGCCTTTGACACCAATAAGGCACAATAAATCCCTTGCTTTGATCACCCCTGAGTTGGTTCCTCTCTGGGGATGATCTGATCTTGGAAGACTTTCCCATTCTGCACAGAGAACGGTTCCTAAATACACTGATGACAGATCTTCAAGAAAATCTGTTACCATAGCATTGAGTTCCAATGTACCTTTTTCAGATTTCTGCAACTTCGAGTCTGGCTTTTGCAATTGGAACAATCTGCAGAGTGATGACTTCGACTGGGTGATCAGTAGTGGAACAGCTATGGGCTCATCGGGGCCATCTACGGACCATACCAACAACAACCAAAATAGTACGTATACTGCCATTGTGCCATTGCTGTGGAGAGGGACGCTGTGGCCAAAAAGAAGGGCTCAATTCTTTCTCTCTCTAGCCAAGGAGCTCTGGCCATCACTATGACCTGCGAGTTGTCACTCACCCTAACATTAAAGGATTGTCTAATTGTGTCTTTTGCAGGCAAATACCTTATCGCAGTCAACAGGCCAATGGGGGATCGAGCCCTCTTTGCATCAGGGAGCTTCAGCACCAAGAAGTGCGTACAATTCTGGTACCAGGTCTCTGGGAACACAGGCGGCACCCTCCGCGTCTGGCGCCAAGACAACAGTGACAATAGCCTCACACCGCTCTGGGAGATGAAGACTCAAGCGAACCGGTGGTCACAGGGACTAATTGAGGTATCGGGTTCGGGAAGTTTCAAGGTTGTTTTGGAGGCGACAATGGGAGCTAATGGTTACATTACAGTGGACGATGTTGGAGTTATTGATTCTGCTAACTGTGCCAGTAAGTTAAGACCCCTACTGAAAAGATTACTAAGGACTGGCCATGGGATGTCGTTATTTCCCAGAATGGCTGTTACTTCTTAGACTAACATCATTGACCAGGAACACAGAAGCAGCTCACTGCATCTATGTGTATGTCATGTTACCATTCTGTATGTTATTGCTATTGGGTTCCCTTGACACAAGAACTAGCACACCTAATGTGTTATAATTTTGACATGTCAGAAGCTAAAACTTGATCTTCTTGACAGGAACTCCGTCTAATTCTGTGCCGACTATCACCACCCCAGGACCGACCACAACGACATCAGCTACAACTCCTACTCGTCCAGCGACACCACAGCCAACGACAGCCCAACCCTGTAAGTATGATCCCTTTGACCAGACACTAGACACAACTACTTTAGCGTATTGAAGACCATCATCAAAGAAATTGACTAAAGTTCTTGCCCCAGTAGTGTTAAATTGAAACAGTATCATATACATGATTAAAGGAAGGAAACTTCCAAAGCGATAGCATCAGTCAATTCATGCCTACTTTCTTCTTCCAGCCAATGGTTTCGACTGTGACTTTGAACAGAATCTGTGTCAGTGGGCCCAGGACACCTCAGATGATTTCAACTGGAGCAGGAACCAGGGAGGCACTGGATCCAGTGGAACTGGACCAAATAGCGACCACACCACAGGATGTAAGTTATAGTCTGTGAAATGAGATAGGTTTTGCAACAATGAATTTTCATGAATGCCCAGTTAGAAATAATTGGCGCATACCTGCTGGTTCTGGGAGCCGCTGTATTCTGGTAGCTCTACATCTTTATCTTCGAATATGACAATATCCAAATCTGTGCACAGCTTAATTGGTCAACAAATTGAAAACTTCATTCTAAATTTTCAGTTGGTTGGTACGTGTACCTTGAGACCTCAAGCCCCATCACGACCGGTGAGAAGGCTCGACTCATCAGTCCATCAGTTAACATAGCAAACGGCCAGACAAAATGTCTTCGGTTTTGGTACCACATGTACGGCCAGCATGTCGATGAGCTAAATGTGTACTTCAAGCGGCAGGGCCAAACAGGCAATGGAGCAGTTCAGTGGAACATGGTTGGCACCCAGGGAGTCAACTGGCTACAGGGACAAGTCGATGTTAAGACAGCTGGAAACATAAAGGTGAGTAGACTCAGTCGAGTTATCCACGTTTCCTTCAAAAATGCCGTTCAAGTTATCACCAGAAATCTTAACAAATATAGGTACATGTACATGGGGTCATCTCAAAAACCTGATTAATCACCTTTCCGTTACCAGGTTATCTTTGAGGGTATACGCGGCCCTGGTTACCAAGGTGACATAGGCCTTGATGACATCTCCATCTCTGACGGCTCCTGCTTTGCCGGTGCCACGCCCAGCAACTGTACCTTTGACCTTGACCTTTGTGGCTATACGCAAGATACCACAGACAACTTTGATTGGACGAGACAGAATGCTGGTACCTCTAGTGCGGGTACTGGGCCTACAAATGACCACACCCTTGGAACAGCTCAAGGTAGGCAATAACTCCAGCACCATACGTCTGTCGAACGAAAATGCAAACTCAAAGCACGCCATAGTTTAAGCAGTCGGAAGAATGAGTCAGAGGTCATGGAACAGTGATATCTGGAAGCTCTGGTGAAAATTGTTCAGTAGTGTAATATCCGACAGTAACAGTGTAAAACCGGAACCAAATGACCTCATTCTACTAAATTCTTATGAGGCATTCCTTAAGAAAAGATTTGCATTCACAAAGTCTGGAATGATTTTGTCCTTCCTCCAGGTTATTACGTCTACATCGAGACCTCTCGTCCACGCCAGAAGGGAGACATAGCACGCCTGTTGTCGGCATCGATGACCCAAACCGCTGACAGTTGTCTTCAGTTCTACTACCACATGTACGGAAACAATATCGGCACACTGTATGTCTACCAGCGACAAAACAATAACAACGGTCAGGCTATCTGGAGTTTGGCAACAAACCAAGGAAATAGCTGGAAGATCGCTCAAGCAACCTTGAACTCTAGGAGGCCATACCAGGTGGTTTTCGAGGGCGTCATAGGTGATGTCATTACCGGCGATATTGCGTTAGATGATATCACAATCACACCCGGTGCTTGCCCACATCCTGGTGACTGCTCCTTTGAAAGTGGCCTCTGCACCTGGGCGAATGTACCAGCATCAGACAACAGTGATGACTTTGACTGGGTTCTCACAAATGGAGGCACTCCGTCAGGGGGCACGGGTCCTTCTACGGATCATACCTTGGGTACCCCTGCAGGTAAGACGAAGATAATTTTGCGGAGTTTGATATTGATTATATCCCTTAGGGCTGCATTAAGAGGCCCCTCCAAGTCCTACCTACCCTAAAAAATGTCATGGTTTATGAATGGCGTTTATGAGATTCGTTGCTTGTTCCTCTGACAATGTCATTGCTTCTCCCAACAGAAAGATCAAATGATTATGACAAAAACTGATCAATTCAAAGGGACCAGTTTTAAAAACTGATAAGCTCAGAAACTGTCTTTCACTACTTTAAATCCTCTTCCAGGTCAATATGTCTTCATCGAGTCCAGCACCCCGAGAACTCAAGGAGAGAAGGCCCGCTTCATCAGTCAGTTCTTCAACAGTAACACTGGGGCCTCCTGTATGAAGTTCTGGTACCACATGCTAGGAAATGGCATTGGTGCGGCAAGGATCATTAAGCAAGCCAACACGTCTGAAACCACGTTGTGGGAGCTGAGTGGGACTCAAGGTTCAAACTGGAACCAGGGACAGGTTGCAATTCCAGCAGGAGCTGCATACAATGTGAGTGATTGCATTGATAACAGTTCTTGAAATATCAGCCAATGATACAGTGCAAATAAGAGACACTGGCTGATAGCTTTGGTCTGGGGTCTATGTAAACATTGCTACACCTTGCAACTAAAGGTATGATTTATCTTTTTTGGTTGACTCTGGATATAAATTTGATGATATGATAGATGTTGGTATTTAATGTCATGTCAATATTTCAGGTACTTTTCGAAGGTGTTGTCGGAAATAATTACCAAGGAGACATCTCGGTTGATGACATTCAATTCACTACCGGGACATGCCCAACCAGACCAGCTAAAGCAGCGCCCCCAGGTGTTATCACAACAACTCAAGCAACCACACCCGCAGTATCAACTGTTCCTCCAACGTCTGTTGTCGGTGCCTTCGACTGCAACTTCGAGACAAATCTGTGTGGGTGGACGAACTCCGCTGGCGATGATTTTGATTGGACGAGACAGCAGGGTTCAACGGGAACGACGAATACTGGGCCTAGCAAGGATCATACCACAGGAAGTAAGCAAGACTTTCTGCTTGAAATGATCCGTTAACTGTTTCTTGCAATTCTCATTTGAAACTGCAGGCAGTTGATGACATTGTGATCATTTTCAAAAACGTGTTTTTCAGGTGGTTTCTATGTTTTCATTGAAACCTCTGCCCCCCGCTCTCCTGGTGAGAAAGCATGGTTGGAGAGCCCAGTGACAACTCCTACCTCAACGTCTTGTCTCCGATTCTGGTATCACATGCACGGAGACCATATTGATAGTTTGAACATCTACATGAAAACTACACCAAACCTGGGTACACCAACGTGGACTCGTAAGGGTACGCAAGGTAACCAATGGAACCAGGGTGAGATGGAGATAGCTACCACTGCTCAGTACTCAGTAAGTATGCATATTAACACGTTAACAGCAAGGTCCACGGAGACCAAAACTCCCTCATCCAACTGGTCATCCTTGCGGTAAAGTCTTCATAGTTAATACAGGACGAAAGCCACCTTCTTACAGCAAGATGATATCAAGTGTGTTTTTTAAAAATCCTGGTTAAATCTTACAGATCTGTTGACTAGTGTTATTGTTTATCTTCCAGGTTGTATTCGAAGGTGTACGAGGGACCAGTTTCAGGGGTGACATTGCCATTGATGACATCACGATGACAAGCGGACCATGTACAGCCACGCCAGTCTCTGGGACATGTACCTTTGAAGATGCGACACTATGCGGTTACACCCAGGACACGACTGATCAGTTTGACTGGACATACCAGAGTGGTAGTACAGCTTCTGCAAATACTGGACCAAGCAGCGACCATACTCTTGGAACAGCAGCTGGTGAGTTTGACGTGTGCAAGTCACTTAACCATTTGCTTTAGAGACTAGGCAGGCTTTTTTGTCTTACTCGCCATACTAGATCCATTCTAATGATGCATTTCTCCCATCATCCAGGTCACTACCTCTTCACAGAGACCTCCAGCCCACGTGTCCAGGGTGACATGGCCAGGATTGTGTCCCCGGATTACACACCAGTCTCCGGGCAGACGTGCCTCTCGTTCTTCTACCACATGTACGGCCGGGATAGTGGAACTTTGAATGTCAAGGTGGGTTGAACTACAGAATTCCAAGCAATACAATCAAGTCTCATGTCGAAGTTGGGATATTGAACAGTATTGTCTGTTTTAACTTGCCAAATTGTTTTGGAACGAAATTGAAAAAAGCCTGTTCCGGTGGAATTGATTTGGTTATGAAGAAAACCTGGGCTGCCAAATTTCGTTTGTTCGTGTTCTGTGGTTGAAAGAGAGCCTTTTTGTTTTGCAGTCTCAAAAGAATGGGCAACTGAGTGTTGCATTGTGGAGTAAAAGTGGTAACCAAGGCAACACATGGGTACGGGGTCAGGTATCTCTTTCCGCTACTGTTTCGTTCAGAGTCGTCTTTGAGGGAATCCGAGGCCCAAGCTACTTAGGCGATATCGCAATTGATGATGTCACGTTTACCGACGGCGCCTGCCCCCTCCCTGGAAACTGCGACTTTGAGAAGGATCTGTGTACTTGGTCGAATGTCCTGACGGGCGATGACTTTGACTGGATTGAGGGTCAGGGTAGCACCCAAAGCGGTGGCACTGGACCGACTGTCGATCACACACTAGGAAACACGCAAGGTTGGTCATTGTTTTCTTTTAAAGATCTACCCTTTCAGGTTAAGAGAGGAAATCAGAAATTGAACCTTCGGCAAGAATCATAAAACATCAAACCTTGAAATGTTTCCATCCCTTCAATGTTTACACCATGTTTTACAGATAACTGCAGAAATGTATGAATGCAAAACGAAAATTAATCTTTGTTGCCTTTGCATTTCAGGGAAATACCAATACATCGAGGCCTCTGGTCAAAGACAACCTGGCGACAAGGCTTGGTTGAAAAGTGAAACTTTCGGCCCAACATCATCTGGTGGACGTTGTTTTAACTTCTGGTACCATATGAACGGCCGAGACGTAGCCAACATGACTGTATATATCATGGATGCTGCAGGTGCGCTGACGCCATACTGGACGATGAGTGGCGATAAAGGCAACCAATGGTTGAGTGGGAAATTAGGAATTAGAATGACAACGCAATACACAGTAAGTTTTATGAGATCTTTCTTTTCATTGGCATATCATGGCTGAAGAGTACGATACCGTACAAGCTAGTCACAACTGAATTTGAGCAACAAGGTGTATGTTTAACGACTCTTCCAGTACTGGAGAGATAATCTGCTCGAGTTTCATTCTGTAACAAATTCCCTTAATAATGACTTTTTCAACAACTAAACCTTTCACGTGGCTTTTTCTCTGTTCCCTTTAAGGTTTACATTGAAGCAGTTCGTGGAACCTCGTATCAAGGAGACATAGCCATTGATGACTTGTCCTTCACAGATTCTTTTTGCAACGGTAAGTAAGGTTTAAAGTTATGTTTAGAAAACGAATTCCTCCAAGAATCAAGAAACCCAAATCATAAAACCTTTTGAACTTGATGAGTCTAAAGATCGGTTCAACATCTTAAGAACCATCATCCTGCCATAGATGGCCTTTGGTTTGTTTCTTAAAAGTACTCGCGCAAATATTGAGTTTATCGTCGGAGCAACGCCTGTGAGCGATTATCATTGTTATTAGTCATTTTTATCCTCTTCTCTAGTATTCCCAAGCAATGCCAGCCCCGGGTCCGCTGGAACCACCTCACAACCAGTCGCCACGACAACTGCTGGACCAACTCGAGGTGAGGATATTCATTCAGATTTAAATAATTGGCTCATCATTTTGTGAAAGTGCCAATTGAAATATTGAGTTAGTTGAAAATGATTTCACTGAAGAAACTTGTTACTTTGAGATGTGACGAGCAGATCTACAAAAGTTGAAAAATTGGGTAATTTTAACGCTTCTTTCTCTTTTCCAGCACCAGGTTCATTTAGTTGTAACTTCGAAGTCGACAATTGTGGCTGGACCCAGGATCGGACAGATGACTTTGATTGGTCAAGAGTATCTGGGCAGACGTCATCTTTTGGCACCGGTCCAAGTTTTGATCACACAACTGGATGTGAGTAGATTTTAGCTCCGATTCGTTGTTTCTTTTCATCACAAGATATAACATTAACCAGCTGGGGGTCAAATTTGTCATCTTCAGATGACTTGTATGAATAATTAGGAGACTGGGACGTGTTTTCATCGTACTTGTCTGATGTTTCATATATTCACCTCTTCAGCGGGATGGTACATGTTTATCGAGACCTCCAGTCCTCGTGTCCAAGGCGAGAAGGCCCGCTACATCAGTCCTGCCGTTAGTCCAAACGGACCGAAGTGTCTTGAGTTCTACTACCACATGTATGGCCCTCACGTCGATACTCTGAACGTTTATGTCAAGACGTCACAGGCTCTTAACACTCCAGTTTGGACCAAGACAGGAACGCAGGGAGACATGTGGAATCTTGCTACAGTCCAGATTACTGCTACAAATAACTATAATGTAAGTAGTTTAGAGTGTGTCACATTCCGTGGAGAAGCCTGATATACCGTGTCACCGTGAACGAGCCGGTTGAGTTGTATCAGTTACACATAGGACATGATGATCCTATTGACAATTTCATTGCAGGTCGTGTTTGAAGGTGTACGAGGCATGAACTATCAAGGTGACATTGCCATTGATGACGTCACAATCGTTGATGGACTCTGCTCCTCCGTGGGCCCCACACCATCGGGAGAACTAGACCGTTGTTCTTTTGAAGATGTAGCTATCTGTGGGTTCAACCAATATACAGGTGACGTGTTCGACTGGACCAGAGGAAGCGGATCTACCACCTCGGCTAACACGGGACCAGCATCGGACCACACTTATGGCACTGACAAGGGTAAGGCTATGGATTGCATCAACAGGGTATCTCAGGCCATGTTGTAGTTACCTGGAGTTCTTACTGGTTCCATGATCTGACAAAAGCTTTTTCCTAACCTCATGATCAAGCTCTTATCAATTGTAGAAATTCTGCAGCAAGGAAATGTTAGCTTCATCAGACTAATTCATTGCGCTTGTACAACAATTTTTTCAATTCAATGTTACCATCTAAATTTCAGGGTTCTACCTGTTCATCGAGACGTCATCGCCCAGAACTCAAGGTGACAGCGCCATCATCAACACCAAATCCTACACCCCGACAGCCGCTGGTGACCATTGCTTAGAGTTCTGGTACCACATGTACGGCCGCGACACGGGGACATTGATAGTGGTTCAGGCATTATCTGGCAGTCAGGTTACATTGGTTACACTGACAGGTAAACTTTTATTTTTTGACATGACAATGAACGTGTTTTTGTGCATCCCTGGCCCAAGGGCCAAATCTGCCCCAACATGGACAGCCTGATCCAATATTGCATATTGATCACAGCAATATTACTATCTTGATTTCTTGAGATGCATTATATAAAATAACCGTTCAGCGGGCAAAGATTGTAATATATCAGAGCATTAGTTGTCTTTTAAAGTCATCCTATTGTAGCAAAATCACATAAGATATGCAAACGTCATATTTCTGTATCAATTTCAGGAAACAAGGGCAACAGTTGGAAGAGAGCTCAGGTGACCTTCAAGGCCTCTCAGGGTCAGTCATTCAACATCCAGTTCCAGGCGTCGGTGGGACCAAGTTACCTTGGAGACATTGCTATTGATGATTACAGGTTGACTGTCGGAGCTTGTGGTTCATCAGGTTAGTAAAGAAACCCAAAAATCCTCTTGCTAAATCCATCAACAGAAAGGCACCATGGTCTTGTGGATAAGTGCCCGGCAAACAACATGTCAGTAATAATTGTGCCAGACTGCAGCAACACATCTTTTAAGTGACATGTAAAACAAAGATTCCTTGTACCTGGCGCCTATGCCAGGCAAGCAAAAGTCCCAACCACGGCCAAACACTGAGTAACTCCAATAGCTCACAGTATAAGTGCGGCAGCAGCTCCAAGTTAAAACTGAGTAGACCTTACATAAAGCACCTTTTCCAATCTCTCTAGCTGTTCCTGGTAACTGCGACTTTGAAAAGGACCTGTGCACCTGGACCAACAGCCTAACTGGTGATGACTTCGACTGGACCTTGGGAAGTGGGAAAACTGGCAGCACTGGTACTGGACCAACAGTGGACCATACTCTAGGAAACAGCAATGGTAGGTCCGATTTCTTATCGTTTCTTGTGGCTGAGATTGTGTTGCCATTGTCGAATTAGTCCGTTGTCGACAAGAATGATCGATCACAGGATAACAAAAAAACGTTTGTCACGTCCCAGGTTCAACTTCTGTTCAGAGAGATTACTGATGTGATTGGGTACATCTGACAGAATGACACATTTCCTACTGACTACTGCTCCTTAAATGCCTGAGGATCCGGCGGACCTAAGGTGTTCGGGAACCACTGTAGCTCTCGGCAGTATTGCATGCCCAAGAAGATCCAGCTTCAGCCGTCCAGATAAGATGAGGTGTTCTGAGGTTGCTCCAGTCCTTGATTTACCTGAATCTATTTCTTTTAGGTTCCTATGTCTTCATCGAGGCCTCCAATCCTCGCTCTCCTGGCGACCGCGCCCTTCTAACCAGTGACATCTTCCCAGCCGCTACACCGCGCTGCATGGAATTCTGGTACCACATGTACGGACAGGAGATCGGGACATTGAGAGTGCATGTCAAGTCACAGAATGGTTCTCCAAGCCCTGTGTGGGAGGTGGTCGGGAACAAGGGAGATGCGTGGAGGCAGGGTAGGGTCCCTGTCTCAAGCCCTGACAGTAACCCCTTCCAGGTGAGTACTGTTAATCAGGAAGTCAATCCCTTGAAAAAAAATACGACTCATCATTATGTGCAGTTACGAGGCACTGGGCATCAAGCTGTTACCAGTTAAATTGTTTTGTGTTAGTGTTATCAGGGGATCAAAAGAATGAAGAGGACTCCGTTAAACCCATTTCTCATCTGCAGATGGGCATATGAGGTGGTCCTTTGTTGAAAAGGGAGGGTAGAAAATGTAAAATTGATGTTTGAAATTGACTGGTTAGCACCCGTATCTCAAATCTTAATCCTGCTATAGGTGTTGCTCGAGGCTGTGCGTGGAAATGGTTACCGCGGAGACATCGCTGTTGATGACATCACATACACCGATGGTTCAGGAGCGTGCCAACTGATGCCGGCCTATGCCACACCGACTACAACATCTGCGCCAGGTAGTACAGCCGTACCTACTGGTGCGCCTGTCCGTAAGTACTTTTATCGAAAGTCGAAAAACATATATCAAGCCTATATGGTAGTGTTGGCCTAATCTTTAAGTTTCCTTGAATATTTAAGTGTGCTGGAATCCTACGATACAGATAAGGTTGAATTTACAATACTGCGTTGTATAAACACTCATAGATGATTATGAACAGATCATCTAGAAACTTTTAAAAATCTAAAAATTCACTTGGTCGAACCAACATCTTTTGATCTGTTCTTCAGCTGCTAATTTCAACTGCGACTTTGAAACTGATGTTTGCGGCTGGACACAGGATCCTACGGATGACTTTGATTGGACGAGACTGCAGGGTTCCACTGGCTCTGCCACGACGGGTCCCTCTTTTGATCACACGACTGGAAGTAAGTTGGCCTGCTCAAATAGCACTCCACCCTCATGACGTAACAATCACGGGCTACCCACGGATCTCGACAAAGTTTTGCATTGTGCGATAGAGATGCGACATCAAATTTTTCTTGACATCATTTTGACATACTCTCTGAGCATATTCTAGCCTGAATGCGGAGTTCTATCAAGGCAATATCAGATATGCAACTCTGCAAATCTACTTGATCCACAAAATGTCCTGTGTGTTTCTCAAACCTGTCACCCTGTCATCATACTTCTCAATTATTTTCTTTTCAGGTGGCTTCTACATGTACATTGAAGTCTCCTCTGTGCCGATCGGAGACAAGGCCAGGCTCCTCAGCCCCCAGATCGACGGCAGTGGACCCTACTGCCTGACCCTCTGGTACCACATGTACGGCTCTACCGTCGACACCTTGAGCATATACTTTGCCAGCGGGCCTAATGTCGGTCAGGCGCTGTGGACCAAGACCGGGACCCAGGGGAATAAGTGGATGCAGGCATCGATTCAGTATACACCCATCATTGGGCAAGCTGTAGATAAGGTTGTGATTGAAGCCATCTCAGGTCGAACCTTCGAAGGTGACATTGCTGTTGATGACATCAGCATGGTGCCCGGATCCTGTGCCGGCCCAAGCGTCCCCACCCCGACTGTTGACTGCGACTTTGAACAAGGCCTCTGTGGCTATATCCAGGATACAGCTGATGTCTTTGATTGGACAAGACAGGCTTCGGCTACTGGATCATCAGGAACGGGACCGACAGCTGATCATACGTATGGTACCGCTCTTGGTATGTTGAATATTCTTTTCATGTCTTCTACTATTCCTGTCAGATTCAGCACGATGAGTCCTCGGATTGCCTACTCAGAGAAACTGATTCCCGTAAGTCTGAGAGATGAATCTGGAAATCGAGATATAAGCTTAATGGGTCCTTAGTCAGTTAGGCAATGCGCTGAACGATCCTAACTATGCCGCTCTGCATTTCTGGAGGCAAACAAAGATTACAAAACTTCACTAAACATAGTTGTTGTATATTATTTTTCAGGTAACTACATCTATATTGAGGCATCCTCCCCAAGAACCACCGGCGACAATGCAAAGATCTTCACCCCGCTCATCGCCACATCAGCAGCTGGCAACTGCCTCCAGTTTTACTACCACATGCTCGGGGTGCAAATCGGGACCCTTAACATCTACACAATGGGCGGCCTCGCGGCACCAACACAACCAATCTGGTCCAAATCAGGTGACCAAGGCAACCAGTGGATTCTGGCTTCCGTCGATCTCCCGCTGAATACTCAGTTCGAGGCTGTGTTTGAGGGAATTGTTGGGACGGGCTACCAGGGAGACATATCTATTGACGACGTCAAGCTCCTTAACAGACCATGTGCAGTACCAGGTAGGGACCTTTCCTAACTCTTCTCATTCTCAATAGGCCTAGCTGATGTTGTCGAAGGAGACCATTAGTCCAAGGCCAATGCATGTGTTCCGAGATTTTTATCTGGTAGTGAGAGGTTACTCGCTATGAAAGCTGGTAGTGTTTTTATTATGTTTCGAGTTAGATATTGTTCTGTGTATGAACACATCCGTACGTTTTATCGCATGCACTAACCTGCACTTTGCTTCATTGGCTTCAGCTGTACTGATGCCTTCTTTTGCGTGAAGAAATAAAGGGGTGTTGATACAACTGGTGTTTCATGAAGGCTTCTCACCGGTAGTGTTGGATTGTGTTGGCCCGCGTTAATTCATCTATACCTCTGCATTGATCAGCTGTACCGATGCCTTCTTTTGAATATGAAGCAAGAAGTCATTTGAATAGCTGGCCAATTCTGAGGAAAGACTGCTTTGACTTAAGATTATATGCAATTCCTTTTTAAGATTTGAATAATATCAGATGGCTTCTTCGTTTATCCGCGATCTCTACTACCATCAGTCCCCTGCATCAATCAGCTGTGCTGATGCCTTCTTTGAAAATAGATATCAAGAAGTCATTTGAAGAGCTGGTTGATTTAGGGGCAAAGCGGTATGCTTTTATACTTTCTGAGCAATCTGTGGAGCAACTGCTATACCTTCTGAATTCGTCAGCTGTGCTTGATGCCTTCTTTACTATATTGTATAAGAAGTCATTGAAAGAGCTGACCAGCTCTGAGGTAATTACATGTTTCCGCTTGCTTTTTAAGCCAGCCATTCTCACCAGCTTCCGCTTGCTTATTCAGCTAACCATTCTCATGAGCTTCTGCTTGCTTCTTCAGCAAGCCATTGTCACCAGCTTCCACTTGCTTCTTCAGCCAACCAACCTCACTTTGCCACACTGCATTTGGCAACCTCTGCATTGGTCAGCTGTCCCGATGCCTTCTTCTCGAGTAAAAAAGAAGTCACTTGAAGAGCTGACCAATTCGGGGACAATTTCAGTGCTTGAGTTTGCTTTTTTGGCTCACACATTGGCAACAAACTTATGATGTGTAGCTTTCTTTGCCAGTTCGGCCTACATACCCTATTGATCCACCAGCTAGCCCTTGCGTTGGTCAGCTGTACTGATGCCTTCTTGTTAAGATGTATTAAGGAGTCATTTGAATAGCTGAGCAGTTCTTGGGAGAATCCGAGCTTCAGCTTGCAGTATTTTCCTTCTGCTTATTTGACTGCCTCTTTTGCTTCAATACAGTACAGGAATGTAACTTTGCAAGATTTTGTCTCAAAGCTTATGCTCATTTGTTCTTAACCCTCGCATTGGTCAGCTGTACCAATGCCTTCTTTTGTTATTCAACAAGAAGTCATTTGAAGTGCTGGCTAGTGCTTGGGAGAATCGATTGCTTCTGCTCTCAGATCTTGTGATGTTGTATTTTCGGCCTCCTTAGCTTGCACTCTCTTTGCTCTTAATCATGTATCACTTGCCCTTGTGTTGGTCAGCTGTACTGATGCCTTCTTCTGATGATGTTACAAGAAATCGTTTGAAAAGCTGGCCAATTCTTGGGAAAATGCAACACCTCTGCTTGCTTATTGACTAAGAAAGTAGCTTAACCAATATTTTGCATTCATGTTCTATAACTTACACCTTTTACCCCTTGCATTGGTCAGCTGTACTGATGCCTTCTTCTTCTAATGTAACAAGAAGTTATTAGAGAAGCTGGCCGATTCTAGGGAAAGACACTGCTTCAGCCAAAATTTCTGTTGTGCTGCCTCTCTCTGGTCCATTCATTTTGCTTATGCCTGATTGTATTGTTGTGTCGAGTAAGTTAGCCTTTGTATTATTTTAATCACTGCCAAGCTGTATCTCTTGAATTGGTCAGCTGTGCTGATGCCTTCTTTTTATGATTAAATGAGGAGTCATTCGAAGAGCTGGTCAATTTGGGGGGAAACTCTTTACTCAGCAACTTTCAATGTGCTTTCTTGGATCCTCATTCCTTCTCTGTTACAGCTGAAGTGTCCCCTGCGCACCAAATACTTATCAAATGTATCCCATGCAGTGGTCAGCTGTACTGATGCCTTCTTTTCTCAATGTATTAAGAAGTCATTTGAATAGTTGATCACTTCTTGGGAAAGTTCCATGCTTTGACTTGCGGTGCTTTTTCATGTTGTGAAATGCTCTTCCTGTGCTATTATGCCTCAAGTCATGTTACCATTGGCCTCTGCATTTGTCAGCTGTACCGATGCCTTCTTCTCATAGATGACAAAGAAGTCATTCGAAGGGCTGACCAATTCAGGGGCAGTCACATCCTAGGCTGCGTGTCCGTAGACGTTTCCCTCGTCGGCTTGTGTCAATTCTGTCAATTCTGGAGAGAGGGAAATGTGTTTTGTGGCAGAATGCTTAGGAACACGTTTAACTCTTATTGTAACTGTTGCACCTCTGCTTTGGTCAGCTGTGCTGATGCCTTCCTGCTCATCTCACAGGAAGGCTGTTGGAACAGGCTGGCCATTTCTGGGGAAATGTCAAGGAAAAACAAATCAAGCAGTACATATTGATATCCCCGAGAAACTTTCACTCCTCAGCAGTTCAGCTGTGACGATGCCTTCTTAGGTCATAAGCAGCCATTGTTGTAGTTGGTCTTCAGAGGGGTAGTTGAAGGATTTGAACAGAGCCAGTAAATAAGAAACGGAGCAGGTCATGCCTGAGCATGCTGAAAAGAAGATGAGTGCCAACCTTGGAAAGACTGCTGATGTTGCCTGAATTGGAGTCCCGATTCAGCAATGCCTCCTAATAGTTCAGCTGTACCAAGCCTTCTTTTAGAAGACGAAGAGAGAGGTCATGGTTCACACCTGAACTATTGAGATGCCAATACACCACATCCTACTTGCCGGATTGACAGACCTCGGCCTCTGAACATGTCAGCTGTACCGATGCCTTCTTTACAAATGAAATAAGAAGTCCTTTGAACAGTTGACTTGTCTGGGTCGCATTTGCACCGCTTTTTCATCATATGCTTTATCTCTGCTTCCACTGTCCCCTACTGTGAACTACTAGCGGATTTAGGGTGTGTTATGAGCATTTCGTGACCCCTCCTCTTCTCATTCCTTGATTTGCCACTGAACTAGTCAGCTGTACCGATGCCTTCTTTGCAAGTATTGATATAGGAAGTCTTTTGAACAGTTGGCTGGTTTGGAGGCAGTTTTCACCTAATCTGTTTTTTTGTGGCGTGACTCAGTTATAAGCACGTCAAATGACATGACATGCTATGAATTAATGGTACCTTAATATGTCATCAGCCTTGTTTTCTGTATTTCCAAACTGGTCAGCTGTGCTGATGCCTTCCTTTGCATGTGATAAGGAAGTCAGTTGAACAGCAAACTTGTTTGGAGAGAATAATCAACTTTCAGGATGGATGGATTCTGATGCCTACATGTATTTGCCAAAGTAGTGGTCAGCTGTCCCGATGCCTTCTTTTGAAACTAACCAAAGAGGTCACTTGACTGCTGGCCAGTGCTTTGGCTGAAACGACTTGGCTAAGTGGCAGTATTCTTTATTGCTATAATATCATCTTAGAAGAAATCTCGAGGAGACTATTGTTTCTCGCTTCACAGTAGCATATCACGGATTTCAAAGGTGTTCAAGTTGAGGTTTGTTGGGGATGTAGAATACTTAGTAAGAACTTACCCCTTTAGAAATATCTTGATTAGCTAGTATCAGTTTCATGTGTCTGTCTTTCAATGGTGAACCTAACCAGAAGCCGCTTTTGCAACATCAAGCAATCATAATAGTCACTGTACCACTTCACATTTTCTAGGTGACTGTGACTTTGAAAATGGCCTCTGTGGCTGGAGCAACATCGCCGGCGATGACTTTGACTGGCAACAAGGCAAGGGACTCACAGCGAGCCAGTTCACTGGCCCGACAATCGACCATACCTTAGGCACGGCCAATGGCACTTACATGTTCATTGAGACGTCCGCACCAAGAGTACAGGGTGACAAGGCATGGCTGCAATCGCAGCTGATGTCGGCCACGCCCAGCAATGGCCGCTGCTTGCACTTCTGGTACCACATGTATGGCTCTGCAATCGGGAGACTACAAGTCATTTTGAAACAGGTAACTTAACTTTAATAAAGTTCTCTCATCACAAGCTGCTGGAAGAGTTCTGTAGGCATTTTTGTCCTTTCCATTTGGCCTGTTGCCATACTTGAATAAGACAGTCCAACAATTTCATGTCTCTTGCATCTCTCGAATGTCCTGAGATGACGTATTTTGTTGCAACTCAATCTCAAGATCCACCCAAAAGTTTTAGAACTTGAAAACCTATTGACGTGACCATTCATTAGAAAGCTCTGGATGAGCACTTCCTGCCGGTGCATTGATTTTATTGGGGATAATCTACATATTTTCCCTTGATAATTCCAGGGTTCTTCCAACACCACCATCTGGATCCTTGGAACTGAGAAGGGAAACCAATGGAACTCAGCCCAAGTGACTGTCACCAGTACCACTGACTTCAGACTCCTCATTGAGGGGATGCGTGGAGCTGGATTCCAAGGCGACATTGCGATCGATGATGTTTATTTTACCAGTGGGTCTTGCACGCGTAAGTGATATGATAATTTCCATGAGAGTTGACTGTAACTGTAACTAGAATGGCGTCAATGATCACCCTAAAATCAAGTGTGTATTTTCTGAAGATATTGTTTTGTTTGCAGTCCAACCAAGCGATGCCAGTCCACAGACAACTGCAACCACCCCAGGGGCCGTCACTACGACAGTCGGGCCTACCCAACCCGCCTCACCCTATGACTGCAACTTTGAACAAGGCCTATGCACCTGGAACAATGCACAGGATGATGAGTTTGACTGGACAAGGAACCAGGGTGTGACAGGTTCTCAGAGCACTGGGCCATCAGTTGATCACACCACTGGCACAGGTAGGCCTAATTCAGAAATCAGAAATCGTTGTTGCATCTGATACTGCAATTCTGTCATCTACGTAGGCACTTTGAGACAAAACTGAAGAGATAATCAGTTACCAATAATTGGTTCACAAAGTTCGCTCCTGGTAACTTGAAAGTAGAAGGCACAGAGAAGAAAATCTGGCTGGGATATAGCCCCAAGAACCTAGAAATCTTACAGGCTGTGAAGGTTTCCTTTAGCACCGCATCGGTGGTGCGATAGATACAATACACTGGACCATGATCTCTCATTTACCGATGAGCTTGCCCTCTAAAGATTGGTATTTGTGAAGAAGGAAACTAGCCCCCGGACACTTCAGTCACATCTTTGCTAGTCGTTCTAAAGTTAGTCATATTTTTGTGGTTTCAGCCCAGGGTTATTACCTGTTTATCGAGACCTCCCTCCCACGGGTAGCAGACGATAAGGCCAGATTAGAGAGCGCTCAGATCACGGCCAAGCAGCTACGATGCCTGTCCTTCTGGTACCACATGTATGGTCCTCATGTCAACACTCTAAACGTCCGCCTCAGGTTAGTCAGATATTTGAAGATTCTTATCAAGTGTTTCTGGGGTAAATTTGTGCATCCTGACAAATGCTAACCTTGTGCGGCTGCCGACTCATTCTAGCTACATGTACATTCCTGACAAAAGTTTTGAAATAAAACGCCTTGTTCATTTTTTGTCTCATAGGTCAAATGGACGGTTAAGCAATGCAATCTGGACCAAGATTGGGACTCTGGATGATGTATGGTACAAGGGAACGGTTGACTTAGACCAGGACCCACCATACCAGATCATCTTTGAGGGTGTCCGTGGCACAAGCTGGCAAGGAGATATCGCCATTGACGACATTAAGGTCGCAGTCGGACCCTGTCAGAGTACATCGGTTTGCACCTTCGAAGATGACAGCTTGTGTGGCTACACCCAAGACCCGAGTGATGACTTTGACTGGAGTCGTGACCGCGGCAATACTGGATCCAGTGGTACTGGACCAACCACTGATCACACCACGGGGGCAGCCCAAGGTAAGGATCTTACTTTTTACGGGCCACTCATGATATTAGAAGATTATGAGAACGTTCCTTCTTGTACGCAATTTCGCATTTGGTATCTATGCTGGACATCCATAAGCATTTAAAATCCAGTTTACAGAAATCTTCAACATCTTCTTTGACTCTTCTAGGTTATTACATGTACATTGAAGCCTCAGCACCACGTAACCAAGGTGATCTTGCACGCCTAGTCAGCCCAGTCCAGCAATCCACCCGAGGCTCCTGCCTGAAGTTCTGGTACCACATGTATGGCCTCCACATCGGAACTCTCTCCGTGTACTCGAAGAGCGGCAATGTGTTGGGCAATACTCTGTGGACCAAGTCAGCAGACCAGGGCGACCAATGGAATCAAGCTTTTGTGGACGTTACTGCTTCTGCTACTTGGCAGGTAGGTTGTGTTCATTTCTGTTTTGAGTAATATGGTTTATTTCATGCTTTGTTTGCTGTTGTATCTGGTGCTAGCAGATGGCACAGTAACTTTCATTGAGTGATGCGGATATTGTTCCTGCCTGCGTATCCTCACCAATATCAATCTGGTTTCAAAGATTTATGAAGAATCACCGCAACTCATAAACTAAACTCATATTCCAGGCTGTTTTTGAGGGATCAATCGGTTCAAGTTATCAGGGTGATATTGCCATTGACGACATCGAGATTGCAGCGGGAAGTTGCCCGACACCTGGCGACTGTGACTTTGAAACAGACACTTGCCTCTGGAAGAATACCCTATACGGTGATGATTTTGATTGGCTGAGAGGTCAAGGGAACACGGGCAGTAGCTTCACTGGACCAAGTGTCGATCATACAGTCGGCACTCCTACTGGTTGGTACAGTTATATTTTGTGGGACAGATTGTTGGAGTTTGGTCATGCCTTACCCTGGCCTCAACTTTCCTTACATTTAGCATGTTTAGGAACAATAGACCCAATACCGCAATCCAGTTTCTCTCTGACCGGAGCATAGGTCAGCCACAAGTTTTGCTTGTTGTATCATGCCAATTATCTTGAAGTCATCCCATTGGAAACCTCAGGATAAACCCATAACTACCTCTTCGTTCCAAATCTGGCTGTGCATTTATCGTAAATCAGGATACATTTTCACGAGGTCTTGATCTAGAATTTCTCCGGTAATATCTGAAAATTCTTCATTTCAGGCTTCTACATGTTCCTGGAGACGTCTGCTCCAAGAGTTCAGGGCGAAACCGCCCGCCTCTTCAGTCAAGTCTTCCCACCGACTGGTGCCAAGAAGATGTGTGTGTCATTCTGGTACCATATGTATGGAGTTGGCATTGGTAGGTGACCATTCTCGATGTTTATGAGGACCTCTTGCATACTGTTACTGCCAATAATAATAATGATACTCCACCATGATTTGAAGTGTGCATTAAATTGATGTCAGAACTTGCATTTGTTCATAGGAGAAGGACCTATATACTGTTAAATGCATATTACTGTTTCTTCATCAGAATATATTCCTTCAAAAGAACAAGCTTGATATCAATCTTATAAAAAACTGATCTTTTTACAGGCTCACTTACTGTTATGCAAATTGTAAATAACAACACTGAGATGGCCGTTTGGAAACAGACTGGTGACCTTGGAGACCAATGGCTTGATGGACAGGTGTCAGTTAGAAGCAGGGACCAATACCAGATTGTGTTCATTGGTGAACGGGGAACCAATTACCTGGGCGATATTGCTGTTGACGACATTGTGGTCACGGCATCAGATTGTGCAAGTGAGTAGAGCAGTTTCTCAAAAGCTTATCGAATAGTCATATAGATTGTGATGATGCTAACGATTCTAATCCTGGCCAACAACAGAGTCACCAGGCCAATAAACCTGGTACCAAACCGCAGTGGCATGCAAATATTCTCAGCCAGTCTTTGAGATTGGAATACTCCCTGAAGAATAATGGATACTTCCTCAAAGTGCAGAGTGAGCGCCTAAGAAGAAGAAAAAGAAGATTGATTATAATCTAATACTCCCTGAAGAATTAGGGATACCTCCTCAAAGTGCAGAGTGAGCGCCTAAGAAGAAGAAAAAGAAGATTGATTATAATCTAATACTCCCTGAAGAATAAGGGATACCTCCTCAAAGTGCAGAGTGAGCGCCTAAGAAGAAGAAAAAGAAGATTGATTATAATCTAATACTCCCTGAAGAATAAGGGATACCTCCTCAAAGTGCAGAGTGAGCGCCTAAGAAGAAGAAGAAGAAGATTGATTATAATCTAACAATGTTCTTGATTTTTACAGTCAAACCAACCAGTGCTAACCCACTAGGCCAGACAACACAATCGCCAGTGGTAACAACGAAAGGTCCAGATACGACACCTTGGGGTAAGATCTTTTACCATTTACACTAGAAAGAGATCTTCAGGGTCTGTAAATTCAGCCGTTTCACCCGGACATATCAACATCATGTGCTAGAAAATGCTGAGATAATGGAATGAGCTATTTGTGTTGGATGTAATCATGGTCGCAGCAACAAAAATCACTTGTTTGTGGGCCGGTGCTTAACTCATAACGTCTCACTTGTTTTCCTTGCAGTTACTAATTCAGTGTGGGACTGCGACTTTGAGAAGGATACCTGTAACTGGGCCCAGGTGACCAGCGATGACTTTGACTGGACAAGAGCCCAGGGCCCCACGGGTACCACGGCTACTGGACCAACCAATGATCATACATTCGGAACCTGTAAGCGGTTTGACATGGATAGAATTTTTGAGAAATCTAGATGAAGTGGCTTTTCTCTTTAAATTTTGAGTGATGCGGAAACTCACAAATATGATTCTATGTTTTTCCATTTGCCTTGCAGCTGCGGGTTGGTACATCTACATTGAAACCAGTTTCCCCCAGTTGACCAACGATACAGCCAGAATCCGCGCTCCCGTTTTACCGGTTGGAAAGGCCCACTGTCTCATCTTCTGGTACCATATGTACGGACCAGACATTGGAACTCTTAACCTTTATCTCGAGGTACGTAATATCATTATTGGGTCAGTTGCACATTTCCTATTGATGTTGCCACGTAATACATAATAATCATGCATATTGCTGAGAAAATGTGTCTATGAGATAATACCTTTCTATAAATTTTCACGATTCTATTTTCAGCAAGGTGGCAGCTTGGGGAGTCCAGTGTGGACCAAGTCCAGAAGCCAGCGTAACGGTTGGCTAAGTGTCGAGTATGAGATCGCCGCACAGACAGCCACGACTAGGCCTGTGTTCGAGGGCATCAGGGGTAGGGGCTACCAAGGTGACATCTCTCTTGATGACATCAAGGTCGTGGAAGGAACTTGCCAACAAACTGGTAGGTATTTCAAACTTGCGAAAAGTGTAAAGGAGAGGTGTGTGGTAACTTAATCCTTCTGTTAAACAAAAAAATTATCTCTCATCATTAAGACTTGGCGTAGAGTATTATGAGACTGAACTAGGCTAGTTTTACAGCTGCACTTGTTATTCACAAATCATAGTCCAGCCTCATTATATTATGGAATGTATTCTTTCAGCAACTGTTGATTGTACATTTGAGACATCTGACCTCTGTGGCTGGACCCAAGTGACTAGTGATGTGTTCGACTGGACCCAACAGAGTGGGACAACAGCCAGCAGCAACACTGGACCTAACATCGACATTACCTCAGGAACAGCACAAGGAAAGTACATATTCATCGAGAGCAGTAACCCCCGAACCCAAGGAGACAATGCAATCTTGATGAGTCCATCTGTCGTCAAACCCGGTTCTACCAACTGTTTCCAGTTCTACTACCACATGAAGGGAGTCCATATTGGCGCGTTGAGCATCTGGCAGTTTGTCGGCAAAGCCATACCGACCTCCCCAATGTGGACCAAGAGTCTTTCCCAAGGTGACCAGTGGGTCCTGGGAGAAGTAACCATGCCGTCTGCTAGTGATTACAAGATTGCCATTGAAGGTATCGTGGGTAATGGTTGGCAGGGAGATATCGCTATTGACGATACTAAATTGGTTCCTGGGGCTTGTCCATTGCCGGGTGATTGCGATTTTGAGAGCGGCTTCTGCACGTGGACTAATCCTGGTGGAGTAGATGATTTCGACTGGATCCGAGGATCTGGCGATACCACCAGCAGCTTCACAGGACCTGGTACAGATCATACCACCGGAACAACATCGGGTAAGTCAACCGTTTAATCAATACAGTATTAGTACTTTGATTTAGTTTAGTTACCTACTGTAAACCTCTTCAATTTTGTAACGTCTGTTGAGTTCAAGAATCTAATTGATAGCTCATTTGAATTGCAGGATCATATGTCTTCATTGAGACATCAGTCCCAAGAGTTCTAGGAGAGAAGGCTTGGATGCAGAGTGAGCTTTTCCCTAGCACCGGCAGCAGTTTCAGATGTGTGAAGTTCTGGTACCACATGTACGGCGTGGACACTGGCGATCTGAACGTTTATACTTTCGATACAATCCTGAATGCAACGACTAGATTCTGGGCGCTTTCTAGTGACCAAGGAAATGTTTGGAAGCAGGGACAGTTTTCGTTCTCTACCTTCCATCCTTACAACGTAAGTCTCTGTTGCTGTAGACATGCTGATGTTGTTGTCTTTGTGTTTGATTCAGAGATATTGATATCTTGCTTTAGCTCTTCCATATAGAGCTGACCTTCCTTGCAGTTTAACTGGTAATATTTATTGACTTCGTAGATGAAAACAGAAAAGGATAGGTGTACTACACAGAGGCAGTTGTGAAAAGTGCAAACATCTTCATAATTTCTGTTGCAGGTACTCTTTGAGGGCACAGTTGGACAGGGCTACCGTGGTGATATCGCTATTGACGATGTCGAGTTTACAGACAGTGCTTGCGGAGTTATCCCAATCAATGCTCAGGTCCAGTACCTGACCACTGTACCACCGACATCAGGTCCAACAACAACCAGAGTCCCGACAGCGTATGATTGTGACTTTGAGCAAGATTTGTGCAGCTGGCAACAGGCAACTGATGATAACTTTGATTGGACCCGTACGTCAGGGACCACTGGGTCACAGGGCACGGGACCATCAGTTGATCATACACTTGGAAGTGAGTAACGTCGTGAAATCTCTGGTATACCACTTCAGTACGATGCCAGTTTTGAGAAAACCTCCTCATGTCACGATGTCAGTCTTTGAGTTAAGGCAACCTCTGTGAGCTAATCGTCTAGCATCATCTCTTTTCATTAGATTGAAATTCTACAATTTGATCTTCCGGGTTTAAGAAAAATCTATTTCTTTTTCAAGCTGCTCGTGGTTCATACGTCTTCATCGAAACATCCAATCCACGCCAACCCAATGACACAGCTCGTATAGAATCAGCCAAGCTCTCTGTCAGCGATGTGCGCTGTCTTCGCTTCTGGTACCACATGTACGGCCCAGATGTGAACACACTGAGTGTCTACCAGAAGGCCAACAATCAGCTCGGCAAACCTGTCTGGACAAGAACTGGTACTGCTGCTAATGCTTGGATGAAGGTCGAGGTCAACCTACGAAGCCAACAAGAGTTTCAAGTGGTCTTCGAAGGCCTGCGGGGAATCAGCTGGCAAGGAGATATCGCACTGGACGATGTGTCAATTGCAAATGGGGCTTGTGGAGGGCAAGGTATGCGCCTGGTGTAGACAGTAGACAGCAAACCTGACCAGCACAACTTCGATTTGTTTGTCTTTTCAGTCTCTACCCTAATTTCCCAGTCTTCCCAGTACCATTTGTTGTTCTGCAATGAGTTAGTTTGCTGGGTATCATATCTAATCGATATCTTTTACTATATATTTTCAGTTCTGAGCTGTGACTTTGAAGACCAGGCTATCTGTGGTTTTACTCAGGACAATACGGATGACTTTGACTGGACTTGGGAAGCAGGGTCAACTGGAAGCTTTGGCACTGGCCCGACAACTGACCACACTTATGGAACAGCTGCAGGTAAGTAACTGAAAACAGTCTGATACAACTATAAATGTTTAAGGCTACTATGGTACCATCATGTAGTGTTCATAACATGCTTTCCAATGATGAGAATGATCTTGTCAATGGGTTATCATGGTCTAAATTATTTTCCAGGCCACTTCATGTACACAGAGACCAGCAGCCCAAGGAAACCTGGCGACCGGGCGAGGCTCCTCAGTACAAAGATCGGCCCCAACTCGGGCAGGTGCATCGAGTTCTGGTACCACATGTATGGCCCTCATGTCGGGGACTTGAACGTTTATATCAAAACCCCAATTGTCTCGCTACAAGTCTGGACGCTCTCTGGAGACCAAGGCAATACCTGGTTTGCTGCTCAAGTACAGGTTTCAGCAACATCAGATTACCAAGTTGAATTTGAGGGCATTCGAGGCTCCGATTACCGAGGCGATATTGCCATTGACGACGTCAGGGTATTGTCTCAGGCGTGCAGTGTCCAGGGAGATTGTGATTTCGAAAACGGACTGTGTACTTGGACGAATGTTCAGCAGGGTGATGACTTTGACTGGATTCTTGGAAGCGGATCCACAGGCAGTCAGTTCACTGGACCAAACTTCGACCATACTCTGCAGAATCCGACGGGACAGTATCTCTTCATTGAGACAAGCAGCCCAAGAGTCCAAGGCGACGTCGCCAGAGTAGAAAGTCAGTGGTTTAAATCACAGGGCGCAGCCAGCTGTTTCTCATTCTGGTACCACATGAAGGGTGCGGATGTCGGCAGCTTGAACATCTACGTGACGACCGATGATGGCACTAACCTGAAGACGACACTTGTTTGGGTTCAGCGGGGAGAGAAGGGAGACAACTGGCTGAACGGTCAGTTGCCTTTGAATGCCCAGGGGAACCGAATCAAGGTGAGTTGGCCCCGCTGTTGACATGGTTATGTAGTAGGCCCTACTGTTGACTTGGTTACTAAGTAGAGCCTGGGCAGGTACTTTTGACTTGAAATGAGGCTGTTATTAGAAAAGCTAATTCATCAATTTCATGACAACTGTCCACTTGGAGAGATTTTGACGTGACTTACAATTTCCACAAATTTGACATTTCCAGGTTACCCTTGAAGGTGAGAGAGGGAGCAACTACCAAGGGGACATAGCTGTAGATGACTTGTCCTTCACAGTCGCAAGCTGTACATGTAAGTTTCGAACATTTTGGACAAAAGTTATCAAAGCACCTTTATGGTTCCATTTAGCATCATCTACTAGCGTCTATATCTATTAGCACAATTGCAAAATACTTATGAGTAGGTGTGGGTACTTTTAGCTGATCCTTAATCAGCCAAGTTAATAAAGATGCTGGGTGGCTGTTTAATTAAGTTTGACAAACTGAACAAATTCAATAATGAGAATTATGTTTCAGTGCAACCATCGAGTGCTGCCCCTGGCCTTCAAACCACGTCTGCTCCTGTCTCAACTGTGGGACCAACTGCACCTACTGGACCCACTTTATGTAAGTATGAATTCAACAATAACCAGAAATCTTCAGTTTCGTGATTTGGTATGATGTCAACACCTTGGCTCCCCAACAAAATAGATCTACGTCTTTTACGCCCAGCAGCGTCGTCGAACAGGGAGGTACCATGGACTGTAGCAGTTGTCTCTTTGAAATGATGTTAACTACGACAAAGGTGTTAACATTGTGATTGATAATGAATTTGCAGTTTTTTCATTGAATTACTTTTTGATCTTTCAGCTCCAACTTCTTATGACTGCAATTTTGAGAATGGCATCTGCACGTGGACCCAAGATGCCACCGATGACTATGACTGGACCCGGGCCCAGGGCCCCACTGGTTCCCTGCTCACTGGACCGACATCTGATCACACACTTGGAACAGGTAACTACCATGCTCATGACTTTGACTGCACACCAGCAAAGAATTGCCTTGAATGCCTATATCATAAACTTCACCAAAATCATGGAAAATGATGCATTACTCATGGATGTCTCTCTCTCTCCTATTTCAGATCAAGGTTGGTATGTCTACCTTGAGACATCCTCACCCCAGGTCCAGAACGACAATGCTCGTATCATGAGCGCAGACCTCACCGACGGCAAGGACAGATGTGTGAACTTCTGGTACCACATGTACGGAACTCATGTCGATACCCTCAACATCTATAGGAGGGACAGTAGGACGAACCAGCTAGGTCCAGCAGTCTGGACCAGGACGGGCACCCAGGGTGACCAGTGGAACTACGCTCAGTTTACCATGCCTTGGAATGGCAACAATTATATGGTAAGTTTTCGATTCTGTATCAAAAAACATCTTTGTGTGTTTTTGAGACATTTTACTCCACCTTAGCTCGTACGATGGGTTCTTCAAACAAATTGACCAAATGCTGCCAGAATCTCGTGCATGATTTTGATTGGGTGTTGATCTCGTCTGCTCAAGACAAAATGACTGGGGGAGATTTAGGATGGATAGCTCTATATAAAAAAATTAATCAAGTCATGAATTCAATTTCTTGCCTTTTAGGTTGTGTTTGAAGGTGTGAGGGGAGTCAGTTACCGTGGCGACATTGCTCTTGATGACATTCGCATCTCTGAAGGCAGTTGTCCTCCCATTGGCCGAGGATCATGCTCATTTGAATTAGACACGATATGCGGCTACACACAAGATACGACCGATCAATTTGATTGGACGAGACAGGGCGGCAGCACGTCAAGCTTCCAAACTGGTCCCAACACTGATCATACATTAGGAACATCACTCGGGTATTACATGTACATTGAAACCTCATCACCAAGGGTACAAAATGACACGGCGCGCCTCTTGACCCCTAACTACACGCCGACTCCAGGAAAACAGACTTGTTTACAATTCTGGTACCACATGTATGGTTATCACATCGGGACTTTGAACGTCTATGTTGCACCAGCGGGGCAATTGAATGTCGCCAATCTGCCCCACGCACAATGGACCAAGTCATATGACCAAGGTGACAAGTGGTACCTCGGACAAGTGACAGTCGCACAGACCAGGGCCTACCAGGTCATGTTCGAGGGGATCGTTGGAGAAAGTTATACTGGTGACATCGCCGTTGATGATGTCGCTGTCCTTGACGGGGCCTGCAACCAACCAGGTTTCTGCGACTTTGAAACCGGGCTATGCACTTGGCAGAATCTTGCGAGCGATGATTTCGATTGGCTAAGGGGTCAAGGTGGCACAACTAGTTCGTTTACTGGGCCGACTTTCGATCACACATCCGGAACTGTTCAAGGATCGTACATGTTTATCGAGACGAGCAGTCCGAGAGTAAAGGGTGATGTTGCCAGGCTTGGCAGTGCCATCTACCCCGGCGACAACAAAGGTCACTGCATGAGCTTCTGGTACCACATGAAAGGAAGTGATGTCGGTAAGCAAAACTCCTTCCTATATTCTTTAATTCTATCATCTGTACCCTTGCAAGACTGAACACTGCATAGAATTGCGTTTTAAGCAGTTTCCATCTTCTGTCATACCAATATTGTTCTGAACTGTCAGCCTTTGTCTTCCAGGTTCTCTGAATGTCTACATACAATCAAACCAGACAGTTCAGTCAATAAATTCCGAGGCACTTGTTTGGAGTCTCAGTGGTGAGGTTGGAGACCAATGGATGTTGGGCCAGGTGCCAATCAAATCAACCTACACAAAAAGACCATATCAGGTAGGACTCCGTTTCATTTTCTTCTTTTGCATTTTGTCTGAGCATTTTTTTCACGGTTGTTTGGATTGATATCGATCAAGTTAGCCCTTCTGTACTCAGCGCGGGAGGCAAAGTCCATCACCAACCTGTCCTGTTTCTCCTTTGGGCAGTTCTTTGCCTGTTTATGATTCTGGTTTGCTCACCTGCTTTGTTATTAACATTCAGTTCCTTTCTACAGATGGTATTCGAGGGTGTACGGGGAACAAACTTCCAAGGCGACATAGCAATTGATGACGTCCATATTCAAGATCAACCGTGTGGTTACATTCCAACTTACGCTCAGCCTTCGGATAATGCACCACAAATGGTGTTTTGTGACTTCAACCAAAACACTTGCAAATGGCTGCAGTCAACCAACGACGACTTTGATTGGGACCGTTCAAATTCCACAACATTTTCTCGTGGAACTGGTCCAGCTGGAGATCATAGCCCAAGTGGAACAGGTGAGGTTTTATCATCATCATCATCATCATCATGCCATGTCCTGCTATTTCACTAAAGCCATTGTTATTTCTAATTACGAGTAGGACACATGTATAAATCAATATCGACAAACTGTAACAAAGCTCAATAGATGATGATTATGTGGTGTACCGATACGATAAAACTAATTGATTAATATTAAATAAGCAACTAATAACAACTATTTATTACCCCTTCAGGTCACTACATGTACATCGAGGCCTCAGCGCCAAGGGCTGGAGGAGACAATGCCATCCTCGTCACACCCAAACTACCGCCAACAGCAGCAGATGGCAACTGCTTCCATATTTGGTATCACATGTTCGGCATCCATATCGGCACGTTGAACATTTACTCAGAGACTGGTGGTTCCGTCAACAGGAGGTGGACGAGAGTTGGAACGCAGTCAAATCGTTGGATGGAAGCGTACATCACCATTCAGAGTGACTATGATTATCGGGTAAGAAAATTATTCATTTGCTCGCATCTCATTCGAAAGACTCTGAGAGGCTAGGAAGATTAGTTCATCCAGAAATACAATCGGGTTCTGCCTGAGATCCATCTCGGCCCTATCGTGTGGTAGCCAGCAGTGTTTACTATAAGGCTTTAAGGCTCCTCAATTTGTCATTGTACCCTTTCTTTCTCTTCAGATCATGATAGAGGGGGTAACGATCGGGGGATTCCAAGGTGACATCGCCATCGACGACGCCCACATGGTAGCTGGGGCCTGTCCTTCTCTGGGCACATGTGACTTTGAGAATGGTCTCTGTGGCTGGACACAAGACTCGACAGACTACCTTGACTGGGTCAGGAACAACAACCGTACTGCTAGCGTAAGCACTGGCCCAAGCGTGGATCATACGACGCAGACTGACTTAGGTTATTATCTGTACCTGGAGAGTTCATTCCCTGCGGTTCAGGGCGACACAGCCAAACTCATCAGCCCGACGTACAAGAGATCGCAGGACCTTTGCCTTCAGTTCTGGTACCACATGTATGGTATGGATGTCGCAACACTGCGTGTCTATGCCATGGTGAACGGACAGTTAGGTGGTGCTCTTTGGGGCATGGGAAGTAACCGAGGTGACCGGTGGCGCCTTGGTCAGGTCAACATCAGAAACAGATATGACTTTAATTTCGTCTTCGAAGGAACAGTTGGCGCAAGTTACACTGGCGACATTGCAATTGACGATATTCAAGTCCTTCCATATAAATGTGCTCCACTCGGGTCATGTGACTTTGAAACAGGCAGCTGTGGCTACGAGAACACGCCAATTGGCGATGATTTCGACTGGCTGATGAATGCTGGTGGAACCTTAAGCGGATTCACTGGACCGGCTGTTGACCACACATTAGGAACACCTCAGGGTGTTTACATGTATATTGAAACAAGCGGTTCAATCCCTGCCACTGGAGACAAGGCCTGGCTACGTGGACCTCTCCTGAGCAAAACGAATGGTGCCTGCTTCTCTTTCTGGTACCATTTGTACGGACAAGGAGTCGGTACCTTGAATCTCTACAAGCGTGAAGGCGGACAGATGTACCCCCTATGGTCAAAATCAGGCAACCAAGGCAATGTATGGACGTTGGCCCAGGTTCCGGTCTCGACCACTTACCGATACGAGATGTACTTCGAGGCTATCAAGGGAGCTAACTACACTAGTGATATTGCCATCGATGATGTCAGTGTGACAACTGGACCCTGTGTTGCACCAACTAAACCATCTGTCATAGTGCCATCTATTGGACCTACTTTACGTAAGTATCCATTACCTGGTTACGAGGCGTTAGGTGACATCACTTTGTCCGTCTTATTTTGAACTAAGTAAATTAAGTAATAAAGTACATTCAACTTTTTTGACTTTATCATATGAACGTTAGCTCTGTGTTTCAGCCACTGCCTACACCTGCAGTTTCGAGCAAGACTTGTGCTCGTACGTACAAGACACCAGCGATGACTTTGATTGGACAAGACAGAGAGGCAGCACCAACAGTGTAGGGACAGGACCAAAATTTGACCACACCCTTGGAAACACCGCTGGGTACTACATCTACATCGAGTCCTCGTCACAAGTCCAAAACGACACGGCCAGACTCCTCGTGCCACAGTTAACATACTCTGGACCAAGTTGCGTCAGCTTCTGGTACCACATGTATGGACCTCACCTCGGCTCGCTTAACGTCTACCTCAAGAAGGGGAACCAGATGGGCAACCCCGTGTATACTGATCAGAGGTCTCACAGGGACTTTTGGCACCATCGGCTGATACCTATTTCAGACAGCACTAATGTCCAGGTATGAACTGAATTTGATGCTACTGGAAACCGTTAAAATATTCATCCATTCTTTCTTAAATCGGGGATTGGAAACTTGTTCACATCATTGGACCATGTTTCTTCCTTATGATCCCGATATTCCTGAATTCCTTTGAAAGATATGGAATACTCTAACCATGTTCCATTTTGTTTGCAGGTTGTTTTTGAAGGTGTCCGAGGCATTGATTATGCCGGCGACATTGCATTGGATGACATCACAATCTACAAGGGTACCTGCCCACCACAAACCCGATGTACTTTCGAAGATGTTAATATATGTGGATACACGCAAGACACCACAGATGATTTTGATTGGACAAGAGCCAATGGCAATACTGCTTCATTCGGCACTGGACCCACAAATGATCATTCTTTCAACACGCCTGAAGGTAAGCGATGGTTTTTGACTGCTTTTTTCAGATTGAAAGTCTCCGCATTCATCAACTTCAATAGCACATTGTTGCTTTTTTGTTTGTTTTTTGGTCGAGGATTTTGAGTGCAATGGGATTGGATGGTCAGACATAATGTAAACGGTGATGCTTGCCATTTTTATGTGACTCCTCCTCAAATTCTCTCTCTACCTTTAGGTTACTACATGTACATCGAGACCTCCAGCCCGCGCCAAGATGGCGACAAAGCGCGCCTCATCAGTACCACCTTTCAGCCGACAATGGGTGCTTGTCTCAACTTCTGGTACCACATGAGCGGATCCGACGTGAAGACGTTAAACATCTATTCCCGCCACAATGGTGCGCTAACCGCACCGTTATGGAGTCTATCGGGAAATCAGGGTGATATGTGGCGCAAGGGTCGAGTCACATTCACATCTGCTGTGCCTTGGCAGGTGGGTGAAAAAGACTTGATTATCATATCAGGATATTAGGATCTCATGAGCAATGGCCAGTTATCAGTGGAATCCCTTCGAAATGGCCCCGGACTCATCCTTTGAATGCATGAGGCCCATGTAAACATTATCAATATTCTTCTTGGGTCATACAGAGATGTGTGGCAATTAAAATATCCAGAGGCCCTAATTTATACCACAATTTACTTTGTCCAAAGGTTTTAAATCAAATTATAAAGTTTGATTTATCAGTCTAAAATCACGTTTTAATCGAAATCGCACAATTTGTTTGTAGATTGTCTACGAAGGCATTGTTGGCAATGGATTCCAAGCAGATATAGCTATAGATGATGCATGGCTTGACGTCCGCGGACCCTGCCCTCCACCAGCTGACTGCGACTTTGAGAGGAACTCTTGTGGCTGGTACCAGAAGGACGATGGCTTCAGATGGATAAAATACTCTGGATCTACTCCGAGCTTTGGCACTGGGCCTAAGGTGGATCACACGCTTGGATCAAAATATGGTAAGTCTTTTTCCGAGAAAAGCTTTCATCGGCATGTATGCTACTCTACGTCTCATATAGGAAGGTGTCAACTATGTCTGCATTTGCGTCTGCATTAGGCTGAGGTCAACTCTCCAAAAGTCCATGCAGTCGTCAGAGTGAGAATTGTCGGTTCTTGTTGCAAGCGCATACCACAGAACAACATGACAGTGAGAGCAAGAATGCCCTAGATTTAATGAATCTTGTGTCCTACTTTCTAGGTTTCTACATGTACTTGGAAGTCAGCAGCCCACAGCAGGCGAATGACACAGCCATCTTCAGGTCCATAGCCATCCCTGTTCCATCGCAAAGTTCAAGCCCATACTGCTTTAGCTTTTGGTACCACATGCTGGGACAAGATGTCGGGACGTTGACTGTGTATACGGAGACGCCAGCCTTGGGGGCGGTGCGAGTGTGGTCCAAGAGTGGCGACCAAGGAAACGCTTGGAATAACGCTAATATTCAGTTGAACAACATTTACAGCTCTTTCTCGGTAAGGGCGATGAGTTATCGTCATTGCAGTTGCCTACAACAAGAATCGGTGATTGCAGAAACCTTTGATCAGAAGCAAACCCAGGGATTACCGGTTGTACACGCAGAGGAGAACTCTTTTTGTCGCACATTGCAGGTTGCATCAATGTAAATTGCTTGTTTGTGGAGTGCTTAAATTTATCCTCATTGTTTCAGATCCTGATGGAGGGTATAGTCGGCTCTGGCTACGCCGGCGACATCGCCATCGACGACACAAGTCTCACCCTGGGACCGTGTGCTGTCGGCCCATCTGGTCCTCCACCCTTCAACTGCGGAGACTCTGCAGCGACAACAGTCACCTCATCACAAGTCTGTAACTTCATCTCAGAATGTCCCAATGGTGCTGATGAGGCAAATTGTGGCAATTGCAATTTTGAACAAGATAAATGCTCGTGGATTGATGTCAGTTACGGCACGTTTGAATGGCAGCGTGGTCGGGATCAGACTGCTACCGCCAACACAGGACCACAGACTGATCATACTCTCGGCACACCACAAGGTAAGAGACTTTGGTAGCTACTGTGTCAACCAGGAGAGACAGTCTTACCTATCGGCCGTGATTAAGTCTCCTTCTGCAAAGTTACTGAGTTCAAATATGGTAATGTATTGCACTGGAGAGGACCTACATGTATAATTAAAAGAGAGCCTGGCTTAGTGTTGTTCAGCAGCATTAGGCTTGAACCACATCTTCCAGAATCCACATATTTTATGATATTCATATTTCAATTATAGGTTACTACCTCTACCTTGACTCGAGCCAAGGACAGACGTACGCGGACGCAGAACTTCTCGGTGCCTTCCTCCAGCCTTCCAGTTCAACATGTCAGCTGAAATTCTGGTATCACATGTACGGTCAAGGTATCGGAACACTCCAGGTGGCGATAATGGTAGGCTCCCGCAACACGATTATCTGGGAGAAGGCAGGCGATCAGGGAGATCGATGGATTCAAGGCACAGCTGACATCGGCCGCATTGACTCAACTTTCCAGGTTAGGTTTAAACAGATTTATATTTCACCGACCTCTAGGGTGATTGGGTAGATTTTATTGTTCACGACAGATAAAACAATGTCATACTTCATGATGGACACCCCTAATGGCCTGCTGGTACCATATCATTCACGTCAGGGTATCTTTTGATGATTTCAGCGCGCAACGTTTGTTGGTTTTTCCCCCCAATAAAGTTACTAAAACGTTTGTTTTTTACCCTAGATGCTCTTCCTCGCCCAAAGATCGTTCAGTACGCTGGGAGACATTGCCATTGATGACATCCAGTTCTCCAATTGTATGTACCCGCCAGTCCAGTCGTCTTGCCCCGCCAACAAATTCCGATGTCAAAGAGGTGCCTGCGTTGCCAACGACCGAGTTTGCGACTTCACGGATGATTGTGGAGATGGATCAGATGAGGCCACGTGTGGTAAGTATATCAAAGATAGGAGGTGCTTTTGAAGTCAGATTCCTATTCTCGAATAGAAAATATTCACAGCTGCTGTCATTTAGTGGTCTTACTTCTATCATTGAAAGTTTTTGCCAGTATTGTCAAGAGGATGTCGATCTTTTGGGAATTTATGTAAATTATTTATCAATTTTCAGCCTCTTACCCAGCAAGCACCAACTTTGAACAGTCACTTGGTGCCTGGCGCCAGGACACCACGGACGATTTTGATTGGTCAAGACAGAGTGGTTCGACAGGTTCTTCAGGAACTGGGCCATCACGAGATCACACCCGTGGAATCGATGCCGGTCACTATGTTTATATCGAGACTTCGTCACCCAGGGTTCAGGGAGAGACCTCCCGTCTTCTCAGTCCAGTGTTTGGACCAACGTCAAAGATGAGGACTGGTGGGACCTGTTTGGTGAGTCAAACCAGATGGCATAGTTTTATGGGAAATGCTTAAGACTCGGTGTATAAATCATGGATGTGTAACCCAACACCGACACATCGCTTGTGGGCTTGGGCAAGGAGCGCTGTCAGGGCCGGTGCCCTACTGCAAGTGCATGCAATAAATGCTAACGAGAAGGAATGCAAAAAGAAATAAAATTCATTCCCCAACACATTGTATCATGTCAGCTACAATTTCCAATCTTTACTTTTCTAGGTGAGGTTCTACTACCACATGTTTGGCCAGGACGTTGGTGACCTCAATGTCTACACTCGTAGCGCCACCGGTGGTCCCTTGAAGAAGGTTTGGTCCAAGTCCGGGAACGTTGGCGACTTCTTTGAACGAGGAGAAGTCCAGCTTTACGAGGCCGGTAACTTCCAAGTGGTGATAGAGGGAGTGGTTGGTGCCGGTTACATGGGAGATATTGCCCTTGATGACATCTCGATGACACCTGACTGCAAGATCGTGAATAGTAAGTTTGTTCATGTATTATTCATTTGAAATTCTATTGTACATGCTGAACTTATATTAATTGCAGTGAATGTAGAGAAAGAATTTCACAAATTTAGAATTTGTCCCTTTTTTCTTTTCAAGTCATCCCTCCAACTGGCCAACCTGTCACAGTTGCAACGACCATTAACCCATGCGGCACTGGAGCATTCACCTGCGGAAACGGTCAATGCATCCCAGCAGCTCAAGTCTGTGACTTCCAGACCCAATGCACGGATGGAACTGATGAAGCGTCATGCGGTACTTGTACGTTCGAAAATGGCCAGTGCGGTTGGATGGACAAAAGCTCTGGACGCTACGATTGGAAGATCTACCAAGCTAGTCTGCAGACGCAGTTCGGCCCCAGTGTCGATCACACAACTGGTGCAGCCACCGGTAAGGAGAAATGGTTTTCTCTCAGATATTTGTTGAGGGATCAGTAATATATTGACTGAAGAAGTTTGGCCATCTCTGCAAGCTAGGTACCCAGGGTGGAGAGAAGCGAGAACGGTAAATGCCTCGCTGAAAGACACAAACATGACAAAGGCGAAAGAGCAAGAGTCAAGCCCACGACTTCCTTTTTATAGGCCAGGTGCACTAACTACTCTCTTTTGTTTAAGGACATTACATGTTAGTCGAGGGTGCTAATGGAAACTTCCTTTCCTTTGCCATTCTGGAAACCCCCACACTTGGTGCAACTGCTGCTAGCTGTCAGATCAAGTTCTACTACCATATTAATGGTCCTAATGGAGGTAAGTACGGTAAATCTCCAAACGCCAAGAGGTAGAAGAGGTGATGGAGTGTATTAATGGTTTTGTCGAATCCAGCCAGAAAGAGGACGACAGCGTGAGCGAAGAAGATCTTAGAAATCAGGTGTCACACGTGTAATTAGTCATTCTCATTCTCTAGGTACCCTTGCCGTTTGGCTTGAGAATGCAACCAACACTCAGGACTTCACCTCTCTGTGGACAGAAGATAAGAGCCAAGGGGACAAGTGGAATGAAGCGATTGTAGATGTTGGACAGAGACCGGCTGGTTACAAGGTATGCTGGTCACAAAAATCATTGACTTTGTAATGCCAGGATAATCTGCTGTCATGATTGATACTTTTCATAGGCTGCCCTTTTAAAGCATGTGGATTCTGCCACGTAGAGTGCTTTTGCTAAAAAGATATCACTGCTCAGTTACTCCAATTTGCAGGGAGAGATTACATGTTGTGATCTCTTGACTGAAGGGGCTGATTTCTTTTCAAATGTGGTCCTCATTTTGTGCCATACTCATACACGTCTGATACTTCATCCAATTACAGCTTCAATTCTCTGCAAGCGCAGGCTTCAACTTCCAAAACTACAACGATATCGCCGTGGATGACATCAGCTACATAGATTGTGACCCGACCAAGATCTACACTGACAAAAGCCTCAACTGTACTTTCGAAACAGACCTGTGCGATTACTTCCAAGAGACGACGGATGACTTTGATTGGACTTGGTCGAATTCAAACACACCCTCAGGTGTCACTGGTCCCGGTGGAGACCACACCACTGGGTCTGGTCACTATTTGTACATTGAGACATCATCTCCGCAAAGAAAGGGTGATCGTGCCCTTATCACCTCTGGAGCCCAGGCTGGAGGCAACACCCCCAAGTGTCTCACGTTCTGGTACCACATGTTCGGTGCTCACGTCAACACTCTGAATGTCTACCTACAAGCGAGCAACGCTATGACGAAGATCTGGTCGAAATCGGGCACCCAGGGTAACCTGTGGCGACCAGGCCAGGTGACGTTGAGTAGCACATCGCGATATCAAGTTGTGTTTGAGGGAGTTGTTGGCACGTCTTTCCGTGGAGATATTGGTCTTGATGACTTCATGGTGACAAATGGACCTTGTCCACCAAGCAGTAAGTATTGGTCTTATCGTAGTTATGTTTCAGCAAGTGGAATTGTGACATGAAAGATTACCCCTATTGTGGAGTTGAGTAGAATTTTGTTTCAGTTTCTGTCTTTTCTAGATGCTGGAGAATATCCCTTTGTTCTGTTCTGTTTACTTTTAGCACAAAGTCAATTGCTCTATTCATCTTTCAGAAATCTGTGACTTTGAAGCGGGACTCTGTGACTATGAGAACGATGTGAATGGTGATACACCTGGCTTTGACTGGATCCGGCACAGAAATGGAACAGCATCGCAGGGTACTGGACCGAAGTATGATATCACAACTGGAAATGAGTTTGGTAAGTCATGAAGTGATTGATGAGGTTGCTGCTGAGACCCATGACCTAAGGTGGCATGGCAGCTGACATCAGTGATACGTACCCAAGTAGATCTGTTTTAAGCCTCTCAGATAAGTTGAGGTGTTCTGAGGCTGGTCCAGTGAGAATTAGAATTGGAGATTATTCCCAGAATAAAGTACATGTCTTTCAACGGGTTAATTATGTCAATATCTTTTCCAGGTTATTACGTGTACATTGAGACATCTGCCCCGCGTCAACAAGGTGACAAGGCACGTCTGGTCAGCAAGACATACCAAGCTACAGGCAGCCGACAATGTCTCCAGTTCTACTACCACATGGATGGAACAGCCGTCGGCAGCTTGAATGTTTACATATCGTCTCTCGGTTCTTCGCCGGTCTGGTCTCATTCGGGTGATAACGGAGATCGATGGTACTATGCCCAGGTCAACATGTACGCCCTACAGAATTACCAGGTACGGACATGGTTACGTTTTGTTAAATTATTACAGTTTTTGGTAGAATTATGAAGTAATGATTAACTTTTCAACGAATATTAATTCAAATTTGCCAAAGGTGCTTGACCTAATAGTTTGAAATGCATTCGATTTTTTTATCTTTGCAGGTGACCTTTGAAGGCGTACGTGGTGCTGGTTTCCAAGGCGATATCGCCCTTGACAACATCCAAATCGTAAACGGGCAGTGTCCACCTGAGCTCGCCTGCGATTTCGAACAGGGGATGTGCGGTTACATCAATATGGAGGGCACTGGTGATGACCTGGATTGGCAGGTCTCAGCCGGTGCGACCGTGTCAGTAGGAACCGGCCCTGCTGTTGATCATACAACAGACTCTGACCAAGGGTTCTACATCTATGTTGACTCCACTGGCCAGAAGGCGGGCGACCGTGCCTGGTTCTACAGCAGTTTTGAGCAGGCCACCCCGGCAGTGTGCCTGACTTTCTGGTATCACATGTACGGGCAGGACGTCGGTAGTCTGACCGTGTGGCAACAGTACAACAAGCAGACGGTCAGTCTCTGGACACTCAGCGGCGACCAAGGGAACGTCTGGCGACAAGCTATGGTCAACATACAGAGTAACACGGATTGGTCGGTAAGTTGGTCTCATTTTATCGATTCATTATCAAAGTCTCACCCAAGTGGTCGACGCACTCGACCATCCATTGACAATCAATTGAGGGGTGGTTTGATTGCTGACCTGGAAAACAATTTGAGTAGAGGAGACTATACATTTTGTGGAGAAGATTATCAACATGTCTAGATGGATGTCTCTTGATTTCTTACTGCAGTTGGCATAGGTGTTCATGCCTCAGTCAGAATAAAGTGACTTGCACAAGGTAGTAATTATAATCGTTTCCAGGTTGTGTTTGATGCTACTATTGGTGGGGGAAGCCGGGGAGACATGGCCGTCGACGACATCAACCTGAGCGTTGGAACTTGTGGCCCAATCATGCCAACGACCTCAACTCCCGCCACAATCCCACCAACATTCGGACCTTCGGCCATTGACTGCAACTTTGACCAGCCATCAATCTGTCAATGGACACAAGATACGGACGATCAGTTTGATTGGACGCTAGCTAGTAACTCCACTGGGTCTATCGCTACTGGACCAAGTGGTGACCATACTTCACAGACAGCAAATGGTGAGCTTTGTTTCCATATCCCCATGAACCTTTTGAAAAGGCTTGAATATTTTTCAGAAAACTTCCGATAGTGTATAGGAATAGGAACAATGGTGATCTAAGTGATGATGTTCGACAGTAAATGGGCATGTCAATAGGTTCTTGCATTTCAACATGTTATTTATTATTTTGCTCTCTCAGTTTGTTTACTTGTCATGTTTATGCTTTAAATTCAATATCTTCAAGGTTTCTACGTCTACATCGAAGCCAGTAACCCTCGCCAAGCCAACGATACAGCAAGGATTCGCAGCCCAGCTGTCCTTGTCACATCACCTGGAAAGTGTATCAAGTTCTGGTATCACATGTACGGTGCTGATGTCTACAGATTGAACATGTACCTTGCCCAAGGCCAGGCCCTCGGGTCATCTGTCTGGCAGAGACAGGGTACCTTGGATGATGACTGGAACTACGGACAGGTGTACATTGCTACCCCTGGTCAATATGAGGTATGTTTTGGTCAGTCACCTTTGGGTTTCCATTTCAGTTATTATGCCTCAACCCAGCAGTCAGTACAGCTTCTCTAAAGTCGGTTTTAAAGGTTAATTTCTCTACATTTCACCCCTAAAATCCTCTTATGTGCCTTTCTAGGTTGTGTTTGAGGGAGTTATTGGAAAGAGTTTCCAAGGCGACATTGCCCTTGACGACATCTCATCAAATGATGGTAAATGTCCACCCGCAGCTGCCTGTGATTTCGAGTCGTCTGACCTTTGCGGCAACACACAGGATACCACTGATGATTTTGATTGGACAAGAGAAAGTGGGGCTACGCCATCCATTTTGACCGGCCCAAGCAGCGATCATACTTACGGAACAGGCTTTGGACATTATATCCACATTGAAACGTCTGCTCCCCGCCAAGCTGGAGAAAAGGCCCGCCTCATCAGCCAGACGTACCCAGCCACCAGGGGGCAGTGTCTACGCTTCTTCTACCACATGTACGGCGATCATATTGGAATACTCAATATCTACGCCCGAGCCACCGGAGGAATGCTTGGGCAGCCCATCTGGAGTAAAAGTACTAACCAAGGACAGCGATGGCTTCCAAGTCAGGTCACCATCAACAGCTTCTCTCCATTTGAGGTATATATTGGTAGTGTCGTCTGCTCACTGTCGCCTCACATCTCCAAGTTCAGGACAAAGAATATCTCCAACATATTAAGAACATTGTCAACCTACTATCTTGACCATGTGTTGCAAAGCTCTCAACTTGCACTTTCTGATACAACAATATATGTCATGACATAGAGTGTACATTTTCTGATTTTTCTCAAAATGTTCCAAATTTGATCATTTTCAAATTCCTCATTACAGATCGTATGGGAAGGTGTAGCAGTAGCCGGCTATCGTGGCGACATTGCTCTAGATGACATTGAAATATTCGGTGGTGCGTGTCCGCCTGCCGGCCATTGCGACTTTGAAGGCGGCGAGTGCACGTGGACTAACGATTTGGCTGGCGATGACTTTGATTGGGTTAGGAGTCAGGGTAGTACCGGCAGTTACCAGACTGGGCCTTCCAGGGATCATACCTTGGGTACTGCTGATGGTAAGTTTGCATTTATCAAATAGAAAGTCATTTATCTTTAGGAAATAAGGCCCTTTGGGGAATAGCACAAATCAGGTATGCACTCTGTGCAGAGGAGCAATGCACTTTTGTCAGTGAATTATTTGAAGTGGCCAATGCACATTCTCTATGAGTTAGCACTATGTATTGATGAAAGGATTCAGAGATCTCAACTACATGCACTAACCCAAGGAGACACGGGTTATAAAATGTTGGTCTCAGAATAGATAGGTCAAGTGGTGTTTCCTTTCCAATTTCAGGCAACTACATGTACATCGAGGCATCATCCCCAAGATCCAATGGTGAGAAAGCCTGGTTCAGATCGGAAGTATTCGATGCCACCAAAGACCGCTGCCTAACCTTCTGGTATCACATGTACGGCAGCAGCATTGGCAATCTCAACATCTACCTGGATGACGGAAGAACGAAAAGTAAAATCTGGGGCAAATCGGGTGACAAGGGTGACGTCTGGTTGACCGACAAGCTGACCTTGAAGGCTTCCACATACTATTCCGTCCTATTTGAAGGGACCATTGGATCGTCATATACAGGTGATATTGCTATTGATGATATCGTCATTGATGACGGCGCATGTTCGACTGTTGTGCAGCCGAATATCTTCCAGTGTGGTGATGGAACGACGGTGCCGATTTCCAAGGTTTGCGATTTTGTCTCCGATTGTACTGTTACGAAACAGGATGAAAACAACTGCGGCACTGACTGTGATTTTGAGTCAGGTCTTTGCGGATGGTCGGCTGTTAGTCCGGGAAGTTATAAATGGCTTGTCGGAAGCAATGGAACTGACACGAGTAACACCGGACCCTCCATCGATCATACTCTGGGCACCGTATATGGGAAATATATGTACGTTGATGCCAGCCGAGGAAACACGAATGATTACGCAACCCTGATGTCGAAGGAATACCAACAAGCATCTGATACCTGCTCTATTCAATTCTGGTTCCATCTCTACGGTCAAAATGTCGGCGAACTCCGTGTTGTTTTAGCAGTCGGTGACAGGAACACCACAATGTGGTACAGGAGTGTTCGCAATGCTGGCGACCGGTGGCTCCGTGGTGCTGTAGGAGTTGGCCGTGTGACCTCCAAGTTCAAAATCTACTTCCAAGCTATAAGGAGCTTCTCTGTTCTCGGAGACATTGCGATTGATGATATCAAATTCAGAAACTGCGCTTTGAGACCAGTTCGGCCAACCTGTCCTGCGAGCCAGTTCCGCTGCACCCGAGGAGCATGCATAGCCAAAACCCAACTCTGCGATTTCACAGATAATTGCGGTGACAGCAGTGATGAGAATTCACTCACCTGTGGGTCCTACCCATCGCGATGTAACTTTGAGGGTGGATTCTGTGACTGGACCCAGGACACCAATGACCAGTTTGACTTCACACGCCACACAGACACAACAGCCTCCACCGCTACCGGACCTGGTCGCGATCATACCACAGGCTTGAACAGCGGCCATTACATCTACATCGAGAGCTCCAACCCGAGAGTTTTCGGAGATGCGGCAAGAATCTCCAGTCGCTTGTGGGCACCTGCTACTGGTGCCGATCAGTGCAGGATGATTTTCTACTCTCACATGTTGGGGAGCAATGTTGGCAACCTGACCGTCTACTACAGAACATCCTCAAATGGACCGATGCAAATTGTAAGACAGAAAGTAGGTAACCGTGGCAACTTCTGGGAGCGACTCCAGTATCCATTGGTCAATACGAAGGTCTTCCAGATTGTCATTGAAGCAACAGTGGGTAATGGATTCCGAGGCGATATTGCGCTTGACGATATATCGTTTGGAATTGGCTGCAAACCTTACAGCGGTGGAATTCTCCCGACGGCTCCTCCAACAACCCCACCACCTGTGACTACTCCTGCTCCCTGTGGAACGGACTTCCAGTGCGCTGACAAGAGTGCTTGCATCCCAAGCAGCCATGTTTGCGATTTCCAGTCCGATTGCAAAGATGGCTCAGATGAGGCTTATTGCGGCCCTTGCAACTTCGAGAAGGATCAGTGTGCTTGGACCGACATCAGCTCAGGGCAATACGACTGGGCAAGACATCAAGGCCATACTCCAAGTTTTGTCTCCGGCCCAACTGTTGACCACACTCTTGGTACAGCACAGGGATATTACATGTATGTTGAGGGTGCAAATGGGCAATTCTTGACCCGTGCTCAGTTAGCCAGTCCCGTGTTGCCGACAGCATCAGACAAGTGTGAGATGCATTTCTGGTACCACATGAGAGGATCCTACACTGGTGTCCTCTATGTCAGTGCGCTCATCAATGGTACAAAGACGCAACTCTTCTTCCGGTCTGGTTTCCAAAGTGACGACTGGGTGAAGGACACAATCTATATTGGACAGAAATTTGGAACAATTTATGGTGGATTCCAGATTCTCATCGAGGCTGAACCAAAGCGAGGCTTCCTTTCACCTGATCAGACCGATGACATCGCTGTTGATGACATCACATTCGACTATTGCAACCCTAACAAACAGCCTCCAGCTCTAAGCTGTGACTTTGAAACCGATGCTTGCAACTGGCGCCAGGCTTTGGACGATGATTTTGACTGGTCAAGAAAACGTGGCAGTACATCATCAAGTTTTACCGGGCCACGTGGTGACCACACCACTGGTCTCGGCTACTACATGTACATTGAGACGTCATCACCAAGGAAGCAAGGTGAAGTTGCACGATTGGACAGCGATGTTCTTCCACCGACGTTAGTGACAGGACATTGCCTCAGCATGTGGTATCATATGTTTGGTCCAGATATCAATACGCTCCGTGTTTTCATGGAGAATGGAACAGCTCGTACGCTTCTATGGACGCGAACCAAATCCCAGGGCAACGAGTGGAAACTCGCCCAGAGGAATATTTCATCAGCTGTGGACTACAGAATCAGTATCGAGGCCACCGTTGGTTCGAGTTATGGCGGTGATATTGCCATTGATGATGTCCTCGTCACAAACACTCCATGCCCAGTGTCTTTGATTTGCGATTTTGAAGACGATATCTGCGGCTGGCAGCAACACACTGATGATGATTTTGATTGGACAAGAGGAAAGGCCGGGACGCCATCATACGGGACTGGACCACCAATTGATCATACAACAGGATCAGACTCTGGTTACTTCCTCTTCATTGAGACATCATACCCACGGAAGCAGGGTGATGTGGCACGTATCGAGAGTAAGGTATACGACAGCTCAGCAACACGCTGTCTTCAGTTCTGGTATCACATGTCTGGCCAAACGATCGGAAAACTTCAAATCTACCACATGAAAACTACAAGCAATTTCCCTACAGACATGATATTTGAGAAAGCAGGTGACCAGGATAACGTCTGGAGGCGCGCCAAGGTGACCTTGAATCCCATGTCAAGTGATTACACTCTCATTGTCAATGGCATCGTTGGTGCAGATTATCGAGGTGACATTGCGATCGATGACTTACAAGTTACAGATGGTGCCTGCCCGCCTACCGGACTCTGCGACTTTGAGGAAGATCTTTGCGGATGGACCAATGTCATCACCGATGATGATTTCGATTGGTTAAGAAATAACGGAGCAACACCTAGTTTTTACACCGGTCCATCCACAGATCACACAACAGGAACTGACCAAGGATTTTACCTCTATATTGAGACTAGCGGTGACGGGAGTAGAAATGGAGAAAAGGCCTGGCTCATGAGTGAGCACTTTGAGCCGACAAGCGGAGCCTGTTTCACCTTCTGGTACCACATGTACGGCAGCACTATTGGCGAGCTAACCGTCTTCACCAGGGCCTACAAGCAGCCGCCTCAGTTCATCTGGTCCCAGACAGGTGACCGGGGCAACCAGTGGTTCAAGGGACAGGTGGAGATTGTCTCGAGGGAGGAGTTTGTCATCCTATTCCAGGGCGTCCATAATGGAAGCTTCACCGGAGATATCGCCATTGATGACGTCAAATATGATCCATTCCCTTGCCCAAAAACGACAACAATACCAACAACAACCTTGCCCGTCACAATCCCAACACATGCTCCCAGTATCAACGACTGCGATTTCGAGACGGATATCTGTAACTGGGTGCAGGATACAAAAGACCAATTTGATTGGACGAGAGCATCTGGTGCCACCCCCTCACAGGGTACTGGACCACTTGCTGATCACACCACAGGTTCCTCAGCGGGTTATTACATCCATACGGAGGTATCCTCACAGAATGAGAATGATACCGCAAGGATCGTGGCCAAACCTTATTACGCAACCGCAACTGGAGCTTGCGTGAAGTTCTGGTACTACATGTACGGCGCGAGTGTCAATAGGCTAAACGTTGTTTCCCAAGATGACAAGGGAGCTGAAACAGTCCTTTGGACGATGGCTGGAAACCAGGGACCAGACTGGAAGCCAGCCCAGATCCACATCCCAACAACAGGAGTCTTTACAGCAATCTTTGAAGGGCTCTCTGGACCATTTTATGATGGGGACATTGCGCTTGATGACATCTCATTCAATAAGGGTCTATGCCCACCGACACCAACTTGCGACTTTGAGAATGGTTTGTGTGGCTATACTCAGGATGTATTCGATGTATTTGATTGGACTTTAGGAAGTGGTGACACAATATCAGCAAATACCGGCCCAAGTAATGACCATACGTATGGAACTAGTGTCGGTCACTATCTGTTCATGGAGGCATCAAGAAGGAAACAATATGACACTGCTCGTTTGGACAGTCCACTCTACCCGCAGACTGACGGCGCCTGTGTCACCTTCTGGTACCATATGTATGGTACCAAAATGGGAACGCTTAACGTCTACCGTCGGGAGAGAAACCAACTTGGTGCCGTCATCTGGAGTATGAGCACTAACCAAGGCAATGACTGGCACGTTGCTCAGCTTTCCATCAACTCTGTCCTACCGTACCAATTAGTCTTTGAAGCTGTTCGTGGTATAGGGAACACGGGAGACATCGCCATCGATGACATCAGAGTGGATGACAGTGGTGCCTGCCTTCCTACTGCGATGTGTGATTTTGAAGTCGATACATGCACATGGAAAAACACTTGGAAATATGATGATTTTGATTGGGAGAGGGCAAGAGGCGAGACAGTCTCTTTTGGTACAGGGCCATCTGTTGATCATACCTCAGGCACACTTTACGGTGGCTACATGTACATTGAGACATCAAGTCCCCGAAAGGAAGGTGATCGAGCTCGGTTCCTGTCTGTTGAGTTTAACAATGAGACTACGGGATGCCTTGAGGTGTGGTACCACATGAAGGGAGCTAATATCGGCACATTGAGAGTGATGCAGTACCAGTATGGCAGTGGCAGCAAGACACTTTGGCAGGTCTCCGGAGACCAAGGCGACCAATGGAGAGTGGGATACGTTGACTTTGCGGCGACTCCTGTGGAGTACCAGATCATCATTGAAGGTGTCCGTGGAAAAGATTACGATGGCGACATCGCTATTGACGATTTAGCATTTAACGTCGGGCAGGTCTGTCCTCCGCCACCACCAACAGTGCCTCCATGCGTCTACCAATGTGCCAACAGTCCAATTTGCTTACCTCAGACACAGGTCTGTGATTTCATCAAAGATTGTCCAGATGGTGGAGATGAGATTGACTGTGGTTACGACTGTACTTTTGAAGGAAATGTTGCCTGCGGTTGGAATAACACAAGAGGTGGTTCATTTATTTGGAAAAAGAATCGCGGATCTACTGCAGATCCCAACACTGGCCCAGCTTTTGATCACACGACCCTGACCCCTGTCGGTTCCTACATGTATGTTGATGCAAGCTTTGGAACCCAGGGCACTAGAGCTGTTTACAGGTCCCCTTGGCTCCAACAGTCGGGGAAGACTTGCACAATAGTCATGTGGTTCCACATGTATGGCGTGGACATCGGCGACCTCTTTGTTGAACATTATGCAAATCAACGTGTCACACGACTCTTGACGCTGAATGGCAATGCAGGAAACCAATGGAATATGATTGCTACTATCATCGGCCGCCACACCTCGCCATTTAAGATACAGGTTACCGCACGCAGGAGCTTCAGTACTCAAGGAGACATTGCTATTGACGATATCACATTCGTTGGCTGTTCGCTTCCAACTCCCATCGCAGGGAACTGTCCCGCTGGCCAGATTAAATGCGATCGAGGATCTTGCTACACCAAGAACCAAGAATGTGATTACGAAGATGATTGTGGCGATTTCTCAGATGAAAAGAGCGCCACCTGTGCTGCCTACGTTGGGCGCTGCGACTTTGAGTCAAATTTCTGCGGCTGGGAGCAGCTTCAGGATGATGATTTTGATTGGACGAGGCAGACAGGCAAAACATCATCCCAGTGGACTGGGCCCACGTTTGATCACACGCTAAACAGTGTTGCTGGAAACTACATCTATATCGAGTCCTCCCGGCCTAATAAGTGGGACTGGAAGGCAAGACTTGCCAGTCCTACATTGGCACCAACTACTGGTCAATGTGCATTTAGGTTCTTCTACCACATGTACGGTCTCCATATTGGTGCTCTTACTGTTTATGTACGCACCCAGGTTGGCGGTGCCCTAACAGAAATCTGGAGATTCGACCAATCGAAGGGAGACTACTATGAGCGGGCAGAAATCCAGCTGTCAGTTTCATCGCCATTCCAAGTTGTCATTGAAGGTCAAATCGGAAAAGGCTGGCAAGGAGACATTGGGTTGGACGATTTGTCATTCACGGCAGATTGTAAACTTTACTCAGGAGTCCTGCCCACAGCACCTCCTACTCTTTTCCCCATGACGACATCTAACCCGTGTGGTGTCGGAAAGTGGCAGTGCAGAAATGGACAATGCATTGCTGCAAATAAGAGATGTGATTTTGTCACTAACTGTAACGATGGTTCTGACGAGGTTAATTGTGGTGCATGTGACTTTGAACAAGGTCAGTGCGACTGGGAGGACGACAGCGCTGGCCTGTATAACTGGGCCAGAAACAAGGGGGCGACACCGAGCGTCATCAGCGGACCTTCTGTTGACCACACCCTTGGTACAGCTAATGGATACTACATGTTCGTCGACTCAACCCAAGGTGGAATCTTCTTAAATTTTGCACGAATGCAGTCTCCAGCCATCAGCCTCGCTGCTGCAAGTTGCAGAGTTACTTTCTGGTACCACATGACTGGTGCTGCAGTAGGCTCGCGTCTTAGCCTATATCTGTTGAAGTTAAAGAATGCCAACCCCTTCACTTCGAAAATTGACCTCTGGACAGAAGCTGGTGACAAAGGGGACCAATGGAACCAGGTCACCGTGGGAACAGGACGTGTCTATGGTGGAATGAAACTCATGTTCGAAGCCACACATATATCCAGATCGGGTGACATTGCCGTTGATGATATATCCTTTGTAAACTGCTCCCTCCCTCAGCCTGCAACGTGCAGTGCTAATCAGTTCAAATGCAAGAATGGTGGCTGTGTCAGCAAACTGCGACTCTGCGATTTCCAAGATGATTGCGGTGACAGCTCAGATGAACAGAATTGCGGTGGATATTTCCCACGATGCGATTTCCAAAATGGCTTCTGCAACTGGAAGCAAGACACTGATGACGATTTCAACTGGATGAGAAACAGCGGCTCCACAACATCACTAGGAACTGGTCCAGCGATGGATCACACTTACGAGAATAGCACTGGAATGTATTTGTACTTGGAAACCTCCTCACCAAGGAAGCCTAATGAAACAGCAAGGATTAGTAGCATTATATTCAAACCTACTTCCGATCGCACTTGCAAGTTCAGGTTCTTTTACCATATGTATGGCAATCATGTAAACGCTCTGAATATCTACAGGAGAGAGGTTGTAGGAGCACCGATGGCACTGGTTTGGAGCAGAAAAGACAGCCAAGTCGACGCCTGGCGTTGGGGTATTGTTACTCTCGTCAGTAACGTCGACTTCCAGGTTGTGATTGAGGGTGTCCGTGGTCTAGACTACCAGGGCGATATCGGTCTAGATGATGTGTCATTCACGCCAACGTGTATTCAAGATCCAACAGGAGTATTACCAACTGTCATTCCTCAAACAACTCCGCCAACTAGTAACTGCGGTGTTGGCCAGATGGCTTGTAAGAATGGTGAGTGTCGAAATGCCACTGACTTCTGTAACTTCCGTTACGATTGCCAAGACCGTAGCGATGAAGATAACTGCCCGTCTGTCTGTACGTTCGAGAATAACAACTTCTGCTCATGGACAAATGCCAAAGCTGGGGACCAGTTTGATTGGTCGATTGGAAATGGTGGCACTCCGTCTTCAGGAACGGGACCAAGTATTGATCACACAACAAATAGTAAAACAGGGAAATATGCCTTTATTGAGACAAGTTCCGGCCAACGAGGAAACAAAGCAAGACTCGTCAGCCCGATTTTCAAGCAGTCCGGCCTGACATGCAAATTCTCCTTCTGGTACCATATGTACGGCAGTGGTATTGGTGACTTAAATGTTTACATCAGCAGTAACGGAAAAGAGACACTCTTACTGAACTTGTATAGAAATAGAGGTGACCAATGGTTCCTGTCTACAATATCTCTACCTGTCTGCAAATCGGACTTCCAAATCATCTTTGAGGCAACTATCGGAACTGGCTTAACTTGGCAAGGAGATATTGCCATTGATGACATACGCTTTGACCAATGCGCCTACCCTGCCCCACCATCAGCATGCCCTAGTGGATATTTCAAATGTACCAGTGGTCACTGTGTTCCACTGCAGCTGCGATGCGACTACCAAACTGACTGCTGCGACGGATCAGATGAGGCGCCTTCTTTGTGTAATAACTATATCCGATGCGACTTTGAGAACGGTTTCTGTAACGGTGTACAGATCTCTAATGATGAGTTTGATTGGCGCAGAGAGCAGGGATCAACATCATCAAGTAACACGGGACCGTTAGTTGACCATACCAGTGGTACAAACCAGGGATGGTATATGTACATCGAGGCATCCTCGCCACGTAAATCTGGCGACAGAGCCCAGCTTGGCTTCAATATGGACACCCCTGTCAGTTATTGCGCCATACGATTCTGGTATCACATGTATGGCTCGCATATTGGTTCGTTGAACGTCTACACCAGACCATCAAGTAATGGCCCGTTGACCTCGATAGGGCAAATCTCAGGTAGCCAAGGTGACCAATGGATGAAGAAGGAAATCCGGCTCAATAGGAACCAGCCATTCCAAGTGGTCATAGAAGGAGTTGTCGGGGCAGCTTGGCAAGGTGACATCGCAGTGGATGATATTTCTTTCGCACCAGGCTGTAGAGTCCTTGGAAGCAGCACCCCACTTCCCACAGCAACCACAGTACCAACTACGCCTATGACAATCAATGCTCCGTCAGATTGCAACTTTGAGAGTGGCACGTGTGGTTGGTATGAGCAGGGCCAGTTGGATCAATTCGACTGGGAACGAGCCAATGGAGCAATGACAGACCAGTACAGAGATACCGCACCTGGTTACGATCACACCCGTGGCAATACCAACGGTTACTACATGTATATCCACGACCTCACTGGCGGACAAGCCTTTGGAAAGGAAGCGAACCTACGTAGCCCGAGGTACAGAGAATCCGCGACCGATTGCCAGATCCGGTTCTTCTACTACATGTACGGACAGCGCAACCCGTCACTGATCTTGTACATCACTGACTCAAATGGGCAGCAGACTCCTCTATGGGACTTCTATGGCTCTTCACAAGACCAGTGGGTAGAGGCGAAGGTATCGATTGGAAGGCGCAGTCAGCCATTCTCTTTACTGTTCTACGCCCAGGGTCGAGCTCAGTACAAGACTGCTGTCGGTATTGATGATGTTACATTCTTTGATTGCGGTCTTCCACCCGCTGCAACAACCTGTGATACAAATAATGGAAAGTTCTGGTGTACGACGTCCCGGGCATGCATCGATAGTAACAGGTTATGCGATCTCTCCGACGACTGCGGAGATGCTTCTGATGAGAGTAGCGCCACCTGTAGCACGTACAAGAAATATGATTTCGAATCTGGGCTCGGAGACTTCTCCCAGGGTCAAAATGGTGTCGAAGACCAGTTTGATTGGACAAGGTTTAACGGCACCACACCGACGTATTTCAGTGGGCCTCAGCGGGATCACACCCTAGGGACCAGTTTAGGTTTCTATATGTACATTGAAACATCGTTCCCGAGAGTATACAATGAAAAAGCTTGGCTTACAACAAGGACATTTGCAGCGTCTGCTAATGGTGCGTGTAAGATGCGATTGTACTATCATATGTATGGTGAACATGTAAACTCTTTGACTGTGTTCACTAGAAAATACAGGAACGGTCCTCCAACGCGCCAAATCTGGCAAGACACGGGCGACAAGGGAGACGTCTGGAATAGACTAGAGATCACCTTGGACGAAGCTGCAAACTTCATGGTTATCATCGAAGGAAAGGTTGGTGATGACTACAACAGTGATATCGCCATTGACGACGTCTCGTTCACACCAGGATGTCAGTATATATCACAGCAGCTTCCGATTGCACCGAATCAGCCCAGTACCAGCAGCCCAGGGACGCCGGGGACCACGGCACCCCATACCTGTGGAGCCGACCAGTTCAACTGCCATTCAAATGGGGCTTGCATCGACAAAGTGAAGGTGTGTGACTTCAGGAACGACTGTGATGACGGCTCGGACGAAGCTACATGTGGTGAGTACCATGAAAGACATTTTTGATCTAAGTGTGAAATTCGGAAAAAAATCTTTGATGTTTAACTTTTGTCAGTCTTCTCTTTGAAGTGATGTGGGCCAAAATTTTGAAATAGTCTTATCAGAAAAAGTTGTCAGAGTATTGATCACACCAACTGTTTAGTCATAAGGAAAGAAAATTGATATACCTCTGAGGAACGAATATCTTGATTGATCCCTAAAGTATCTTTCGATCTTATTTTCAGTGAAGCGAGTGTGTACATTTGAAAACCGCGACCTGTGTAACTGGTACGCCCCTAACCTAAGATCAGGTACACCTTCTGATATGACGTTCAAGTGGGATTTGGGACAAGGTAGTGTTGGAACACAGCATGAGCTGCAATATCGACCAGGTAAGGTTTACCACTACTTCTCAATTGGTTGCTTTCAAATTCTCCGAATTGTGGTACAGTGAAAGTTGACAAGAAGATACTTTCATTTTGAGAAGTGACTTTCCAAGATGCTAACCTTGCCATCCGTGCAAGTTGAACTAGATTGAAGACATCTGGGGGCACTTCCCCCCCCCCCCCCTGAACCCTCGTGAAATACGGCGCTGCTCACGTATCAGGCTTTTGATGTACTCCCCTCTCACATGTGGAGTGAAAATGACCTGCCAACCAACTGCCTAGAATTTTCATTCAACAAATTTTGTTACAGATCGTGATCATACAAAAGGTACAGGAACCGGCTACTACCTCTACACTGACAGTTCCCTCGGTTCCTTCCAACTCTCCACCGACATCCAGACACCAGTCATCTCGCGCACCGGCCCACAATGCAAACTCCGTCTCTGGTACTACATGAACGGGCCTAACATCGGGTCGCTTCATGTCCTCAACGCCTACAACGGGCAACAGTACGAGATGTGGTCGATCAGCGGAAACCAAGGCGATCGCTGGAGACAAGTTGGCGTGTTCATCGGTGCAATGACGAATGTGCAATTCGTCATCCAGGCGAAACGAGGCTTCAGCTTCGAGGGAGATATCAGCATTGATGATGTTACGTTTGTTGACTGTGCCCCTGTCCTGCCGACTGGAGGCTGCTCCTCTCTACAGTTCACATGTTCGAACCAGTATTGTATTGACAAGAACTTGAAGTGTGACTTTGCTAATGACTGCGGAGACAGCTCGGATGAGCAGGTAAGGGACTCTCTCAAAATTCAAATAAAGGAAACATGCCTGTTCTATTTTCTTGATTACGCTTTAACCTGTATCAGACTTATTACATAGAAAGAGAAGACAAGAAATAGCTGACACACCTTCAGATTGGGGGACTAATTTGTTGTCAAAAAGATCAAAGAAGCTATTTTGGATCTCTCAACGAACAGTCAGAGCTGCGAACGTAGAGCCTATCAATCCACACCTTCAGTCAGGATAAGTTTTATACCAAATTGAACCTCCTTTGATTCCAGGCCAGCATCTGTGACGCTTCTTACAAAGGACGCTGCGACTTTGAACACAACATCTGTCCAGATTGGCATCAAGAGATTGGTGACACGTTTGATTGGACCCTGCGACAGGGAAGTACGGATTCAGAAAATACCGGCCCAACTACCGATCACACGACGCGATCGGACAGAGGATATTACATCTATATTGAATCATCTTGGCCACGGGTCCAGGGAGATAACGCTCATCTTTCTTCATATGCTATCAAGGGTAGCACTGTTGGATGCAAGGTGAGAGATTTTAGTTTATTTTCAGAATTATCCAAGATTTAAATCTGCCAAAAACTGACAAGGGAAGTGTTCTTTCACAATGCAAGAAAGGGTACCCCCTTGGTCCCAACGTTTTCAAGGGCTTTGTTGAAGAGGGAATATTTCCAAAAAACATTAAGGGCTGTATAACCCATATAACCTGAATTGAAGCTGGTCCTCTGCTAATAATTAGGCATCCCTCTCTCTTATTCCAGGCTCGTTACTGGTACCACATGAGAGGCAACCATGTTGGCGCGCTGAACATCCTCCTGCGTTACTCCTACAACACGGGAGACTTCATCGTTTTACGCACTCACAGCACTCCGATGGGATTCAACTGGCAAAGAGGGGAAATCGATCTCAGTGCCGGAAACACCAAGAGGAGAGATTTTGAGGTTGTCTTCGAAGGCGTCATCGGTGATGGCTTCCGAGGCGACATTGCCCTTGATGATCTTTCACTGACTCCGGAATGTGAGGCAACTCCTAGTGGCATACTCCCAGGTCAACCGACCGGACCTGCACCAACGCCTGGAGCCTGTGGCGCTAACATGTATAGCTGCGACAACGGGAAATGTTACAGCCCAATTCAGATGTGTAACTTCTTTGACGATTGTGGCGACAAAACTGATGAGAGCATGTGTGGTGAGTCATATCTTACTATGACTTCTATCGCGGTGACAGCAAAGTCCCTTTACCTCAATCGCCACCTTTGAGCCAGACATAAAACCAAAATTCCTTGTTCCTAGTGCCATTGTTAGAGATGCAAGAGATGTGGGGAGAAACATCAGTAGCTGTGATTTTGCCTATAATGTCAATAACTACTGTAATGGCCCGCAACAAGTGCTTGTCTAAAGAAACACGCAGAGATGACCCACTTGATGAAGAAGTCCCTTTCATTCACACACTTTCATATTTTTCCAGGCACTGACTGCACATTCGAAGGCAATACCACTTGCGGTTGGAAGAACTCTCTCAGAGACTCGATTGATTGGACTCTCCACCAGGGGGCAACACCAAGTTTTAACACTGGCCCGTCGGTCGATCATACTGCCGGTACAGCGCAAGGTTACTATGTGTACATCGAGACAAGTGGCGAGAAAGGCCAGGGTGACAAGGCACATCTCCAGAGCTCTATCTACCACTATGCGTCAACGCAATGTACTATGAACTTCTGGTATCACATGCACGGCTCCACCATTGGGGCGCTCCGAGTACTAATTAAGGACACGTCTAACCAGGTATGTACCGTATCAAAGACAGAAGTGTCTCTTTCTGGGTGGAAGGTGCCCTAAAAGCACAGATTTTGCCTGGTGTTATTTGTGCTTGAGTAAGTTGGTAAATAACAAAATTTCTTTCCACCAGGACCAGTTTCAGCAACTTTAAAGAACATTTCTCAAATTCTTTTGGTATTCCAGGTAAAATCACTATGGGAGATGACAGGGGAGCAAGGAGACCAGTGGAAGCAAGGCTCCGTCCAAATTGGCAGCACTGTGACCGACCAGTTTGCCATCATATTCGAAGCTGAGCGGGGAAGTGGTTACAGTGGCGATATCGCTCTCGATGACATCAGCTTTGTAAACTGTGCGAGGAGTAAGCAACAGCAGGAATGCAGCGGGGATCAGTTCCAATGCAAGGATAAGACACAGTGTATCGATTATCGATATCTGTGTGATGGCCGGTCGGATTGTGGCGATAACTCTGATGAAGATCCAACGTATTGTGGTAAGTTATTTCTTCGTGGACTCATGGCGGCATCTGTTGTCAAGTGTAAAACAGAGAAGATTGTCCTTAATAGTTGTAGATGAAGATGAAGTCTGTTGCTGAATGCAAAGCTCAGAACACCCAGAGATTTGACAATCAAAACCTATTGACATGACCATTTGTTGGAAAGCACAGGATCAGCTATTTCTGATGGAGCTATTTGTAACATTATCGACTTTTGTAATCAGAACTGATGAACCAGTGATGGCCTCATGACCGGCCTCGGACTTAGAATGAAGCTCGGAGATAAAAGTGTCAACTTAAGTATCCTTAGTAACAATTTTAATAGCGTATCCTGAATTTTTCTTTCAGTTCTGAGAGAAGGTGACTGCAACTTCGAAAGCGGTCTCGACTCGTGCAAGTATATCCAGCGCCAAGATGACAGTCTGGATTGGACACTCGATAAGCGTGCACCGTCGTCTTCTACCGGACCAGGCTTTGATCATACCAAGGGCGTCGGAGGTACGTTGTTGCCGAGTGTGGAATGTGGAAAGTGTACACATCTCAAAGTGACAATTGGCCCTACTGATATGTTAGTTGTTAGAAAGCTTGCAATCAGCGGTGATATAATGTCTTGGGGAGAAATTTGACACAATGTAAAAATTTTGAAGTTAACCAGGACTCTCTACTCCAGGTACCTTTGCCTACGTCAATGGATTCTCTGCTGTCGGAGATGAGGCAAGACTGGAGACGCCGCCATTCCCTGCAACGATCGGCCGATGCTACCTGCGTTTCTGGTACTTCATGAACGATGGCGCTGTCCAACAGATTGGCTCTACGGAGAGTATGGGAACACTGAAGGTGAGAGCACGACAGACGGTTTTGACCATTGTGTTTAAAAACTTTCTAGACAGATGATGACTTTTTTCTATGTTCTGATGAAAAATATATACTTACATGATGAGGGTACGATATAAGTACAAAAACCTTTCAGGACAGGTGGACTCTTAATAAAATACAAAGGTTTGACTCTTCCAGGTTTACACCGAAAATAGCGACAAGCAGACAGCGTTGATGTGGACTAAGAGTGGTCATCAAGGCAACCAGTGGCAGTATGCCAATGTCCAGGTCGGCAACACGCAAGATTATACAGTTGTCTTTGAGGGTATTCGCGGTAATGGTGTGAGGTCGGATATTTCGATCGATGACATCTCGTTCACCCCCGAATGCAGGAATGGCAAGTCACCGACCCACAACGAGACCAGTCTCTGTGACTTCACACACTTCTTCTGCGCGGCTCGTAGGCAGTGTATGCCTAACATGTGGAGATGTGATGGAGTTGACGATTGCCCAGATGGCTCCGATGAGCTTGGATGTTCTAGTACTCAAGTACCAGGTAAGTGGCACGGTCTTTTAAGTTTCTCGGCTGGGGTTGTGACGGCCTCCTTGTCTCACACAGAGCTGATAATCAACTGTGTGACTATACCGGCTGCCATAGGTCACCAAAATATTGAAATATAATGGTACATCACCAGCAATAAGGTCACTGCAAGAGTTGGAGAGTTGGGTTCAAGAACACTAAGAAGAAAGTTTGAGGGGGGTCGATCAATTTTTTGGCTGCATGTTGTATTTTAACGATTTGTTTGTAATTTCAGTCGACAAAAAAACAACGCCCGACTCCTCCTCGACATGGACTATCGCTCCTCAGACATGTGACAAGGGCTTCTTCACCTGTAGCCGAGGTACAACAGATCAGGACAAATGTATCAGTGGCATCTTCTCATGTGACGGTGTTCCAGATTGTCCCGATGGTGATGATGAATATGGCTGCAGTAAGTAGTAATTGTCTCCTTGAGCAAGGTTCTTTCATGTTCTTTTTCTCCTGCGTGCTCTATATGCTAAGTAACTTCTAAACTTCAAGGTGCACAACTGTTACAGAAGCCTAATAGTCTAGTTCAACACTCGGCTACCAAACCAGCAGGCTCAATCTGGAGCACAACCAGATCAGTTACTTTGAATATACTTCTCCAACCAACACTAACTCAAAAGTCTAGTGCATCTAGGCCCTAAGTTCAAGTTGCGAATTCCTAATTCTATGTCATCTGTTTTTAGCCAAGAAGTGTGCTCCAGGCCAAGCCTACTGTCGCCGTACTATGAGCTGCGTAGCGAAGTGTGACGGAAATGAAGACTGCTTAGATGGATCTGATGAAGCCAGCTGTGAGGCTGGATGTCCACCGAACTTCTGCCTGAACGGAGCGGCGTGTGTCAACATTGAGTTCCAAGGGCCTACTTGTCAGAAGTGAGTAATTATAATCGACATTGGTAGACTGCTCAGATCACTTCGTTGATCCCCGAGTCCATTGTCCGGGCTTCTGGCATCATTCATTGTGTAGTCTACATCCACACAAGATTCCCAAGCTGCAGTATTTAAATGTTTTTTATTCTGTTTTCAGCTGTAGCATAGGTACCTATCGTTGCTACGAGGCCGGCCCGGCTCCACAACCTCAATCCCAAGGATCAACTTCAAGTAAGTTATCATTCTCAACAAGGTTTTCTTAAACAACAATTTCATAAAGCACAATTACCAATACACAAAAATCAGGACGGAATAAGCACGGTAATTGTGTTTCATTGTAACTAAAATCAAATCTGATATTTTCTTCGTCCTTTTTTTTCAGTCGGTATCATTGTGCCTGTCAGTATTGTTGGAGCTGTTATTCTCATTGCCGTGGTGATGGTTCTGCTTTACCTCGGAATCAAGAAGCGAAGGCAAAAGTAAGTCACTTTCTACAGAGAAGTCAGGGAGTAATAATGGCTGTGGTTATGTAATAACTTGGTTATGCCATGCGCATGTGTCCTGGTAAGAAGTGAAATTTCAACCTTGCCAAGCAATGTACATGTTATCACAATTCTACCTGATGACAAGTCTTTGTTTGTAAATAAGGGTATGGTTGAAACTGGCAGATAAGAATCAAATGAAAAGTAAGGTGGAAAACTACGTTTTGTGGGCTTAAGTCCATAGATTTAAAACAGGAATTCATAGGATTAATCTGCAGTAAAAGAGTCTCAGCTGTGTCCCGAGCAGACATCATAAAACTTTCATGGACCGCACAGGAGACTTCCCCTTTAAATCCTGTCTGTCTCTTTTCTAGAAGCGCCCTCTTCACCGTAAGCTACAACAACGGTTCGTCCCAAGGTATCGAAAACCCTGTTTACGACAACTACGGTGATCTACAAGTCAATGATGTAAGCATATGATCGTGTTATTTTTCTAACAAATCTTTTTTCTGCTCTAGGGGTTTTGGAGGCATGGTGGTGGGAATGGAAAATCCCTCCTACGGCATGAATGAAATGTCAAATGTAAGTGTCTCGAAAGGGGTCCCATCTTTCTTTTGTGAGGGTCTCGAGTTTGGATATGAGTTGCCCTCTCCTTAAGTTTATTTAGTACATGACATCTTCTTTATTTGTCCGTTATCAAATAGACAGGAGATGTCATTTATAGATACCATAATCAAAGGGCAATGCCTTAATTACCGTAAGCCACATTGCCATAAAACCTGAAACAACTGTTCCGACACTCGTACCAAATAACGTTATGACAATGTTGCGCAATCGCCAATTTTGAATGGATTCTGATATCTCTTTTTCTTCCAGTTTTCAATGAATGAAATGGATGGATCAGTATTCGGTGGTGCTGCATCAGATCAAGGCAGTATCAATGTAAGTGACGGGGCAAAATGTGGAAGCAGTCAAAAGCACATTATTCATTGTTTAATTTGTGGTGTTTTAAGTATAGCTATGATCCCTCACTTAAGAAATCATAGCCTGTAATTGACCTTTCCATGAATGTCTCACCTCTGAATGAGCTTTTGATGAAATAATTGCCTGTGAGTAAGGTATCCATGGAAACCTCGCCCGTATCAATCTCAAGTTGTGTATTTCTAGTCCCTTTGTGCCTATTCTTATCAACCCCAGCACCTAATTTCTCTTAATTTTTGTTTTTTTCAGCCAGGCTTAGGCCCGATGTCAATCAACAATCCAATTGATGGAGACCCAGCCTCCTACACCTGATCAAGAAAGGTCTCTGATTCGGGACACCAATTTGAGACAAGACGTGTATTAAAAAAGCACCTTTTACAATTTAAATTCATGTTTATAAAGTCTTGACTATAGTTTATTTTTGTGAAACTTTAAATCGAAACTCGAGGCGAACAAGATGTTGACTTTTATTAGACCTGTGTTATCAGTTTTAATTAGATTTTTGTAACCGTCCATTCCAATACTGTGCCTATGGGACGTGGATTGAATTTTGTACACACCCATGACCAGTTGGTCTAAGCTTGCAGTATATAAAGTTTAGATAACTTAAAATGCAGAGAGAACATTTAGCTATTTTCATATTGGTGCTTCTAAAATATACTAAAAGTGTAGCTTTTGTGCCTATATTTTTATAATCGGTGCTTGCAGAAATGATATATAATCCCGGTAATGTATATTTTGAACCAACAATTTTGTACATTATGTAAATATTTTACCAATTATTCAATAGATTATGCTATACAAATCGTTTGCCAGTCAGCCACCTTCAAGAGAAATTGATTTGAGAGTGTCCATGTGAATTCTTTCGAAATCTCTAAGCTGTAACTCTTGAATGGCTAATTTTTCAAGTAAAATGATTGTTGCTACCTCATTGCTAAAGTTAAAGAATAAAATGGTGCATGGCCTAAAACTGTGATGAAAATAATATATGAAATCAGTTTTTACCACTGCCTTCAGACAGTCTTGTTCATAAGTTTGAATAAAGATAAATCATTATTATAATTATCTTGTGTAGTTTTATTATCTCCCCACTTTCGAACAAAATTATAAATGTTTGAACTAAACTGAAAACTTGCTGGAACTTGGTAGAAAGTTGCATGAATAAGCTAAGCTAGTCCATTGTTACTCTTATGCCATGATAATCATATACGTTGCCTGTGAAAAGGGCTTTTCAGAATGACCGCAACTTATTTCCGCAAACCACCATTTATCGATACTGTGTACAATAAAGGCCTCCCTGTGCTACTGTCCTGAACCTAATCAGAGAGAAATGTTAAAGAAAACCCCTAAATGAAAAACATATTTCCACAACCGCATGGGTTGCTCAGAGAACTTGCTTCACTTCCAACCAAAAAAGCGTGACACCAAAAGCTGGTCTGCCATGTATCTGAAGGCCTATTACAAAGACCCATATCGAGCCTCTGAGACGTTACTTCACACTCTATCGAAAAAAGCGATTTTCAGATATTACCTTACCGGAATAAAGGCATAAAATGGAAATATCGGGAGAGTAGTCCACGCTTGTCAATGGCGTCCGAAATTTTTCCAGACTCAAAGTGAGGCCAAGAGCAAGAGTCTACCAAATCGCCAAGCAAGGGCCTAGGAAAGCGGGATATTCGAATATAACGCACGCGACACACTAATTTTGGCTAAACTTTAGAATCCCCGATCGGAAATGACGTAGTTTGATCGCATTCAACTATAAATCCATTGAACAGTGGTGCTTGGTTAGTCAACCGATGACCTTTTTTTGGGGTGTGATCGGGGATTGTAAACTCGTTCCCTGATTTTGGCAGCACTAATGGGGTGGCCTAGCTACTGGAGGGCAATTGAGACTGCTGCTGCCCTTCAACTCATTTGCAACCAGAGACCAAGAGAAGCCTTCTGTCAACCGATGGCTTATTGATAGTATCCTGATCGACATCGGTCAAAGCAATACATTGACCGAAATGATGAACGAACACATGGATATAAAGAAAATGTTTTTGTTGTCTTTGATCTATAATTGACAAAAAATGATGAGATCTGTTCGTCTACATCTAGACACTACAGTACATGTACATGTGGACCATACATAGAAGTCAGCTAAGCTGGAAAGTGGTGGGGGACACCTTAGAGACCAAATTGAGGAGAGAGAACGAACCAATATATTGCAATAAGATACACCGAAAAGCATTGCGAGTGGTTCCTCAACTTTTATGACATATCTATCAAGGCAGACAGCCAATGTTGTTATCAATACTAGCTGTGTTTGCTCTTGGTAATACTAGTTTGAGGTGGCCGGCAATGCTCTGTGCTAAATGAAACTGCCAAATAAGCGGAAAGGCACAATTTTCCAAAGAATTTCAATTTTAAATCTGTGCAGTACTTTTTATATTACAAGATGAAACGTAATAGTCAAGTCAGTTTTAGAGTTGAATAAATTGTTCTTGTTAAAAGTAGTTCACTAGTATGTGCATTATCTTTTATTGAAATGACTTTCATATGAGCATGGACAGGCTTATGCCATGCATACTATACAATTGTTTCAAATTGATGATATGTTTTCGGCCAATGCTCCAACACATTACAAACTATGACACTTGTTTTGTTCCCTCCCAACAATTCAGTTTAGCACATTTCATAACCCAAGCGGCAGAAACTTTTCAAAAATATTGAATATCATGGTAAAATATGTTCCACTTCTGAGAGTGATTACCGATGCAAACGACCATAGCATGTAAGAAGGGGGAGTTTGAATAGTAACCACCTAAATAACCAGGCTCATCCCTCTCTCCATCATTAAGCTGTATTGAGGCTTTCCCTTGGGGTACTTGTCAAAATGTATTAACGTGACCATTTTAGGTTGTAATTGATACTACAGGGTGTTACAAAATAGTCACGTGGTGTCATCTTACCATGCTTACACTGTCTAGAAATATATCCAAAGTTTAAAGATCTAACGTTAGATTCTGATGCGGTTGACGAAAGTTTAAAATACAGCAGCCTATTGACAGAGTGTGACATCTATTTTTACACAGTGTAGCCAAGAGTGGAAACAACATCTTCCTCTACAGCACACAGGTCCAGCCATGGAACCCGAGGCATTCTCGTACCAATGGTACAACCCAAAGCAGTTACAGAGACAGACTGAAAACGTCTGCAGCACACCACATTGTCTGGTTACTTCAATTTCTCTCGTTTGCAAGAACCTGAAGCAGCCTAAGCTGAGAATTTCACGAAAACACTTGTCATGGATTAAATGCAGCAGTTCACATTTAGGTGGCGCCACCAGTCAGCCATAATCTGCGCCGCTTTTTCATCGATCACCTTCCAAACACATCGTAACCGTAAAAGTAAACAGAAACCTCCGCATCAAAAAGCAATGCTACTCGGGAGAAAAAACAAAACATTAAAACAATTAAAAGTCGAGAGAGCTCAATCATCTTGCAACATAAATTTCGCCTTCGTCACCCCTGGGCTCCTAAAATACCAATTTTTGTCGTAATTTGGGAGTGATCTAAAACAGTTGCATCTAAACTGTAGCACTATCTTAAATCCAAATATGTGTGTATTTTTAAGGTCCCTTGTATGAGGGGTAATCTGGGTGACTTGAATAAGAGCTCAGATGATAGCAGTATTTCATGGAAGACGACAGAGTCAAAATAACCACTCGCCAAATAAATGCGATACCCGGATTTGTAACAGAAATTTTTAAAGAAAAATAAAAGAAACGTCAGATGTGTTTGATTAAAATGTGGCAAGAAGAATCAAAGTATTAAGTAATGTGTATTAATCATACCTAATTAACATGATTAAGTGGGTTTGAATAGCTTATTCGTGGTGAAGTAGAGAGAGTTCCAACAGAACATCATTTTGACTTATCTTTTGCTGGAAATTTGTCCAGAGACTCAAAACAGCTCAATTCGATTCAAAATCACCAACCTGGATTCAAAATGGTGTTCAGTTGAACCACAACTAAAACTAGTGATTGTGAAGTAAGCATAACCAAGACTTTCAAACCAGCCAATCAAGCAAGAGACACCAAGACCAAAATCTTCAAATCCTTGGAAGACGAAAGTGAAGACGCAGTTATCGTAGAACAATCACTGAACAGAAAATGTGACGTTTTCCTCCTTTTTTATCTTTTTCTCCTAAGATAAGTATAATTTTTAGTTAACATGTATGATCTGTCCCTGGACACAACTCAAGATGTCATAATCTTCTGCCGAGTGCTGACACAGCAATATTTCGTGAAAAGTTTGTTTATCGTCAAAACTAACCGACATGACCATTTGTTGGAAAGCTCTTGACCAGCACTGTCTAATGATAGCATTTGTTTCATGACTCAAGCAGTGCTTGCAGCTGATACCAATTATCGTCCAATAAATCTAACATTGGCTCACAGATTCTTTCCCCAGGGACAAATCTACATGTCAAAGCCATATTCGAAATGGACAGACATATGAAAATAGTTAACGCCAAAGTATTTTGCCTTGATAATACTAGAGTAAAGATTTCACCAGAAAATGTGTCTGTTTTCATAAACCGACTGGCCGGCAGGTAGTGCATTTTGCAAAAGCATGCAAATGAAGGAGAAGTATTTACAAAACACCATCAACAAGTTCATCAACTGTGTAAGGTTCCTTTCAATTCAAGCTGGAAACGCTCAGTGTGAATTGATGTACAATGATTTCACGACATATACAGTGGTGTGTCTTTAAAATGAGTTGGAATAAACATTCCAAAATGGTCCCAAAAAGTTAGAATTGTCACAACCTTTTGACATGACCATTCATTAGAAAGCACTTGATGAGCACTTTCTTGTGGTATCATTTGTATCATGGTCAAATTAATTCTCAGGTGGTTCTCTCCACGCTTCCAAAACCTCTTTTACACTTACTGACAGAGTGTGACAGAGTGTTAGCCATACATTGCCCGAACATCAACACTTCAGCTGACCCAACCTAAATTGAAATGAACACTAGTTTTGGAAGCATCAAGGGTCTAATTAAGCCATAGACTCCTCTATCGGCTGAAAAATATGTCACTCTTTTATGCTGCACAGCAGTTTCTTAGGTTTGATACACAGAACTATATGTATTTACAAGACAAGGTGACGACTCGGTTAGACAACAGAAAATACTTCATCATACATGGGCAGAAGGAATCTTTGAAAATACTATCAGTTTTAGACGTTTGGCGGATCAGTTTCACCTTAGTTACATGTACAAGGGTACCCATGTTCGTTTTAAATTACTTTACCAAACTAGATTGGGCAGATTCTTCGATTCCAACTTCAAGACTTTCAAAAGTACCTACAGCCCAAAAATGGTAAAGAGATATCCTACAGATTGGAAGAAGGCAAAACGGAAGATGCATGAATATTCCCACATTGGATCTCAAGACTTGTAGAATTAGCCAAAATACAGTTCTTTCCCCAACTCTCCAACTCATGGCACACATCGAATTCAAATTCAAATTATTCTTTTGTTTCAAAGTGTGGAACACTCACGCATCTAGCACAAACCAAGACCTATGCACAAGATTCAACACACAGTATATATATAGTATAATTATGGCATGGGTAACTTGATGGCGAAGATGTATGAGAGATGACATATGCAAAGTGGGTCAGGCTGACCTTGGAATGACCTTGACACTCAAGTTTGACCTTGTACATCAAGTTTCAAGGTTACTGGTCTGATTCTAAATTTCATAGCACACAGTAAACCCCATCTGGTTGAAATCTACCTCACCTTGGAAGGTGACCTTGCCTCTACCTGAAGGTCATTCAAAATTTGACCTTGGACAATTGTCAATTCAAGGTCAACCTTGGTCAGCCATAACCCACAGGTTACTTTGAGCAACTCTTAAAATACAATGACACCTCTCATCTAAAAACGGAATCAACCGACAAAAACGAGGTAAACATTAAGATCATTTCCAAGAAATGTCATGACAAGTACGCTGTTGGTTAATACAGCTAATTAAGAGAAAGATGGCTTCGAGTAATGCCTATTGGTTGTTTGTGGATGATTTTGGGTAACGTTTTTGGTAATTTGAACCACCTTATCATAAATTTATATGAATCAACATTTAACAATTCCTGGAGATTTTTGATTTTCAAAATTGTGACAAAATTATTGAAAAGAGAATGATGCTCTTATGCAGGTCAAACATATCGCCCGAAACCATCACAAAACAGCCATTTCATCCAAGTTGACACAATACAAAACTACCTCAAAATATATATTCAGAGTCTATAAGTTTAACTTTTATGCAGTTTCATTCACCTTAGGTTATAAATGATCATGATATTGTAACAAAAAAACCTACATGTACTGCTGAATATTAATGGATGACTTCTCTAAACAGGTCTAAACATAACAGAACAGTCTAGATATGTACAAAAATGCCTACGAAAAATCATGTAAATCGGGAACAGAAAATACAGTCTGAAAAATGCATACAAAACTATCGGTTTCTTATGTTGTGGAGATTAAACACCTTTTGAAGCAAAAATAACTAAAACGACAAACAAAAGGTTTTGATGAGGCGGACCAACAAAAGATGGCAGCACAGGGCGATAAATACATACGGCAGTCGATATATACACACATCGCTGTGTAAGACTTGGAATGAACATTAAACAGGGTATATTATATACAAAACGAAGATTTATATGCGGTTTACATATAAGTCTTTGATAGTCATGGTAGTGTCTTTGAAATGGCTCGATACGAATTCTTTTGGTCCTATATCTCAATGCACATATCATCAATAAGGAGTCACAAAATGGCTATAAATTTACCATGTCACTGAATAAGTGATTCAGACACAAAGTTAGCGACCGACTTGGCCAATAAGTCATTCTGCATCAACAGAATTTGTGAAAACTAAAATCAGGGGCGATTTGTAAATGTTGTCTTCATGTGTCATTATGGCAGAATATTATACAGGGCAGTGACAAAATTTGTTTTGATTGCAGTTTCTTCGATTGTCTTTAAGTCAGGTACAACCTACATCAGAAATTACCTAATTTTAACCAGTTCTATTAAATGCATTTCAAGTGCTCAAAATGAGATTAATCTAAATATGAGTTGGGGTAGGTAAGGGGTTCTAAAATAACCCAGCGCATTCATGAAATCATGAATACTGGTATTACAGCATCATATTTGGGAGTTTTGAAATGATTACACAATTAAGTATGAAGTTGTTATATTTCAACATGACTTACATATTATGGCAACGTATATTTGAATGCGAGAGTTATGGCAACGTAGTTTGATCAGTTTATATTCATATTCACTTCACGAAACAACACACTGGATTTCTCTTCAGTTAACAAGAAAAAAACTGTAGAAACAATTCACTGGTATTAAAACAATCAAATCTTGTTACAACATCCCTTCAGAATCTTTAAAGTGAACTCTGACAGCTTTAACTGCTTTAGGTTGATATGATGATAATATTAGTCATTATAGTGAACGGTTAAACAGCATTCATAGTCATCACTCGGGACTGATGACGTCCAACTACATGTAGTATGACCAATTGCATACTGTCTTTATTTATAATCAACACTTCTTCAGATGTTGCAACAAAGATTTGACCGTATTGCAATTGTAATTTGACAAAACGTCTCTCAATCTTAAATTGTTATAAAAATAATTCTAGCAGATGGAACACAAAGTAACTTTTACGTTGTTTACATGGTTCACAAAACTGTTTACACGCACTGGGGACAAACTGTACCGGCTTTCTCATATACGGTGATATAGTTTGACAATTGATATGAAATTCAGAAAAATAATTACGGACATAACATATGTTTAAGATAAGATATGCACACTCCTTATTGTTTTAGATAATAAATCTCATTTTGGAAAATATCTGCTAAATACTTTTGGACAAAGGTCAAGGTCAGCTCCTACTGACGAATGGAATTCACCGGTTTAATCTCAGATCATCGTGATATTTTAAGATTAAGATCGCCATTTTTTTTCACAAGTTATATGCTGGACAAAATTCACTGCGATATATGTACGTCACGTCACAATAGTACACAAGTCCACGCTACCACAACAGAGATTAGAAGGCTAAGATACGACCTTCAAAATACAAAGGTTAAGGTCATTGAACGACCTTGGCTCATAAGGTCAAGGTCATTACCCTAAATATTGTCCATGAGTTAATACGCAAATGCAAAATCTAAGATATAGCATACACAGTATTAGGTTATTGCAAGCGGAAGGTCATCATTGGTCACGTGACAGGGGAAGAACAAGGTCAAAGGTCAAGGGTCAAGGTCACACTCATGTACTCCTACACTATTCCTAACCAACAACACAAATCTCAACAAGTATTCTAAACTACATCAACAGGCAAGATAAGAGCAGGTCGCCAAGCATATTTTGAACAAGTGTTGCATCAAGTCAGGAAACATCTGAATTCAGATACACAAGTCAAACTCATTGACAAAGACAAATTCCGGTGTTTCCCTTACTGATACGAAACACCCCTTCAATAGGTCCCGTGACCACCACACCCTTAGCTTAACAGGAGATGAAGCGCACCTATTTCATACTGGGCCGCAGGGAGTATTCTGAATACGGCTATATATATGTATTCTCTGACATTAAGGAAATAAAGGAGTAATAAAATAAACAAATATTCCCATGGATTGAATCATTATCATACATGCCAAGAACAATAATATATTACACCGAATATGGCATTTTCATATATCATTAAAAAGTTACATAAGTCTATGAAGCGGCGACATCTATCATGAAATGGGGGAGTTATGTTTTGTTTTCTGTGTACCGTTAAATCATCACATTCTGTCTGTCTGTCAATTACCACAACTCTAAGAAACTCTCTGCTGCAAGTCTGGCCTGAACGGACAAATACGGTTTGCATCAGGTACAAATTGTGTACCTTTAGCTGCCATCATATAAGCTCTATTTTGTTGCTAGCCAAGGACGGCTAAAGCTGACTGCAAAGCATGAAACTATGCTCAGAATTCTTATTTTATTAGAAAGTAGACACTTTTTATTGAACAGGGAATTTACATTTTCCCCAATTTGACACAAAGTCATGTGACACTGTTTAAGTTGATGAAAAGTCCGTCGCATGATTGTCACATGACATGTTGTCTGCTCAGGATTAGAACTCATCTGTTCATGTTTGACAAATGTATGTTGTAAAAGTGCTAATGCTGCCTGGATTGATTGTCTTAGCTTTTTACAAGTATATCATACAAACAGACCAAATAGATAAATTCCAATTGAAGAGCTCAACTTACTTTTGAATATGATTAGATTTGGCTAAAGGACAGAGGTTCCTCTTAAGAGCTTTTATTGATGACTACAAAGTAGATCTCAAAGACATCCTTCAGCAACCATGCTACTGCATAGTCACAATTCAACGACTATTTGTTTAATAACAAAGTGACTTTCTAAATCACTGATTAGTCATTACTGATCATTCAAGGAGGTCCACTCACATAAGACTATTTGAATAGTCACATATTGTGACTAGTCAAGTTCTTAAAATGTGACTATTTGATAAGTCACATATTGACTATAAAACTGATTACAAAGTGACTATCTCTAGATACGAAGTGACTATTTGTTTACCCTGTGATACTTTTGCGCTTTTCAACTGCATTTACAGCTAGTGTCTATTCAGGATCCTAAAATGAAAGTCGAAGAGTTGTGGCACATGACAGATTGCAAATGGACCGCCAATCTTAATTAAATGCTGCCTTTCATTAATAGAAAGATAGTGCTGGTCGTACAAACATACAGCGTGCAAAATATTGCATGTAAATAGTACTTAGAACATGCATACAAAAATAGACATTTCACACTAATGGTTATGGTTATTGTAGAAAGTGCTTAGAGCACTAGGCGGTTTCTGCCCGTCTTAAATGAAATATAATGCCACCTTCTGGCTCCAAATGATACTAACAGAGTAAAACCCAAATCAGATTTTGTCTTGTCTAGTTGGTAAAATGTTGAACACTTTATTGTTTTGTACAGAATTTTCCCAAAAATTAATACTTTAGAAATAGAAAGGACCAAAATTTGAAAGATTCACCCCTTCATCAAGGAGTTAGGAGTAATATTTTTTGAAAGGGTGTATATTCTGTTGGAGTAAATTAGGTCATAATATTTTGATGGTTAAAATTTGCTAGAACTGATTTCGATATAAAATGAAAATATGATATGAGCTGCGTTTGACGCAGTACAAACAGTGCATTATGGGTAGAAACCGCCTGACAAACTTAGCAGACAAAGCAGCCACTGGATACAGGAGTCGTGTAGCGCAAAACATGGAGATAGCTCCCATAATATTCAGAATATTTCAATGCCAAAAGAAAGTGGAATCGACTACAAAATATTTTGCACGAACACTACTGCTCAGTTTTCTCAATCTAGTGCGATGTTCGCAAGCTATCAATGTACTTCTTACATCGGTTCAGGATCATTTCGCTAGAGGGGATATGACATTTGGTGATTAGTCTAAAAATTATGGGTTGGGGCGATGACACATCCAGCCACGATTAGTCAATAGGAATCCAATTTGACAATATGAAATGACAGATTTTTCAGTGCTCATTTCCGTCATTGTCTGGAAGGCAGGCACTGACGCCATGCACCATCCCATTATAGTTCGGCCATACTTATATTCTCATTATCCCTTAGCGAGACATTCACGAACCTACCAAGTCATTCATTTCGAACGCCACGAAACAGACTTGGCAAAAAATAAGAAAACCAAACCACAGGCACTTTGGTGCAATTCACCAACTGCTAAGAATAGTAAACGGGTCTGCATAACTGATATGTTCAATCGTCATAATATGAATATGATTGCATTCAAGATCACCCTGTACCCTGTGCGCGACTGCTGCGATTCTCCTTTTGTCCACACGAGGGCTCTCAGAGCAATTACGATTTTCTCCCTTCGGTGTAGTACAGAAGAAGCTCCTATTATTGACAGAATGTGATGATTTAGATCTGGAAATTTTCACCAGGGGTCACAGACACTAACACATGAAACTGAACGGCGTACAGACCTCCGTTTGATTAATTGACAATATGTCCATTATTTAGCAAAAGACTAATTTAAATTTCGCAAAAGTTTCATATTAGTCGTTTATGGGTTAATGAGTAAGAGTACAAACCAAGAGAAATCTGACCAAGTTTACTGATTGCAAGCGTACAAAATTCATGAAGGCATGCCCTTTAATTAAACAGATATGGTATGAATACTAGGATATGGTCGAGACTTTAAATCATTCAAAGACCACATGATATGTTAAAGCAATTCTGAATTCCACATGCACCCGTACGAGTTCATGTTTCCTAAGGTTCCACATTTTCTCTGCACCCATAAGCCCATGTGTTTATAGGTTGCCATAGCAACCATTAAAATCTTGGAAGCACCCTTATACTAATGTTGTCATGATTCTGCTATTCCTATATACATGAATGACGACAAAAAAGATCTCGCAAAACACTCTCTCTGACGAAAACGTTCTTAGGAGGAGATTTAACAGTGGTCCCACACGATTGTGCATCTGAATCAAGACTCGCTAAATATCTGTACAGACAGACTAAATCTTTAACTACGCATTATATGACAAAGTCTTATAATAAACATCGATCGTCTTAATAGCTTTAATCTAAAAAAGATCTTGGAAAAATATATATAAGTTTGTTATTCCGGTTCAAGCCACATAAGCAAACAAAAAAACTGGTCCATATATTGTCGATTCTTCTCCAAATAGCTTCGAAGGCGTCTCAAGACCATGTCAATTTCTCACAACGATACAATTCTAAGCAAAATAAAACAATCTGTATGCGAGTGAAAATATAATCCTATGCCTTAAGTATTATTATAAAATCTTCATATGTCGACATTCACAACTAATTAAGTCGAAGCTAACCGGAGCTTACGCCAACTGTGGCGGAGAAGGTCACATGACCATATTATATGCAAATCAGCCCTATTCATAAAATGTACTTCCAGAACGTAAAATAAGCACAGATCTACACTTCGATACATCGACAAACGTACACCTATGATATTATTCTTTATAAAACAATTACACAACTAATCAACACCAAGACAATATCACAACCATACTAGAATATGAAGTAGAAAAGCGCTATGCAGCACTAGCGCCACCTTTTGATTTCTTTGAGATTTAACATGGACCAAACGTAATGAGAATCAGCTTTACTTCCTAGAAGTACTACAAGTTAAAAGACGAGTTCCATCCTAACCAACTTTATGCAAACACGTGTACATTTCAGACAAAAATGTACACCAATTTTCACCAACTTGAGTTTAGACGACCTTGACTTACAGTGTACATGACCTCTTCAGGTCAAAGCCACAAGGTCAAGGTCAACATACCATGTACATTAAAGGGTCAGCTCATAGCCGAATTTCACGAACCAAACTCGACATAAACATTATACATGCATCATGCATTACAACATCTTAGGTCCATCGTGTTTCCAGTTCTAAATATAATCATTGATTACATGATAATACCATTTCGGTGACAGCCTATTTCACTGGCTTCTCATCGAAATATTTCAATACACAAATTACAAAATTGACGCATTTTCACAAACTTTGAAGAGTCCATTAATTGTCAATGCCCGAATGATTAAACTTTGTATCCATTTTGCACAACACAGTTCAATAATACGACCTCCAATAATACAATTTCACCGATGCCCTTTTGTTGCATCATGGGTGATCTATGGAGGAGAAACGAAAGTTTCATGAAAGTGACACTCCTGAAGGGTTGACATGGTGTGACCCCGTTCAGAAGCCGACTATAATTTTTTCCGAAATTCTTTCCCAATTTGATAGATTTAAGCTTTTCAATATCTCCTCCCAGATCCACCCCAGTTGGTGTCATAGACACTTTTACTGTGGACAACTCACATTGACATTTGCCAAAACACGAGAACTGAAGCACAACTCGCACAAGACCAACAAGTTCATTCATCGGTCACAACAACAGGTTGCAGCACACGTCAAGACGGGACCAAGCTGATCTCAGTAGTGGATAAGATTCTCAAAGCCGATTGCTGATTTCTGTGTCTGTGTCAAAATTCTCGATTAATTACCAATTAGGGAGTGCTTTTGTGATCTACATAACATGTATTCTAGAATATACAGACTAGAATTTGGTGCTAGAATAGAACTTGGATGTATCACGCTGTTGAGGCACCTTGTATTCTACTCTATTCAAGAATACCTATTCAGTTGTATTGTATTCTAGCACAGAATAGAATTTTGGTCTAGAATAGAACTGGGATAGAGCTGACCAGACACCAATTCCTTTCTATTCTAGAATAGTAGATAGATTTGATTCTAGAATAGAACTGAAGAGATGAACACACTCAACAGATTCAACTGTTTCGATGATATTACCAGAAATCAGCAATCAGAAACAGAATCCGGAATACTACAGAGGTAACATAGAGTAAAATACATAGAAAATCACAATGGTTTATAATACTGGTCATTGTGTTTTTGGTCTACGGAGAGTATATATACATGTCATGAAATGCATTCAAAAAGCCTTCTAAAGGCACAACACGAAGTCACCACAATAAAAAATTTCACTTTTGGATTACGGAGTGGCTATTTTGATACCACGACAAACTGATACAAACAAATGGATTTCTATAGATCCAATTCACAATTCAATTCAAAAACATTCTTCAAAAGTCGCATCAAGCTCCTTTATATCGAAAGAAAGAGACTTTGAAAACTTTGGAAACTAACTGTCGCTTTCTGGCCGGCAGTATTTAAGTCTTGAAACAAAACTGAGAGTTTCCGCAGCACGCACAGAAAGTTATCGTTATGATTATCATCATAATTAATACTATTGATATGCTTTCATATCTAGTGGAGCAACTCCTAATCACAATGGTAGAGGGCATTCCATCCTGATCCATGATCAACTTAATGCAGTTCGTCCAGTTTCTGAGTATTTCTTTCAACAAAAATCTCAGGTATACAATAGATTCTAAATCTCAACCCTCCGATTTTCTGTTGGAGTTAAACTCACGATCCCGTTATAACTGAACTGAAAAAATGCAAACCTGGTAATGATAACAAACTAGTAGATTTCTCAAGAAAAAACAAGCTCAATGCCTATGAATTTAAATAATATGAAATTCCTCAGTCCGTCTTACGGAGAAGTGGAAAAAGAAGGCCAACATTTTACGTTTTGAGTTTGTGTCCAAAGGACTAATGAAGAAAACATGTCTGAAATCTTGGATCTCAACTTTTCATAAACTGTTTGGGATTTATAAATCTGACAATGGGGAGAATACTCTCTCATAATGATATGAATCTAAATATCTTTTGAGGCCAGCAACTGAAAACAACCAGGCTAGCAATTGCCCAAATTTCTCAAAACTCGGCCAAACAAAACACCACACTGCGATCAGCCTGGCCCGTCTAAACTATGAAGTACATTCGGATACAAGTAAAATACCTAAGGAAATGGTTTGATTCAAAGGTTGCCGTCGACCGTGTCCATTTCAGTGACCGTGCTCCAGATGACTTCTTTGAGTAGGACGTCGACATCCTCACCCTCCTGGTTCAGGTTCTTATCCATCTGGAGATCAGGGACCATCATCCGCAGCATCTTCACAACGTTCTTCCGCAGCTCGCGTAACTTAGCGTCAGTTGGCGAATCCTTGATCGGGGAGTTATCGGGAGTGATGCCGTTTATTGGGATGTTCACATGTCCATTGATAGATGGCGTCAGCGTGTGCGTTAACGGTGACTTCATGTTGTTGTTATTTAACTGATGTCGCGGCGGTGACATGGGTTGCGGAGGTCGCGGCAGTGGAACGCCGTTTCCATTCATTTGATTCATCGGTGGCATTGAGGGAGAAATCTGGGGCTGCAGTCTTTGTGGGGTGGACATGCGAGGCATCATGTTTGGGCTGAGCGTGGGAGTAGCATTGCTATGACCAGAGGAGACCGATGGGCTCATGTGAGGCATACCATGGGGGAACCTCGGCATATCGTTACAATTGATATTCAAATCTGACGGCATCATGGCGCCGTTACCATTACCCATCAAGTCTTTTGAAGCGCCTTCCAACCCGGGAAATCCTTGCGGTTTCGCATCGCCATTGCGTTCCCGGTCCTCACCGTTCTGGTACTGCGTGGTTTTCGTAAAGAAAGCCGAATTCTTGAGATTCAAACTATTGAGCAAACCGGGCTGCAGGAACATGTTACTGTTATTTAATCCCGGCAAGCCCATCATGTTGGGATTCAGCGGGTTCTGACCGAGCATCCCGAGTGGATTCATCATATGATTAAACATATTCATACCATTCAAACCGTTCGGGAACATACCAAAGTTACTGTTCATCGGGTTTTGATTCGGGAGGAACGAGTTATGCTGCGGTTGTGATGTCGGGATTTTCCCACCATCGATTTGATCCAACCCGTTCGGCATGTGACCACCGTTCTGCAAATCGCGCGGCATATTCATGTTCATGTTCAAGTTCATTTTCATGTTCAAACTGTTCATGTTCATGTTCATATTCAAACCGTTGATATCCGGTTTGATATCTGGCCGCAGGTTATCGGAGCCATCTGGGCTTTTCAGACTCGCAGACTCCCGTCGTTGCCAGAACCGGAGCAAGTTTGCTTTTCCGAGTTTGCGGTCAAGGATGAAGTACTTCTTGTTCCCGCCGTGTTTGCTGATGATGTGGATCTTTAATGAACTTCCTTGACTAAAGGAGGCACCACAGGCCCCGCACCAGTAAGGTTTGTCACCTGAAAAGATGAAAAGAGATTGAGTGTGACCATCAAGGGCTACAGAAGCTAACCAAATCCAAAACAGCCGGCACAGAAACCGGTCATAACTTGCACCCCAATGTGATAACACCCACCAAATGCAGCTCTTATCTTTGCCCTCCCCCCCCCTTTTCAACACTGCTGTAACCAAGAATGAAAAAGATCTATCTTACCTGTATGTGTGCGAATATGTACATACATATTGCTGTAGAACTTCGTGGTATAGGGGCATAGTAAACACGTGAAGATCTTGTTCGATTTGGGATTGTGCGATTTCTCGACGTGGCGATCCAGATTCACCTGCGACTTGAACGGGCGATGACAATGGCGACATGTGAAGTTACCCATGCCGTCTGCTTCGTCCATGCTGCCGTTTTTGGGCGAATATTGTGATTTTATTTCTAAAGAATCAGCATTGCTCCCGTTCGATCCGGTGCTCCCCGGTTCCTTTTTGACAGGTTGCGAGAAGTCTAACGGTTCGTTGTATTCATATGCACCATCGGCCCTTGTCGACCCCAACCCTTGCTTATCTACGCCGTTCATACCATGCGGTGTCAACGGACTTGGCGGTGACGTCGGTTCACGTTTTATGTGGTCCGCGTGGAAACTTTTCAATTGGTCCGTGAAGTTCTGTGAGCTGTACGAATAAGAGTTCATATGCTGCGGTGGTGAGTGCAAGTTGGGCATGGGTTGTGAGTTTGGAGAGAAACTTCCCAAGAAATGATTGGCGTGATTTCCATCATGCTGCCTCTGTATATCGGATTTAATCGCTTCGGCGTATTGTGCCTTCATTGATTCCATTGACGAAGCTACCTGGGCGCCAACAGGCGATGGTGGCGCCACCATCTGAGATCCAGGTGACATCTTCGGGATATCACCATTTGGTGACAACTGAGCCTCACTATGATTCTGCGGCTCAAATCCATTCCGTTGCGGCTCATTATTCGAGTTAACTAATGGCAGTGGACTGTCCAGATTTGAATTTTCTGAACTGTCTGTCATGTCCATATCATAGCTATCCGGGCTATATCTATTTTGTTCATTCATCATGCGGTTTATTCCATTTGGGTAGTACCCTTTGCGCTTGTTCCGTGGCCGAGAAAACATGCTCATTTTACAGTTTCTGATCATGTCCGAGTCTTGTGATTGGTTGAACTGTGTGAGGTCTTGAGGCATACTACACATCGCCTGCTCCATCTTTATTCAGTTACTCGTAAGACCTGGAAAATAAAAAGGAAAACCGGGTTAAGTGATTTGTTTCAAGGACACACAACACCCAATTTGTTTTGGGTCAGGTAACGCTTCTATGCATATATATGTACAGGAGATATCACCCCCCCCCCTGCCAGATCCAAACCCACCCCGGATATGGAGGACTCCCTGAACCCAGAGTTCAAAATCTTCCTAATTCCTGTTGCAAAATGACACCTTTACACCATTAAGTATTGATTTTCCTCCAAACAAGAAAATCCTAAATGCACTGCAAACTGTGGAAGTAATTATAACACCCGAGGAAAGGATACACCATAAATGCATCAGAGGAAGTCATGACAACCAGGTTGTAAAATGTCACTTCAAAAGTTCTAGCAAATTTAACTTCGTCATAGAAATTCTATATCTTTATTATAGAAAGTCTATATTTTCATGACAGAAATTTCAAATTTTTACTACAAAATTCACTATCATCACAAAATGTCATTTTAGCACGAATATAGGCCGGATTGCTTCTTAAAAGTGTAAACTTTCTTTTGCAAATTGTGAATAAAGTGTGCAATTTAAGAAATAATATCTTCCTGGAATAAAAAATGCTAAAATGTGTATCTAATGAAGGTGTGTTCAGAATAGAAACTAGTTTTTGCCCGGCAGATCATATTCATCTCAGGTCTTAAATGTCAATCCGTCAGGCATTCGATTATACAGTGTGCCCCGAAAAGAATCGCCCAAGGATAAGATAAAACATCCAAAATACAATCCGTATTTTCTCAATCGCATTGACTGAAAGATATGGCTTCACTCTGATTATTCCAAGGATTTCATAGCACAAGCCCATCTTTTAAATCTCCTTCCAACAAGAACAGGATACAACCAAAAAATATCCAAAATAACCAACATCAAGGCCACATTATCTCGGTTGTGTCAGCTTTATCTTCAGTGATGTCATTTTGTTATCATACTTTTTGCATTCTAATGACAAGTTGGTGTCACTTTGATAAATGTACATGAATGAATCAGCCAGGTTTTATCATTGGGTAATAATGAGAGAAAGTGAAAGAAAATCCCTTGAGGTGTGTTTCAACTTGAAAAGAACCTTGATTTGTATGGTAAGCTTACATGATATACATGAAATTTCCATCTTTTGGGGGTGAATTCAGATAATGTGCCACTGGGTTATTAATGAGGTCATAATTAACTAATAGATGATGACAAATGAAACAGTTTATTTGGTTGTTGTTTTTAAATGATGCACAAAATGTTTACTTTTGCATAATTGTGTGAATTCAGAAATATTTGTGATGACAGTAACTTTCAGAAGTTGATGATAAAATGAGGTTTATCAGTTTTTGGGACAATACCTGATTTATCACATACTTTCAACATGTTCAAGGCCCAATAATAACGGTTGCTTTTTGGCCAAAAACTGTGTTTTTTGGACCAATGTGACAAACGTTATTTTTCATGACTCCTAGCCCTGTTGTCAAGCATTGAATGATGTGGCAAGTCCATTTTAGATGAATAAATGAATTAAATGTTGATGGTCGAATCTTATACTGGCCTGTCATAGAATATCAACCACAAACTTTTATCATATCAATAATTTCCATATATTACGACCCGAAATCAATTTGAATTATAATTGTTTACTCTGTCATGCAATTATCAAACATTTAATATAAAGATTAAACGAATAAAAGATACATTTCACGAGTGATTGCGATAGCTGACAATATATTGCAAAACCATCATGAAAATACTCTCTGAGCTTTCAAAAGCTTTGCTTAAATTAACCCAAGTAAGCCCCACAATCCACGTGAATCTCGAAAATTAAACCACTAAACCACGACAGATGTTGGGGATACCACCTATTAAAAGATTGTCAAGCACTGACAAAGCCCCCTAATAATTCAATCAGAAGAGTTATTGTTGTAAGGGAAAATATTGGACATGTAGGACTGTATATTGACCAGAATGTTCGGACCATTGTCATGGTTTATTTGCGTTGGTCGATGTTGTCATTACCCGTCCATCGACTGGCAAGAACAACCCCTGTCACCTGTCAATGTTTGTCATGAGTATTGTCTCATATGAGACCTAGCTGTTCTTTCTATGAAACAGAACATCGATAAATAATTCTCATACTTAACAAGGCACAACAATGGAAGCTGCCCGGTACCGGAATTCAGACTTGTATTATTAATGTTCGACAATTTCATTAATTTCAAATGCTTGGTCCAATGTTTACTTAACTGAATAACACGCACCAGTCTATTCTTTGTAGATATGATATTTGGCTAACAGTATTGGTCACAAGTAATGCCCCTCCTGCGGACATCAACAGCACATTTCAAATATTATTTTAGTGCATCTCCCAGTTTCAATCATGAGCACCCTCTGTAAATGTACCATTACCAGAAATCCATGCTCGCTTATTTTTTTCCGATTACTTTTGAACAGGACTTTCTCAATTACCTCGAAATTTAAGTCATCTGTGAAAAAAGGCACATAAGAGCAAAATCAACATTTCTGAAACATGCGAACATACGCTTACTTACTCACCCCCCCCCCCCCCCCCCCACATCACTCGATGCACCAAACCAACTTTCCGCACCCGCACCATGTGAACAGCTTCCGCAAACACGACATCGACACCAGCAGAACGTGCCATATGAACGACGACAATTACCCACAATGCCTTTGTCCCATTCAAAGCATATATGTACATTCGAATCCATCATATTTTATACCAGTCATTGGTATTGAATAGTTTAGATTAGGTATCGGTGTGTGATCCATGGCAACACAGCCAGCTTTCAATACCGGACTATAATGACATTATATGAAAACATATATTTATTGTATGGGATATTAATATAGATTAGGTCCAGGGAAGTTTAATACATGATTTATGCTATCAGTCAGGAGGGAATTTCAATAAGATATGCAGATAAAATAAAACGAATTACTTTGAGAGGGACCACTAGAGACCAAGAATGAGTCCTTTCGATTTCAAGTTACATTTTCTGTCCCAGCTCGATATAAAACGGCCTACAGGGAAAACTCAAAAAAAGGTCACTGTTCAGACTACTGTAACTTTGGTGCCGACTTATTTTTGGGAGTCCTGGACATTTCTCAACAAAATTGAATTTTCACTGGCCGATTAGGAAAGTTCTTCCAGTTTTTCCAACCGAAAATACTGCATGCACTAGCCAATTCAATGCAACTCCTACTCATCTCCATATATCTCAACAGCCATTAACCGGTCTCATATATATAAATTGTTTGAACTTCTCTGCAAACTCGCTCATTTCCATGGAAATCCCACTCATTTACGGTGGCGGTAAATCACTTTAAAGATTATGACTCGGTAACGGTAAGGCGGAGGTTTCTCCACGAGTGGTGATTACATGTGTATGTATGCACATCATGTCATTCTGAACAGGGTGTACGCTCCAAAGAGAAAAGCGTTGATGGGACTTATGACACGGGATGCTGCTTGCGGAGATGTAGTTGCCCACCACAGAGTGTAGACCCCATTACGGGTAAAGAGACAGATTCATAGTAGTCATCTTATCATATCACTTTGAAGGCGATGGCATTAGTAGTTCGTCATTGGACTCCTGCTGATTATAATCACCATGTTCATGAGGGAATCTTCTTCCAAGTAATTTTAGATGTACTTTAAGTCTCTCTTGGCCACTAATTAGCATGACTTCCTAATTTGCTTAAACGCTGTATAGATTTATTGCCTCTCACAAGCTCATACTTGCATTATGTGACATATTGGGGTGTACTTTAGAGAAACTATCTACGGGATATTAGTTATAGGGAGCAATGTAAATTCAAAGCCTAACAAATCTTTACACATCTTCCAACTTTTCTGCATTTCCCTTCGCAAATAACTGCATCGAAGACAAGGAGAAACCAAACAGATTTTCTGAGCACTGGAGAAGCTGATGTTAGCGTTTGTAGAGCAACATCTATACATTCAGCACAATTGATTGGATTTTTTCATCGGTTTGAATTTCAAGGCCAACAAGGTTGAATGTGAAGGGTAATACGATCAAATGTAAATATTTGTTAGTGAATTTTTATGATTTCATTAAATGCACTTGGCATAATTGGTATTCTTGGGTAAATGTACTATTCAAAGCTTGGTAGGACTGAAAATCTTGTGTTCTGCATTTTTATTTTATGCTGAAGCAAGGTGTCAAGAATGTGAGCCTATCCTCTGGTGACGGACCCCAGTTCTTAGATATGTTTATACATTTTAGGCCTGTAACAAGGCAATAGAATTAAGCAATGGTGTAAACGAAACCAGACTGACCAAACCAAGTGTACCTTGACTAACAAAGGTAAACGTTTTTCCAGAGTAGCTAAATTAAACCACTTGACCAGCCAGCGTTGGTGTCCCTTTCATTTCTCAATCAGGGCTACTGCATCTCGAACCATATTTGTTGTATCCAACGATATTTGTCCAAGTTTTTCAACAGCATCTTGCACAATGCTGACTGGACAGCGCTGAGGCCAAAAAGCCATGGCATACTCATTCGCCACTTTCATCTTTTTGCGTGACATCTCTTTGTGGACATAACAAGAAATAGGGTTTTTGATCTCAGCTGGACATGGAAAAGGACAAGTGGACCGTGTATCCATATCACCCTTACTTGATTATGACGCCCTGTAAATTTCTTACACGAAACGGCATCAAAGTGTACACATTTTGGCCAGTTTTGGTTAATGACTTCAGCTCGTTAAACATGTTATTCGGGCAAGATTTGGTACTTTGATACAAGTCGACATAAAAACACGTATTTCTTGGTTCCGAATCAGTGTACTGTATCACAGAGATCTCACACTTGCATGAGCTCTGTTTGAGAAGAGAATTTTTGTGAGAAGGACTTTGTCTTGCTGCAATTAGTCCAGAGTTGCAAATGGTTTGAAATGCAGAGACCATCTTTCCAGCGCTTTGGACTGAGTTGACTTTCAGGCAATATTGACAGTAGGAGGATTGGTGTTGCAAGCATAACCTTTGGTTTAGTTTCAATGTTTAGTTTGAGAAGATTTAGAATAGATTTTACTCCCTCATCATTGGTATTGGTTGTGTCACTAAACACCACCTGTCATTTGTTCAGAACCTCAGCGAGGCACCTCCATTTTGGATGGTGTTTGGCGAGACCTCTAGTCAAGTATCAATTGCTTCAACATCAAACTAAGCGATTGTGATCATGCGGCCACTCTTCGGACCAATACCCGGAGAACTGAATCGTCCCCTGAGCTCAACCAAGATGACTCGAAGCCAGATCATTGAGCAGAATTGGGATGTTTTTGTCTGTTTCAAGACATCGTACATGCATTATGCAATAGATCTGCAGCAAATTCAATCACGGCAGTATGCAAATCTGATCGGGTACATTTCACTCGATGGTGAAGGCAGAATTACCATAGTTTTATAAATAAAGTCGACACTCTTCAAATGTATTTGGAACATGACTTTGGGAATAAAGTGAAATAAAATTAACCAATATTGGATTAAGCAAAACATTTGATGTAATTTAAATAGCATCTAGGGACAACCGAGGACACTTATAAAGAAAAATAGGAGTTTGTAGTATTATTTGAGATGAATTCCAATACAAGTTCGAAAACGTAATTCATCTCTTAAACCAGGGGGTTTGGATAATAAGCTAAACAGCCAAGATGAAAATCAAAGAAACCAAAAAATGGCTTGTCATCGCAGTTGTCATTATAATGCGTAGTATTCGCTCCCAGCAGAATCAATTTCATATTAATTTCAAGTATTCAATATTACACGACGAACGAGTAATTTCTGGAACGATTCCTACTTAAAGATTTTTTTTTAAATTCATTCAATGTTTGGCCAATTATTGGTTGCCATGGTACCAGGATTTATTTACACTAGGATTCTCAAAGCAATTTTCCTTCGATTTAGTTTGTTATTTTAAATATCATTTGCCATGAATGTGACTGAAATAAATCGAATGTATATTGAATTTACCCTGCGATTTCAATCATTCAGAGGTTATCTCTTAGAAGCAACAGTAGAACCGCTGTCTTAATGTCATATTAAATCTGAAACTGCCCAGAAATTATATCAATTTGATGGTAACAGACTCTATAAGAGCATTCACTGGTGGTGGTGTAATCAAAACACATCCTTTCCTTGCCGATGTATAAAGTGCAAGATCAAAACGCTTTAACGGGTTCAAATGTACAATTTATACAGCGGGTGATATTTGCAGAGTGAGTAACGTCAATCACTTGATGGGTGATTGACAGGGAGTGACATCACCATCAAGGGTCGTGAAGTCGGGTCGTGACTGAGCGACCTTTCAATTGGAAATTGAGATGTCATTTTACAATCTCTAAAAACTTAATTAGGTGTTTTTAGATATGGTATTAGCATTTTCAATTACCCTCTGCCATATTTTTACGCTTCATCGTAACAGTTTCATTTCATGCCAAAATCACCTTGACATTGAACCCTATACAAAATGCACAATGCTCTCCACCCTTCTCGACTTGACACCAAATCACGCAATTTTACTACGCTACAAAGTTGTAATTCTGCCATTTGGATGAGTGCACTGATTAGCCTGTAATGGCGGTTTTCTGCCGAATAGCTCGCGTAGCATAGTAGTACATTTCCAGTCACAGTCGTAATTTGAGAGGCACTCAATGTTTACGGGATATGCAGATTGAGACTTTAATGGGAAAATGGTCTTTTTGGGACTGGGAACATTCAGTGCCTGGAATTCAAGAAATTGCCAAACAAGTTTAATTACAGCAGCCAGATTGGTCGGATTTTTATATCTTGAGCAGATTTTTTCAAACTTACTGTTGAGGTTAAGAGGATTTATAGCTACATCTGACAATGAGAAAAACATCACGGACCACAAAGATTTCATGTTTTCAAGATATCGTTGATGGTTAATTGCATGCATTCAAACAATGTCTGGTACAACAAAGATAACTGCACCATGCCGGCAACAATTCTCCAAGAGGGCACGCCGCCTTTAAGAAACTACATCGATTCATCAACCTGCCACCAGGTGTCAGGGCTTACATCTCATTTGTCTGAGTCAATATCATTCTGTATGCAATCAACTGCTTGTTTGCAGATGTTAATATTATTTGTGGACTTTGTTTGAACAAATGAGTGTTTTAGATGTACATAACACAAAACTGCATCAGCCAGCAATCCTGTCGATATGAATTTCATTTTCTTTGACACTTTTTTCCTCCTATCATAACAAGTAAAGTTTTTGCTATTTTAGCAAGAACTGATGAGGTTTCAAGAGAACACTTTTGATTTTAAAGGTAGACTATAAATAGGAGCCAGTAGGTCGGACTAAGTTACACAAAGTCGCCAATAGGTGTCTCTCCTATCACACAGTACATCGAACAATTCACCCTTATCACATTGTTTCAAACACCCCGTCCCTAAACCGCGCAATCAAGTCACATGACGACTACCACATTTGACTCACTACTTCCAAATTTGAAATTTGAAATTCAATTTGCAATTCAATTTCCACAATGCTGTTGTGTAGATCAATATAGAAACACAATACATGACAATTTTCATCACGCTCCCTTGTCTAATTATTGTACTGTGGCCATGGTTATTTCTAATATCTACAGGGGAACACCTTTAAAACAACGTACACAGATGAACTACACCTTTAAAACTGGTTCATTCACCAGAAAAGGGCCGCATCTGTTTCTGAGTCTAATTACGCTAAAATTGACAAACTCTTCATCTCGGCATTTAGAAAGCTGTGTAATCACGGCGTACATTATTCATAAACGCCGCATCCCATAATGTTTTGATAGTGAAAAATGCACATTATCCAAGATTCAAAACGAGCTGCATCATGATTGTTCTAAGAGGGTTTGGCTTACAAATCTCTTCGTCAACTTAAAATCAAAAATTATATGACATCATAATTCAATCAGAACCATTATCTTTCGTTTTATAGCGTGTGCAGGTGTTCTGGGTTTACCTAAAATGTGAAATGCAGCGAGAAAACAACATCAAAGTTAAGCACTTGGTCAAGTCATTCGTAATAAGCGTGGGGCTTTAGCTTGGTTCATATCATATGCTCGTTAAATCTTCACAAAACCAATTCATAGGAAATATTGGTCCCCGAACGAACATTTTGGCACTAAATGAAATATGCAAATTGTGGCCGCTAATTATCTGAATGCAGCGTTATCAAAACCAACATCCATGACAAGCGCAAGATCATGTGACCTGCTGGGAGTGCATTTGTCAATGACTGAATACCATATTTAACATTGTGAACTGTGAAATTTTCACGACCTTAAGATTAGGCAAATTAGCTCATTTTTACTTGGCGATAGACTAAATATCGCGTTGGTTAAACCCAACTGCTTTACTCGAAAACCCACCTTGAAATGAACAGATGGACAGACAGACCCAGAAACAGACCAACCAACAAGCGCACACGCCACACCAAAGCAATTTCGTGCAATTTATAAATTAGGCCAAAAAACGCAGCATCTCAGCAAATTCTAATCTTGTAGCGCATTGGGAAAAACTTTGCAACATTGTTCATAATTCAAATTAATTCTCCAATCATGAATGTGCATACATTGATAACATCCAATAGGAATTTTTCATTTTCTCGTAAGAAGAATCGTAAAATAGTACGTGGTGTTTCCCAGCGGGGCCGTTTGTTTCCGGACGCGATCCGAGCGAAGATTCGCAGCGATTTTATGCAATTATGTGTTATTTATGAAATGTTCATGATATGCCACTCCGGGCCTTGGGAGGCATACTTTAGAGTCCCCAGCGGGGTTTTAAGCTTGCTAGCAATGAGCATGTCTTTCAAAACTCAACCAAGACAGAAACTCGAACATCAATATCAGGGTGTTGACGGAAGATTATGACAATAGGCATTGGTGTAGAAGCCATTTTCGAAGAAGTCATAAAATTCTAGTCAAATTGATATTTTCCCACTTTCGAAAAGTTACAGCCATTATTGATTATTTTGTCCTTTAACTGGGGCTATTTGCAAATCCTAACCAAAACAACATCCTTATTTGGCATCCTTGAAACCAACTGGAGACCTACGATTTTCATGAATCAAACTCTGGCAGAACCTACTTCTAAAATTCATGGAATATTTTACCAAAATTATCAAATATCGGTATTTCGACTGCAAAAGTGGGAAATTTAGATTCGATTCGACAAGCTGCGTACCATTCATGAAGATGATCAATGATAATAGAGTCCCGTTCATCTTAAATTTAACATTTCTACGACGCTCGTAGTAAAATTATCGATTTTTCTAAAACGTACGAGGCATTCCCGTAAAAAATGCATCCCATAGTAAAATTTGAAAAGCTTCAGCGTGGAGCATAGTACGCCAAAGAATTGCATCAGTCATTTTTAATTACTCTGTCATAGGCAATAATCAGGAATCGCAAAAGACAATTACGTGATGAGTGAATTCAGGCTTTAAATTTAATTACATAATTACTGATAGTGACAATGTTTTTTCTCGTGTTGAAAAATTTCCGAAAATGACAATTATTTTCTGCAACATAATATCCATTAGCTTTTTGAAATAGCATCCTGATATTACAAGAATTATTCAGTGTTGCATTAAAATTTTGTAAACAGAATGTTCCTAATTAAAAACCGCCCATTGAATCATGTGCCATGAAGGAAAAAAAGTAGGAACTTATGGTCTTTCAACTTCGAGGACAAATTCCAACACTAAGAAAGTGAAGAAATGTGACAAGAAACTATCTGTTAACTTTGGCCGACTTCAAAAACTATGGCTCCTACTTCCTCCCCCTCCCTATATTTCTAAAATACGAATTGCGATTTGAAAGTGACAGTGTGATTGAAAGAGGAGGATTTTCAAGCTCTTATCTTCAATTGGTGGTGCCTCAGATTCCCCCACTTCAATATCGACAGTATCTCGACAAAATCTTTCAGAATCGTTTTTTCTCTCATAATGTCGATCAGCCCATCTCTGTCATCAAGCGTTAGACATTACACCATGCGACTGCATCCATGCATAAGAAAACACGAGGACAGATTGTGTTCAAAGTCGCTAATTCCATTTTCAGATTAAACTCAACATGCTCCGAGAAATAAAGCTGTGTAAACTTATGAGGTTTTTGCAATCCATCAGGGTTTTTTCTCTGAATTCAATACCATCCCCATACCTGAATCACAAAATTGCATCATTTGTTAATTTCAAAATTGGGGGCATTTAGTGTCTCACCCAAGACCTAAACAAACTCAGCATCAAAGCAGAATTTGGAGTGTAGTTCACTTGACTCTGAAGGACCAGACCAGTACAGTTTTGAAAACACATGACAGCAAATCGTTTGTTTGCAATAGATCTAAGACATTTTTCAAGAGAATATGACATTTTTAACGAGATTATGAGTAATGTTGGTCGTTCAAACGTATGATGTCATCCGTGTAAACCTTTGTGCATAATATGCTTTGAATAGGTAAATAATTTTCAGAATCTGCATGCTGAGAATACTCAACTCGAAAAAGTCTGAAATATCTATGTTTCTTCTGGTTTTATAGATCCCACTAATTGATAATGGGGAAGCTTTGCTGATAGATGTGATCACCCCCTCTGTTCATTTGTTAGTTCAGTCAATTGCACCAATACATCAATACAGGATGTATTAGACAGTACTGGTCATAAGTAAATTACCCACCATGAGGAAAAATTTGAACAACGATGACTGCACTTATCATATAGAGAAAATGACTTTTGCTACGTGTTATGTTGCTTTACGACTAGAACTGTGCGTGGTGTTACTTTTTATGACAAGTAGTACCTTTCCACTCTACCAGTCGACAAAATACGAAATTAAAACACCTTTTTGCAGCACTTAGATTAATACAGTCATGACGCACACTGGGCAGTTTTGAATTATACAAGTCACACGACACACCAGCATGTCATAGAAAATTATACGATAAATGTAAACAGTTCACCAGAGGACAGAGAATGGATATATTTTGAATGAAAACACAGGTTGTTCTATCGGTAAATCGTCCCAATGTGGGGCGAGCATATAATGGGCAGAAAGTGAGCAACCACGCTGTTCTCCTAAATTAGCCCAGCCCCCCCCCCCCCCATACAGTTCTGTTGAACTAAATTGTTTTGGACACGAGAATAGTTCTAATGGTGAGCGTTGTCATACCCATTTTCTGATTGGTTTAGATGAGTCTTTTTCATCCAATGAGGACCAATGTGTCAACCAATCAGCGCTGCTTTGCCTCGAATGCCGATAATACATCCGATAATTTGGCAATACCCAACGTCTGATCAGCCTCCTTGTGACGATCTGGAACCGACCCAAGAGGTGCAAAATGCCAGCCACTCCTATCCTCTATCACCACATCTACAAACTAAATTTACAAGCCCACGATATCTTAGATCAGGACAACTTAAGGTCAATACCACTCGCCCAACTCAATACGAATCAAAAGAAGTCTATAACTGTTAGTAATCCAAGACCTTATGATCTCTCCGCAACATATACCTGAGACTATCTTATCACTACATGTACTTTTCCAATCAGTCAAAAAGAGAGATTGGGGAAAAAAGCGATGGAATTCTTTGCATACGTTTTATCTTTCAAATACTTGAGTTGCCTGCATCGAGGATTTCTAAAGCAGCTCTTGAACTTCTCCAGCGCAAACATGCAAAGAACATACTGCATGCAATCACTCGAGACAAAAAAGAACGCAAAGTCTGTCCTTTTTTTCAACTTTCTGCTCCACAGCTAAACCTTTTTATAAATGAGAAACACTCAAGATCGACAAAGGCTTTCCTGCAACAGCAGTCATGAAAATAAAATTTCATTTTATCTCGCCTTGAAACCTCTCTCTATGAGCACCTCTGTAGGCAGGGCACCCTCTCTATTTAGGACACTGATTAACACATATAGCCTACAGTCAAACCTTCCTTGGCAGACCCCCTCTCTCTATTAAGGGCACTAGCTATGATCCCTCATTGGTTATTTTTACTCACTTTGACCACTTTAATCAGGACACCACCTCTCTATTAAGGACAGTACTGGCCAGTCTCAATGGCATCCTTGATAATAGAGGTTTTACTGAACTTTCCATAGATTCTCTCTTTGATTCTCCCAGTGGCATCCTTACAAGATAGGTTGTATCATTTCTGGCCATAAGAGTCTTCAAAGTTCAATGACTAAATCTACAGAGGACAAAATCAACTGCTACACCACTAATCATTATTCCATACATGCTAGACCTTCAAGCACAGCCTACACTCCCATGTATTTGATGAGCTAATGTCTTAAATGTAATATACACGAGAAACATCAGCAAATTCTTCAAAGTACGAAAAAACTTGAGTGCGTATCTCTGTACATCTTAAAGAGTTTGAAGAATTTAATAATACTCTAGATGGTGTTCGCTTTTTTTCTTTAATGTGTGTGAAACGATCTGCTTGAGTTTTGGTGAATCTTAGCCGGGGAGTCTGTTTTAACTTCTTTAAAAGGATTCTATTTGGTCTTCACAAGATTTCTAGACTTAGCTTTTTTATGCCAACGTTTGAAGAAATCCATTGTTGACACACTTTACAATCAATACAGGCTGGAGGGACTGCTATGAAAGAAAGTAAATCAGTACCCTGCCATGAATATCAGAGATGACAGAACTAAGTAATCCTAAAGACCCAAGCCTCAGTGTCAACCAGCACCGGTCCCAAGCGCTCCACTCTCCTTCCAGCTTCCTTGCAGAATGACAAAACTAGAACGAGTGGCCCACAAATAACTGTCAAAGGTCCTCTCCTCCACTTGAAGGCCATGGATGTCCCTGAGCGAAGCATTAGAGAGTCAATAACTAAGGTCTTTCCATAAGCACACTGGTTCCACACAGGCAGTCACAATGGAACATGACAGAAATGCTATGGCCTTATGTAGCCTTCTCTAGCAACCCTGAAGTATTCCTCTTCAGCAACCCTGAGGTAGCCCTCTTCGGTAGCCCGGAGGTAGCCTAGCACAGCCTCTGTAGCAACCCTTGAGGTCTCCCGGTCTCTTCAGCAACCCTGAGGTAGCCTTGCCTCTTCAAACCTGAGGTAGCCCGGCCTCTTCAGCAACCTGAACTCCAAAATGTGCCCTAAACTGGCTGAACAGACAAACTACATGCATACATGCGATGCATCAACTGGACAGTCACCAATACACTGTCTACTGACTGTCACATGCATTAAACAGATGGAGAAGAACCAGGGGTACCCACGGACAATGAAACTGAAAGAAAACCTAATTAAAGAAACTTGTGGCTGAAGGGCTACCCCGACTAGAACAGAAAGTGACTTACGTTTTCGAAGTAAGTGTATCCGACTGACCAAAACGACACCACAAACCCGCTGTCATATTCACCGAAATGCCTGACATATGTTCTACACACCTCGCTGCTGCTGCATCAAATCCGCATCTAGTCCACAGCCTGCATCGCCCCGAGATCTCAACATCAATTGCAGGTACAATACGAGGCATCGATCAATATGTGTTATATGTCTCGCCCTACGGTAAACACACCGCTAAATATTCACGCTGGCCAGAACAAGGTGAACAATTGGCCAACAAAGGCGGAAAAATCATAGTAAAATCGCCAGATTTACTATTGGTGATAAGATAAGTGAGATTCCACTGAGGAGGAGGCAATGATTTGGGTTGCATGGAGCACGTCTTTTGTTGGCTCTATTGTTCGATGTCTTTATAAATAAAATCTTGAGAGGATGCTTGAGTAGATCTTTTGGACATCTGTGATGAATTGAAACGTCTTTGTGTCGTTTTTCTTATGGAGACTGGAGACTTTTTATACGATTTTTAACAAGGGGAATGGTGCTTTTGTTGGTGCTTCTGAAGTCAGTCATGGGGTCTATCAGGCAAAGGTTGGAGTCATGCCATGGAATGATATGGCACTGTGCACTGAGTAGTAACGGGAGTGATACACACGACACTTGACAGCAAAAAAAAAGCCAACCATTTTACTTGAGGAGAAAAGAGTGAAATCATGTTCAGAACCCACCACCACCCCATCGTTCCACTTGAACAGAATATCCTGAACGGATCCTTGCCTTACTTATTTACAACCCATCCACATATCAAAACCATAGATTTCAACATCTACAACCCCGCAACCCCGCCATTTCACTCGAGCAGAAAATCCGGAACGGAGCAAGCGGCAATCTTATTACAAGATCAGCACACGAGTACGATGCCAATCGACATCTCTATCCCTATCATTAACACCGATTGCTGCACGTCAAAGATATTCCACGCAGGGCATATGCGGAACGATTTTTTCATTTCTGCGTACTTGATCGAGGCATGCATGCAAATTAGCCTTGCTCTGTCACAATAAATACTTTAGCCTTCTTGAGCAGGAAGGGGACCTTGTCAAGGGCAATGGCGAGTACAAGGAATAAATGTCCTTGAGAGGACTTTTCTTGTCTTTGGTGATTGCCATTTTCTGACACACACTGTATACCATCAAGTTTTAGCGGCCATTTTATTTTCGGGATTTCACACTAATCTCAATCTGCGAAAATAAAAATTGCCAGCATATGTCTTGAAAGGATCTAATCAGCCAAAATCATAAAAATATATAACTTTTAGAGACATTTTCACAAATCGCAAAAATTAGAGGTGCAACAATTAGGCGGTTTAAACAGTATACATCCATCCCTGCCACGACCAGTCCAGTCATTACCCAACATCCTGAGACACCCCCTCATCTCTGGCCTTGTAAGCACCCAGCATTAAGTACGAGGTATTAGATTAGATATCCCCAACATGAACACAGAACAAGCGTAGGAGACGTCTCACGATGTACAACCGACGGGAAAAAACGCAATGCAGAAAAGCTTCTGTGATGAAGGAATCTAATAAAATTCTGTTATCTAATTTGTCGAGAATTCTGCATTGAGTTTCCAGCTTTGGTCATCCAAAAAGCGCTACACGAAGATGCAAACGATTGCATGATGTGACTTCTGTCGATTTCAGCAAAGTTGACGAGAAATCCATGTCTTTACATCCTTATAAATGCTAGCATCACTGCACTGGAGCTTCAAGCCAACATAAGTGGAAAGTACTTTAGAGTACCAATTTCACCAAAATCTGGTTAGATCATGGTACTGTAAGTCAATAACAGCCACTGGTTTTTAAAAATTGTGCCAACTACTTATCAGAACTTTCAGATGTATCGAGGAATACAAATGCACTCACCGAAGAGAGAAGTTGAGAAGCATTTAGTTGTGACGAAATTGACGACAGATACTCGACTGAAAGACAGAAATGGCCAGGACAAGGATGAATGTATTTACAGATGAATCCAATCAACACAAGGTGAAACGAAGCCAGTAGTACGAATCAGTCATTTCAAGTCCTATAAGCACGTGTACATCAAATACAATCACGTGAAATACAATGCACTGTACCAATACAGTATCTACAAGCACTGCCACCCAACTCAACCTGGACCCAAGCTCTCGTTTCTTTCGAGAGACGTATGTTCAGATAATGCCAAGATTTAAACCGATTAGATTCACGTTATGATCCCAGCGTGTTAATCGAATTGACAGCTCTCGACGACATCAATGATTATTTTATCTCTTTTCGTACACCATCGTAAACTTTAGCGTCTTTCGGGACGAGTTTATTCAAATACGTAGCATTTTCTGTGCCTTGCACATCCTATCACAGTATCTATTGACAGAAGAGACGTGAAAGTATTGTCATTTTTCTCACATTGATGCACTGATATAAGGACGTCATGAAAGGTGTAAGTCTCGTGATGACATAAGTATGTACATCGAACCAGACCAGACCAGACCAGATCACATTCCTGCGCGTTTACACTGCAGACCAATCGTGTGTAAATGGCCCTTTTTGTCTCCAATTAACGCCCAACTCCTGAGCACCGAGCTGGTCCATTCCATACTGATATCCGATTATAACACATAGTAATTACAAACAAAAGTCATATCTGGAAACCTAAGTACGCAAGCTATATATTAAAACCATCCATTGTTCGGATTGCAGCGTCCCATCAATACCACGCCACACGGTCTATATTTGCATCAAAATTCCCTTTATTGCTTCAGCTATTAAATCAGTAATAACAAATGTATTCTATTCTTTGATTTTGCGATAATGTGGGATAAAATTTTTATATACCGGGATATTATTCGGTCGGGACAGACTGAAGGGAAAGTATATACATGAAGGTTGTTAAGATTATGACAGGTCTGTGTGATGACTGTCAATTGATTATATTGGGCCGTGAAAAAGTCTGGTTGCTGTTGAAAATAGAGTATGATAATGGGAGGGAGTTCATTTCAAGGGTTTTATGGTCCTCTACTGCCATATGATAATTCAAGAAGTTCAAAGGGAATTCTCAGTCCTATAACCAGGACATACAAGAATGTTACATCAATGTGATGCATTATTGCCTTACTGTGAATCTGACCTTGATTTGTTATGGGTTTTAAGTTGTATCTGCGTCTTTGTTCAGAAAAAGTTCCTAGTGACACTATTTTGAAACTTTCGGAAATTGGATGAAAGTTTTAAATAGACCAGGTGCTATTTCAGAAAATTACATCTTTCGACATCCCATTGTACATCAACTTTTATTGAGAACATTTTAAATAACTGCAATTTGACATCTCCAAAATAAAGAACAGATTCCCTAATAGAAACCCTGACATTTAGAATCTCACCTCTGACATTTAAATGGTAGGCACCCATCATTCACCACTTGGTGATTTGGAGGAGTCCATAATAGCCAATAGGTAAGGCAGGTACTGCAATTGTCAATTTCTTCAGGAATAACATATTTTGATTTAATTACAGATATTTTTGAGATAACCAGCAATTACTTAAGAGGACAGAGTGCATGAAATGGCAATTATTAATCTCTAGTAGGGAGACTGCGTCTAAATTTACTTACAAAGTGGTGTTTTTAGCTCTGAAACCATGAATGAGTTTCATAATCGAATTGGTACCACAGCGGGAGAGCTTATCAAACCGGAAAACTTGTGTACAAAATATGCAATGTTCACCATAACTCCATTACACGTAGATTACTTAGTTAAGATTGCTTTTTTTTGCATCGTACGTACTAATGCCAGCCTCCTTTAATGTTAATTAAACCGTCAAGTTTCATTACTCCAAAAGATAAAAGGGGAATTTCACAATTAAAGTCCGCTTTAAAGACACGACATAAAAGACATTTCACTTACGAATTAAAACAAGTACCAAGGCTTGGTATGAAATTTCAATTACGGTATCGTTTGTACATTATCCTTGTAGTGTTACGTGAGTATTTAAGTGTGCGGTTTAGTGCAAAATACGTAACTCGCTTTTTTCTTGCGCAAGCCAAGAGGGGCCCCAAGGTAGTACTTAACGTTGTCTTTTATATCTAACAAAAGAACTAATGACTAGTTACGGAGTACTGCGCATTCGAAAGTTCAAACATGATTATACTTATTTAGGGCTTTTTAACCTCTATTCTTCAATTACAAAGTGTCTGGCACTAGAGGGGGCATAAAATTGCCCTAAACTGAACAAGGCAATTAATTATTTTCTAAAATCCATTCAAAATCCATTATTCAATTCAGAATTCGTAAATGCGACCTTTGTGGACATCTTTAATGCCCTTAGGTCAAGAGTGTTCACCCTCAGCAGTTCATAATTTACAATGAAAAAGAACTGCATTGATATACACAACTGACATATATTGAAAGAGATAGCAAAGCTGCGACTTCAGACTAACGAAGATGTTAAAGATACTGGCCAGCACCAATGGGGGGGGGGGAAATGAAAAGAAAATAAGTATGTGTATGACATTTCACCCCTTCTCTTGGTAACTGGTGGGAAGAAAGGAGGGGAGACGCCACATCCCCCTTTTTCAGCCATATCGACATTACTCTTACGTAGTTATATTTCAAACCAAATGTTTTTTATTAATGCCATCCTTACATCTAAGTTTTGGACAAAGACTAATATGTTATATACTAAACAAACACCTAAAAAAAATCTACCCACCCTCACTTGACGCAACATGAAGTACATATAGAATTACTATGCAGCCGATACCCGAGTGAAGAGCGATGACAATTGCTCTTGAAAGACAATAGAGGGCACTCAAATCTCAGTCTAAATCGGTAATAATAAACTGGTAAAAAATGACCAAATCAGAGTCAGAGTACCATCACGGTAATCGAAAACGCGAAAATCTCCAAGATTCGCTGCACACGCACAAAAGGACAAAGGTCCCAGTATGTTGAGTGAACATGTGTCAAGCCCTCAACACGCGGCTACTATTCTTCAAAAGTAAGTAATTTCAACTCCGTATGAACATCAAAATCTTTACACATGCAAATCAAAGGAGTTATCGTATTACAAAAGCATTTGAAACTTTTTCATGTTATGTGAAAAATCACAATCCGGCAAACGGCGATGATTATATTCCGGTATCTTTTTTACTGCAGAGGGCCGTATATAAAGAGACTCCATTATAAATCTTTATGACCACTTTTGACGATTTCTCAGGTATTGTGCGAGGGCTCTTCTGCTAATCGACCGCAACCCTACAGGATGAATCTCAGATTTCGACATCTTTGAGATAAGACGACAAGAAAGGCTCGGACAATGGGCATGGTACAATATGCACTTTCTTCATTCTTCTTATCGCGATTAAAAAGACTTAAAAGTTGCCTGTGCGTGACTTAGTCAAATATGAAGTGATTTTCGAAACGAAAATATGATTGTTTTGTTCAGGATAAACTAACCCCGGAGCTGAACTGATGCCAATTTCAAACGACTTTGATTTGAGTTAATCAATTCTGATAAGGCAAATGCTATGGACTTTAGCACCCAAAGGGTTAATTGTCCAAAGTTGTCACAAAATGTCGAATCATCAGAGACTTTTGGAAACATCCTACTTTATCGCTGGCAGGCGTCATGACTTTATGAATTAGCCAGGACTTTTTTACCATATTCTGTCAGATCAGACTGGTGGATCTTCAGCATCTAACAACCAAGGTTATTACGACCAAGCTGATAGTTTGCTGGGGATTAGTGGGCACGGAACTATGTATGGAAAACCATAAGATTTTCGTGGAAATTTACCCACTAACAAGCAATTTAACAATTTTACTGCAATCAGCAAGATAAAGTTCTCTTGTCTGCGAGTAAATTCATTAATCGCTGGGTCAATAAAAATTTGATCAATCTTACTTATCCCATACCATGAATATTTAAATCAAATCAAAAGCAAACAAGAAGTGTTTGTTTTTCAAATCCATATGTATTTGTAAAATGAACAGAAAATTGATTACAGACACGAGCATGTCAGACTCTGGATCAAAAGGGTTCAAAATCTGTGTGGGAGGCTTAGTCAAAAACGAGATTTGATTCAGACATCATAAAATGAGTTGAGTTGCATTACCTCCAAGATCATGCCTGACTTGTTAATCAGTTCATTTCGTTCCGTGTTGGTTCATTCTGGTTTTTGATTTCGTGTATTTTTCAGTACAAATGCAAAGCAACCTTGTAGGGGAAGTGTAAAAGAGTCACTGTCCTCTGTTGATAATGTCCTTTTTCGAATGCACTTTTCGCAGTCAGTATTGAGAGAATTTGGCAAAAAAAACCAACGATATAAGATGCCCAAACTGGATTCAAAGCCCAGCCCTGTTTGGCTGTGGAGAAATGTCATGGGGAACCCATTAGGTCACCCATTGTAATGACCCACCTCTACACCCCCACTCCCTCCTACAAAAAAAGGTAATATTGAGCAAGACCATAATGATATGTCATAGTACAAAGATCGGTATCACAAAGACCACAAAGAGATATGAAAAATTGCAAAAAATCCCACGGAAACAAGATAAAGCTCATTTCTGCAGTAATTTCTGAGCAGCACACCGCACGATTACTAGATCGGAGTAAAACGTACAAAACAATGGTTTTCCTCACAAAAGGTATAAAACACGTTAAACAGATGATCAAAGACACAATTCACTTCCGTGAAGAAGAAAAAAGTGGCACTGAACTGGAAATGGCTCGATATCTCATATAGCGACCATATATGATTTCACTTCAACTTGGGATTAGAAGCCCTGTGCATGATACGTACATATTCATGTCAAATACATGCTGGGTTTCATCCAACATAATCTGACATTGGTTATTGCCATAATATTGATTGCATTAACATACAGTTCATATAAGAACGGGCATCTAAGGTCCGTATAACAATGGGTACATAGAAAACATTATTACTAGCTGCATGGACTTCCGATGAAAAAAAGTGATAAAGGTACAAAGGAGTAATATCAAATTTTTTCATCACAACTTGAGCGATATATCGTAAGTAGTGTTATAGAAAGTGTATTGTGATTCTGACTCTACATACATGGACTTGACCTGGGGACATCGAGATGCTATATTCATGGTGATAACTAATATAAGCAAACGTCCCAACAACAATATGCCACACTTATTACATTCTCGTCACATGATGTGCATGTGACGACAAACATTTTCAGAAGAAATAGGCAAAAAAAATGCAGGACAATCACGTATAAGTCTTTGGTTTAATCAAGGATGAGATGAGCAGACACTGATGTGTGATTTTTTTTGTAAGAAGATCGAGGGCCACAACGAAAGGAATCGATCATTTCTGAAGAGGGTGGGCATGAAATCACAGACATTTACTTACTTATACCGATAAAACTGACCTCATGTGTTAGAAATGAGTAGTTCACGCTACGAGTATTCCACATGAATGTACATCATGTACATGCCTCAATAATAACTGAAAATCACCTGAACTGACAGCTATACTTACAGGAGACTGATTTGTTAGAAAAACGTGCAACACGCCATAAGGAAATATTCCAACTGAGCTCTGACAATAAAACAACAAAAGATACCTAAATTACAACCCTCAAGAAGCAGCGAAGATGTCTTTTTATACAACACAATGATCGAACGCGTCTGCTTACATCGACATCACCTTTTGCTCCACCCTCTTGAAGAATAACAATGCATCCCGCAACGATGCAACAATGGCCAGAAAAGACGCAACAATGGTCGAAAAAGATGCGACAATCCTCGTACCACTGACTGTCACAAAAAGAAATCACAGTGAAAAGAACAGCCCATGGAAAAAAAAAATAATGAACGAGAAAACAATATCACCAAAATCTATATCTATATGCCCAAATCTATAAAATTGCCAAACTTGGGAAGTTATGGAGTGCTGAAAAAGTTCCCAAATGATAATGGCATCAGTCATGTAGACATCGCACCTTATAAGAACAAGAGATATTACAATAATACGCTATGACGTCTTGTAATGCCCGAAGCACAAGTATTTTTCTAACTCCTCTCGCACTTTGACGGCGGAAAAAACACGGCGGACATATTCCAATTAATATACCCCTGATATGTCATCCTGGTTCATTTAGCAAGCCAATCTGCCGCCTTCAGTCATATTTAGGACATTTGCAAGTAAAACAAAGACAGTGGTGTGTATATTGGTCGTTTGATGTGGCCTAATGTCGCTGGTAATGTCGCCATCCCGATCATATCTGATAGAACATAAAGAACATAGAAAGGACATTTCTTTGTCATTTGACGACCATATTTTTTCCTCTGAGGTACGTTAGATACTTTCGCGTCAAGTACAAAGGAGACGTGGTCGAATAATTGCGATGAGGACTTGGAAACCAGAGCTCTCTGTCACAGCATTTTTCCTTCCTCAGTCATGAAAAATAAGTCACACTTTGGAACTTTTATGCCAGAAAACAGACTCTGCTGCACATAAAGTTTGAACGGATGACAAGATATAAGGTCAAAAAAAGCTTATCAATTCTTTATCAAGAACTTACAAAGACCTTAGTCTTTGATAATGCTTGAGAGTATTCATTCATTTACTTTTTAAGCCAAGGCATATTGACCCTAGGTAGTCTAAAGTGCAAAAATGCAGGAACCATCCACAAATAAAAGTCATGTTGCAATACAGAATCTTCCTCACACAATTTTGCCAAAAGAGCAATTTTAAGCAGCTTATGTCACAGCAAATTACAATGCCAGTATGCATGATATTGCAGCACTTCTGCACCATTAAAAAGACACCTTAAGCCATACAAATGCACTTCTTGGCAAAAGAAGAAACAAGTTCGCTCCATCACACCTCGAGAGCCATAAACTAAGAGATTTACATAGTGACCAACGCCCATTATGGAACGACACCAAAAGAAAAAGCAAGTGGTCATTTTCGAGGCTATAACGACTTGCCACGGTGTACCTCTGTAGCTAGCCCAAGGACATGTCCATGGACGGGAAGAAATGAGGCTGGACAACTCCGTATTGGCTAAAGTTAATATCATCACCGTGTGTCCCGTTAGGCAATGCTTTGTGCTCCACAAGCTACAAGGATCCATTATTACCTAATAATGTATTTTTATCATCATCACTGGATCTTGTGAATAAGTGAATTTCTGACATTTTCAATCGGTCTATTCTCGTATGTCTGATGCTAATCCTTTGTCCAGCAAGGACAATGTGGCTGGTCCAAAGAACAAAATGAACCAGGCGGAGGGAGACTTCAATAGGTCTGCAAATATACTGTGGTTATGTAATATTTTCAAACACAAAAGACCTCATAAGATTTAGAAAATGTAGATGGTCTTAATAACAAATGAAGCAAGATGGGACACTGGATCAGTCTGGAAATATATTCTGGTTATGCAATATTTTCAAACACAATAGACCTCTTGCGACTTTGGTGAAAGACATCTTTCTGAAAGAATTGGGAACTTCTTTAGAATGATGAGACATAGGTGTCAAATGTAGCCGGATTGAGAGAAGTTATGCAATATTTCAAACACAAAGTTCATGAGATTTGGCCCAAATGATTTTTGAGAAGTGGGTGGAAATCTTTTGTGGCGAGATGAAATATATGATGGCGAATGTAGCAAGATTGGCGAACGTTATGCAATATTTCTTGACACAAAGGAAAACGACCTCTTCAGAATGAACAAAGATGACACTGAAAAGATGTGAAACTGGAAAATGAGTCAGAAACTAACATTTATGGAACAATGATACAAACTTTGTAACAAGGGGACGTGGAAGAACAGAGAAGTATTTTGCTACACTGGCACAATGATGCAGTAGACATCTTTGTCCAAAAATATAAAACAAGGATCAGTACTTTTAGAGGTCAGAGACTTGGTTATACACCATTTACATAGTCAGCCTTTGTGGACAAGAAAACAAGCCAAATATCTTCATATTAGCTGGGAATTCACATAAAATACATTAGAATATAAAGGTATAACAATGCAAATCACAATGGGTTGCATACTCACATAATACAGTAAATGTTCTAACACATTTGCTGATGAATTTTTCAAAACATGTGATTTCACTTTTCCTAACTCACTAATGCAGTGCTGAGGGGGAAAGTACTGTGCTGTTGAAAAAAATATGATTTGACCAACAAAGTTTGAAAGTGATGGAACAACACGAAAAAACTAACAACAGAACCGCAAATAAACAATATATATAACAATGGATATTGTCTTCCCGAGAGGCAAAAGTATCTGAGACACACAAGTTGGCCAACTTATTCTGCTTCTCAAAGATGCAGACTGATATTACCTGGAGTGGTTGATGGTGACACTGCCTCTGTGGCACTCCAGGGCTCCCCATTGTTGCATACAGCATTGGTACTGTTCTAAGTTGGCATTCAGCGACATGCCGACAAAGATGTTTTATCAAAAATAAACCAACCCAACAGACCTAATAAATGATGAAGATAATCCAAAAGAAGAAGCATTGAATAAGACTATACAAAGGAATACCAGATATCTGCAGAAATATGTAGGAAAAAATGTAACGAATGATTAAAAAATTCCATCAAAATGATGGAAAAGTTCAAAGATATAATGCTTACATGTTCAAATCTTGTACGAATTCTGACTCTTGTGTCCAAAGTATCCAAGTTGGACTCCCCTTAAGATATCGAATGTCAGGTTCTGCTAAAGTCGAATGGGAGAGTTGCAGAGATAGACAACCAACAAAATCAAAGACAGAATTCAACTGAGGACAAAACTTTCCTTGAAGTTTCCACTTCTGCTGCAGACAATTCAAAAGAAACTCTGGTACTATTGTTCACCTCAATTCAGCCTCCAGGACGCATATATTACAGGTCATCCTCACCAATAAGAGCAAATGTCGAAAACGTCAAAATCACGCAAAATGTCAATGCTACCATTTCGGATATGTGGGTTGAAGAACAAGTTATAATTTGATTTTTGATTATGGGAACTTAGGAACCTGTCAGATTGTAGGATCCGGTGAGCAGACGTGCGTACCATGTCGTCTGCTTCAGGCGCACACAGCAGACAAACACGCTAACAACAGGTCGCGACAATAACGCCATAGAAACGGCTAATTAGCGCCCCGGTGTGAACGCATCTTAAGAAGCCTATGTAATTCTTTCAATTTAAAATTTCGAAACGATCCATAAAAGCCGTGGAAAATCTCACAAAGGACTTTATGATTTGTCATGAACATACAATAATTGGTATAAGGAAAAATCTTTAACTCACAAAAGGAATTTGTGAAATTAGAATTTTCCAAAATTTCGACCTTGATATCTAACCCAAGGGCACACCAGAGAAAAAATATTTGACAATCAGACAATGGGCTACTTGAAAGAAAACCTTGGCACAACATTGAGTAAATCTGATCATTCGCTGTGTCAACTAACAGGGGGTACCGATTGAATAAGACGTATTTTTCCGCTGGATTTAATTTCTTAAATTGATAATACGGCAGCTGGGGCGATCGCCATGACCTTGAAGACCCCTCAAAACGTTTTTGACAATTAATAAGACTATCATGAATAAATTTCATACAAGACCTAGTTATACTTCTATGAATGAAATTTAATCCTTTTATTGAATTTTAAATAATGATTTCTCCAAAGATAGCTTTGTATAAAACGTGACTATTTTGCATAAATTTTTCAAGAGCTTGTTGTATTTCTTTGAACATGTTGAATTAGATTTCTATCATTTTGTGGATGTGGAACCACGATATTTGGGGTTTCTATTGTGGAATGCCAAATCCATGTAATTTCTTCCGGGATTTCAAAAACATTGCTTCCGTAAACACAATGGTGATCTCCAAGACGAAGAATTGAAATCAAAAGTAAACTTTCCGACATAGTATCAAAATATCATGCGGACATGTTACTGCAGATTGAGATGAGCCAGGGGGTTGTCCATAGAAACAGGCTGTATGACCTTTTCAGTTTTGACAAAATATCTTGACCCCAAAGTTATAGAATTAAGGACATCCTCCAGCACTATGACTTTCACTTCTTGCTCCCAGGCTGCTTTTCATTTTCGACCCTGTATCTTTACACAGAATATTTCTAAATACAATATATAGTATTCCAATTTCCCAAATATGTTTCTGTCAATTTCAGTTCGTGTACAGAACCCAAGTCAACATACTTGCACGCGATGTGATTGAAGTCTGGTCAATTTCATTAGAGATGATCACAGATTCCAATACATTCATGTACATGATTGCATATAATCTACTGCAGCTTCAGTCCAACCTGACATGGCCCAAATCTATGAGAAGTCAAGTTGTTTATAGGACTGATATATTTCATATTTGGTCATGATTACCGGAACCAAAGTGGCCAGTGTGCAGAGCTTTCATTTCGGTCTTAAACAAGAGTTTTCCCATTAATTGCCATGGCGACTCGTAACCACTTATACTCGTACTGGTATATGTATTTACATGTCGTGCCAATTTTCAAGTCTGGTTTAAGCGATCGTTGCCAACTGATTAAAATCAAAGAAAGATTGTCCATATATGAGTCGGGTCGATGACGGCTTTGTTGACTTCTGCTCCAGTGCTGTATTGAATGACATGAAATCTTCTAATCAAAAAGGCAGGGCATGTCTTTTCTGAATGGGTAGAATCTGTGTCTGCACTTAAGCGTAAGTTGTAGCAATGGCCGGGGTATTTAATTTTTTGCTGGGGCCATTTTCAGAAACGGTATAGGTATGATCTGCACATTAATGTGTTCCCATGGACAGCAACCTGATGACACCACCAGCCCCAAATATTAAATTTCAAACCAGCCAGAAGGTGGCAGCAGCAGTCTTACTGTCGATTTCATTGTCTCTGCACCTGACAACTCCAAGACGACAAACATAATAAATAAAGTGTCTTGCCACGTGGAGTATTCCCTTGCTGTCACTGATTAGTAAAGGTATACCAACTCAGATATTGGATCCCAAACAAAAACTATATTTTGATGACATGCAGGGGGTTTAGTTGGCTGCTAATGGAAGCCAGGCTACGGTCGTGTGCCGCGTTGGCCTCTGGTGACATGACTTCATACCCAGGTGATGCCTGTTAAACCTCAAATAACAATAAGACTTTTTTGATTGGAGTAGTTATCTTTTGTTTAGAAATGAAAGTATTTTGTGTCATATCTTCTTTATCAATCCTTCGTCAGTTTTGGCTCCAGGCAATACCATCACGGAGGGGTTTGATGCCCTTAATGGACCTTGTGAACACTTTTAAGCCAAAAAATGTGACGAGCTTACTGCCTGATGCTGCCCAACATAAGTAACATTGGGAATGGTCTGAATAAGCCACCATCGGATTCCAATTCTTCCAAATTCTTTTCTTATCTTTGGTCTCCAGTCCATTTATTTTGACACACCCTGTATACCTCTAACCTTTTTGATGTCAAGATTAATCATTGCTTTGTCTCCTTAGGTTATCTCTTGCAGAATCCCAATCCAGGTCAAATCCTGGTGTCTTTGTTCAAAACCTGGCTATATGCCCACCAAAACAACAACACACTTTTTTACATACTAGGCTAATACCTGCATATCTGCAACTCATTTGCTTGTACTACCTGCTTCATACAGATTTCACCCAAAATTGCTGCACTCCCACATATGTTTACATACATTTTTACACAAGATATGACACAAATTAGGGCCAAGTTAAAGTGAGACAGGCTACTGTCCAATTCATTCAAGTTGGCTAAAAATGACAGCACACAGATAATGATTTCTATACAGAAGAAGTACTTCTTGAGCGAAACAACCTATTCAGTTCTTTCACCCTAAAATGACTTGAAATGTAGAATATCAATGTGAACCTAATTGCACACAATAGTTGGGTTTCTCAAGGGTGAAATGGGCACTAATGGTAGGAGACGTGTGTACCAGGTATGGTTTCTCCTTAGCGTATACTTATGTTGCCACAACTTTTTTGAAATTTGGGTCATTACATGAAAATTACAGCAGTCATATGCGATGTACTTCAAAAGCCTGCTGCCGGATGGTGAGATGTACTTGCCATTAAAATATCAAATTGCTTGTGGAAAAAACAGAATGAATTTCCTAAAATCACAAAATCCAAAATGACAAACATGATGAAATTGACCATTTGCTACCAAACAAAACATAACTTCAAAAATTTTTGAGAAACCGCAAACTTACCGAAATTTCTTTCAACAATGTAAAAACTGGAGGAAACCACAGGACAGGTACACTGTCTGGTTGTCTTATGTGAAATGGCAGAGTCTATTGTGGCTCGGTCATATGAGATGACACAGGCCTATATATAGGTCCATACCTATAACCACAAGTAGCTAATTGTGGCATCAGTTATGTAAGATAAGTGGGACAAGTAAGATATACATTTCATGAGAAGACATTTTGCCAACTGGGCCTAAACAAACATACAAATCAGAAAGATTAGGTTTGAAACCGCCACACTTATTTTTGCAGGATATGAGATGAGCAGTGGATTGCATACCAATTTGGCAAAAATATTTTAATAAGATGGTCACAAACATCACCCTAACATTGAAACTAAATCTTAATGCACTCCCTGAAGAGACAGCCAGATAGAAGCTGCTGCATGAAACTGGTAGATACTTCCCAATTACACACTGTACGATTAAAAATAATCTGGAAGAAGCGCAAAAAATTGAAAAATTTGAGGCACGGAACAATAATGTCCAAGAAATTCCTGCGGTAACCAAGGCAGCAATTATTATCAATAAAGTCATCATCAATATGACTGACATCCACTAGTATTTTACTCTTCCTGCTCGCATGCCAAAAGTTTTAAGAATTATATGCGTGGTGGAGAGGTATCTGCAATGGTATTGAGATGGATCATGGACATGAGACAGATCAGGTTTGAAGTATTATATATTGTATACTGAGAAGATGGAAGTGGATTCGAAGGACAACTGGAGAATGCAGGGGCTGAAGTGCCCCCCCCCCCCCCAATTTGAAAAGTTTTGAATTACCATGAGGCATGAATGTTGGTATGTTGATCCTCAAATTTACCAGGGCACCCCCTCTTTCTCCAATATTGGCCCTTCTTACTCAGACCCCTCGATTTGCCATGGGAGGATTTTCTTCGATAAGCCAATTCTATCTCCGAGATGTAGGCCTACTATTTTGACAGATTCCTTCAATAGACATAAATGTAAAGGTGTTTCCATATGCCACGATCTATCACAGATTCAAAGAAAATCTCAGAAAACTGTTCACTTCATGAAATCGAAAATGCCAACAAGCTAAGAAATAGACAATGAATTGCGGTTTGTATACCTACCTGGAGTAAGCCAGCGTACTACCCATAGTAAAACCATACTAGAAATGACGACCTCAGCCAAGGTATCTTCATTCAAAAACCCGCCAAGAAAAAACTTTCCGGCACCAATAACAAACTACATATGTGTACTATGTATGAGATTCCACAGAACCATATGTTTGGAGAGATTCAGTTACAATCTCCAAGAACGGGGTGTTGATGGAAGTCATAGGTGCACCTGTCTTTGGAGAATTTTGTGACTGACACTCAAGAGGTGAGATGTCTGTGCTGGGAGAATGAAGGTGACACTCTCCATTTCGGAGTCTCAGGTAACTCATTCAGACTCTATTCCTGGAGAGCTTGATTGTTTCAATATATTCATCACAACATCCCTCGAATATTTGCTGTTTCCCATTCCAGCTATACATTAAATCAGCACCACAACTGGTACAAAATGGAACAAAACCTTCCTCTTATTAGCGGCAACCATTCACCCCTAAGCTAGTCCCACTTATGTACAGCAACTCCAAGTTATTTAGTACAGAGATGAATTTCAAAATGGCCGCTCAGGAGGCCATCTTGGATTATTCCCTAATGCATTTCCAATCCCAGACCCTGCACTGAAATTCACAATACAGAGCCAAATTGACTTGCAGCATGTTGAACCAGATTCCACCTTAAGCTTACCCAGTATTACAATACATTAATATACTGAACGTACATGAAAAATAGAAAGAATCCAAACCTACTCCTAAGAAACCTAGATTTCCACTTTACTATCATAAGATGAAATGGGAGAAATAGAATGGAAAGTAGTACATTAAAAGTAGAAGAAAGGAATTACTGAGTATTTTCTGAGCATAATGCAATAATAGGTAAAGTCTTATAGGCAGGAAAAGATGCAGTACTTCTTGCAATGGCTCCAAGTGTATTTTTCAAAATACCGAAATAAGTCGTCGTATTTTTTGAATTGGCATGCATTTTGAGTTAATGCGACAAGTCATCGGGTTACAGCATATTAACTACCATTTACTCTTGAGTAGGAGTGAATTGGATCTTGTGTTGGCATAGACCGAGAACGTCTTTTCTCTGGGATCTTCAGGAAGATATCCCTACCTCTCTCGATCCTGATACTGGTGGCAGCAACAAAATGCATGTCCCATTCCTTGACGTCAACTCGGAGCAATGGGTGTAACTGTTTCTCAGAACAGCCCATTGATCCTTCAAGAGAATATAAAGACAACAAATTATATGTATAATAAATTGTCTTATGCCATCGAACCAATAAAGCTAATTTGCATGATAATAGTTGTGGCAGAGAACATTAGTGGTTTGTAGCATCACTGAAGCTAGCATCTGCCGAGTGATTAAAATTTCAGCGGTTTGGCGTAATTTAAATCATTACTTGTCACTGTAATTAGCGTGAGAGAGTAAGATGTGTTCATTTCGTTGACGTGGGTGAGAAAAATATGAAATATAGATAATCTGTGAGATTGTTGTTGTTTATTCATGGCTGTGCAAGAGACATTGTGGCCTTATCGGAGACATCAGTAGCATACAAGGGAAGGAGCATGTGACTGGAATTACTCAGTGAGGATACAAGGCAGTCATCCTGTTTCACCATCTAGCCTCTGTGGTTTGTATCATTTATGTTCTGTAGGAGCATACAGGACTTTTTCCGATGTCAGACTTGGGGTCATGATGCTGTTTTATCACGAGTGGCTGTTTCACCAGCCTAGTAACAGGGCTGGACAACGTGCATTCAAATATCACTGAATAATTATTGGTGTAAGATGTATTGATATTTCATCTGCCGCCACTAAAAATGGTAAAGGTGATCGGTAACCTGGTTATGTGTATAGCATACCTAATATGAGTGACAAAAAATGACCGCCATCCTACCACTCCTATGCATACCCAATGCTGTCAAAGGTTATTTGACTCCCGAACAAAACGAACGTCTCTGATCCCAATTCATATTGCATACACCGCCCATGCCAACACTGATTTGGCGCGCGGGGCAAAAACCAACCTGACAACCGCAAAATAATAACAAACTGACCTAATTCATTCTGTCATAGTGTCAGCCTTATAATGAGTATGTGCTTTTGGGCGATGGCGAAAAGCCGCGATATCCATTTACCGCTACGTAACGGCATATCACTCCGGAGAATCGGTATTGGCCACGTTGATCGGCACAATAATATTGTCTTGGCATAAAAAATAGCGGTGGCCAGCCGGCAGAGAATATTAAACCACGATGAGGGTGTATGCATGTACGTCAGGCAGCGTTTGAGGTGGTTCTACGAGATTGGAGGTAATAAGATCAGAACGCGGACAGAGGTCACTTATTGAGGATGGATTATTTTTCCACCGGGAAACAGGATGGCAGTGGACTAGAGGCAGAGGTTGATGGTATATAATAATGCTGCATTAACCCTTAAAGACGCAAATGGTGATGGCAACTTTATTGATGAACTATGAAGGAATGCCGCCGTAAGTCATAAGAGTGGACACATAAAGAGTGGTGCACACAGTGGACTAAATCCATAGCAACAGAGACGGTGCGACAGAAAGTTCATCGTCTGAGTAGTCAGTTCACCTCTTTTGACTCATTAAGCAACACCAAAGTCAAGTCCTGCAAAACTAAGTCACCATTATCAAGACTCTGAAGACTTCTTTCTTCTTCAGTTATACACTAGAAAGACAAAGACAGGAAAAGGAAGTGGATGAGTCAAGCAAAGTCTGTATCATTAGTCTCATCAAAGTCACTCTTTTGTTGAAGAGGTCAAAATTACCAAAGTCTAAAACATCATCGATCTGAGATTCCTCGGCCTCCAACCAACATGATAAAGGGTAAAAACAGACTTCAGTCACCATAGCAGATTGTAATCAATATATATAGTAAGATAAACATCTACGGTTGGAAGTCGATTATACGGCCCATAACTCATTGTCAGGTAGCTCGATAACATTGTACATATATATTGAGTTGATCGAGATATGGTGTTTGATAAACATATTATGCGGCACAGTCTGGACAATTAAACTACAAGCAAGCAAGATGGTGGTGCAGCCGCAGTTTAAACAGGGTAACATTCTTGTGAATTTCGCGGATGGCAGAGACCCGAACGGATCAGCACACTTCAATGATGATGATGGCGATTATGGATTTTGTGAATAACCAAGATTCGCGAAAACAAAATCACATACTCTTGCTGCAGGTAGCTACAATTACCACCACACACTAGCAATTTTTGTCACATTCGATCATGACAGTGACAAAATTCACTCATTTGCAGGGTGCTTTAGCAACACTTGCGAACAAACTATGCTATTTTCGATACTACTTTTACATCTATGTTTTGTCGCCACTAAAACCTTCCCAGGTAAACCCTGGGTAGTAATTCTCGCATCAGAACTTCTTACAAACCCCGGAAATACATCTTAATCTACAATTTACAACGCGCGAAGAAACGACAAAACAAAAAATAAATCCATTTTCGAAACAAATGATATCTTCTGCGAAAGACACACTTTCGTTTTACTTAAAGTAATTTTGCGACAAGGAATTAAATTGCAGAATGCATCCACTTTGTGCAACGCGGAGTCTTTGCAGCTTGTTTTCTACCCACATGATGGGACTGACACTTAATGCTAAGATACTGCATTATTTTCAATAAGAAACATGATTACTTTCTGTGATGCAAATGGCATTATATTTATTATTCCATGCAATGTCAAAAATAGGATAGACCATCATGTTTACTGGGGAAAATTGAATGAATTTTTTTGCTGAAAACGTCCATGTTGGCTGCAAGGATGTTAAGTAGAGACCCAAGTTGGTCTTGAAATAAGAGCACTTTCAAAATGGATTAGTCGTTACTGTAGGCCAACTCATTCAAACTAAACCAGACCAAAGTCAACGATTCACCAAGGACCAAGGTGGTGACATCCAGGGAAGACACTTCATGATCACCAAGTTTCCTTAGCTGTGACAGAGCAAGGTCATACACTGCAGGTCTATGGGAAACTTCTTCAAATTATATAATTAGGATATTTCAGTTTCAATTCAGGAAAAGTTGTCCTCATTCTGAGTTTGTTGAGGAAAAGTTTGAAGTCCATGAAAGTTTGGAAAGCTGTACTGCTTCAACTGTTTCACAATCAACAACACACAATGGGCAAAAAAGGCTAAAGTGTAGTTTGACTAAAATTCAAATGCTTTATAGAAACTTTTAGACTCATTAAAGTTTTTGTACAAGTTTGTTAAAGCTCGTTACATCACGAAACATATTTTTTTCTCAGTGACTGTATTTACCCTAAGAAGTAGGAACATGTCAACGTTTGAATCTCGAGATTTTAAAGAGACGCTTACGAAAATGTTATCGTCATTTCGCAAGAGATATAATTGGATACAGGCGCTGAAAAGTATTGTAAAATAGTCATCTTTCATCACAATCTGTGCGCACTCGAACCGTCATCGCAATAACAACTCCAAACATATCACTCTTGAACATCATAAGTGTGTCAAACGCTGACTTAACAATCGCTCGAGATTCTGTCAGTGACGAAAGCGCAACAAGCGTGCTCCTTAACGCCAACTTGAACGCTATTGATATTGTCGATACCCTGCTCCACGCTAAATACGCATATATCCTTCCATAATGGATTCGACTTTGGATTTTTTCGCAGGAAAATGCGACGCAACCTAAGTTAATCATCGGTGGCATTAAATGGAAATCTGCTCTTGATGCTGCGTTACAGCACTATTGTTGTGACAGGCAAAGGGCTCCGTCTGCTCTTATGGGTAAACCCTCGTGACAGGTATTTAAAACAATGGCATAGGATTAAGAAGTCTCAACTCAACTTGGCTGACACAGCAAAAAATATTTTAACTTTTTCAAAAGTTTACAAAGATTTATGATCCTTTACTTACGACAAGTTATAATTTGTTCCTTCTTAAAATTTGGCTAAAAACAACAGATTTTCCTTCGCTGTCTTAAAACAAGATAAGTTGCGTTAAATGTTTGAGGGTGATATCTTCTTCAGTTAAACTGCATCAAGTTCTTTAAAAGAAGCTGCACGGTGATGAAATGCTTGGAAAAAACCCACGAAATATTCACATTTTTGCCCTCAAATGCACTCTCCGGATTGACGAAAGAACAACCACCAGAACACCTTAAAAACCACAGATTTTCCTTTGCTGTCTTAAAACAAGATAAGTTGGCGTTAAATGTTTGAGGGTGATATCTTCTTCATTTAAACTGCATCAAGTTCTTTAAAAGAAGCTGCACGGTGAAGAAAAGTTTGGAAAAAACCCACGCAATATTCACATTTTTGCCCTCAAATGCACTCACCGGATTGACGAAAGAACAACCACCAGAACACTCTTAATACATCAAAGACATTTATACCTAACCGTTCGAATACCTTTAGAACATCATCATCACAGCTATTTGACAGCGTTCGATTGTGTTTTTATCACTAAGAGACAAAGCGCTCTTAAAAGGTTCTCAAGAAAATATGATTCACGATGCAAGGTAGTAAGTTTGTTATGACATTGTTTCACTGAAACTTGAAGGAAATCAATGAATCAGTAAAAAGGGTAATGTTATGCTGTCTAATTTGTAATGGGTTTTTTTTCAGTTGATCTTGCTTGTTGTCTTTGGAGTTCATTGTGATTGATTTTCAATGTGTAAACAGCAGGTGATGTTCAGATATTTCATACTTTCTGACTCGTGTTTGTATCAAAGCGCTACAGCTACATTGTATCACATTATTTGAAAAAGCTGTAAAGAGCTGAAAACATGTTAAGATCTCATGTTTTAATCCCTCATACAGGCAAAATTACTGTCTTTTATCTGTCACTACCATTATTACAACACAACTCCTTTCTCTGTTTGCAGAAAAAACAAAGCTCATGCCAAAAGGGTTAACTAAGGTTAAGCCAGACGTTCAATAAGCATCAACAAGACTCGATAGATCAAGTTTAAGATCGATACGCTCAGTCCTGTCGGTTTAAAAGTCAAACGACATTGCCCTTACTCTAATTACCGACAAATGACATCGAAGTTGCATAGTCTTTAGCAGCTTGTCAAGACGTATTGCTAAGATCAAGTTCAAATCCACCAATTTGGTTACAAAGCCTTTTGTTCTTATTCGACTTACTTAGGGACCAATCGTGAGTTGGTGTCACCTCAACTTCGCCAGAAATACATACACTTTCAGTACCGCAGCATGTAGAGATGGTACGCCAGATCTGGATCAAGTTGAAATGAATTTGTGTAAGCTAGGGCAAAAGATGGAATCTGTAATTTTTGGAAAGCTGCTTAAGTATCTGTTAGATCCTTTAAATGTGATGTTTCAATGCTTGAACCCGACTCCATCAAGAGAAATCTTGGCCAGAGCCTTCTGAACACTTGGTTTTCAACTTACTGATAAGAATTGGTGTTTTTTTGGTAAAGCTTAAAGGCGAGGCTAAGTTAGTGTTTTTGTTTTGAACAGTCGAACATCCAGCAAAGTAAAACAAGCAACTTATTTAACTTATTTTGCAGTTAATGGATTTTTGTTTGAATGCAGCATGGACCCCCTCTGCGAGTACAGAAGACCATTAAACAGACCGCAGTGGATTTAGCACCAAAAGACCACTTGAATGAATAGAATTTGCATCCCAGTCAAAAGATACAGCATGTACAGTACTCATGAGAGAGAACAGGTGGTGCAGCATCCAACAGAGGTCCTCTTCCTCCTAGTAAAGGGTGCCACCGAAGCTAGCTACATAGGTTAACAGCGGGTACCAAATTGGCTGACAGTAGGAGGGAGACTTATCAAGAAAAGCTACAGAAAATAACACTTCGCAACTACTAAAACATCAGGTGTACTATGAGTTTCAGTCAGAGGGTTGCAATGGTATTCTACAACGTTTCAAGCAGAAATGTAAAATGTCTCCCATCTTCCAACCTTGATGAGACCATCAACGCTAAGAGGGACTACACTTTTTCCTTGAGCATCTAAGAAGAGATCATCATACATGTAGGTGATACAATTACAGCTCCAGTACCATTATAACTTGTGTGCATTGTTGTGTACTTCCAACTGTTTCCTGCACTGTGGAGGCTATGATTGTACCAGGGCAATGACTGTATCACTTTACCTTGCATTACCGACCCTTGTTACCGATCTATATCTGAACAAGGACATCGCCACTGGGACCACGTATGAATGAAACAGCGGCATCACCCGAGGAATAACCGTAACTAATGTGCCAGAATACACAATACCGCAGTGTAATAACTAATAGCAATCAGTCCTGCAATAAGCAAACAAGTATCATATTTGATGCGTAAATATGAAGTATGCTGCTACCATAGAAGGTATAGGTATATATATGGTAGAATCTCAACAGTAGGACAGCTTTAGACTGACAGATGGCAAATTTGATTTGTGGTTCTGACTTTTCACCGAAATGCGTCCCATATCTGGGTGAAACTTCATTTAAAGCTGCACCTTTCTTTAACCACGATAATTTCCCCGAGTTGATGGAGTAAGATACTTCAGTTTTGGTAGCCCGCCTCATTAAAACAATCAAATAATCTCTTATAAAAGTTCCCAGATCAAAAAGTTCAAATGTAAACATCTAATCTTAAGTCATTGGTCTCTATAGTACGTACCTCTTCACCTGCCATCCAACACTAGGAATGCTGGCGTCTGTTGCAGTGGCACTGACCACCATCGGAACAACATCCTTAGTAAAGAGGTTTAACTGCACTACTCTCCATCAGTTTGTCAAATATATTGCTGATCGGCTATTGACATATGTAAGTAATTCTAGACAAAAGCGAAATCTCATTACGCATAGCTTTAAAGCTATATGCGATACCCGTGGGTTGTATGCACAAATGCCAGATATAATACTAAGAAATGGATTTGTCATACTTTGATAAATATATGTCTACTAATATCAACAATATCTGATGCATTGTGATATATTTGTGACGCTGTGTAAATAATTAAAACATAGAATTGGCAAACCGTAATATTTTCATAAGGAGACATGTTCGACAAAAGCACATATCTTGTTTCTCTACTTGTTGTTAAGTGGTGGGTCAGCTTGATCAATCTTCAACAGCGGATATTACAGGTTTGTCAGAAAAAGCAACAAGGATTGAGAAGACCACACGTTGGAGAATGTTTGACTAAGAAAGTGGTTTGATGCAAGTATGTTTTGCTTGCATTAAAAGGCATTTAGGAACAGACATAAAGAGTGACTCCATGTCAAAGTCAGATGCTAACTGGATGTTGGGTTCCCACATAAAAAAAGAGTATATCAAGATGGGGAACTTGCAAAAGAAGGTGAGAATGGTCTTTTTAAGTCGAAACTGTTATTGGGAATAGGGATAGTGTCTTTTGTATGACAGAACTTCGGAACATTCCTTTCTTGAAAGTTATGACATCAATGAGATACAGAGCTTGAGCCAGACTACTCAAACAGGAGTAAAACATGAATCAATCTCACTTTAAACTGAATGGACATCTAATTGAATAGAGACCATCAAATAGTGCTTACCACACTAAACATGCTAAAGGAGTTCCCTTTACTGTCAAACGATGCTTCTTGATATGAGCAAGGGGTGAAAACAGTGAATGAAAGAGACATTCGGAACGAATGTGAACTTGAACATAGGTGCCGAAAACTAAATTTCATTTCCACAGAACCTGTCAACGGATTTAAGAATGAGTTCATACCCCTTAACCAAGAATGGCCATCCTTTCCTTTGTTGTGCCTCACCTTTCTTTTCACCCTCTCCATTCTCACGTCACTTGAACCACATTTTAACATATTCATAACATCTTTTCAACCCTATCATGAATGGGGACCAGCTTCATCAAATACTGCTAACCCCAGCCTCAAGGTTGAACCGCCACCCCTTATTCATTTTACCTCCTTTTTACCAGACCTATATGATGTAAAACCACTCATCCCACATATGAAAGGGAACCAGTTTCATCAAATACCGCAACACAAGATACAACACTCGTTTTTATTCCCCTTTAGCTATTCTGAAAAGCTTCTTTGAACCCAAAAATAAATCACTTTCTTACAACTTTCACCAAAAACAAAGTACAAAACGATGTTATTTCATTTCAATACTGTGAGAACAAGTAACACCCAGCCTTCAGAAGCTCCTTTATCAGGACCTCTTGTTCATTTTATTTGGATACCTTTACTATCTTTCTTCGCACATCCTTCTTACATTTGTAAGCATCTACCATTCTTATATTGTCATTCACCTTCCCATCATTTCCCAAACAAATTTACTCCCTCGCCCAACAATGACATTTCAGAAATGCATCAACTCTACATCAGCAGCATATTTCATTCAAACACTTCAAAACCAATCAAAGCGAAGTTTTATATAACCTCGTCTGTTCATCAGGACAATGAGCTCGCACGCAGACAATACTCGTCTTAATCTGAATCAACCCATCGACAAAACAACCCCCTGAATAAGCATCGCATTCGCGGTATGAGTAAGACTTTGTTATACCGACGATTGAGTTTATTTTCACCAAACCACTTCAGCCCGGCCAATTTTCCTGTGGACCTTAAAATCGTTTTCATGTATCAAACTTTGGACCATACGGGACAAAGCGGATGCCATTGCCATGACAATTGCAGACGTCTGCTGATGATGTCGTCACAACAAGACCCAATCGCATGTACATAAATGCTCACATGATCTACATGCAATCCGTCAAAGTACACATGAAACAGATCTTACTAGGAATTCACCATACCCTGACCTACAATTTTCATACATAATGCACAGTGAACTGTACAAACACTTACATTGTAGGTGAAATTAAAATTTATCGAATTTGACCCACGCATGGAACTCGTGTCGTCCAATACTTCATACATTCGAGTGAATCATCGATATATTTAATCGAAGGTAAACACACTATTGTTATGCTCCTGATTGTCCACCATTCCATATTAATAATGGACAGCCCTTCGATCGAAAATATGAAATTCGAACAGAACATACTTCATATAAAATGGCCATAAATCGTTGAATTACTAATAATATGTGATTCAACTAATATTGATGTGCGATTAGGCGAGTCTTTGTATCGTTGATATTATTCTCGTCTTATGCCGACGAAATTAATCATTTCCTTCGACTGATTGTACTAGGATAGCATTGTTTATGATTTTACTACGGTATATGTAATTACCGTGCGGCAGGTTCAGCATACGGCACAAACGGTTACCATGGAGATTGCATGCAATGCTGCAAAGAATGATTATGTAATGGATTATAACGTTGGTACTTATTGGTAACGGCAGTCATCGTTTGTCTCAAATATGAGCGAGACTGAGGTAATGGTTTCATTCATAAATATGAAATATGTTATTGTGAGAATTGATATGTATTCCCGTCTCTCTCGTAATCTCATAAACCATCTGCTCGCAAGAGTGATTACCCCTGGCAGCTCTATGGGATTCATTCATAATTTCTCCTACAGTACTTTCTTAGTATATTGGACCATCTTATCAGGTTTCTGTCTGTTATGTGGCAACATTTCTACACATATTGTCGAAAATAACTGGAATTTTGATTCAATGTGTTTTTGATGATTTGGACTGGATTAATGTGTGCGTCTTTCACTAATACAAGTAAAGATGTTTAAACCACCAAGTTATGGAGGGGGATTGACAAAGAGGGATTGGACTGGGATAGGACCATGGACTGCACCAACCTGGGGCGCCCACTTCTACAACCCCAATATATTCGGAAACATCCATGCCCGCGCACCTCTAAATGCATCACTCCCAATTAACCATGACATATGTGTCCTCAAGTGCCGTATTTACAAAACCAGGTGATCCAAATTTCACGCACATATCTCTCGATTGTTCAAAAGCAATCAAAACGAATCACATCCTAACAAGCATCTGAAACGTTTTGAATGCCCCTCGCTATTGTCACCATCGGGTGAAGTATGTACATTTTCCCACTTCAGACTGTTGAGTATCATTTATGCACTCAATTACTGTACGCATGTTAGCCAAAATGGCATAAGTACCACGTGAAGGGTGCAATCAGAAATTCTATCGGCCGATTTGGGCACTTGACTTCGAATTGCTAAAAACATTGCCCGCTGTTCGCTGTCTGTTTAATGACAAAGGAAAGATATATTGCGTATTGAAGTTTAAATATGAAAAGTTGAGAGGCCAACTGGCAAATTTTGGATACTTTTGATGCAATCTATAATAGCATAGGTGACTTTATTCGTAATTAAAGAGGTCTTGTTTTATCTATACCGGTGATTCAGGAGGTCATCCATTCTATAAAGTCTTTAAGTTAAAGGTCAACTTTGAAAACACATCCCTCAGTGAAAACAGATATCGTGGCAAAAATTTTCGTTAACGTTTTCTTCTCAAAGTTTTAAGTACAGTATAGCTGAGACACCCACAGCCTCCAACTTTAACAAAAACTGTACTTCTCCTACAAAGTTGGAAATTAAAAATATTTGGAAAGGCTGCCAGAATCAGCCTTCAAAGAGAAGTTTTTGTATTCCAAATAATGTTAAAATCATAAAAATAAAGGTCAAATCTCAAATTTAGGTTATTCGCAAAATTGGCAAAAATAAAACATGTGTGAGAAGTTTGTGGGTAACAGTACTTTCATCAAAGCAAATTTCATCTTTTGTTTTAAGAGCTCCTACCATAAAGTTACCTCCATTGACCACCGCCCCCGATAATTGCGCTGAGTCGGATACCAATTTTTAACTCGTAACCATGACAACGAAGGTAGCCGCTGGATATATGCTAGTATTTAAGATAAAGAACAATGCCCCAGCACTCGGTACCAAATTAGATGCTGCATCGGTCAACTAGATCTCAGTAAAAGAGCTTATTACTTAAGTGTCTTCGTGACATCGCATAGCCCGGTTAAATATTTGCGCAGGATTCTTTATAACTGGCATAAGGCTCGTGCACCATGGACGTTATGAGATTATTTTTTTGTCGTTTGTACAGCAGAATGGGCAACAGAAGAGGAAAATGTAGATTACGACGGCCAATTATATAGCGATATGAATTACACATTGTTTAACCCTTAAAGGGTTTTAGATGAAAGGCAAAGGTTAGACACTTCTGTCTGGTATATTACTTGAGGGTGGAGTGATTTGGAGTATCACTCAATCTGGATGGATGCCTCGCTCGTAGGTGCCCGCATGGATTGGGACTGGGACCAGGGATGCAGTCAGCATGACACCAGGTGTTAAAGTACGATTACCAAAAGATGGTGCCACCTAGATATTGTTAGGTTATTTAAACCACCTTTATACTTGATATTCATATTCAATACCAAAAACAGAACAGCATAACCCAACCATATAATGAGTTCACCTAAGAAGTAACATAAAAAAGTTCCATCGAGCAGAACTTTTTAATACCAGTTGAATTAGACACTACAGATTTGAAAGTCACAACGCCCTACATTATTTTCCATTTCACATCGCAAAAATCTACGAGCGAGCGATTTTTGATAACGCTCATTACGCAATTAACCGGCATTGTCTCATACTGTCTGTATGTCACTCCGAGATAATGGCTTAGAGAAAATAGCATGAAATTCGAGTCCCATCCCGCCGAGTAAATACGCTTTTGCTATTTAACGCTCGTATTCATTTACTACTTAGCAAATTAATGTATACTTCGCCTCCCATCAAGTTTGCTCTAACGCCCCGACACAGTTTATAATAAAGTGTTTGATTCAATGCTATATGCCATCACCTTAATTAAGGCTTATTAAGTTACGTTCTGAAACTCTTTCTAAACATTTACGTGACAAGCCTAAAGCATGCATCGTTTCGCTATTATACAATTACAAAATGCGTTACGTGAAGATACAAAAAAATCTATTAAGATTCTATCAATTTTATCAAATTTTGCTACTTTTCTTCCCAAGATTTAAGTATGATCACCATATACATGTAAATATATTCTTCCTTGGGTTATCATTACGTTAACTAGCATAATTAAGTTAACCTGGCATAAAACAATAAAATCTCAATTTTGCTACAAGGAAAGTGAAAGGAAAATCAGTTTCATTAACTTGGTTAATTAGTTTATTCCTTAAAGAAGTCGGATTAGAAAGATGTATTTAACTCACACTAATGATAGTAAAGGTGGCATGACACACTGTGTGCATGATCTCTCCCATCTATTGAATTCATATGATCTTAGATCAATGAAACTTGAGTATTATTGTCGCTATTGGTTCCAAAATATATTGCGACTTATTTTCCCCGAGAAAATTGTTGCAGCTAAGGGGCAGAATTTACATATTTTCTTGAAATTGCATTGATGATCGGCAATATATCAGGAAGCGACAGGACATACGATTTTTTTCTCATCACTTCTAGCGGCCATTCTCCCTAACTTTGGCCAGTTATCACATTTCGTGAATAGGCGTATAAATAGTAAAAGTCACACAAAGAAATTTCTGGCTGAAATGTCAAGTCTCGTGACAAAGGATGCGGAAACATTTGTGTCCATTCACTGGACAATTATTTATAAATAACCTAAATATGCCGAGTGAACCCTCCTCATAACTCTCCAAAGTGAGAAATACCCCCTGTGTACACTGAGAACACACGGCTTGAGAGACCTTTCCTGTTGGAGATTTCCAATACCGCTCTTGATCCATTGTTTTATAAATAACTTGATTTCAATAGAAGAATGTCCTGATTGTTGACCGACTCAAATCAAACATATTTAAATCGGTCAGATTTCTCAGAAACATGTTTCATATATTCTCCCATTATTGAATTTGTGACCCTTCCAGCTTCATGAGCTGAAGAGGAAATTCACCTTTTTTGGAATGCTGAAAGGACCATCGGGATTGAAGATAGACACCTAACGTGGGATTGGGAGGCGCAGTTGATAATGCAATCACTAGTTTACAACTGAGCCACACGGTGTCACTAGCGCATCCCGTTCACAGCCCAATCAATTATGAATGGGCGCTAGCTTTGCAGAGGTTAGCATCATATGGCAGACAGGAAATAGCGGGATACAATCGCTACTCTGGCAGCTTAGTGCAGGTCTTTCATGATGAACAACTAAAGACATATTTTGCAATCTAACCTGAGCCGAGATGATTGTGCAGATAATGAAGTAAAGCATATAAGACTCGGTTCTATCACGAGTGGAATCAAAGGAGAGTCAGGTCCACCAAAAATACACAGTGAAAAAACCCCAGAACTTTTTGACAATCATGCGACTTATCGATCGGTAAGCCTATATGATGATCCCAAGTCGTGCTATTAATTTCATTTGGCTCATCTACACTTTGGACAAATGTTCATTTGCTGTGAATAGGGAAGGAGAGTCCATTGACCACCTCCTTTATTGTTAAGGGTTGTCTACTTCACCAGGCCAGGAAAACGTTCACCCTAAATAAGATTTTATCTCAGCTGCATTACACAGTGATCAAGCAAAACTCATCAAGGCAATCTGTTGACTGGCCGGAAGACCAGTGCTGGCCATCGTTTATCCTTGACGCCCTAATCCACTAAAAATGACCCCAATACGAGTAGCTCTCTTTCCGAAAACAGGTACATGTTAAGTCTCTTCAGGCAACTTCATCAAATGATCACGGATTTATAACCCAAAGATTCTGACGCCAGATATTTCATTAGATTCAAAGAGAAGTGACCTAATGTAAAGAACAACATAATCCTATCAAATTTAAGACTGCCTTGAAATTGTTTGGTTTTCGAAGGAGCTTTTGAAGATTTGATGGAAATCAAAGAAATTTTCAAGAGTGAGATGACTAATACTCACATTACAAACTTTAATGGGTTCTTTTGTGGCACAGATCCTAAAAGATTGCTTTTTTAAACTTTTGTTGTGGATTTTATCAAGTTTTTGATCAAGTTTCTCTGTTGGATTTAACAAAATAGCCCACACCAAGTACAAGACGAAAGACAAGGGTTGTGTTGCTGTAGTTGGAGGTCATAATCTAGTGAAGGCTTTTAGAAGGATGAAGGGCAAGTGGTAACAGGAAGATCAGTGGTAAGAGTGCCAGGCTCACAATCAGGAGTCTCAAAATTTACCAATGTTTCATCTTTGTCATGTTCGTGTCCTTATGAGCAACGCATTTTGACCCTACTTGCTTCATATCAACCAAGAGTAAATGGGTACCTTGGCAGAGATGACAAAATATGAATCTTATTCTCTATGAGAGCTGTATAAAGACAAGCTGTAACTGACATACTAGAAACAACAGAAATATGCACCATCAAGCACAATGAACCATTGGTTCAACTCATACCCGCCATGTCTTCATCAACGACACATCTCACACACTCATGCTATATTCTGTCACAATTTTGCACTCAATTGGCGAGCTGCACCGGAACTTGATCCAATCCGGAAGACACCAGAAAAAAACATCCCATCAAGAAAAGTTGTATGCATTGCCGTTCTTATAACTGATGTGTTATTAAATAATGAAATAGGGTACTAGATTTCCTTGCGGAATAAGCTATAGCATTTCAAGCACGATTTCACTAATATTTTGGATTTGATTTAATAGGATTGGATCAAATTTCGTGAAAATACTTGATAATTCCACACTCGGTCGTATCACAATTTACACATTTTCGACAAAATATGAGATTTACAACTTTTTTCCACGTTAATATCCAAGGACAATATTTGCCACATCTCCCACGGGAAATATGGTTGGAGAATTATTTCACAGATTATCTCATATCAAAGTTATTCATTTTGTTTCATACTAATTTTAATTTCAATGCTGGAAACTCCCTAGTAAATGGAGGAGTATAAATCTTTTAGATGGGATGCCGAATTTTTTTCGCTGATTATAACACGGTTTTGAGATTGGGGTAAGCTCAAATACTTGGCTCAAAGCTGCCTAAACTAATCAAAATTTGAAATTGAAAAACTTGTAATGATACTAAGCCGGGATCCAAAAAATTGAAATTGGTCATATTTTTGTAGATCATATTATTTTAAACCTGATTTATCTCGCTAACCGAGTTATTTTGATCCTATCATATTAGTTATCAAACATAGTTTCAAACTTGCTAAAAAAGTTACTTGATCAACAACACATCAAAAATTATGGAAATATTAGATTTATGATGTTTCATGACGAGAAGTTGTCATTATATTCATTTTATATGTTCTGAAATATTTAAGTTCCACCGATCTACTTGTAGGACATGGTAAATGGCATCAAACCACCCCAGTATGATATAAAGCTTAACTTGAATAATCAGAAATGGTCTTATATCAGTGAAACTGGAGTATCTACGGATGTCACACTAGAACTTGTCAAACAACCTCATCTTCCTTTTGATGCTAAAAATCGACAAACTTCACAAAAAAAGTAAAAACATCCTTCCGTCTCAACACAACACCTCAACCATGAGATTAAAAAGTTTGAATTTTTTTCAAGCAGAATTTTCCAAAACTTGTTGGAAAATGCCATGAATACCTCAAGATATGCCTATTACTATACATCTTTTCAATCCTACAGCTAAATCTGCAAGAATATTTGAAAAAAATTAAAAATATACTTCCGTCTCAATATAATAGGAACTTAACAAAATCTTCAAAAAAAGTTCTAAATTTACCTTTCTCTACGAGCAAAGTTCACAAAATGGAGAAAAAAATAACTGAAAAGTACCTCAAGTTACGACCACTCCAAACGTTTCCATTTTTTTCCAAACAGCTACTCAAATACGGTTGAGCGATTAACATACTTCCCGATTCCCTATCTTGTCAAATATAGCTTCATGGCCGAGGGCTAGATTCAAAGATGAGTTTTTTCTTATGTCAGCGAATGTTTTTATGATGAGTCTGAGAAAGCTTTGTCCTTTTCATAACCTCTGCCACATGGATGAACTTGCTGCTCTGTTCATAAGTAACATTCTCTGCACGTGCAGTGTCCACAAGAACACAACACATAAAGTTAAAAAAAGCCATTGTTGCAATTTTGCTGGCGTGGTATATCATTAGAGCTAACATGTCTAAAGGTCATAAATAGATGAAACTTATTAAGTAAGACATACACAAACTTCATCTTTCTCACTGATGTGAAGGAGAAAATTGTGAGAAAAGAACGCTTTTTCATTCTGCTAATACACGAATGGTCACAGGAATCTAAATACCTGTGATATATCCCGCGCTGCATATTGTGGTTATCATCCTCATCACTTAAACAAACACGGTCCATTTGCAGGCGCTCCCAGGAGCTAGTTGCATTGTCATCAGCGCTCTAGATATATAGACATTAAATGCTATTATTCATACTCAATATAGAATTAAAATCTTTGTGCAGAGCAAACAGAAGCAAAGGATTTTAATGGATTTGTACAACCACCTGGATTGGGCATTATTCATGCGAAAATTGTCAGATTCGAATTCTCGGCAAATAAACCGGAATAAACTTATAGATGCCATTTTATGAATACAACTCATATTAAGTTATTAATGGAATAAACTCATGAACATGTTGGCCATGTTGACATATTACAGCTATAATTGAAGTTATTTTGTTTACATTTGGTTACTCATTGAACGGACAGATTACGAGAAGACGACAATAACATAAGACCAGATGATGTTGATATTAAACTGAACAGTTTGTCAATATAATATAACAATATATGATACCGGCCATCAGGGGTGTCAAACTAAGTGCGGAAGAAATAGCCAATACTTGGCAAATATGGTTTCTGGTCAAAATCACAGTTTCATATTAGGAAGCTGGAAAGATGTAGATGTCACAAAACAATTGAAAACATAAAAGAACCTCCTCGCATTTGCATATGTTGAATAAATTACCTCCTGTTTACTTCAACAAATTTACTCTCCTATGCTTTTAGTCATAATGCATATTACATTTTGCAAGCAAAGATAGTGTTTTTGTCTTTCCCTTGGATGAGATGACATGACAACCAAATACTGACATAAAACAGAGATGCCAGCGCTTTGTCCAATGCGAGTAAATATTTTGATATTTTCATATATCCATCGGCAGTCTCTACATGATATGCATATACTCTAATTTCACCAATCTAAGACTTCTCTGAATACTAACCAACAGGAAATATTATGCACAAGGTCATTACATGTAGTTGCCCTCTAACATGTTTAATTTGGATAGACGATGGGTTGACGACATTGTGTCGTTCAACGATGATGATCACATTCCAGCTAGGTCTCTTGTGTCATTTTTGTACTGTTGTGATGTGTCAAGTGGTCTTACAATGTAGATCAGTGACACTGGAGTAACGGCACCAAAAACACATTTTCTTCTATGTCTGATGCCAACACACAATCAGAGAGAAATATGTGGATATATTGCAAAACAAATGCTGACATTATTTGTTATCATCAGTTAAAACAGAACTATTTGTCACAAAGGCACAAATGCACATAACAAACTGCAAAAATAGTTGCCAGAGAGAAAGCAAGAAAAGGTAAATGTACAAAATGTCAGGAAAGATTCTCCCTAAATATTCTGCTAATGCATCAAAAACAAGTCATCTATAAAAGACGCTGAAACATGTTGCCGGAATCAATATAACCGTATTACAGGGGAACAGAGTTCTGATAACAATAGACCAGCCCGTCTTTTGTGACTGGTGAAATAGAGGGATGTATTTCACCACTCGAAAATTTGTTTAAAAAAAAGATTTGGACGAGTCTATTGAGGCCTGTTACCAATATATTCATTCGATTGGGGACTGTATCAAACAAACTGTACGCTTCACACAGCAAACACCTCCCCAACACAGAAAATCAGAGACAGTAGAGGAACCCTGTTATATTTGGATCCATTTCCTCAAAATTCTGGTTAATTTTAATGAATTTTGTTCAATAAGGGCCGCTGAAGTGCCACCCTCTAGCTCTTTGCGTGCCACTAATCGTAGTTCCATTTAGGGCCAAGATTGCTGGTGGGAACTATTCAGTCACGTGACGTTTCTTCATTCACAGAAAAAAACTACTAGAATTTTAATGTTCATTGCATCGAATGAAATTGCTCTACAACTTTTACTATCTAGCGTAATGAAAAAGAAATGTACAATGCTTAATGAGGGAAAGGCGCGCTTAAAAATCATGATAAGAACTGGAGTCGTCCTAATGGGTTCATTGATGGTAATGCGACATTCTGGGATAATCTAATCTTTGGCGAAAGATTGTCGCAATGGCGGAATTTTTCTCAAGACGATTCTGTGAATTAAAATTGTCGTAATCAATTTCTAACATTCCAAGGTTCATTACCATTGAAACGACACTTCGAGATTTTTCAACGAAAATTTAATGAAATTTGAAAAATCTTAGCCCCGTTTCTTTATCCCAGTGGGAATAGAAAATACTACAGACTGCCATTTGCAATCACGTTTAAAACACCAACAAAATTGAGAAAATTATACCTCCATATGCAAAACCACTGGGAATGCCAGTACAATGATACAGTAGCAAACGACAGGAAATGGCCACAACCTCATTAGAATATCCTCATAGTATTTTTTTCCAATACCAATTTCCTCTCAAGTACCTAGGGACACTTTTTTGCCTTTCCCTGACGTACTTTTGAAACCACGCTATCACCTGCAGCCTGCCAGTCAATGCACTCAACGTTAGATCAACGTAACACCATTACTACGCTGCGGCAAATCTTGGAAGACTTCCAAGACTTTCACCGGAGATAGCTCGTAAAAATACTATGACTGAGCTGTAGTACTATATATATACTACGAGAAAATCTTGTAGTATTTATCGGTGGACCGAGATAAATGCAGCAGCGTATCAGGTTCTTTGGAGTATGGTTTATGTTATGAGTTGTGTGAATGTTAGGAAATATTCATTAAATTTTTTTGCACTACTTCTTTGAGTGTGGCGAGTGGCGAATACATTTTTGTGTGTTTATTGCAAATTTTTGACAAAGCGGAGATAAGATATGAGTTTAATTTTGAAATATTTTTAGGTGAACGAGCAGCGGTGTTACTGTGCAGATATTTCGGGGAGAGAAATATGATTTAAGTTTAGATCTTTTTTTGCTTGAAATAAAGCCCTCTCTTATTTGTTAGCTGCGTTTTTAGAAGTGATTCACAAGCTAAAAAGGTTCATGTGTGTAATTTGAATCCAGTACAAACCCCATAAAAGTTGCACTTAGCTGATTGTAGTAAATATCATTAGTAATACTTATCGAAAACACACCAATATCTGACAAATGCTTTTCATGTTTTGCACAATTCTTATAAAACACATACAAATTGTCAATTATAAAGCGATAAAAGCTGTAGTTTGCAGCAAAACATCATAAAAGTACATTACTTTCAGACTAATAACTCAACTACATGTATTTCCAAAGAACAATTTCATGATTCTTTTTCAGTATAAATGGACGTTTCGCGAAACACGACTCTTCCTTATTCCAAGTCTTGATTGTCTTTTAATAACCATCGCCATTATTTTCATGCGAAATTATCCACAAATTATGCCACTGGTAATGCACTGCGGCAGTTTCGCTCGAAATTGAAGAATCAAAAATATTGCATTTTGCGCGTGGATGTTCAAAATGGGGAGATTTTATAAATCCATTAGAATCGCCTATAGGTACTAATGTAAAGAAACTAATTACGTGCTGAGGATGAAATTTTGAAATTGAAAACACTTTTTTGCCTGGTGGATTTCTCTCACGTTTTGTCTTGCGGAGATTCATAACTGGTATTCGTTCTTTTATAAGTTGCTCATTTCAGCCGAGGAAATCATAACGTGTAGGATGTGCTTACAGTGGAAAATTGTCCAAGCAGCAAAGCTGCAGTTTGAAGTTTCTCGTTTCACATTAGAGTTTGTTAAATTTTGATCGAGTTCTTACTTCCACCAATGGTGGCGCTCTATGTACCTGTCAGCATGTGAACTCCTTAACCTTCAGATGGTCAAACGATGACACAACGGGCGTCCAACGTGACGGTAATGAGTTGAGTGCCTCTTGATTGCGATCGCAGGATCAAGTCCCAAGGGACAGATTCATTCCTCAGACAAATCAACACCAAGTCATTTTCTCTTCGTGATGATTCCTCAGGAAATGCAGTTCAAATTGACTTCTTTGCCACTCCTGTGTATCTACAGGGCGTCCCCGAGAGGTTTTTATGGTCATTTTTCAGCAGAAATCCACATTAGTTAGAGCTGAAATCCTGATGCTCTTAATTTTGATGCTCTTTGGTGCCACCAGGATGATAGTACCAGGGTAAAGGGGTTGCCGTAAAAAATCGACAAGAACAGCTTGACAACCTTCGTTCTCAAATGCCAAGATGTCACATGATGTCACATCCCAGGTCCCCATCATAACCTTCGCAAACACAACAAGTAATCCCGTTATAAAGTAGATGAGAAACACTTTGGGATTAAGTGTATAAAATAGATTTCCCGTCGCATTTACGCAGGTTCGTCAAACAGGATGACGATTTCTTAAAGATTTCCTTCCTTTTTTTATGAGAATTACTCCAGCACTACAATCGGTAAGAAAATTGGATCTTGGGTTTCTATCGGAAATTCTTAAGAAGCCCAATACATTCAATCAAACAGCTGAGCTTTAATAAAGTCCCATGGTAACTTGGGTGAAATGTATTATAGATATTGTGTAGTATATGTACTATAATTTGGTCTTTTTAGGTGAAAGATGGTACAATGAAATCTAGAGAACCTTTGTTGGATGACACCTCTGTATGCAGGCCAGGATACCCCAACAGGGAAGAGATCATAGCAGATATTTACAAAACGCTGACAATCAAAACTTTTTACTTGTTTAGAAACTGAAATTGAAAAGGGATTACGAGGACAGGTTTATTCGCTTCAATCTCCAAATGAAGATGTCATGTGAACATTTTCGGTTAGTGCAATTGGAAATCGCTGTGTCTTGCCACCATACTTGAGGTTCAAGGCTTGAGCTTAGTCCTAAACTGGTCGTAGAAGTGGCAACTCTCTCTAACAAATAATTTTCCTTGAGATGCCTGTTGTTCAAAACAAGCCTGAGATTTAGTCTATGAATGAACTTACCAGTTTTTATCGCGTTTTTCAACCTCACAGAGCAATTGAGATTAAAAAAACTGACAAAATGTTCCTCCTCAACAAATTCTACAAGTAGAGAAAGAGGGAAACATTAAAAAATAGGCAGCCTTTTTTGTATCACTTCCTGATATTTTGAAACAGATTATGAAGACAAAAATCATGTAACATAACAATTCGGAAAATATTATAGAGACTAATTACTCAAGACAATCCAGCAGACCGTTAACCTTGCTGTACAGTTATTTCAATCAAAGAGATTATCATCGTCCAAACGGTCTTGAATATGAAGGTCAGAGAGTTATTGAAAAGGGTGGAGTGACCTCGAACTAAAGAAAGCGATGGTTTTTACGCCAGATGCGCGTTTCGACGTCAATGGTTTGAGAGTGCTCGGGTGTGTGGGGGACCTCCTTAGGTGGTTGCGCCCTTCATGGTTTGGATGCTTCACTTTCTGGTGCAAATGGAATGTTATCTTACGCCATTGTGCCGTGAGTGGACAGATGTCATAGTTTATCAATGGTGGTGTGGACAATGGAAGTTGTTTGACAGCGAGGTGAATGCATTATGTGTTTTGAAACATCTCTGATTCACCCAGCCAGATGAAATGAGATCGTATACATTTTGATTTATAACAAGATTTCGGTGTTGAATTTCTCAAGAAAATCTTTAAAGGAATTTGCTTGAGAGAAGCATGTGAAGCAGAGCCCCATAACCCAGTGCTGGCTACCATGCAATCGGGCCATGTTCGATTCTGGGATATGATATGGTGTGAGTTTCAAGGAACTAAACTTCCTGGCTCTTTGAAAATACGATCTGCGGAAATGAAAAGGGCTCTTACTCACAAATATGATAATCCAAACATCTTGTCGTGATTGCTCCCACTTAATACGAAGCCGAAATGATACCATTTACATTCATTGCCCCACTCAATTGGAAAATCGTACTTTCATCCTCATACCGCATCAACTATATACGGCCGCATTAAACTACGCAAACCAATGAGCATTGTAGGTGACCTCCGTGCTAGTCATGACAATGTCGCTAAATTGGTAGCCATTTGACTGTCTATATCTATCTGTCCAATAGCATCAATCTATTCAATCGGCATTGTCCGTGAGATCATGGAAGTTTGAGAGATGGAACAGAGATTCAGATTTTGGAAAGCTCTTTGACACGTTTGACTTGGCATGTCTCACTTGTTCATTCTCTATAAGAGTGGAGAAGAGCGGAAGGATAAGCACTTTTTGTCTTTGTGTCCTTAAGCAAAACACTTCATCCTACATGTCCTAAGTTGACACCATATTTTCAAGTAATTGACTTTTTAACTTCTTCCAAATCGATGTTTACATTTTTTTCTCAAATTCTCACCAAATGCTCCACCGGAAGCAGAAGTGAAGTGGTCCATTGATTTCCTCGAGCAGACGTGGATTCCTTTGAGCAGCATCACCTTCCGTTCCATTGTGTATATAAATCAGTTCGCCCCAATAATACACTTGCGTGCAGCCGAAGATGAGTCACCCATTTAATTCTAATCTTGGCATGTCGTGATGTACATACTGGAGAATCTAGCATGAGAACTAAGGCAATGCTCATTTATTAGCTTCACCCTACCTAGACAATGGGGTAAATAACTTGTAAACAAAAGATCTTTTGGTGGTGGTTAGCAGTAATCATAATCACTGGTTGCAGCAGATGAAAATTGCTTGTTGGCCCAGCACATAGCAGACCATGAGGAACAGTGAATTTGTCAATTTTTTTTTAAACGGTGAATTGTCAAGATGATTGTCAATGCCATTTGCCACCTCGATGAATTAAACCACCTTGGCAGCAAAACCACCCAACATAAGCACATGCTGCAGTCACGAATGACATCGGAGGTCGAAAATACGCCAGGCCCCAGGATAATGCAGCACAAATGCTACCCTGATTGAATAATACGTGCAATTAGAGACTGCAGCCAAAGGTACTCAAGGCAGCACACTCAAGACGGTGTCCTCATATGCAAATGGTAAACGGCCAACAGAGCTAATGAATTTTACGCCGGCTTCAACTACAGGCAGACTTAACGGCACAAGTACTCTGTGCGCGCACTCGGATTTGGCTTCAAGCAATGTACAATCATATCCTGAAGTAAATCGATTACATTTCTGGAAATATCTTTCCGGTAGCAGTACTTAACAATGTCCACACGTCAGATGCATTTAGCATCTTTCCAAAGCAGGCCTCTGGATTACACAGAAGCCACCCATTGTTTCTGAAAGATGTCAAAGCAACCCAAAGGCCTGCTAGGAGAATACGTCATATAGTGATGTACAGCCTTATCCAGAAGTAAATCTGGTACGTTGTCTCACAATTTCAAATCAAAGTAAGTACTTTGGGGGCACACTTGGATTTGGTCCGGCCTTAGTAAAGTACAGTCTCATCCAAAAGATAATTGACCTTACTTCTGTAAAAGCCTATTGGTACAAGTACACCGTGTTTCATCTACCCTCTGACTGACAGCAATTCATAGTCTTACCAAAAAGAAACATCTATGGTGATTTGTTGCAATATTTCCAATATAAATCAATCGAAACGACCAAAACTGCTAATGAATTTTTGTCGTCTTAAAACAATGGCTGCCTTATCACCACAAGTATTCTGCACATTGCAACGGCACTGTTATAATGGCATTTACCCTGAGATTCGTGTACAGTCTTCGTCAGAAGATTTCAACGCAATAACTTATCGGATATCAGGTTGAAGGAGCTTCTTTACTTGACACAATTAATGCAAAAGAATAAAATGTATCCATTATAAACATTACCGGTAGACTGTAGTATCGTTTCCATACACCATTTACCGAATCACACAAAATCACAGAAAATATGTCTGTGAACACACTTCAGCCATAGACTGTACCATATGGATGCCATGAAGCGTTTGCATGGACGGTTGGCTTGATGCAAACACGACGTTAAAAAATCACCAATACTTGGCATTCATCATTTTCATTGCTTTTGGCGAGATGCGAGGCACAGAAGAATGATTCGGATCTGATGCAAAACTATTGTATTCTACGCATCTTATTCACAACGGAATTTGATTTTGGGAAAATCCATATTTAGATCAGTGCATCAGGATTTTAGATCACATGCTGGGTGGCATGGTGTCATAATGATATCGACTGAAAAATCTTCAGTCAGAAATGATATTTTGATCGTTTATGAAATTTGTTCTTAAACAGGAAAGAGGGTCTCTGCGATATGATGAACACTGCAAAATGAACATGCACTAGATGCGGTAATTTACATATTTTGGCATTTTATAAACCAGGAGGTATCGATGGTGTATTGCTGAGGTCATTTTCAATCAAGCTCATTTGATACAAATCCTTCTGATTTTAGATAATTTCTACATTAAATCCAAATCTAACAGATGATTAATAGGAAGACAGCAAAACCTTCTCTCATTTGACCGATTCAATATTAAGTCCAAGTATTAATTCAATTATACGATTAAAGAACACTATCGTAAAATTTGAGATCGTCCCCAGCCATGATGATCTATAGCCGAGCGATTTACATATAAACGAGGCAATTCCCTCATTACTCCTATATGACATTTTCTTACTACGAAGACAAACAATAATTAGTTGATGCTACGCTACGCGGGGAAAAAACACGAGAAATTTACTACGACGAAATGCGTGTAGTATATAAATCATGCACAGTGAAGGAATTTTACGTTGAGCAAGTTATTTATGTTTTTGCAAGTTGTTAGAGTCGTTTCAATCAAATATGCAGGAACTGCTAATGCATTTTGTACATTACCCTGTGCGTAAGGTACACAAATTCTAACTCAAGTTGAGGTGGAGTAACGTCTTACGAATCATTAGATAGCTTCAATCAACTTTACTGTAATGCCCTGTGCAATATGTACATGGCCCTGTACATAATGCAGTGCATTTTTATCTCAACTTAAGATGGCACCAATGGTGAAGGTGGTCCATTCAGTGATTACAACATTGTCTGCCCAAAACTGTCCAATCTAAAATGCGACCAAGAACAGTATACTGTATATGGCATCGAAGATTCAGAACGTGAATGAATGCCTTTTTCACGCTTTGACCTTTGACCTTTTGTTTATATCAATTCATGTATCTAGGTGACCAAAAGAATTTTTTTAAAACCATCGCGAGTTTGCAGGAAATTATGTTCGAAATTCAATACCATTATCCTCTATATAAGTGGGATTAACCCAAGAATGAGATTCTTCATCAGATGAAATTCTTCCCCAACTCTCAAGATTTCCTTCATCTCTTTGTCTGTATTTTACACAAAGCCAGCTAACGATCAAGAATTGTGGGTAATACGAGTACGAACAATGAGACGCACATGTATATAGGCGAGAGATTGGCCAAATTGACTCACCGATGTTGTGTCTTAATTGGATGACGATTTGGTTATTATTAGAGATCGCAGCCCTTTGTTCCGAGAGACCGTGCGACTGATTCGAAAGTTGTTCATATGAGTGAGGGATTTGAGTGACCAGGGGTGGCTTATTTATGCTGGTGTCTGTCATCGAATTCCTATTAATTGATTTTCCGGTCAGGGGTTGATCATCTTATGAAACTCGATCTTATTCATTGTATCAATGTCACCATAATTAAACGAAGACCTTGAAATTTGATGAATAAAAGAAGTTATATACCAAAGTCCATGCAAAATCAAACAAAAAGAGACTTTGATAAAATACTCAGTAGAAAAAGAACCCACTTGGGTAACTCAAATCCAGATTCTGCTTTTCAATGACTACATCACCTCAGTTTCCAACATTTCTTCAGCGGTCAAATCGTAATCTCTTTATTTGAGCAGACACAAAATGATGTCACAAAAAGACTAATCTGCATTCCCTTTTAGACATCTAAGCTGTAAGCGCCAGAAACGTTTAAACCCAACAACTTTTTTCTCAGATTTCTGACAACTTTTACCTTGCCCCGTTCCAAATTACCTAGTAAGCAGCTTGATATGTCCATATTTGCACAAGCATTCTCAAGGCATGTATCCGCAAACAGTTTCTGTTAAGGACACCTCGCCTCCGGGCTTCCCGGGTGTTTGTCGGTCCTGTTACCATGATTACGGCTGACACAAGCTAACTTCCCCCATCTTGTACGTGGAGCAAACTCGCCAGTACTCATCAACGAGCATAGCACATAACTTTTTTACTCTCTACGGAAAAACTAGCAACGATGCAGGCTAGCAAATGGGGTAGCAGGAACGTGCAGGTGTAAATTCTACGGGGCATACTTCCATCGACAATTTACTGGCAATCTTCTCTTGATGAAAATGCGTAAATGTGACCCAAAAATGCAAACAACTTAAAAGGATCACCGAGTTCCAGTCATGGGGGATTCTACGTAGTATTGGCAATTTGCTCTAGATCGTGACGAGGGGAAATGTCACAGCGAAAAGTGGCAAAGAGATTGGAATATTTTTGAAAGGCTTCTCTAGTTAACAAGTAGGATTACGAATCTTCAGCGATTTTTCCGTGACCATCTGTTGGCTTAACATTTTCCGAACATCGGCAAGCTTAATTCTTGATTGGAACATGTCTTAATCTGTTTGTTTGTAGTGCCAACTGCAGGCAACTGAGCCTCTTTTTCTCTCTTTAAATTGGTGCCAATTGCAGGCAACTGAGCCTTTTTTTCTCACATCAAATTGTTGCCACTTGCAGGCAACTGAGCCTTTTTTTTCACTTCAACTTGGTGCCAATCGCAGAGAACTGAGCCTCTTTTTGTCACTTTCCATTGGTGCCAATCGCAGGGAACTGAGCCTCTTTTTGTCACTTTCCATTGGTGCCAATTGCAGGTAACCGAGCCTCTTCTTGTCTTCTCAAATTGGTGTCAATTGCAGGAAACTTACATGTAGCCTCTTTTTGCAATCTTCAAATTTATGCCAACTGTAGGCAACATTTTAAACATTTTTAGACAAGAAAAAGCAACAAACCGGTAGTACTAATTACACAGTCCAAAGATATACAAAGATATGTTTTTTTTTCTTGATAAGACTGTTGAATATTCAATAATACGTCTCCTGATTACCGATGACCGATCGCTTTGTCATTATCTCTGTCCAGTTGCCAGAAACGTTAAATATTAATAAGTAAGATGGAGAAATTTGCATTTTTTTATCTTTTGGTTTTGTCTGTTCCAAATCATGTTGTCGCATTACGCAGTACAACACACACAGGTTTTGAGTCGAAATATAAATTTGCTCGAAGTCAAGCGAGATTAAGCAAATGACATGAGTTTATGAATATTCATGAGTTCATCCCAACTTGTATGGGAGTTAGTCGCCAAGTTTTGAAAAGAAGATTTATCCGTAGGGAATCTGAAAGTACATGAAAGCATTTCAAAAGTATTCTCAATAGTTCACTTATTCTTGTCAGGTTTCCAAATTTACTTTGGAGGATTTTTAAACCTTGAAAATCCTTGTAGAGGTCTTCAAGGAATTGTTGCTGGATTTAAAACTCATTTATACATGTTTTGAATATCATTTGTTCGTATTTGCGGCCAGGCTCTGAGCGATCCCGATAACATCTGTTGAATACTTGCCCCACCGCTTCGGGATTGGTGGCCATCGGATGGAATTTCAGTAGCTATCTGTGGCCTGAGGGATTTTCCACCAAGTCTCACCTTGACAGACAAATAAAATAACCCAAAGCCAAGATACTTATAAGCATATTTGTCAATTTTGAACTTTCATTCGCCAAATAAACAAGTCGGAAGCCCACACTTGTCGATTATACTCACTATCTCAATGTAAATTCGGAAAACTTTACAATTGAACAAAGCCAACTTTCTGATGACCACAATAAGAATAGATGGTGAACAGATTGCCATGCTTTACATCGACAGCTTCCATACCCAAATGTCTCAAATCAAGGCCAGAAGCAAAGCAGTCAGATAGCATACTATCAACTTGTACCCCACAACCAAAACTAAATGTTTTATCACCCAAACCCAATTCTACAATAATTTTCCAATAAAATGAAACGGCTGAACACCTTTGGCAAAGATTTTAAGGTGACCTCTTCATTTCCATATTGTCCCACAACCCTTAAGTGATAAGATACAACAGTTTACCCACAATGGATTCACACCCTTTAACAATTGTTCACAATAAAATAAAATAGCCCATCATCCCTGGTCAGAATTTTCTAAAAGATTCGTCCTTTTTCAGTTCAGGGTTGTCCTTTTTCCTTCCCCTCCCAGCAGGGCAATGTAAAAGTCCTCAGATCCAACAGTTTAACCACAATAAATTCACACTCAATCAGGATATCCCCAATAGGGCTTATCTTGAACAGAGAATGCCTAATGGTTATTTACTGAGGACACTGGGGAGAAGAAGTCCAAAGCGATAAAAGTCTAACAGTAACGCTTTAAAGATTGTGTGACCAGAGCTAGACCAAAAGCTGCGTCTTTTCTATTGTGCTGCGGCCACTACGATGACGCTGGCCTTGTCCCGGACACAAAGACGCTTACGCCTGGCCGCATTGTGTTACAGTCCGCCACCTGTGATTGGGAATGACAGTCGCTATTAGCCCTGACCTCGGCAATGAGATGATGAGTTGATAATGTCACCGTGGATGAGATCTCTCGCTGCTGAGCGTGGAGTGGCCCTTGGGACCCTTCGATGGGTATTTGATTTCAGGAACTGGTTTGGTGATTCCTGACCTTGGGTTTTACCCTCAAGCAGTTTCAATTTCAGAAATCACCCAGCCTCCTGAATGCAGTTATATTTTAAATGCAACTATGAGTTTCTGGGCAGACAATTGCTTATGGAATTGGTATTTTCTGACCTTGAAGAAATGATAATGTGTCAAATTTGAATGTATTTGACCTTCAGTTCATATCTTGTTTCATCACTCTGCACATGTCAAACATTACTGGACGTCCTCCATCTTTTTAAGAAAACAATTAGTGTGAAGTCCGAGAGTTGATATCTGGTCTAAAGTCCAATTTTCGCTCCAAGACAAAGGCAATGCGTCTGCCACCAGCAAAAGATATTGAGCATTTTCACATTTTCGTAACCAGAACTGGTGCTTAAAGTGTTTTTAACTTCTGAAGGGGGTGACTTAAGACCTTGAATAAATCCCCTTGAGGGTTTTTTCTTCTAATCTCTATCATTTAAGGAAAGACCACGGTCACTCTTTTGTTCTCTTTTTAACCCAAGTGTCAAATTTGAATGACTTTGACCTTGGGATAATCTCACATCATCATTACGCATATTATGTCCATGTTCGGACATTTGTGACTTTGATAGACTTTAATAAGGGTATCATATCATTTGAAATTGATTGTCAACCTCAATTATGATAAATATTTACTCAGAGAACCCAGCTCAAGAATCTTTTTAGATGATTCTGACATTGTTGTAATACAAATACCAATTATTGGAGATTTCAAATACAACCATATGTCTTTATATTGACTGTCAATTGTAAATAAACCATATGTCTTTGTTGACTGTCAATTGTAAATAAACCATTAGGTTCCAACAAGTTTGAAAAGGAATCAATTAGTTTACACAATAAGTGCTGCAGATGGTCCAAACTATACTTGCAGCAAAAAGCTGGCAAACGTACAAATTGTACTTTTCCCATACCACTTTATTACTTTACATTTCAGCCTACCGCCTCATCATGAAGAGTATCTTGGCAATGCACTATCAACTGATAGAAATATACAACACCAACTCGAATATGCCACAGTTCCACCCACATCTGTACAGCTTTTCCCATTAGATCTACAGACAGTCAAGAAAACTTGCCTTAAAACAGAACCTAATCACTTTTGTCACAACCTGCATCAAAAATCGTCACAGCTTACAAAATTCCAAACGTGTATTACAAAATGAATGAAAATGAATATTTCATATCGACATCAAAGTGTCATTTTTTTCCGGTTCACACCGAAGCCAACCTCTCTAATGCATAAAGAAGATTGCATCGACTCTGCAGCAAACGTAAGAATTCCTCATATAATATTCCCCTCGCTTCAAACGACAAAAATTCACCGAAGAAATGAAATTTTGCAATCGCTGCACGATCACTCGGCCCCGTTACGCAAAACAACTTACACGTAATCGATAACTAGGCAAACCATGCTGCTGCACCTGTGAAAATACGCTTGCGACAGATATACCGAGACAAACATCAAAAGGTAATTTAAGCTACTCACTCGATACTGATATCCTTATTGTAGTTACCACATGTCTGCCGCACGTGGTCCTATTAGCGGTGATGTTATAAAAACGAGTCACATATATGAGAAAGTTACGGAACTCGAGAAAGTCCTTGGTGAGGGAAGACTTTATCGTGAAGGGCTGTCAATAAATCGTCCATACAGACATTAGAGACAGAGTTCCAGTTTTATACTCAACCAACACGTGGTCCAATTATCGTAAGTAAGTCCATTCACACTTGAAAGAAATTCTCATTATAGACAATACCAACAATACCCATTGTTGTTAAGTCCGTCCTCGTGCATGTATCACCGAACCACAGAGAAAGTTCTTGTTTTTGATTAAACCAGGTGAGTCACTATTCAGAACCACCGCGGTGATGCGTACACATTGACTGATCCACGACTCATCGCGACCATACTTGTAATAGCGAGAAAATATGACGTATCACACTGCCTGCCACCCAGAATCTCTCATCAGCGCGAGACAAACCGTGCTCCCTGTCAAGCTCCTCCCTCTTACAATGAACGTACTCACAATCACATTTAACGCATGCACATATCATTTACGCAGATTAATCGAAAATCGGCGAGTGAGATCACAAGAGCGACAGCGGCAGTGAACATTCTGCATTATGCATCAAACTCCACATTCAATATGTCCCGATTTGAAATGCATGTTACGTAAACTCAGCTGTGTCTTGCTTCGTCCCAGTTCAAGAAGGTCTCTGGCTCACGACCATTACGTTCAGGAGACTGACCACAAGTTATCAGATTTTATAGTAAGCTTGAATCAGAACCAAAATTACAATAATTTCACTTCAAGTTTGAAAGATTCAGCAGAGCAAGTCATGAGAAATGTGTATACAATGTACACATAGTATTGTCAACTTGGCTCGAAACAAATTCTCAAAGGAGCATTAAACGTGCTTCAAGCTCTGCAGTTATGCATGTCAATATGAGAAAGATGGGGTAAAATCCATCGAAGTGAGGCGGGTACAATGCATGCCCGCTTCAGATTGTGAAATGGCCATATAAAACAAACACAAGGGCAGGAGGCTGCATGCGAGGAGATTCAATACGGATTCATGCCTGACATGATGCCTTTGTCAAGCGTGAAGGTTAACCATTGTCGGAGGATTTCATCAGAATCTTTTAGTAGAAGAATTGACATGTCAAAGTTGCACATGTTCAAATTCAACAAAATTTCAACAAAACTATTATGATTCTGATTTGAACAATAACACTGAACAGGCATAAAGGGGAGTCATGTTAAACTGATTCTGTAATTCTGTGGAAGAGTTACTTGCTTTGCCATTAGATAGCATCGTTGGTATCGATCTAAAGTCACCAATATGTCAAATAGACATTTCTCATACCCATTGCTAAGCTTCCTTCTCTTGTACCCTTCTCTTTGCGACCCTAATATATAGCTCAACATCTGAACCCTTCTAACAGAGAGGGATCAACTTTTTATCAGCATTATCTATTCTTCCATCAACAGAAGTCAGCTTGTTCGCTTTTTTTTCTCCATTTGGTACAGATGACTGAACCAATGATGTCATGCAGTAACTCACAATCGTCCCAATTGTGGCTCCAAAGGACTTCAAGTTTTTAATCGTAGTTTTTAAGAGATTATCAAAAGAGTCATCATTAATTGAAAAAAATATATACATGAGTGGACAATTTGTTGCGGTCCTTCTGAAATCACTTGAGTTATAATCCACTGAGGATAAAAAACACACAATGCTTAGTCATATGTTCACTCATCAAAGGACCTTTAATCCCTTTCGAAGATCAATTTTTAAATCACCCATGAGAACCCAGCTGATTTGTTATGCAGTCGTAACTTTGCCTCTCAATGTAAACTGCCCAATAAGTGAGTTGTTTTTTAGTTGCTGTGATCCGCAATAATTATCTCTGTGATGAGGGATGAAAAGGGTAAAACCACAATTGCTGTGTTTGATATTAACTGGTTGTAAATGTTGCACGTTTAAGCTGCTGTACAAGCAAAATCTGTTTCTACTTGGATTCAAAGTTGTATCTGCACATCTAATTTTGCAAACCAGAAATACTCATATTTTCAATATTTTATGTCATTCATTAAAAGCAACGTAGTATAGAGTTATCAATAACACCACTTCAATGAGGTAGCAATACTTGCACAATATCTCTATCATTTCTTGCGTTGAAATTCAACACTTGCATCAAGCACACTGAATACAGTAAGCGAGTTTGAAAAATATACTTTCAGAACTTAAGATCAAGGCATGTTAGTTTCAATTTCGTTGCATGAAGGATAAATTCGAATCTGTCGGTGCTTTTGGCCGGCACCAATGATGCCAAGAGCACTCAGGAATCCCTCTCAAGTCTCCATAACTCTCCGTCATTTGAAACTGGACACCCATGTTCCACTTTGTAGCAAATCATGTTTGAATCAAACATTTATGGAAGTACTTTAAAGGATTATGTGTCAAAGCTTGAAATTGTTCGAGATCGGTTTTCAAATGGTTTAAGATGTAAACTTATACCGTTTCTGGCATTTATAGTAATAATGCCATTGTACCGTTTATGCTCGTTCTCATTCAGTCGACACAAGTTTGTTGATCCCGCTACAGATGAGATTATGGACTAATAGATTAACCCATTCCTGGTGGGAATGTTGAGAGTTTCAAAAGGTCATTTGTTGAAACAATGGTTGGCATAACTTGATTCCTTGAAAGATGCCAAAACAATAAACTCATTTGCGACTGTTTATCCACAGAGCCGCATGGCCCTGTGGCCTCTTTTTTTCTCATATCTCGCTTCATATTGGTCTGTTTCACCGAAAACCAAAAGGAGATAAAAGATAATCTAATTATACACGCAGTGAAAGCATTTATTTGTAATACAGGCAGGAGTACTCACTACTCCAGAAGATGTTGATTCTTTCAATGGTCAAACTTGAAACGAGAATGTCAGGGTTATCATACCCCACTCCGCTTCTTATACTACATGTATGTACCAAGCCCCTTGCTCCCCGGAGCGATAATTACCTACACATCCTTGCACAAATTGCAAAATATATGGTCAAATAGAGGATAGCCCAGGGAACGACATAAAGCGCTCACTTCCGTTCTAGGTAATGTTGCATACATGCAATATTAATATGACGAGAGGCGGACAATTCGGATAATATTTTCACAGCTGTCACCGCTGGGCGGCCATTGTGTCATCTGCTTGCACAGATTATTGCGATTGTCGTCAGATGCAATTGTTATCCTCTTCATCTCCTTGATGCATCATACAGTTCATTTAATGCAAAGTACTTTCATCTGGTTCACATTTTAAAGACTTGGGCCATTTTTAGACAATTTCAGATTGATCCTCTGAACCAACACAATCAACTCAATCAAGAAACGGATGGTACCATTTGAAAGCGCTAATCAGGAGCTTTCCAAAGAATGGTCATGTCAATATGTTCTGACCATTTCTCAGTTCTGATGAAATGAAACATTTCCCATCACGCAATGATCGATCCACCTAGTGGTTAAAGCATCACCTCATTAACGGATGGTCGAAGGTTCTAGCCCAACTGGAATGGAAATAGGCTTGAGATTTCATTCATTTCTCGTTCAAGATCATTCAATTTCACTTGAAAGTGACAAAGGGTTAAACTGCCAATTTCAAACACCACCCCCTACATCAATGGATGGATTGCCTCAATTTTTCACCATTAAGTGAGAAACATGAAAACATTTACATCCTATTCAATGTTGATTACAGTCATTTTTATCACATTCTCTCCCAAATGGTAACCCATACAACTGGCTCAGTTAGTTACAACTTTCCTGCTGGGGGCCTAATTGGTCGTTTTTATTGTAATCGGTACATTTAATTTGCTTCACAGCGATACCGGGATTCCTGTTTGCAATATATGTGAAGGTAGTTCTATAAAGTTTCAATTAATGTCCATAGTTCATGTGTTTAATGAGGGTGTTTGTGTAATTTAATAGATTTTCTGTTGATATTGGTCTCGGTGCATTCCACGGTTGTGTCAAATTGACACCACAATATGGATAACGACATCATCGGCAATATTAATTCAATGAAAATTGCAACTTGATTGCAGCTGGCCTGTTTGTTATTTGTGAGGTTGAGATAAAAGTAACCATCAGAAAATGCAGAATCAAACCTTTCCAATAAATGGTTATGTTATTTAACAGGTTGCACCTCATTCTTACCAGTTCTTGTATATTTCAACTTTTTAAGAAATTTCGCGATGCTTCCTGCACTTGGCAACAGAAATGCTTTCAGAGTCAGTACACAAGGGTTAATTTCATAAATGACAGTGGAATCATTAAGTGCAATAACAATATACATTCTGTTACAAACATGATATTGGCTTTTTTCTCTTTGAATAAAGTAAAGACAACACGCACCACCATGAATATTTATGGTGAATCATATACACCAATCAAAATGTTATCCCTAGGTTTAATAACACAGCACAAATATTGTGCATGGTTTTTTTGTGGAGTGCGAAATGAAGATATACATTCATTCATCTCTGGTAGTTAACCCTTTGAAGCTGCAGACAGACTATATATAGTGCATAATTGAAATTCCAGCTTTTCATTTGAACATATTGCCTATAACACAGAACCACATCACATTTAATCAGTTTCCCAAATAAGCACACAAGATTCTTTGAAACCTAAAGGTGTACTTTCCGTAAGTGTCACAGACAAATCATCCATCTGTTCAGAAAGACACCACGTAATTATACCTAATCCTTAACAAACATCACATCTAAAACGTGAATCGAACCAGATTTCCCTCTTTACCCTAAACAGACACGTAAAATCCCGCTCTGGTTTGGCTAAGGCGAATGTCGTTTTTTCTCCATTTTACTATGATAAATGAGCTAGTGTTGTTCTAGCTAAATGAATGAGTCGTATTCCCAATGCAGTATATAGTACAGTTTGCTGCACGCATACGCATTGTATATGAAGTTAATACATTCCCGCGCGGGTTGGGATTTTCATATATGAAATCGCTGCTATGCTAACGGGAGTAGCGGGGGTATTTTAGCGTCGTATCAGCTCATCAATCTCTTTAAATGAGATAATAAATGCTAACCAGAAAGTTAATAGATCCCATTGCAGAACTCGCAGAGAAAAAAACTGTCATCTCGTCCTTTAAGTGGGTGAATAATTTCGGTCTATGGGTGGATCTTTGTACCTAAAGGGTTAACCAAAAGATTGGCAATACTGCTTCCGTTTCTTTCTCTTTAAATGCATTTGCTCCATTCAGTAATTCAATGGTGATAAGTTTCAACTGCATGCAAGTCTTAATGGCATGGCGGCTAATTTATCTTTTAGAATTGCAAAATATACACATTTGGGTAAAAAAATGAACCCATTATTTGCCATTGATTAAAGCTGTGCTGATGAGAGGAAGGGAGTAGCACAAATTTAGAATTTTAGATGATTGCTATTCTGAAGTTGAATAAGGTTATGGAAGGCAGAGCAGCAACCTTGCCTGAGCTTAAGTACCCACACGATGGATTTTAGTTGCTGTGACATAGGATTAGTTACTGCAATTTAGAAGGCAGTCTCATTCCAACCACAATAATTGTATTGCATGGCTCTGACGCAGGTCGCAGTATCTAAATTTGAGCCGAGATAAAACAAAGAGAAAACTCACACAAATCAACATTTTTTGACAAATTTCATTGTACCTAAAAGCTTTTAGTCCAAAAAACATAACAACCATTCATCATTAGCCAAGTTGTACACTAATAACCCCATGGCGGAAATATAATGACTTTATACAATGTTATATGTAATTACTTAATACGTAATTACTTTATATGTATAAATGATGCCATCGCTGTATTACTCGTTTTGTGGAAAATCCATGCGCACGTTATACAAGTAAACAAATTATCTGATCTTTATGTAGTGTGATGTTACATTCAGAACACCCTCCTTCCTCTCTATCTATATTACAGGTTATGATCATGACATTCAAAATGAGGGACAACTTCACAACAGAATACGAACAAAAAAAACTTAAAATATTTTCCATCCACAAATTTATAAATCAGAATTATAAAGATGTCTGATGCAATATCTGCACTGAAATCTGACAAAACCAACTATGATGAGCCAGGTCATTGGTAATCAGGAGAAAGTCATATAAAGTCAAAATACAGCGCTAGAAGCCCCAGCAGCGATCAATTTTAGACATGTCAGAATATGACAGTTAGAAAATTACATGTACGATTGTGTCATGCTCTGTGGCGTAATGCTACAACCTCTATATTAAGGACATTATCGAGAGAGATGAAAATGTCCTCTGTTGTGCTACTTTAAAACCCCTTTATGCAGGACACTGATGTTGGCCTTAAGGAGGGCTGTACTTGATATAGAGGTGTTCTTTGGAGAGGTCAACTGATATATGATTGTGGCATGATTGGTGACGTTATGCTAGAACCTCTTTACTGATGATATTTGTGGAAGAGATGAGAATCGTTCCCAAGATGGATGTGTTTTTGACAGAATTGTTGAAATTATGTTGTCCTTAGAGTTGTCCCAACATGAGCTCAGCATAAGGCTGTTCTCTCATTGTCTTCAGAGAGAATATCCTTGGCTGAGGGTGTCCCAATTAAAGTACAACATAAAATTGTTCTGTTGTTGCCTTATGTAGAGTTGTCTACATCCACAATCCACTCCACAGCAGTGTGAATTCCATCATTGCCTATTCTTAAACAGCCCCAAAAGTCATTAAAATGATTCTGCGTAATGAGAAGTAGTAAATTAAATGAAGTCAAAAGTCAAATTAGGATTTTTGTAAGAAACTTCAGAATTGATGATATAACTTCAGAAGGGTGATTTCTAGTCGCAGGAGGGAGGGAGTTGATGTGATGGAATGCCGTAATTAGGCACCCTGTAGTAGCTAGAGTAAATGTTGTAGTAGATGTGCGAGGAACCGTGACATTAAGTCGCCAGATCATGATGAATGCCTTTCATACAACTATCAAAATAAGATTTATCTCGCCAGATTCAGAGAACCGCATCATCATTTGTTTAAATAAAATCGCCAAAAAAAACGCCACTACGAAGATTTCCGAAAACGACTATCAAATGGTCGCATAGTAAACCGTAGTAATAGTATAGCATCTACCCTTTGGAATTTGATGTATGTCGCTTGTACTTGTGGCTTTGCCGTTAGTTCCGCACACCCCTTAATATGAGGCAATATTGAGTATATGATTGATGAGCAAACCCAGCTGACATTTTGATTTCCTAAACTTATTTTTTTGTTACAGGACTAAATTGGGTTGATCAGGTAGGTTGCCGTGGCAATACTTAGGGGGATGGCAGTCACCTGACAACAAAGTCCCCCCCCCAAAATATCGTTCATTCATAGGGAACGCATCATTGATTCCTCTGACGCCAACGAAATGATAAATGGAGGACGAGAATAGACGCATTTTCTCATTCATCAATGACAGAACAAGTCCGGAGGGAACATCGTCATATTTTTTCCATTTCTGTAAAATACATAGCAATTTTGCGGCAATATACTATTACGCATCGGCAATACTAAACGTTTGCCTTCAAGGGACACAAAGCGCTGTAATTTTAATTTCATTACCTGCGTCTAATGGCAGAAATTACGTACGCAATGAAAAACCAGAAGAAAAATTAGTGCACGTAGATTGTGAAATTAGGATTGTGAAAATGCCGTGACGCTCGTATTTTCCGCTCGTTATTATCAATGGTAAAAAATGATTGATATTCTGATGAGAGATATTGGTATATATCAGTGCGGTGTACTGCAGCAAACTAGTCGCAACATTGACGTAAAACCACTAGTTCCAGGGGAAATTTATCGAACGTAAGGACCGGGGAATTCAATGGTAGAGCCATTTAGCGACCACAACAGGAAGTTATGTATCTTCAAAATGATTGGTTGTTGCAAAAGGCGTAATGTTGCGTGTTTGGTATCCATTACAAATGGGAAATCAAGGTAATGGGAAGAAGGTACAATAGGTGCAGACGTCAGATGTAAGAGCCTAGCTGGTGCTACTGGCGACTCTCTGCTTCACATCAAACGTAAATGTGATTTTTTATTAGATTTGAAACTGATCAGATCACATTGAAAGTGATCAGTTATATTTTTTTTCAAAATCAATGAAACGAGGTCATTCTTGCTATGTTGTTCTACTTGTAAAAGAGGACACGAAAAGAAACAAGAGATAGGCTATTGATGTGAACAGCTAAGAAAGGGATAGATGCTACAAACATTTCATATTTGAACATCAAATATATGTCATGGGTCCATCTTAATAAGAGGTTAACCATAGCACAAGAACCTCACAATGAAATGTTAAGACTGGGTAGTTCTTTTGTTCCTTTATATAATGTACAATAAAGGATATTCTGAGGGAAGGAACTCTGAAATAATCTCTTTGTTCACTCAGATAGCAAATGAAAAACAAAACAAAACAACTCAACAATGTTACTACTGACATAGTAAGAAGAATCGTTACTAAAAAATACCACAAATGTCGTCTAGCTTTTGTTTCATCTCATACAAACAAATCATATTTGTATTTCATTACATTTGCTGCGTTCTCACATCTAGAATGTCACAACATGTAGTTTATAAACTCCGTCTATTTATTTTACTATCTATCAGCGGATCTAGCTAATATTCTGAAGTATAAAATACAAAAACTACTCATATTCCTTATGTCTCATCAAATGCATAGAATTCCCGCGTGGAATTACAGATCCCCGCCAAGACAAAGTACCCATATATTTTTCATAATCGCATATTTCATACTTGTTTTGATACAAGTCTTAAGCAGACATAAAACCGTTCAATATATCTAATACTTTTTACTGAATATGAATATGATATATAAACTCCGTGAACTTTTTCACTTGTGAATATATGCGCAGAAATAAATGTGTTCGTAAGATCAAGAGGACGGCATTTAAGTACATCTTATAATTGAGATGTGATTTCATTAATGAAAGAGGCTGTTCTAAGACATGAGCACACCCAAGTATGAACACAAGATGTTGTGTCAGACTGATTTTAAGAGGAAGAGATATAACATGATAACTACTCTCCAAACACACCGAACTGAAACAAGACCGTAAACAGGCGGCAGTTATAAATCTTGAAAGTTACCGGTACTACAATATGGAAGGAGCGCTAAAGTGCCCAGTAAAAAGAATGTTAGTGTAAGCAAAGATATGTGCTAGTATGTTCACATGGTAAACAAGAAATGTACAACCATGCATAACATGTATTTTTAAGATAACGGATGCTGGCTGAGATACTGCCTGCCCAAAATACCTGAGGTTGTCTAGAATAGTCCGAGTGAACTAAACTTTTTGTTTCCTAAGTCGTGTTTTGGTTCTGTTTGCCACGCCACAAACCTTTTACTTTGTCCAAGTTGTGTCGTCTTGGTTAGTTCAGTACTCCTAGAAACTTATATTTTATACAATGCAATAATGATATAATTTTACCAACTACGGATTTCCCATGATAATTTTGAAATAATCTTCTGAAGAATGCTTCAAATGATTCTTCGGTGAAAAGTTTATATTTTTCCAAAAATGCAAGAATTTCACCAAAATAACATCCTTTATATCAGCTGGTAGCATCGCCAATATGGAGCATAATTTTACCATGAAGATTTTTTGATTGAATTTTCAATTTCTTCTGCATATACTGCTGACAATGCATAGTATACGGCAGTGGAATTCCTTTGCGATCGTTTCTACTACACCAAACAAACTGAGCGCCCAGAGTTCTTTTTGACAGAATTAATATCTATCGTACTCTCCAGAGGTGGGGATTCAAATGGCACCAGATCAAGAATCAAATTTCGAATTGCTAAACCGCAACTTGCATCAAGAGCATAAAGTAATATTTTCCATCAGATTTTAATATCTATTTTGCCCAGTGAGAGAAGTGAAATTGATATTCTCCAAAGTGAAGTCGTTGTGATTTATTCTGATTAGAAAGGAAAAAATTTCAGTCTGATCACTGGAGATTTCAAGCTAATATTTCCACTCTCCAAACCCGGAGGAAAACATTTAACAACACTACAATGGTTTATTTGATAAAATTGTGTGGGAATTTTCAGACTCCAGTCATGAAGAATGACAGAGTGATAATCACATTCTCCAGATAAATGGTAAATAAAAAAACACAATTTTTCAATGTAACTTCCTCTTATACTCTGAAACCTCGCGTTTGAAGACTGAGACATCTATGTCATTGATAAACGAGAATAATGTCTTGTTTTAGTGATTTTGATGGAAGACAACGCTCTATGACGATGATGATGATAAAAAGTCTACTATAGCTGATTGGGATTTTTGAGTTATAGTTTGATGCGAGAGCGTAGTATAGTAATAGTAGCAGTTGCTACTACGAGAACCTAATAATACTTTATGGTGATCGATCGGCCTATTTGGCTCTGCCGTCGAATAAACCACCGCCCCTCTCATCTACGATGTTATTGACTTAGATGGATCAACATTTTGGTGCCGGGTAAATGGCCTGTCTGGCTTGCGTAGTAGGACGATGCTCATTTATCATTTGTAGCAGTTACGTTGCGTGATTTAAAATCCTGGTCTTCTGATTCGTTAACGCTTGGTCACATGGTGGATTTATACTGACAAATAAAATAGGGTTTATAGATTGTGGGTATTAGGTTGTCAGTTTTGGTTTACAAGACATTGGGCAGTCACAATTTTAAGACACTTGCCATATGATTTGGTAAGTGATGGTCACATGATTTCATATATTTAGTGTCACACCTGCCTGGTTTAACAAATGACACCTGCCAATCAGTATTTTGTTCATTTTTAAGAAAGTCAAAATCTTTCGATCTGAAAATTATTTAGTCGGGTTATTTATCATCGGCAATGCCATAGATAAATGGAGGAAAAGATGTCCAGATATCTCTTAAGCATTGCATTTCAAACATTCCAGAGACCAACCAGTGTCAAATTTTTCCCTCTAAAAACAGTCCATATCTACTTTGATGTTGAAAAAACGACTAAGAACCGCCCAACGTCTTCTCCAGTACCAATAAGTAACATGCCACCAAGGCGTAAAAACACTTGTAGCTCATATTAAGTATATCAGCCTTAAACCATTATCTAGAATGGCAATTAAGAAGAAAAGGTCAAGTGGCGTCACCTTTTAAGGGTGGCGAGTTTTTCTGGCATCGACGTACCCTTAAAAGACATAAGATGATATGAAGATGACTATGCACTAACAGCCTTAGGAACGACGCGAGAAAAAGGGACGACTTATATGACAGGAGAACCAACTGAGATTCTTTAACCCTCAGGACTGACAGGAATATGTGCAGATGAAAAAACATAACCTTACATTGGAGATCGTATGATGCAATTTGAAGAAAAAGACTTCATCAAAAGATAAATGATGCCTTCTTTAAGGGCTGAGCAAGAGCTTTCAAATGAATGGTTAAAGTGTTATGTTTTTACTAAACAAGTTGTCAAAGTTTTCTCCCCAGTCGTCAGGATGATTGACAAAACTGTTCGTCATTTTGACAAAATATCAATATATTCCCCGCTCTTGGCGTCAGATATTGTCATCAGTTCCTGATGATTAAACAAATCCTTGATTCCGACAGCAACTTTATTGTATTTCTTATGACACACCCTGTACATCCCTTAGTTTTTCACTCTCACAGGCGACTGAGGGCAGTTTCCTTAACAGCTCCGCTAGCTATTGTTAAGTCGTAGTTTTTGCGCTCAATATGTATAATGTGGGAAGTACTTCCACGTCAAGTTGCCATACAGTATTGACAGTTTCGCTACTTGACACGTCAGCGGGGAAGTGCAGCAGCCACCGACAAGATTGTCTGTTATTCGCTAAAAACTTCCCAAGAAAACTCGTCAAACTAATCAGTGTCTTTCTTTGTGATTTCAAATGGCACAGAGTTGATAATGAAGTGGCACACCCATGACATGTGACCGCCTATCTCCTAAGAGATGATATGATGTTAGGATGTATGCAGTAAGACAATAAGAGACATCGCCTAATAACTACTCCATTCCTCTGTCTAAAACCCCTTTGATACCACCCAATAAACAATAAAAAAAGTGTCCAGTTAGGTGCCACTGGAATACTAATGACTCAGTGTCATTTTGTGCCATCTCTCTGCATCATTACGCTGCGATAACTTCATTTATGCACAACCCCTGTGTCATATCTAATTCACTTGGTTTATCTACTTAAAAATAAGCCCGGGCGATGGGTCGTGTTTTTGAGTTGTGTGAACTTCGATTATGATGTGTTTTGATGGACTTATTAGAGGATGCGGATGTGACAAGTTTTGACTTAAAGGGACAACTTGGGTGTGAGATTTAGGTGACCAGGATGCTAATACCCTGGTCTACTCACCATGGGTAGCAGTATCGTATAGAGCCGACATACATTGTACAGTACAACCTCTCTATTGCGGACACCCATGGGACTGGGCCCAGGTGTCCGCAATAGAGAGGTGTCCGCAATAGAGAGGTTATGCCAAATCGTCCGATAGGTGGATTTGAAGTTCCCGCCTTGCAGGTCTTGGTTTTCTCTGTGTCGACATCTAGCGTAGAAACTTTAAACCTGTTGGCTGATCGGTATTTGCTTGTGATGTTGCGTTGAATGACGTGAGCTACTTTGGAACTCAGAGCGTGAATAATCTCTCTAGTAAAAGGTGCCCCTTTTATTGCAAAATCTCCTCGACATGTGATAATGTGTCAAAAAACACCATAATTTCTGTCCATCAGCCACCTTTGATAAATAATTATTTTTTTCTAATTTCTCTACTAACGCATATTCGCCGCAACACTGACAAAACCGCGTGGATTTATGAGTGTCCGTAGACACAAAAGGCCTATGTGATTAGTTGAAAAGATGAGTAAACAAATGCCACGGCTTAATTAGGATACAAAAACACAATGCCAATGCCGCGGCTTAATTAGGATACAAAAACACAATGCCATGGGGTAATTACGTTGATTAATTGCGCGAATATCACACCTGTCGGGCCTACTTGACTCTCCAAGCGCAAGCGGGAAGCCATTGTTTTTGCCTACTGTCCGTAATTGGGAGGGAATTGGACCAAAAATTGGCTATCGCCCTGTCCGCAATTCGGAATAGAGAGGTGTCCGCCGTACAGAGGTTTTTGTTATTGCAAATGACTTAGAAAAAATCGGGACTGGCCGGACGTGTCCGTTATGTAGAGGTGTCCGCCTGGCAGAGGTGTCCGCAGAGGGAGGTTCTACTGTATAACAAATGATTTTCGTTGGTAGTGCGAGGCAGATCCGGCCAATCGCTTGAAAATTTCAGGTAGGCCTACGAATAATTCAATTCTAGTACACCGAGAGCCAACTGGCCGGCAAATTTGAGAAATATGCAACTTCAAGCTGGTTTAACTTGATCATACTTTTAAATGGCCAACTAGATAAAAATTCGGCAAATATCATGACACGCATCAGTAGCATAGCAAATAGAAGGCTATACTTTACCAAAATTTGAATGTTCCTCCTGCTTCCAAATGCTACATGTGCCAAGTTCAAGTTTCACAGACAGAATAAGTGGTTATGGCAGACCCATGCAGCATAAGTATTTTCAATGGTAAGGTCTTTTGAAACTAGTGTCCTGTTCAAATAGCCCCGGGTCCAGAAGTATGTGATATGATATAACAGTTATTCAAACTCCAAGAAAGATTTATTAGTCATTCCGTCAATATTATTTCGACTGTTGCATGGACATATCTACATGATGTGCAAAAGTTTTTTGAAACAACCGTTATCCATCAAGCTACATGCATATACATATATATTGACAGTATCCTAGAGAGTGAATTCATCACCAAGGTAAAAGAGGAATTTGAAGTTATATGAAGCAGTTTTCATGATACGAAACTTTTCAGCAAGTAAAGGGTTAAAAGCTATTTACTAAAGGAGTTTGCATAGGTACTTAATGCTGTTGTGTTTGTAAACAAACATAGCATCTATATGATTTGCCCGACAGCTATTTGTCCTTAGAATATATGACACAATGTTACCCCAGTGACCATACACAGCAAGTAAATGAGACCAAATATATGAAGTTTCTTTTTCTCATTGTGCAGATACTGACACCAGGTGAGGGGAAGGGGCGAGGCGGAGGCACCAAAAATGTTCCAAATTTTTAGATTATCCATGTCATTGACATAACCATTCCTTGGAGAGCTCCCAATAAGCACTTTCTGATATCAACTTTACAAAACATTGAGACAAATTTAGTAATTTCTCCATTAATGATATCGTTTCATGGTCTTACATGTGTAGCAAACCTTATGAGAGAATTAGTACAGTAGCCAAATTATAAATTTAACAAGAGGGGTAAACAAAGGGCAAAATAAAGGTAATTTTGTCCTCATGTCATCGAAGATTATTTCATAATCAAGTGTGTAGCTTTCTGCGAGATTCCTCGCATCTCCAACCTATCCCCGAAGACAATAAATGATACAAACGTTCGAGAGAGACAGTGAATTATAAACGAGATCTTCTCGCCCTCACATACTAATTCTCTCCCGTCGGATTACGCGATATTCTTTTCGTATTCAAGATTCATACTAGTCAACAACGCAGCGACCGGACTTAACGATAATTGTTTCCTAATCAGGGCAGAAGGAAAACTGGACACATCAATTATGGTGTATTAGGATCGGGGCAGAAGGTGACAGAACTTATAGGAGTAAGTGTATAATATTAATAACCAGACAAATGGAAAGTTGCCTTGTTGACATTTTGCTGGGAGACAAGGGACTTTTTCAAGGATGCATTGCTTAACCCTCTAACCGAGAGGTGCTACAGATCTCATTGTCTATTAACAACCGCGCAAATGACAACTTAAGTATATGCGTCTATTCCCGTATTAATTCGATCAATCAGGAGTTGACCGCAATTAAACCAGATTGTGAAAGTCCATATCTTTGTGTACTTCTGAGCAATATCTTAGTATTTCATTAACTTTATTTCCTTTTCAGTCATCAATCGACATATTTATAGTTGGCCTTGCGCATTTCTTCTTAGGACCATGGCCATAGAGCCTGTGATTGGCTCATTGCAAATGAAGATGCCGGGATGCGAAATTTAACACGTTTGATTGGACAATCCACAGGAACTATCCCCAACGTTTGCTATCAGTTATCCCTGAGTAAGAAGTATGAAATATACAATATGCGGAATGCTCCTCAAGAAGTTGGTATCATCACTTTTAACGGGAAAGTTTAAATCTTCTCTCAAAAGGTTTGTCTCCTTTTAAGTAACTTTTTAATTTTCTGTCTTAACATTATAGCAAGTAGCCATGCAGATTATTCTCATATTTACAATGTATAAGTTGTTTCCAAAGTTAATACTCTAAAGTTTATATAACTTTACCAAAAGATTAGATATAGGAATTAAAAGTAAAAGAGTACGGATTAAATTGGAGACGATAGTTGCATAAGATCTGCTAATGGTTACAAATCCTCTGTGAAGGTTGCTGAATTGGAAAAATTTAAAGAATCAGAAATTTGACATGCTTTTAATTATTCATAATGATCATTTTCCATGACAACATTGTCAGATTTCCGAAAAATCTCAAAATATCTCCGCAACTTGCCAAAAGTTCATTCATTAATCAAAAGACTGATTACAGTTTGAAAAAGATTGTTTATGGACGTTTCAAAACCTGTAACAATTGCGTTCTTAATTTTCAGCATCTGAATTAGATCACCTGCTAACCTGAACCTAGCGAGAGCTTGTCATTAACTCAGTTTTGGATTCATCAAAATCACCAGATGTTTTGAAAACCTTCTCATAACAATTTTCATTTCTTCCTTTTACGTTGTAATCAAGCTTTGTCAGATTTCATTTCAATGGGGCGCATGGTCTAAAACATGTTGGCATCACTGGAACATTGTCATCCATTGAGTTCTTTTCAATATGAGTATTTTCACTATAGTCAGGAAATGATACTATTGGGCAGAGATAAAATACGAATTTGTTGCTTATCAAACTCATCCTTTACTTCTTCTGTCAGGTATTCTGTAGTAATTATCAAATGATAAGAGCACATTAATCATTTCTCCAAGTGATAAATCAGCAAATTCAAAATGCCCAAACATCATTTATATCATCAGAAATATTCCACCTCTAGCGATGCCATTTTAATTTAGGATTCAATCATACTTCTTACTACGATAGTGCGAGTGATACTATGATTCTGGTGCTCCGGGCAGCCGAGGGAATATATGCCGTGATTAGACGCCATTTATCTCTTGCTATGATGAATTAGGCAATCATCAACTTTTTGTTCGCTAAATTCAGATTTGATTCCGTTCATTCATTTACATCCCATAATAGCTATGATTGTAAAATGTGCTGCTTTTTTTCTTATTTCCGAACATAGATGGTTTTCATTACAAATACATTATTTGATTCTTTGCCTTGGTAATAGGGTTCTCTAGCAAACTTTTGATGTGGGGACTCCCACATATATCATTATCTCAAAAATTGACTTGTGCAAGTTTTCTCCAAGTCTTTGTTTTTATGCAATCATTTTCATTGTCTTCCTTTTAGTTTGGCCAATTATGGAATAGGGTTTATGGTGAATTACAATTGTCATTATTGTATGGTTGTATTACTCTTCAATGCCATAAAAAATACCACAATATTTTTCATTCTTTTCTAGCAACTTGCAGTGATAATTGTGGCAGGTCGCAGTGACAAAACATGCTTAACATTAATGGAGGAGATCTCACTAGACAGCAGAAACGCCAACGTGATTCTTCACAGACAGTCCAGTAAATGCCGCCTAATCTTCTAATTGATAAAGCATCCCGAGATTTGCTGCTGCATTCAGACTAGTCTCAGACAGAATGATTCCCGGATCATTCCATGCATGCCGGAGCAAGAGATATTACCGAACTGTCACAATAATTGATGGCAAACCAAAGTGATGTGCGGCTTCATTTAGATCTTGATTTCAGTCAGTGCTATTTTTATTATGAAATTTAAAGGTAAACTCCCTCTGAGGCTGCGTGTCCAGAGCCTGTTTCCCTGTAAAATGAATCAACCTGTGGCTTTGATTCCATTGTCTCCATAGTATATTCCCTCTATTTCAAAGGCCTCCTTCTTTAAGGGGCTAATATCATTGCATCACCAGCACATTGAAGAAACGTCGACCTTGTCAACTTCAAGGTTGTTGAATTGAAAATTATGACAACAACGTCAAAACCATAGACAAATTTTAGCGGATATGAGGATATTATCCATAATTCCTTGTCATACTCTCAATTTCTCCTCGTTAAAACATACACAAATCAATGAGGGGCCAACTCAAGAATAAAGACAAATCGACTTTGATGCTTAGAAGGAATCTCGACCCATTGGATTTGGGTCAGAGTTTGAATACAAGAGCACACGGAGACCCATTTCTCTGGATGTACATTGTTGTATTGGTGAGGGGTTTAAAGTTGCATTATGACTGTCTGAAGGTCTATTTCCACTTCGGCTGCTTATCGACTTGTTGCCCAAAGGCATTTGGTACAATGTCTAGTTGAATTTTCAGGTGACAATTAATCACACATTTCGGCCAAAAAAGCTCAAAGGTGCAAAAGCAATAAACTTTACTTTATCACCAAACATACATCATTTAGAAACATGGTTTCCTGAGCCAATTATTTTCATATTCTTTGAAGAATGGTATCATACCACTGTTCATCAAACAAAAATGAAAATAATGACACCACATGAATCAGATTCATATGCGACAGATTTTTGCCATACTTCTTTACCTGTGAACTGCATCAAATTTCTAACCACTATATGAGGCTTTAAATATTAAACGGGCATATTTCCTTTCACCTTAAAACACGAGCATTCTTTAATAAGACATGTGATAAACCACCAGAACTGATGCAAAAACTCACAAAATATGGCTCTTCCTCAGATTTCACGTCTTATTTTCACTTCCTGTCTTAAAAAATTTCATTTCAAACTGCATGCTACTCGATATATCATTGTCCAACACGCATAAAACGCATCCTCATAAAAGAAATACCACTATGATTTGATGCCGGTTTGTCAAGATCTATTAATTCATATGATAAAATCCTTCGCCTATGACTCTTAAGCATTGTTAAGTATAGAAAATGTAAGGAAATACTACAAAAATCAAATAATTTACTGCAAAAAAATAAAATTATTTCTCTTTTTTACCCCTTTTGCATCCCAAAATACTACAAACGCTTATCTCGAAAGCATTCATTGTCCCCCGCATAAAATATGTGACTGACGATAAAACCAACGCAAATGCCGCATAAATCCAATACTTCCTTTATCCCTGTCTCACATTGCTGCACCACATAATAGACTCTCCGATGTCGATTTCCGACACCGCTGTCACCTGAGCTCAGCGAGGCATAAGACGCATCCCGCACATACAAGTACATTTACATGTAATTTAGATAAAAGGATAAAAAACACTGGCACTACGCCTCAATATCCTGGTATACTATCCGAGTTCTGCTGCCGTATTAGCAGCAACGCAGAAGTACCGCCAGCATGATCGGTGCGGCGTACTATTTATATCTTGAGAGATGATATACTGATGTAACTCTCAGCGTATTCTCAATTTAATAACAGGTGACACAACGACCGATGCGAAATGTAAAATTGTAAAATTTTGAATATATTTTCTTAAGTGCGTCAGAAATAGTACAGCGGTGCTGCTGGCGGAGAGATAAATCTTACTTCCAGTAGATTTACGTTACGCATATATTCATTGATGATATATAAGACGCAATCTCATTCATGCTGTGTATGCTATTATCGCCGGCATCACGTCTTCGCTATCGTTTTTTTTCTGAATGGGATATCAGATTGGCATATATATCATATATCTTTTATTCATGGTACGAGTACTAAGTAGAACCCCTTATCACGGACACCTCAATCATAGGGACACTTCCTGAAATTTCATTGGAAAGTACCTCGAATCAAAACATATTGACTATTTTGATAAAGACACTGCCATATTCTGATCAAATTCTGCGAGATATTCTGATGTTTTTTTAAGGAGGTTGTATAACTATTTGATCTGTATTCATACTATTCATAGAACCACTGATATCATGATTGCACTTTGGGCCCAGTCGGCGGCAAATTTTTATGCCTCCAGCATCCTGCTTTTTGCCAATTCCATATATTTGGGATGATGTTACATATATTTTGAGCTGTATTTAAGTAGATGCTGTATCAGAATATGTAAGTGTATAATATTTTTCAGCCAGCAAGACCGAATCAGAATTGGCTGGTCAATATTTTAGCTGCAACCAGGCAGTGTTTGGGGAGAACCAAAACCTCCAGTTCGGTATCAATTTCTTACGACTTCAATAACTTAGAAGCAGCAGGAAGGATATTCAGATGAGCATTTAATCACGCTCAGTCACACAATCTTGCAAAGTGGGGAAAACTGGAATGAAATATGATTTAGTATATCTTTTGAAGTTTCTTCTTTTCACGTTTTTTTAACAACAATGGATCAGAACAAAGGACATTGGTTAAGTATGTTTTTCACAATAGAAACCTCTATTGTATCTGAAAGGAAAATGTGTGACTTTTTCAATGTTTTGCAGATGTATTGATCATGTACCGTGTAGGAGTGTCTCAATTTATTTCAAGTAGTTTATAGTTCTTTACTTCTATATTGACAGCTGATAACACTTTGTAATCACCCAAAAGCTTCAAAAAACATAAATTTCTTTAAAAGGTTAAACGACCTCTTTGATGTTGGTTCTGTAGACCTGAATATATCTACATCAATTTTGGATTATGCTATCAATATTCACGTAAACCCCGCACTGAATCCACCACTTTGAATACTACTAAAGAGTAAAAAATATTAATCTGAAGAGTGCCAGTATTGGTGAACATTTACACCTACAAGATAACTAAATCTGTTTATGCAATCATGGAACTTTTCAAAGAGGTGAGAAAGGAGATCACGAGATGGAAAGGTGATAGTTGGTTAAACTTATGAAAAAGCTAAAGAGATTGACCATCAACAATTATACTATCCCCATGACGCCCTCCTCCTCCAAAAGGTGAGCTATAAGATTAGATGGAAGAGATACAAATGTAGGTGTAAAACACCCAGTAAACAAGCGATTTTTGCTGCTGAGACCTGCGACTAATATCGCTGCGATGATAGGAGTTAAAAAAAGATCACATCTGTGGATAAATGGCCGAGTTTTATATTCATTGCAGGTCGCAGCAATCACAGATTCTTGTCACAGGAGCCCGTGATGACTACTGCAAACAAGAGTTGTTTGTGATCATGACTGCAGGTCTTGCTGACAAAAATTGTTTCTTAATATTTCATACCTGGTGTTCCCATTGACTTCTCATAATGTCAACCGCATCACAACAGCGCGCTTTATTCTCTTCACCCTGACGCCACTCCGAGAATAAACTCAAAGATTATTCTTTCTCAGATTTGAACATGAATTCAATTATGGCACCTGTCACTTCCAGATTGTCTTGAAAGAGAACAAGATCATTTTCTCCATAGTGTACTATCATTTTATTGGCGAATTTGATTTCATTGAAAGTTTCTTGGAGAAATGATGTTTTTGTGCCGAGGTACACTCTGTTCCCACGAGTCACACTATTTTGAGTTTGAGCCATATTTTTTGTATAACTTCAACAAGAAATCAGAGTCAAGGCTAGATTTGAAAGATCTATTTAAAAAGCAGTTGTTAGTTTTGTTTTAACTTAGAATCCAAATGAAAACCCAAGACAATGAGTTCTGACATCTTCTGTGGCAGTTTGACTAACATTTTGACTTTTTTGTCAAAACTTCATTTAAATATGATATGCCTTTGTGCAAAAGTTTCCATTGATCATGTCTTGAAGTAAAGATTTTGATCATCTAATCTGACCTGTATTGTTCAGACACGAGGACACAACAGTCTCCTCCGTGGGGGTCTGGGATCGGAAGTTCGTTGAACTTCGGTTCATTTAAAGATTGGATTCTTTAAAAGGTTATCCAATTTCTTAATGAGACAAAAAAGAGTCCAGGAGCTGTTACATTCTGTTCATGTTTGACATTTTCCTCATTCAGGTCAATTCCTTCATCCAGCAGACATATCCCCTCTCGTTCAATGATCTTGCTGTTGACCAATTCCTTGCTAACCCAAAGTGGTCAATAGAAGAACCAAGGACACTTTCTCTGATGAAAAGACTTGATTAGTCATGAAAGGTCAAAGTAAATGTGTCTGACTGCTTTGTGACAGGACAAACCTTTATTTTCAACTGATTATCAAACAGTTGAACCTCATCAAGGAATATCGGGCAATGGTTGTCAAATTCTATGCTATGGATTATATCTTCCTTTGAATACAAATACTGAAGTTCCATATAAACTTTAGATGACATGATAAAAGATAAGAAATTTCTTGACGCACTAAATTCTGTGCCAACCTCGAAATGATTGCATCATCTCAGATTTCATTTTGTAAATTTGTTCCCACAACTGCAGTTAATCTAAAAACTTTCTGAAATTGCATGCAAATATCACACAACTGAGACCTATGAAATCTACGCATCAACTCATAGCTTAGTGATAAATATGCTAATTTTCACTACTACTCGTATAAGAGCAAAAACTGGAAAAACATGAAATGTGGAAAACTTCAAGCGTGATTCATACTATTAAAAGTGACACAAAAAAGAGTATATTCTTTGATCTTAAATAACTCCGAAAATAGTTGATCTCAGCTACATATGGCAAAAGCGTGGTAAAAATCAAGTTTATAATGTGGAAGTTATTCAAGATCAAAAGCATATAATCTTTTTGGTGACACCTAGTACCTAATCAAACTCATCACCTCAGAGGCTGATTTTACCAAACAATCACAATTTCTTAAACTTGCAAAAAAATTCAACCATTTCATACTCCTAAAGGATGTGCCATCAATAACATAACGTTCAACATTTTCCGTTCTAAATAAACCCGTAAATTTGTACACAAAACTACACATAATACACACTAATCCCAGTTCTTCTCAGACTGAAATACTCTTTACTACATGCACACGAAATTGATGGTTTTTTCATTGACTACTATAATGGGAAAATTCAAACCCCTGCTGCCCCCTATCTACCAATTTGTCGGATTGTTTATTTCATTCAGTTTTTTAATGCGACAATTTACGGCGGTACGCTTTTCAATGTGATAGAAGGAAGACATCTATTAAGAATAGCTGCAATTCTGAGTGCAGGTTAATGCATCTAGTCAGGGCGACGCTGAATTTCTCTTTTTTGTTAAGTGTTGCTTGCTGTAGCGTGACAATGATGGGTGTATAGTGTGTAAAGGACTTTGACCGATGCCAGGTCAGGAAGAAACCAACCAACCAACAAACACAGTACATACCTGCCTTTGAACAAAACGCATTCAACAAAAGAGGCCGCAATCATCGGAAAGGATGACAGAATATTTGAAGATCAAATCTGTGCACCACTCATAAAGCTACCAGATGGTCACGATTGCATCACAGAAATATTTAAAGAAACCGGCATCGTTGTCACTTTCGATGAGATGAACACCTACGGGAAATGCACGGAATACTAAAACCGTCCAATGCAAATATAAATTGCAGGGAGGCTATAGATCTGTGCCACAGAGAAATAAATGCGTAAAAGTAAAAGATGCTGCTGTGTTAGGAAAAAGAATATGAGTGATGTAAGAGTCAGTGTCAAGCTGACAGCGTCACAAAATCCTGTATGTCGATGTACAATGTAGCACTGTTAAAGCAGGTGAAATACATTACCTGGTACAGATATATCAAAGGAGGAATCTGCTGATCACTTCTCACAAATTTCTGACAGCCCTTGGAAATCAGCTACACTTTTTGTAGGTTACCATTCCCTTCCTCTCTAAATGCTCCCTATCCCCCGAAGTCTCCTTTGAGACATCAGAAATTGATGAGTCCACGGGTTTCGGAAACCACAGACTGCAGTATTGAACACATGTAACCAAAAAGTAACATCAAATCACAACGAGGAACACTTAAGAAACAGATTAAGCAAAAAAATTAACAAAACATCCTTTGATAATAAAGAGATTCACCTTGTGTTGCTTGGAATTCCGCTGTACAATCTAGAATATAACAAAACTTGGCAGCCAGCCACAAACCCCACAATCACGTCAAGTGAAAATAGGAAAGAGAGAAAGTCGACTCAAAACAACTCTGCACACGCAGGCTACCGCACCAACACTAAAACCAAAGATGAGCAAAACATCCAATCGTAAAAAATCAAACGGCATGCACAGAGTGCAAGATGACACCGAAACCACTCACCACAGATCTCGAGATTGAAACACGTAATACTACTCTAGGAGATGCTCCAGTGGATGCTGCGACCCGGTATACATTTCATGAGTGTACACGCCGCGGCAACGGGGCTCACTCCACTGTTATTTTGCACAGAGCAAAAAAATCATTATTCATTCAACGGCCATGAGTCATGCCAGACTCACTCTGAAATACATAGCTGCATCTAGCAGGTACTGAAGCCACATATGAAGACGCCGTGCCATCTCGTGAGTGGTCACGCGCTAAAAAATGATGCAGCAGAGAATTGATGCTGCAGCCTTGGAGGAGAGTGGAGCATGGTGGTGGCTTTGAAACCTAATCTCAGTGTTCAGATGTGTCGGTCATCTAACAACCACACGAGGTGAGGCGAAAATGGTCATACGTTGTACTAGGCAGCAAATGGGCAATTTTTTTGCATCTGATGCAGCAATTTTGCATTATGTCAGAGAAGTCGAGCAAAAGAGTAATATAGTGGTTTCCAAGCGTAATGCGGACAATCTGGATGCGCTGGTTGCATAATGACCCAACTAGGTGCGTGTTAGAGGGTCATACGTTGTATTTCATTTCAGAAAGAATATTGGCACTGATGCATCAGTTGTTTGATGCTGTATTTTTGCGTCCATTCTGTCCATATTTCTGGTTGCATTAGAGGTGCTTTGGCACTTTAAAACATTCATAATGCTGGTCACGTAATGGGAAAAAATAGGTATTCGGCAAATGGACATTCCATGGACAATCGACGACGTCCATGCTCAACCTTTACCCATCACAAGCAGGCAGAACATACATTTCATGAAATGCAACCACAAAATATTGGTGGGAATAAAACCAAGGCTGTTGACCAATAAGAACTTCAATACAAGTACTAAAGAAAATAGTCATACATTCACTGAGCAGGTGAAAAACCAAGATGGTCTAATTTTTGCAAAGTCGCATTCCGCGCTGTTGACATTTTTCAATTGCCTCCTGTGCAGGAAAGATAGCATTGTTTTACTGACGCAACGCTCCAGTCAGTACTCAAGTATTGGACATGCATATTTTTAAGAGTTGCATCAGAAAGATGCAAATTTTCGCACCAAATGCAGTATTCTGAGAACACATCAGTATGGTTGCTATTATTTTGTGCGCTGTAGTCATTTTTGCACGTAGGATCTTTCTGGGCAGAAAAGATAAGGACAGCCATTTTTTGTATATTTCGGTCAGTATTTCTGCACAATCAAGATAAATCGTCACACACGATGATAGCACTTTCATCGGGTAAAGAACTGATACATTCCTGATGACCACTGTGACATTTTTGTACTTAAAAGGTGAGATAACACCCCACAATGACGGTGTCGTGTGATTCACATTTCTGTGCAGCACAGATAAATATTCCAGTGCAAGATAATACATAATGCAGCAGTCACGTCCAATGACCACCATATTGTTTTTAGCTGGAAACAAGTACCTCTACGCGAAACTATGCAGTTTGTTTGTGTGTTTTTTATGGCTGGCAGGATTGGGAGCAAACCTGCAGGTGTAAGATAATGACTTACTGTGAACCGTCAATTTTTAGGTGGCCTCTTGTTTTTGCGGATTCAACAAACTTTCTGCAGTAGTCTCAGGTGTAACCTAACCCCACAACGATTTTGTGGTCAGACTCACAGGTACATAGAAACCAAGAGAAAATACGAAAGATAACATGATAAACGATGGCGATAATTCTCCAATTTACTCGCTGTATGTTTTGCCTATAAATATTATCATACCCAAGAAGCTTCATATGGAATTCTAGGTCAATTCCGTTCTTGACCTAGTTTTGTTCTTTGGTAAAAGTCAGAAACACCCCGAGTCAACTATTTCTTGTTAATAACGAACGAAGTTTTTATCGCATTTATGTCTTCTTTGCAAGAAGATTTTTCTTGATTCTTAGGCAACTCCTATGTAATCCACCCATAAACAGGCAAATTTCCCCACTGTAAATCCGCAAATGTTCAAGTTGCGTGCCTTTATTTTTATGTTTACAGATAATGGTGAAAATGAATGGCCATGTAACAAAAAATCGAATTGAAATTACTAGGACACTAAATTGAAGCTATGCCAAAGTTGTAATTTTAGGAAACCATGGGGAAAATCGCCACAAACAGCAAACCTCAAACTGAACTCTGAAAGAGAAGACAGTGTTGTTGGCTACTCTATTCTTCTTTATGCAGTTGCATCACTTCCTGAACAATGTGCGACTATAATCAGATTCAATAACGTTTAAGCGTGTTCATTTCCCTGATGAGACCATTCCTATGGATGGCCATTTCCGAAGTCCTATTAGCCGGCATAAAATGGCACCAAGGGTACTCTCTATGATTTAAACCTTTCCTAAATGGCTTTGCAAGATGTTGCATTCGTTTGCTTTTTTCGTCAACTATTGGTCATACGAAATGAGAGGATCGTTTAACATGTGGGCGCTCTTCAGGTGGGAGTGTACTAGAGATCTCTTTTCCACTGTATAGCATCCTCCAGTAAGCTTACGTTCACCAAAACAGGGAAATTGACACCAGGAGAGCCACAGGGAGACATTATGCATTCTGGGGGGCTAAAGGTAAGATGACAAGCTTCCCGAAGAACAAAAGAAAGGGTATTTTTAAGATAACCAGTCCTGCAGCTTCTTTTGAAAAATTCTGTACAGATGGGATAATCAACTTCAGCCACTAGAGGAGAACTGACCGATTACATCCAACATATACAATTTGATCAGTAGTGTTGTCACTGGCAAATATCTGTCACCCCGAGACACATCAAGCCTACTAGTTTCACTGGGCAAGAACCCATCAGGTCAAAGAAGTGAATCCATGCACTGGGTCTAAAAAAGATGATGTTTACAATAGGTTTTCGTGAGATGTTTGGTCTAATAAGGATTCAGCTGAATAGCTGACCACATCAATAGACTTAAAGACAAAGTCAATGATGTTACGATTAGGCAGGTCCAGAGGGAGAAACAGGCATGTGCCCCTTCCCTCTGTAACTGACCATAAGATTCTGAAAAAGTCATCGAAATTGACCAGGGTGAAATGTCAGGGCGCACCCTCTTTCTCTAAGTCCTGGACACACCCCTGCCCTGGTAACATGGTGTCATAGATGTCCTACAGTCCTCTCTTACTCGTCACCACCTCAAAATCAAGTTTCCTAACACTCTGAAACAAAGACTCCAAGCAAATCAGTATTGCAATCAAGAATTCATCACTTTAGGTCACTCACTTTATTTGACTCAAGAGACGCATCCCCAATCCGAGGAATAGTTACAGATTGAGGAAACGCGAGATGGCGTGGAAAAGTGGACGCAATAGATTTTTAAACGTGTGAGCCAATCGTCATAAATCAGAATTCTAAGGAGAGAGTAAATAGGAAAACGATGAAGACTTTATGGCCAAGTTTAAGTGTCCTTCCCTCCTTCTGGCCTACTGCATACTTCCGTATAAAGTGCTGTACATTATTTTTTATATAATTCACAAGTTAAAGATATTTTTAGGGCGGGCTGTAATGAGATGATGGAAGATAATGTCGGTGTTAATTTCCCGGACGACCGACTGAACACTAGCCATTCAAATTACCCCCATAGGCATGCGCATTGCCAAACAGGACCGGAAGACACTGGAGGGTGCTCGTTGGCGAAAGTAGACGAAAACAGGCGATTTGTTACATCCTTGATGTACACTTTGAGGAATGTAGGGGTTCTTCTAGTTAAGTAATAACAGGCGACACCACCATTAAGTCAAAATATCCGCTCAGGTTTTCATAAATTTCAGCAAAATCGATGCAACTAGACTTGGTTTAAGCAGGTGGCCATCTTTTAGAACAAATAATATGGTATTTCCACCATGTTAAAAACAATTCATAATATGAACTTTTCCCATGGATTGTTTAACTTCCAAACATCGAGTTTTAAGAAAACAGAATCTAACTTCAAATGTGCGCAACAAAAGTATTGAATTATTCAAAAGATAATCTCCATTGCAGGCATTATATTTACGTCATTTAATTTCCATATTGCAATATCTCATGTTGACGAAAAATGCCAAGTTTAAATTGGACAACAGTTGCATAAAGCTGTATCAAAGTAATGAATTATACCAATAATATCATCAAAAGAATATCAAGAAAATTTATCTTTGTTGTGTAACATGTTCTAAAAACTTAAGTCGCATTCAAATTATACGATATCAAGATGATATCAAGATTACTCATGTTACTTAAACATTCGACACGATTCACCTGTTGTGTCTTACTAATAACAACAGATTAGGAAAATTCTAGTTATTTAAAGAATTGTCATTCTTGAGATATCTTCATATTTCTTACAAATAACTTGACAACTAACAATCTACAGATAAACTTTGCAAAATTTCTGAAAAAAAATTTCAGCTTTAAATATTCAAATTACAAATCGCTTGCAAATTATCTTGTTTTTTCTTTGAATGACCTTATATTACGATTTGCTGGAGGGACTAAACACTAGGATCACGCCTTTCAATTTGAGTGAAATTAACTTTGCCAGCTTACTGAAATTAACTTAGAATTCAACCTTGCCACCACATATCAACTTGGATACCCTAGAAGCACAGCTTTCAAATTAGCCGCATTCCCCCTGTGGTTGACAAAGCTAATTTCAAAAGAATAATGCCTACTATATTGTTTTAACCTTATCTTATGATATTGTTACTAAGAAGGCTGTGGGCTGAACAGTTTGAACCCAATCACAAAGTAGGCGGAGATGTCAAAAATAAATCTTGCCTAAAAAGGTGTGATAAATGCTTCATTTTCTCATTTTCAAACCTCAGGCCCTCTTTTTAATTTTCTTGTCCTTCTTGGTGATTTTTTAATGAGGAATTATCTCATCATATAGCAGCAACTTTTTTGAAATGATTTCAATTTTAATATAATTACTTTATGATTGAGTCTATTTTACTCTTATTAATGTTTTTTTCTTCTAAAATTGACAAGAAGTACTAATCTTGTGAAACCCCATCTCTGGAACGGAGATTGGAAGAAAAAAATTTCCCCAAGATGCTTCGAGCACCTCTTCTCCAATTCTTGCAATGAACTCTCTTCTTTTTTCCTTCAGTTTCAATAGTGTGACAATTATGAACTCTTTACTGTTACAAAAACTAGACTCCCAACTTCAGGTGAGATAAGAACAACTTCATGTCTCAGTTAAAACATGCAAATTCATCCCATCATCTCTTCTAATCCGACAATACCATACGCCGTCAAACATAGGTCACCTAAATCACTCTTATAAATGAACCCAGACTCGGAAGTGAAAAGGCCATTGTCTGGACCCATCTGAAACTACCCGGTGCACATCTGTCAGGCTCTCATCTGCCATAAGTACAAGCATATCAAGAATATTTCGTTGTGTTCAGCCAAATGAGAATTTCGTCCTCAGTTTTTGGCCCTGGGGAAGAACGTAGAGACAGAGCCCACAGAGCAGAGATGGCATTTCTGCTTCGAATTTCACAAGAGTTTCGATATGTGAATTCAAAGTAGAAGGGGGAGGGGTGCATTATGATGTGGTAATTACTGTCTTATGATGACATCCTGATCTTCTTCTCTGAGTGCATTATTTGCCAGAACAGCAGTTTTCTACCAAAAAACATGTCTTTGATAGGACAAGACTATTTAAAATTCTTAACTTTAGATACTGTCTTCACGCAGATATCTGCCTCAAGTGTGAATAAGAAGAAAACAAAGATTACCTTCAATGATATCCAACAGAAAGTCACCCCACTCCTGACTCCAAGTTGGCCCTTGTCTTCTGACAAAATAATCTGGCGATTAACACTATATCTGTCAATTACTGTTATATGTCTCAACGGGACAAAAACTCAATCGTATGTGGCAGTAATCTCATTAGTCAAACGCACAATACCACAAATAACACAAATCTCTGCAACCCCTTAATACTCCTTGGTCCAGAATTCTTTTTTGATCTCCATTCTTCAGTGAAACGAAATTACATAATCTCGCCTTAAAATACATGGGCAGCTTCAAAGAGTTTGACAATCCCGGGATAGATAAATACAAAGTTATGGCACAGAGTTATATAACGTTGTGCCTCATGGATGGAGATTTTGGAAATGCCCCGTTTGCCCTAATTCAAAACTCAATAAAACTTGCGATGAATAGGACCAGGAGACAGATCCTCACCCCTTTATATATAGTTTCACCATTGACTCTCTATCATAATAAAGGCCATCAAACATGGTCGGTTTGTTAGCCTTCGGGCTTAGCGGCACACGGATGCATGCACTATGTCTTTATGTTCAATAAGTATTCAGAAGCTGTCATCGGCCGACCTGACTGCAACAAATACTGCATTATAAAGACAAAATCTGCATCAGATTTCACCAAGTTAGACCGAGATCAATCTCTGAGCTCATCTCGTGTCAACTTGGGCTGGATCACCTGAACGCAACTGTCAATCTCATGTACAAATGTACAGTGATCATCAAGTCAAGAATATGTGGAATAGACATTAATGAAAGCAGTCAGAGTGAAATCTTGTCATTTTGACTAAGTTAGGAATAATCTGTACTTGGTGTACATTAAATGTACACCAGACTCGCTCTTGTTGGCATGGATTATCTCATACAAAGGACATCCTGTCGTCAGAATCTATATACACCTCAATGTATCCCATTTCAATGGCACCCAGGTGGTTAAATGAATAGCTAAACTTGCCGACAATAAAAGTATGACTATAGATACTAAATATAAAGATTTTCGAATAATTGTCGTGATTCAGATTGAAAGTTGAGAAAGGGTCACATGAACTGCGTAGGCTGGATATATTCCAGGGACAGATGCACATTTGGTGGTTGTCCTACTCTATTGTCTTGGATGCATAGGTATGAAATGTCCATTTGGGGATTGGGTGTCTGTCCCATTGTCTTCAAGAGACTAGTCACAATCTGACAGCTATATGAGCACTGGGTCAGTGGATGCTCTGTCTGTTTCCCTCGAATATGACAAATTTTCGGAAAAAAATTATAACATGAAGAACTGGACCCCTCAAAATACAACATGAAAACAATATATTTTCAGTCATATTTTTACTGCGCAGATTGTACACTTATATTTGGCAACAAAGCTTGATAAGAATTTCCCAACAGATGTGTTCGTTTGCCAAGATGAAGTCATTATACAAATATGGTACAAAAGATGGGAAGTCTTAATGTCCTGCGATTATCTATATAACAGTATCTAGGTCACTTCTTTTTATTTTGGCGAGGGATGTGTGATTTTTATTGGACGATGGTCCAGCGATTATCTGGGGCACCGAGGGTGTCCTCGCTTCAGGGCAGGGGCTGGATGTGACCAGAGGCAAGCTCGTTTTGAGAGCAAGCTTGTTGCTGCACTGCTCATTCCTGATGTGTATCGACAAAACAAAAGCTTTTAAAATTTTATTTGATATCGCCCTTTAAGTTTGAGAAGAATGGTTCAACTGTTTTAGATTTTTTTTAATTAAAGGTGTCGATCAAATTCAGCTCATCTGTAACACATATGTAGGCCTATTACAGGTACAGCACACCTTTTGTACAGGTGCCCATCCATTGTCACAGCACTCCAGATTCATGCCATAAACTGAAAAGAAGACACCAAATTGATCACATAATTCAAACTCAACAGATATAATTAATGCTGCAATTAAGATCCTCATAATATGCCTGACAAACTTGTATGAGTTTACATTAGTTTTATGAAGAAATTACAAGATTATAAATGAGTTGGAACCACCTGTTTGGAGGTATGAATATTTTGACTTTAAATTTATTGCATCATTATTTGTGGCGTGAAATTGCTTCATAAAACTTGCGGTCCAAACTTGTCTGATCGGAGTGCCATTCTCTGCTAACTTGATTTAAAATTGATCGAAAATTAATTGAAAATTATACTCGACTTTTTCACCGTTGGGATTAAAGAGGGAAAATCTTTGAGAATGGTGTCCCGTCGCTCTTGTTTTCTAATTATAGGATGATATAAAACCACGCAGCCGTGCAAACTACTTGATTTCTTGCCGGTAGCTTTTGCAGAAAATTGAAAACAAAAATTCATCAACTAAACTTCGTCTGATCTTGGTTTTGGGTATTTTCGTAATATTTAGAGTTTTATTACAAAAGTTTGTCAAAGGCTAATTGTATTTTTGGAAAATAAACATTTGACAGCTAACTGACAGCTAATCAAATCAAAATCATATTGACTTGCTTAATTACTGTTTTTGAAACAGGATATAGACAACGACGATGACGGACGACCACGATGGACAACAATGGGGGACAACGGACACTGTGGTGTTGTTTACACTACCCATCGGTGAGCCATAAATTATCCAGGACAAGTTATTTGTGTGTTATCAGCAGTTATTTCAAGGCAGTATAGGCCCTTTGCCAGATACACCGGTACCACCAAGGGTCGGGCAAACAATTATTTCTGCTCAATAATCCAAAATTTGGGTGCTAAAACATCCAAATTTGAGGAGACCCTGATGACACTGACGACGGACGACGATGACGACAACGGCGGACGACGATGGACAACGACAAAGGACGACGACGACAAGGAACAACGGATGACAACAACGGATGACAACAACGGACGATGACGACGAACGCCAGGGTATCATATAAGCTTCCCTGAATGGTGAGCTAAAAAGATTGAAAAGGCACCCTACGTACAAAACTGTCTCTCCCACATCAAAATTATGCAATTGTTTTTTTATTCCCCATAATCATCGTTTTATTTGTCTTGTGGCAGCACGTCTTTTATTTGAAAGGATCCTGTAACCTCTCATACAATCTCTTGGCTCACAATTGATTAAGATGGTGTTTTCTTTGCATCTCATCATTCGCTGAGTTTGTCCACTCTCCTACGGGCAGAGTTACAGCATCGAACCGTCTCTTCCCTATTGTGTAAATAACAGACATTGCACTCTTTCAAAGAAAACTTTGAATGATTTTTATTTATTTGAAGTTTGTATTTGTCTGATTGATGTAATCACGTTTTTTCAGCTGTGATTTGATTGTGCTTCACCCCTTGAGGGGTTCATGACCTTCCACACTCTTGAACTGATTTTTATACCTGTAACAAAAAACCTGCTTTTTGTAAAAGCAAGGTCCAGACTGTTCTCCAGGAACAGCCTGAACTTTTAGTTTCAGGGTATATCCTCACACTAATAACATAAGGGCCGAACTCATCTTTTGTGCTTTTGAGAAAATCAAAGAAAGCCTACTAAAATTTTCAAAAAGTAGCATTTATTTTCAATAAACTTCACAAAAGTTTATAACAGCAGTAAAATAATAATACAAGAACTGATGTTGCCTGATGTGGCCTACATAAGAGCAGGCCCACCCCTCCCTTAATCTGCCTGAGAACACTTGGGCAATCTTACAGCTAACCTCTACTGCCCGAGTAGGAATGTGGCAATAAGCTCGTCACTGATATAGGCTGACACGTTTGTTGGTCCTCCCTCATGGCAGCTCTACAAAACAGGGTCTTGATTTTTTACAGATCTGCACATCATTTTGTTTGACATCAGATCCAAGGTTGTTCTTAAAAGCAACACTCTACAAAGTGATTTTTGCAGCCCATGGCCAATCTTGGCAATAAAACCTACTTCGGTCGTATGTAGTGAAAACCTGACCATATGTCTTGTTCACAGCCAGTAGCCCGACCTCAGTCAACATGGGTTAGGATGCTAGATAAATCTGGTTGGCTGAGGAAGCATCCATGCCATTGCAACAAATGGAAAAATTGTGACAGGTGATGTGATGCTTGCGATGTAATTGCATAATCCTTCCTCTTCCATCTGTCCAGTGGCCTTTAAAACTGGTTCCCCGGCAAATTCTTCAGCAAGATTTGCCCAGTTATTACTGCAATATGACGCTACAGGTTATATACTCTAGTTTTACCAATCTAAGACAAGTTGATTAAATACTCCAAAATCAAAACAAAGGCTACAAAGAACCCAGGATTGTATTTCTGGATGAATTCGGCTTTATTCACAACCGGTCTTAGAAACTTAAGTAAACTAGAGTATTTTCTAGAAACTGCCGGAAACCTATGCATGAACGAAAAGTACAATCACTGCTACATCAACAATATAACACACATTTAATGCAAAAAAGTATTCCCCCTTCAGGTTATGCAATCGCTTAAAAGTGCTGAAATATCAAGACAAAGTTTCCTTCAAAAAATAGTTCGACAGTAAAAGGTTAGACTAATGTGGGGTTTATACTATATCGTACAAAGACGCCATACAAACAATAAATGCACAAAAGAACAATTCACTGGACAAAAGCTCACATCAAAAGCATTACACCCGAAACAATAATGCATATTTCTTTAGGTTATGCAAAATTGTACATGCACTGAACTGATGCGGATTCTTTGCTGTACAAAAACACTCTAAAAGGTTAGATTTATGGATGCTTGCAAACCATAAATACACCTCATGCCTAAATATGGTAACTGAATCATGCAGTGTGTCTCATAAGCCTTCATAGGCTGAGAAATGCAAAGTTTTAATGACACATGAAAACATACACAAATGTACTGTAGCATTAACAGCTGCTAACTGATAATGCTACATGTAGTTAGTAATAAAGAAAGTTGTTCAAGTAGGCCACATTTTTGAAGTTATTTTGTACCAATAACTCAACACACTTATCAACAAGTGACATTGTAATTATACAAAAGAACCAATAAAATACATGTTTAAAACTTAGATTATTGACAAATGATACAGACACTGACTATATAGAAAGCGAAAACAATGGATATATGCTTAAGCAATGGATACAATGTAATACTACTTAAGTCTTATACCTCGAGGCGGCTGCATTGCATCGTAAGATTTTGATATCGTTGAGAACAATCGGAAACATGTAACAGACACAAGAAAATACTTGTCAGTTAGGCTTAACAGGATTGTGATGGAATGGGACATGTGACACAATAGATGGGTGTGATATCTCATTGGAAATATTTATCATGTCAAAAATATTGAAGACAAAGACAAAGAAGAGTAAAGAAGTTCACTCTGTTTACCTGAGCCACAAAAAAATACATATAAAGAAAACAAACGAATAGGCTTATAAAACTCAGGCAGTTATAAATCTACAAACACGGGTATTCCAACTGGCTCAAAAACCAGGCATTGTCTTAAGGACTTTGCCAGAGCAGACACATTTCTTATCTCGATGTAGATTCAGACTAAAAGGGTTAAGTACGGTACTCAAATTTTGAAAGTAGCCGACAGTTACATATTCCTGGTTACAGCATTGGTTAAAAGTGTATTACCTCAAGCTCTGTAACTCAGCAACATCTTATGTCCCACCCATCAAGAACAATAAGCATTGTCAAACCGAAGAGCCTGAGGGCGCTGACCCTACCAGCTCCCGGATTCGGATAAACGAACAAAGACAAATTCAAGATTTGAATGAGTTGAGAAATTCTCGAAATGAAATAAGATGTTGCAAGGTCATATCAATAGTCTGTCACCATGAGAATGAGTGAGTTTTTGGGAAGCGAGAGATTTGAGATATGTTGGTCGTTGGACGGAAGACAAAGGGAATAACAATAGAGACAAGCGGTAGTCAGAAATTATGTTTTAGACAACATGGATTAGAGGTGGTTCAGGCTAGAAAGTTTGAAATGCGATGAAGTTTTGAGTTGATATGACCAATATTTGAAATAATAGCAAAAAAAGACTGTTCCTACCTGAGGCTAACTCTGACCTGATACCACGCATTGAATGCCGGCTCCACCAAAGGTCAATGGACGCTCAGAGCATTACGAGCTGAAATTATACGAAATATAGATAATTAGTAAGAAAACACAGCGTCGTAAGCAAATAAAGGTGAGTAAATGTATCTCATATGACAATGGTGTGGATGACAAAAAAATCATTCCGGATGAAACCTTGATTTCACAAGGAGCTCACATACTGTGCTATACTTGGCCATTTCAATGTCTAGATATCAATTACAATTTATAACAATATATCATTTTGGGTCATTTTGGATGGATTTTCAAGACAAACACGAGCGACGCTAAGATGCTGAAAATTTTGGAACGTAATGATAGATACATAATCTGATTGATGCTAAAGCGAAATATCAATATCAATGGTCAATGGATTTGACTGAAAATCAAGGATATTGTAGCGAGTACATAGATACACAATCACATGAAATTTGGTTGCAATCCGACTATGTTTAATTTTCAAGATGGTCGCCTGGCGGCCATATTTCAAGTCCGAGCGAAACTAATTTTGGGTGTAGAATAGAAGGTCTTTAGACATATGACCTCACAAGTTTAGAACCTTCTAGCTCAAATAGAAACGAAACGTGCCAGCTATTGGTGATTTAGTGAACTTTGACCTCTGTGACCTTGAAAAGTAGGTCAAATCAAAAACCCGGGTGATATGTCATTTGACCTTATTAGATACACCCACCATAAAAATTTTGTCACTACGTACAACCATTAGCTTCAAAAAGGCAAAAAACAATTTCCAAGATGGCCACCTGGAGGCCAGAAAGGTCATATCGCGAAAATGAAAAATACGTCTGGAAATATTGCCCAAAGCTACCATCACACAAAGTTTTAGCCATTTAGCCCTAGCGGTGACGAAATGTGCTCCGCTAACCCACGACGACGGACGCCACAGTAACGTATAAGCTCCCCAGAAGTGAGCTAGAAATGTTTTATGTCAGTTTGAACACGACTTTTTGTCAAAGACCAACACAACAGAATGCCCGCAGCTAAATGTATAGTCTTATTACTGAGGCTCCAGCAAGTTGGGGTAAAATACCACGTCATCTAAACCATAGAATAACACGGCAGCTAAATGTATTTGATTTGCGCCTCTTTGTTTGAGAAACCAGCGTGAAACCATCGCCGCTTCCTCTCGAGTTTTTTATCCGCCAAGAACAAGAAATGTCCATTTTCTTATTAGTGGCTCTGGACAAGTAAAACATACCAGTGTCACTACTTGTAAGTCACCTGCCGATATAGTACCATAGTGAGTTTTTCTGACACAACTGTGGTCATTCTTTTAGAGATTTAGATATGCTTTAGTCAATACTGTATCATCCTCCGTGGCTTTTTTCCTTCGTGAAAACAAGAAACATCCATTTTCTTATCACTGTTGTGTGATCACTCTTTCCAGTGTTATCAAAAAAAAATTTTTAACGATGAGGGAAGGGGTACGGGTTAACGGATGGCGTACGGGTACGGATGGCTCAAGTACTTTTTATTCAACTCCTTACCAAGACAATTTCTACATTGTAGATCTTCATTGGGGCAAGGCAAAACACTTTTTTCAACTGTCCAAGAGACACCAAACACACTTATTGCAAAGTCAATGCGAAATCTCAACAAAATGAACCATATCGAGAATATAGGTGCACCGAACTTATTTTATGCCAAAAGTCAATCTTCCTTTTAGTATGCCTATGCAATAACCCATCTCACAGATGTTTCAATAAGAAATCTTTTAGCAATGCTTTCTTATAAAGGAAATTGTAGACTTTAAAATCTGTTGGATCTCACAAACTGTTTACCTTCAGTACTTTTTGTGTATATGAGTTACCAGAATGCTAGCACACCTGCCCACAGGTAAAATAACATGCATCTAACTATTCCCATTGATAAACAACATGCAATAAGTCATCTCTAAGTAAAGAACATACTTTATCACGAGCAGATGGTACCACCAATCTGCCTATGTGGTAGTACAAACTCATACTGGTAAATAATAAAAGTAATGTCTACTAGTAATAAGAGCTGGAGCATTCTTTTTGAAATACTCTTTGGCAAAGCATATGGAAATATAAGTTCCGATGAGGTGAATCTGGCATGTCATTCATCCAGGACAGTCTAAACTATCCAAGATCATCCAGAAACCCACCAGCTAGCTAAGACTATCCTAAACCAAATCACCCAAACCATCCAGCCACTTATACTCAGCCAGGACATGAGTGGCTCTGAGCACAACCATGTACAAGAACATTGAGAACCAAAACTGATTTTTACCACAGGTAACTCTTATGGTAAAGAGTTGACTTAGGCGAAAATATCAATTTGGCAAAAAATTACTCGGGCATTTATTTTATGAGGGTGACGATATACACCCCACCTATCAAAGACCATTCTTATCCCAACCACCATTCATAACCTGCGTGCTTAACCAAGATTCTTCTCGTAACTTCTGATCATTTATTCAGCATCTAACTTAGCAATCACCGGTTAGTATCCGACGTGTTCTCCTTGGACAATGAATGCTTTCCTGCCCAACTGACACCACTCATAAATAAGACTTTTCCAAGGTAACACTCAATAAATTTACCTAAGACTTGCTGCCAGAATGTGCGCTGTTTACTTAGCGGAAATCAAATGGATGATCTCAGCCACCACTCACCGAGGACAGCAGCAAGAAATCTGGAGGTGGTGCAATGCGGCTTCTCAGTGGCACTGCATTGGTAGGTATCAATAAACAAGATTCGCAGGTCGGGAAGTACATGTACAGTGGAATCCCACTGGAGGCCCTCATCTAAGTCAAACCATCATGCCTTCACACCTCAAAATCCTACACACCTTCGGAGAAAATGCAGATTGCCTTGGTATTTGGATCACGTCTCGGTATTTTGAGGACAAACATGATGCCGTAATCGAGATGACACATGGTCAAAAAGAAATCACCATCAGGCTGCAGTTTCAGATTTCAACACCAGTATGGTCGAGTGGTCAGTGGCCTTCCATGAAATATGGAAAGAACTGTTTGAAGCCAGGTGGTGCACAAGACATAAGGTGTTCGGTCACAATCTGAAATTTGGGGGTTCAGACTGGTTGTGACATTGTCCTCACTAGGACAAACTCAAGTAAAGCCAACACCATCAGGTGGTGGGTCTCAATCTAAGATTTTTGAGGTTCAGTCTGGTTGTGACTTTGTCCTCACCAGGCCAAACTCGAGTGAAGTCAACAGTGAGCACTGTTATTCCCCAGACAGCATCTATGGAGAACTTTAAAGTGACACGTGGTTGAAATTCTCAATCTCAAGTAATAATATTTATTACTCAAAGGTTGAAAATTTTCTCCACTGAGAATGAGATGCTGATGGTGAGAAAGTTTTGCAGGTGGCCAACTTCTGCAGAATCCACAAATGTAATTGATGTCACACATGCAGGCTCACTATGAACTCGTACAAATCACCCTCAAGCAGGGCATCAGCTTAGATCAGCATAATCCACACACTGCAAAAATAACTCAAGGCATAGACACCAAGAACTTCAGCAAAAAACCCATGAAACTACACAAAGAATATGCAGATGTGCTCTAGTATGGGAATCATGTCTCCAATGTTTTCTGTAATTGAGCCGACACGTGGTCAACGCCCGAAAGAAGCGCTGGACAATCAGATTCCACGCTTTGATTTCGGATCCTGCATCGATGCTGAGATCACCTTTCTAACCCGAACGTGGTTCTACTCCTAATGATCGCGGAAGATACGTCTTTTTAATGCTACATGCTGTCTTTCTACCGAGGCTAGCATCTCGTTAGCATGCAGAATGCTTACAAATGTTCAAATAGAGAATTAGGCAGCCTGACAATGCCACGCAAGAACTTTTACTTGGTGCACCCGGCGTTCTTCTCGTGTCCTCAAAAATATTGCTGCATATGATGATGCAGTTTAGTTCCTTTAGTTTATAGAGAATCTGGAGATACTGGTAGCATCCAAGAAGGACACTGGATGTTCATCACGTCCTTGTGCCACATTTATGATTATACAGTAGAACCTCTCTATGAAGGACACCTTTGGGACTGACAAGTGATGTCCTTAAGAGAGGTGTCCTGATTACAGAGGTCAAATTCAATGGAAATGACAAATATGGGACCAGATGCACTGTCCTTAATAGAGAGGTCTCTGCCAAGGGGGGTCCCACTGTACAAATAATCAGCTTGTTATGGACTGGTTTTCACGATTTTTTTTGGCCTTCAGTCTGTAGAATTCAGCTAGGTAGTAAGAAATACACCTAACATGAAGAATTCCCATTTCCTGTGGAAATGTGATTTTATTAGTTCATACCTACCCAGGTCAGACTTTTGCATATGTACTCATATCGGATCTACCCGAGGAATTATTTAACTAATTACATTAGAAAATAACCAGCCAGTTCACAAGGCTACGTCCAGGCGGCGCCCCTGTACAGCCCATCAACCGTGCAAGCCGCCATATTGCCAGTACTTTTTACTCAAGCAACTCAAGTAAGTCCCGTTGCTGTGGGGACGGACGGGTGGGCAGTCTGACCTGGGTAGGTATGAACTAATAAAATCACATTTCCACAGGAAATGGGAATTTTATGTCGTTCATACTCTACCCAGGTCAGACTTTTGCATCGAATACCAACAACCTAAGGAAGGTGGGTAAACGTGACTTACCATGTAGCGACGTGAACTGTCTCCAAGCCGCATAGCAGAACCCAACGGGTGAGACCGGGATAACCAGACCAAAGAGAAATGGGGATGCTCATGGCTCAACGGTCAGGCCACCATATAAAAGAATAATGGAAAGGCCCTAAGGTTATCAACTACCCCCTAGAGTAAGGTAGCACATCGCATGGTACTTGCTCAGCACACACCTCGCCAAAAGAATGTGTGGACTTAAGAGGGTAACCACCCTCTGCGTGCGGGGACAACCCACAAAGTCTAGGCGGCTCAACCTAAGACATCCGGACGGGGCACATGCACAGGGGAACCACGTCCCGGCATGAATGTCCGCACCTCCCCCCCATCTTTAGAGGGAAGGACGGAGAATCCGGAGTGAGGAGTCCGGCGGGTAGGCTAGGCAGGGAGAACCTAGACTACGTGCTGAGCAGCGACGATCGGACCGAGAGACAGCATACCGTCAGTCATCACGGAACAATCGCGCATATAATGTTGGGAGAAAGTGGAGTGAGAACTCCACGTCGCCGCCTCCAAGACCTCGTTCAAGGCGACTCCCCTATATTCGGCCCATGAAGTCGAGATGGCACGAATCTCGTGGGCCGTCACGGAACCCAGGCGGCGAAGCTCCGGAGACTGAAGAGTCATGGAGTAGGCCTGCCGGATGGTGGCCACCAACCATCTGGCGACCGTGGCGGGCGCAATCTCCCGTGTGAATCCCTCGCGATAAGACAGAAAAAGACGCTTTCTGCCGAGACGGACGGCAGGGTCTTTGGTCTTATCGACATAGAACCTCAAGGCCCGGACGGGGCAGAGAGTTCTATCCGGGAGGTCTCGAGAGACCACCCTGGAAAGGGATGGAATAAGAACCGGGCGCCTGGAGGTGGAAGGCGCCTGGTTCTTCGCAATAAAGCCTGGGACAAATTCTAGGACCGCGCCCCTCTCATTGAAGGCTAGCTTGTCAAAAGCTAGGGCATGGAGCTCGGACCGTCTCTGGGCCGTAGCTAAGGCCACCAAGAAGACGGTCTTAAAGGTAAGATGCTTCCTATCTGCTAGGTGCAAGGGCTCGAATGGAAATCTCATAAGAGCCCGTAACACCACCGAGAGATCCCACTTGGGGACGCAATGTAAGGAGCGGGGACGCTCCAGAGACATGTTGCGAAGCAACGATGACAAGGCGTCGTCCCAAGCCGGTTGCCAGGAGCCTGTCAGTCCAAGGGTGACGGCAATGGCAGAGCGATAGCCCTTAACCCCCTGGACCGAAAACTTCCGAACCGTAAACAAAAAGTTTAGGAAATCGAGGAAGTTGGGAAGAGTGGGAGCGATCGGAGAAACTCCGTGCTCTCCGCACCAGTCTCGAAAGACGAGCCACTTACTGTCGTATGATGTAAGGGTAGACTGTCTCTGAGGCTGAGCGACTTTTCGGATAACGTCCTCCGAAAAGCCTCTCTCTCGGAGGAAATGCCCGATAGTCTCCAGGCGTGAAGCCTGTAGAAAGAAGGGTCCTGATGGTAGACCCGGCCTATCGGGTGATATAGCAGGCGGTCCCACTCCGGCAATCTGCGGGGGTGGTCCGTCAGGAGCTCCAGCAACACCGGGAACCAAGCTTGGTTCGGCCAACAAGGGGCGATCAGGCAAAGCCTGACGCGCGATGAGGCCACTTTGTTCAGAACCGGCAGCAACAGAGGGGTTGGCGGGAATGCATAAGCATTGAGGCCGTCCCAGGAGGCCGACAGGCTGTCTACTCCCAAGGCCTCGTCGTCCGGGAGAGGGGAGTAATACAGGGTGAATCTCTTGTTGAGGCGAGTGGCGAAAAGGTCCACAATCGGCGCATCCCACATCCCGGCCAGCCGGGACACAATCTCCTGATGGAGGGTCCACTCGGTCTGGACTAAGCGATCGGCTCTGGAGAGAGCATCCGCCAGGATGTTCCTCTTTCCGGGGATGTGACGGGGGAAGAGCTGGATGTCCAGCCGACGACAAAATTGTAGGAGGTCCCATGTCAGACGACACAGAGTGTCGGACCTCGTTCCCCCTTGTCTCCGAATATAGGCGACGACAGTCGAGTTGTCGGAGAACAGAGATACCCTGTGACCCCGTAACCGGGACGAAAAGGCCTTCACGGCTAGGATGACAGCCTGCATTTCGAGAATATTGATCGAAAGGCGAGACTCCTCCCCTGACCACGTGCCCTTGGTGGTCAGGTCGCCCTCGTTCAGGTGAGCCCCCCATCCGAAGAGGGAGGCGTCCGTGAAGAGGGACATCTGGGGGGGTAACGGACGGAGCTGCACCCCGCGGAGGAGCTCCGTCCCCGTCCCCCAGAACCTCCAAACGTCCTCCAGTAGCATGGAAGGGAGTGCTACTGCTCGATCGAGTGGGTCCGAGAAGGGGCGCCAACTCGAGAGTAGGAGGAGCTGGAGGGGGCGCATATACAGGCGACCGAGAGGAACCTGGTCCGCCGCCGAATTGAGCAGGCCCAGCAGGGACAGGAACTGTCTGGCTGTGGCGCTGTCTCGACGACGGAAAGCCCGAATCAGAGACCGGATCTTGGTGACCCGGTCCTGAGGTGGGGACATGAGGCCCTCTCTGGTACGGAAACGTACTCCCACGAAGACAAAATCCTGAGACGGGTCTAGCTCGGATTTTTCTAAGTTTGTTATCCACCCGGCCTGGGTCGCCGTCTTGAGCAAGAACCGAGTCTGCTTGAGAAGACGGGGACGGGATTGGCAACGCAGCAGCCAGTCGTCTAAGTAGCAATGGAGCTTGAAGCCCAAGGCGTGAAACGGGGCGGCGAACGCCCTGACGACGGTTGTGAAAATAAGCGGAGCGGAAGCCAGGCCGAAAGGCAAGGCCTGAAACTGATAAATTTTGCCTTCGAAGTAAAAGCGAAGGAAATGTTGAAAGTCTGGATGGACTGGGATGTGAAAATACGCATCCTGCAAGTCCATGGAGACGGCCCAATCGTCGGGCTGCACCGCTGTTGCCACTGACCTTGTTGTTTCCATCCTGAAACTGGGTACCCTGAGGAACCGGTTCAGGCTGGACAGGTCTATGACCAATCTCCATTTTCCCGACTTCTTCGGAACCAAGAAGATGTGGCTGTAAAAGCCCGGGGAGGAGTGGTCTTCCACCACCGTGACAGCCTCCTTCTGGAGGAGGGAGTTGACCTCGGACCGAAGGGCTTCGGCCCTGGCCGGGTCCACGGGGGGTAATACCGGGTGGGGAGTCGATGTCGTTGGGGGAGGATGGGCAAAATCGAGGCGAACCCCGTGCCGGAGCATGTCCGGGACTGGGGAGCCTTTTTGACACCATCCGACCCAAAAGGCTGCGAAATGGCGCAGTCGGCCCCCAACGACAGAGTCCGAGGGAGTGTCGCCTATTAGCGCCCGAGGAGAAGGTGACAAGTCACCGACGCCTGCCCCCGCGACCCTTCCGCTGTTGTGGCCGGAAGGGGCGCTTGGGCTGCCCGCCACCTCCGCCCTGACCTGAGGAGCGGTGGCGCTTATTGGAGGGGCGGGCTGGAGCCGCAGCTTCTGTCTGCCCTCGGGGACGAAAAGACCCGGAGGAGCCCTGCGAGGCCGAGGGCCCACGAGAGGCCGACGCACCCCGGGGGCGTCTAAACTCCGGCTGACGTCCCCGGCCCGCGGACCATGAAGAGGAACGCGGGCGGGGGGCCTGTCTGGGGGGAGGAGGGTCCCCCTCACGACTCTTATCCGACTCGCGCTGAGCCCCTAAGGTATCAGGCAGCGAATCGTGGAATAAGAAGGGACCGCCCAAAGGGGCGGTCCGCAAGGCCCCGCGCAGAAACTGGGCGCGGACCACACTCAGCCCCTCGATGAGGAGGTCCCGGCGCTTCAGCACCGCGTTGGCTGCTTGTTTGGCAGCTAAGTCACTGGCATGTTGCAGTGACTGCTGTAAGGACATAGCCAGGATGCGTTGCTCATCCGTGGCGTCCGCAGCCAACGACCTGGACAGGGCACAGAGCGTCAAGTCGGCGTACGATAACACCGACTGCGTCTCCTTGGCCAGGGCCTCATCGTTCTTGGCATCCCTCATAGGAGCAGACGTGAGGACTTTCGGAACGACCAACCCGGCGAGCTGCACATCATCCCTCAAGGGGATGAGTGAGACCGGGTCAGTCCCCGACGGCGATACTCTATAGTATTCTGGCCTATACGAAGGACTGTGAGGGGAAGTGGCCGTGAAGCGCTTCCCCGCCTTCGTCCAGGCTCCCGGTCCAGTCGACGGCAAAGTCGAGACCAGGGAGCGCTGGTGGCCCCCGCAGGACGGCGCCGTGTCCCTAAGCGTTGAATCGAGCCAATGAGAGGCTCTGATCAAGGCAGGGGAGGGGGGCAACTCATCGAGTGCCCGGTCCGGCACGGCAGCCAAGTCCGGCTCGTCGGCATCCCCGAAAAGATCGAAGGGAGCACGGCCGAGCGCGGGGTTGACCGGCGGGAGAGGACAATGCTCGGTCGGCACGAACTGCCGGACGAGCGCGCGAAGATCGCGCATCCCAGCCACAATGGTGGGGTCCTCTGTTCCAGAGGGGCAGTCAGCCTGAGGGGCCTGCCCGATGGAAGATTGCGACTCATCGAATTGATAGTCGACCTCCATGGGGACTTGGGGCAGCTCAAAGGCCACTGGTCTCCCGGCCTGCTGCTGAGGGGCCCTATCTGAGAGATTTTTGGTCTCCAGATGGGCAGCCAAACTCTGCAGGACCTGACGCTGCTGGGCCGTAAGGCCCGGTGCGATAGGCCGGGGATCCTGTCTGGACATACCTGGGGCAGGCAGGGATGGCGGGGGGCTACTCACCACAAAGGGGGTGGAGCTCAGACCCGCAGAGCCAGACAGGGAGGGACGGGGTCGCACCGGCGAAATCGTGGGGCGAACCCTCCCGACGTCCGGACAGACCCTAGGGTCTCTAGAACGGACGTAATGCCCCATTGTCGCACCCCTACCCCAGGGGGGTAGGTCACCTCCGTGCGAGACAAGAGGGGGCGGCAGAACAGGGGGGGTGACGCCCGAGTCTGCAGTAACCCACGGGGAGGCGGTCGACGTCCTCAGAAGGGGACGGAAATTGGGGTGAGCCGCCTGCCAGGCCTCATAACCCGATGGGATACGCCCCGTCGCCTCAGAGCGGCCAGATGTGACGGTGTGATCTGACGAGACAGTCACCACCGAAGACACTGCCGGAGGCACATCCAACCCGGAGGAGGACGGGGGACGACCCAATGCCGCAGCAGGGGGGTCCCGACGGGGGAGGGCGGAGGAAACCCGGCCAGGTGGGGGCTTAGACGTGACTAAGGACTCCACGGCCGGTAGCCGGAGGAGTTCCTGAATCAGGAGGTCTGCCTCCAGCGGGGTATGCTCCACGCCCAGGGGATCGGGACGCAAAGCGTCCAGAGTCCCGCTCACTTCGACCCCCTGTGAAAGGGGGGAGGAGCCAATCTCCCTAGGGGGCGCCCCGATGAGGGGGTCACCGGCGCTCAACCTAGGAGAGAACCCGGGGGGCACACCTCCGAATGGAGGGTGCCCGGCCCGAGCCCCGGAGTCGGGCGCCGAAACGGCGCCAGAGCTCCGGGGGCCTCGCCCCCGCTGAGAAGAAACAGCGGAGGGGGACTTAGAAGAGGCCGCACCAGACTTTCTGGGGCCTCTCCGGGTCGGCTTCTGCTTCTTCGACGGCCGAGGGGCCGGAGAAGCAGAAGGCAGCGTCCCGGCAGCGGACGAAACCGCAGTCGCCGAGTCCGACGGGGCGGACTGGCGAGCCGGGGACGAACCGGGACGGGGACTAATAATCCCCGATACACCGGCACCCGGGCACCTGAATACCCAGAAGGGTAACAGGCCCAATAAGAGGGCTGGAAAGCCCAATAAGGACAAGAAGGACGCTAACAAGAGCGGCAGAGCCAGCATCTTGAGAGGCCACACAAAGAAAGTGAACGATAAGAAAAACTTGGATTTATTTGGTCACGTGACCGGAGCCTGGAGCGAGAAAAATTTTTGGGAGAACGGCGAAGAAAAAGCGTTCTAAGTGACGAATTCAGAGAAAGATGGGTAAAGGAATGGTCTCACCCGCTTCCTGAAATCGGCAGCTCCAAAACGGACGTCCGGGGGAGGATCCTTCTCAATACTGTAGCGGGGGAATCAACGCAAACAGCAGCAGAAACTCGGTGCTTGTGATACAAGGCGCCGAGGAAAAAGTACTGGCAATATGGCGGCTTGCACGGTTGATGGGCTGTACAGGGGCGCCGCCTGGACGTAGCCTTGTGAACTGGCTGGTTATTTTCTAATGTAATTAGTTAAATAATTCCTCGGGTAGATCCGATATGAGTACATATGCAAAAGTCTGACCTGGGTAGAGTATGAACGACATAAAATACGTTTTCATAGAACCCCTGGCTGACAAAAGGTGGTAGCACAATACAGTAGATGAATATGAGACAGCTCATCTCAAGGATCGAGGAACAACGGATTATAAAAGTAAGGAACAAAGTCTCAGGATGTTTTTGCATACTTTATTGGTGATTTCTACAGGAACTGATAGACTTTGAATAGCTTTTAAGGAAGAAAGTTTTCAACATAAATTCAGCAAGAAGCAACTCAAACATTTTCTAGGGCTTACAAAACTATCTTTCAAGAACTTTCAAATTTGTCATCGTCATATTCAGCGTCCCTTTTGAAAACGCGCTGAGACAAGTCAGACACAAACGCACCTCCAGAGAACAATAAACGAGTCTAGTTACTTGAATGTCAACTTTAACAACCATAAAGTGATTTTTGAAGCCGAAAAATAAAAATCTATCAAGACGTGAAAAAACAACATTTGCGTTAATTATCTCTTTTAGAAGATTCTTTTGATCTTGCAAATAGACAGGAACACCCGAGTGAATGAATTCAAGATTACACAGGCACTTTTAATGGTGTCTTAATGGAGCATCTGAAGTTTTTGATCTGTGCGATTGCCGAAATGAGGACAACGATTCTTTGCCGGCAAGTTTCAGTTTAACTAAGAAAATTAAAGTAGATTTCGTAACATGATAACGGATGAAGATTGGCTTGGACTTGTGCATTTTGAGACATCAGGAAATTCACATCGGTGAAAAATTGCAAAATGAAAGACATTTGAGGCGCTTTGCCTAAGTTGGAAATCCGATGTATCTGGTTTATAAGATACCAGAAGTATAACATCCCATAAATTATCCGATACATTAGTGTTTTTTTAATAAAATAAGCTTTGTTTCAAGTTTTGAAGGAAAATTTCAATTTCAAAAGATGTTTCTCAAGAATTTTTTTTAGATATTCGGGTTCTAAAAGAAAGGTTATATTTTGCACAGGATGATACTGACAGAACGAAAAAGTTCTCCAAAAATTATTAAATACTTTCTCAGCCAAAAAAATTAAGAGCAAAATCAGAAGTTTGATATGCTTGAAGAAGGTTTTAAAAGCTTGGATGTACTTCACGGGTGGTGTTGGTCCGTCTTAAGAAACCAGTCTAAAATGCTCTCAACAGCAACAGTTCTTTTCTGAAACTGTGCTGTTCTTGACTCTAATTGCAAAGTTCTTAACTGAAGCACAACCATCCTCAACTGATTTTATACATGTGGATCCAGGGGATGGCCAGCCAGTCGTCCTTTCTTCGACTCCTAGATCCCCTATTGTCATGAGTTCAAATCAAGTTGGAAAACTCAGGCAAAAATGTTTATAGGCAAACCTAGTTAACCAGTTAAACAGTCTTAGAGTATCAGCTAACTGTGACAAAACCTCAAACCCCCACTTCAAGAGAAGTGACAAGAAAACTTGTGAAGGCTTGAGAAAGTCACTCTTCAGTAAAGCTCACATCAAACAAATCGAAGTAAAACTAATCGCAAAAACTCTAAAGACAAAAACAGCCGACAAAAGTAATCCCTTCAACGCAATTCTCTTCGAGTCCCGATTGTGGAAAATTGAAAACGCAGAAGCAAAGGCAGCTAAGCATAATTCATATTTGAAATGCGTATCAGTGTTCCCGCAACTCAATTTTCGATATTATATTTTTCAATATACGGAATCAATTCGTCTTGATATTCTTCGCCGAATGACTTAAGACAATTTTTCTAGCCTTACCACCGAATGCGATCCAGATATGCAGCCTCGAAGATTATGAACGTCTTTTCAAGTTTCAATTTGCTACGGCGTTGGCAAATATGGCGAGTACATGCAAATTTAATATACTCTGAGCCAAATCAGGAACTTTTTAGATAGACATTCACTATAATCCTATCACTTTAAAATGTTCAACTAATTCAAATTTTACGGGAGCTCTGTTACACAACTCATATAAATTTACTGCCGCAGGCATTTTCTACCGCACGTTACCATGGAAACATGCTTGATCGGCAGCAAATTTAAAAAATACTCGCATTTTCACATATCTGAATTAAAACAGTGCAATAACGAGAAGACACTGATTGGTGCTCAAGAAATTTCAAACAATGCACTCCAATCAGCTTCGGGGCAATGATGTTCTAAGAAGACGATCACTGAGCAGTCGACAAATTTGTCTTAACGTAAAAATATGAAAAAGCCCTCAAATTGAAATTGGATTAGAAATTGCTGCATATGAGGTTTCTGTGTCACTAGGTTCAGTGGTAGTTAGTCAGTTAGGAGGCCGCTCCGGCCTTCATTTATGTCATAGACACGAGGGCTGTTGGAGTGCCACAGTGGAAACATCAGCACCAGTCACCTCTAAAGGCCCTGGGTTCGATTCCCAGTTGGTCGCAGTACACTCACGTGATAGAGAGAGCAACTCTCTTAGGTTTCTTTCAGGATCTCTGGTTTCCTCCTACTTACATTACAATCGCCCATTACTGTTTATAGAGCTAATAATGTCCTTGTTGGCGCTCAGCTCTTAACTCAATAACCTTATATAGACACGTTGAAAATTGTGAGCACTGCTTTGTTATAAGCAGTATGCACGTCCCAAAGCCTCCGCACATGACTGTTAGAGGTCACATCAAGAAATTGGAAATCAATCTTGCATTTTCATTGAAAGGACGGTATAGCGCCAACAAGTGTCAAGTACGGGAACCAGAGATGTGGTTGCGTAAGCTCCAAGACATATTCTGGGTGAGCTGGCAAATAGCGGAGAATTTGCGAACTGATGACCCCCCGAAATATGCCACTTCCACCCACCCACACAGCCTGTACAGCATCCTACATAACCCCCAGTACCTGGTGCATGTTCCTGTCTCTCAAAATGCACCATTACCATTGAAGCACCCCACTTGCATAAAATCCTACTTCCTCACAATGTCCTCATCATATCGCGAGATAAGACGCTTTCACCTCCAACTTTTTGCAGCGTTCGTTAGATCTCCTGATTCATCTCATGATTGTCTCCATAAAACTTAAAGAACACTTCACTCAACTGGTCACCATAGTAACTTGACCATAATTTTCATCAAAAGCACAGAGAATGCAGTACCACACGTATTTTCGTACCACTGACTACGACGAAAGACGTTCCATGTTCTGGATCCCGTGTCACTTTCAAAGCACCACAATCTCAAAAGTTTTAGCACTTTTGTTTTAATGATTCAGTGCAAGGTTGTGGATTTTCTATAACTGACTTTATGATGCTTTACCAGTAGTTACCTGACTATGTACTTGTTTAAAATACGCTTTCAAGAGATTTGTTTTGATGTATGAGGCAAGGGAGCAATACTTGTACTTTTTGTGGGAGTCGGAGTGGCGGGCCAGTCACAATCCTTGACAGTTCAAATCAGCATTTAAACTTTTTCGCAATCGTTTTCTTCTTTCTTCATTTCACCCTCTTGATTACATGAGGAAGTGATCTAAGCACAGAGATCAAATCCACGACCAACCTGTGACAAGCAGTGATGTCGATTTCAAACATCAATCATATCCACACTGCAACCCTGACGTCCTCTCAGCTGCTGACGTTGTCTGCTAGTGATTCATGCTGCCATCTTCCAACTTGTGGGTCAGTCTAATCCTCCATAAAAACACACGATCATCTTATTAAAAAACAGCATCGAGAGACTGGTACTAAGTATGCAAGATTATTGGAATTTATCGACGTTAAAAAAACTTTTAAAACTCCCTGGGGCTTAGCATTTAGAATACATGTAGTTGCTGATTCAGCATTTTTCCTGATATTCGATTGGTCATTTAAAATGGAGCATTGGACTTGTTAGTTTTTTTATGAAACTCTGAAAGAGGATTAGCAGTATTAGACAATTTTTCTCTGGCAATTGGGATTTCGATCTTCTTTAAGCAGAATAGTTACAAGTAGTTTGTTGCAGATTCTCTAACTGATGTCAACCTTAATGTGTCAAGCCACCCTGTACATCAGAAACACTCGCCTGTTTATGCATACATGTGATTTCGGACTGTCACTGGTGAGTTGGAATCCAAAGAGATTAGTGCTGTCCTTAGTGATTTCAGAAAAAAATACAGCAGTTTTTGCCAGACAAGATAGATCTGTCCTTGTCATTCTCTCAGAGGGATTTGTCGGCGGTCAGGCGTGAAAATTATTAAGTGGTTTTAAATAAATGACAGAAAAATAAGTTTTACCCCTTTTCAGATGCACCAAGAAACATATTGAGAAGAAATCCAACTTTCAATCAAATCTTAGAAAGCGATACAATTCCTCGAAAAACGTTTTCAAACAAATGCACCAGCAAACTTGTAGAAGTCAATACACTAATTTACTTCAAAGAAATTTAGTTTCCTAACATCAAACGGTTCTTAACTTTTCATTTTGAAGTGTGTCTGTGTGATAGGCTAGCGTTATACCTGTGAAACAAAAGGCCTATCACAATTTTTTGGGGACAGAATGACAACCTAAGCAGCTTCGTGAGCAACCAAAAACCACTCCTACACCTGACCAAAATCTTTTTCGTTCAAAAAACCAATAAAAGATCTGTGGCTTGGCTTCACAACGCCGGCATCTGTTTGCACACAATCTCTCCAATCTATTGTCATTATCGTGTCACATTCCACTCTGACCCCACTGCCTCCAACCAAAAGGTAAAAATCTCCACATATTTCTGAACACGTTCTCAGCATCACTACAACACTGGCAAAAAAACGTCTTCCTGCATCATGCAATTGCAAATGTGGCATGGAATTTTTTTGAGCTGTTCTCGTGCGAAAGGCGTTTGCATACAAAATATATGTAAGTAGGCAGTGAGTCAGAGTACCAGTCACAACATGGCCCACTCAAGCAGACGGCGGCATTGGAGCGCATGACATAATCGTAAAGGAGAAGGAAGACTAGGCTGTTTTAGGAATTTTGGGGATGGGGGACCCACCAAAATATTTTTGAAAGAAACGTGTTATTCAATTGGATGTCCCTCAAGTTTTTCAATATGAAAAAAGGGCATGTCAATTTTGAGATAGAGTTTGGTTTCATAAGTTAAAACACAAATTGGATCAAAAACATACATTTCAAAATTGTATAAGATGACATACTAATACTTGCAGTCAGTACAGCACAGAATTACATCAAAATATATGAATAACCTTTTCGCAATTTTGATCCCATTGATTTTCTGCTATGAATTGTCATTTGCCACGAGGCTGTTTTTTTAGACAAAGATCCCCAGGGATTAGACCACATATAAAATGCATAGCCAGAAGTCCTCAGGTCATTGGTGACACATTAAATGCGATATATTGGTGAGTCCCATCAACAGCCAGCACTCCAGCCGAGAAGCACGCAGCAGGAGGCCAACGCCCACATCTAATTTCGTCCAACTTCAAAAAACCAAGAGTGAGACGATTGGCCGTAAATGACATATAATTTTCTCACTAAATAGCCCCTTCACTCCTCTAGTTAGGTCAGGTAATGATCGTCTTTCGTAGTCAATTGAGGGGGTGGCAGCAATTGTCGAAATAGCCATTAGTCAGTGGCTGAGATCAATGGCACAATAACGATGAAATACACATGCGGACAATACCGTGAAAATAGATATTTTCAGTCATAGGATCTTGGGATAGCGGTCTGCAACCACTCCACCGCACCTAATCAAATTTCACAAGTTTCTATATGAAATCTTAAGCCATTGTGCGCAGTGATTTGGCTGAGAATTGCACAGTTTTCAAAGCAAGATTGCGCTGATTGGCACATCGTGGTGCACGTGGTCAAAGACATGTGGCATTGAAGATCACAGGGACCAACATAAGAGGCAGAATTAAGGAGTATTGGGTTACTATTCACCATAGGGGACTTTCTCAATGACTTTGACTGAGCTCATATTGCAACTGGCGTGGATGCCATAGCGCTTTGTTGAATTATAATTGCATATACAGACAGTGCAAGTATACATGACACTAAGTGTCTTACTAATAAGACCCTCGAAACTGACAAGTACAGCCCTTAATAGAGAGGTGTCCTGATAACAGAGGTCAAATTGGATAGAAAGAACCCACTTGGGACCGAAACTAAGGTTAGTGTAGAGGTTGTCCTTAATAGAGAGGTGTCCACTAAGGGAGGTTTCACTGTACTATGTATGAGTAGCTTGTTATGGACTCTCCTCACAGGTCGAGATAGTATCACTGGGCAAGTTGCAATTGGCATCCAACGGCATGCACACACCCAAGATCAATGCTGAAAATATTCTGCACCAACATTTACAACTTAAGATTTTGGACATGTCGCCAAAACCTGAGCTCACCACCCAACCAGTCATCTGCAAAAACTCACCCAGATCTTCTTTTGACATCAACTAAATTACATTTACAATTTCATGTTTGCTCAGTTTTTGATTTGGACACAAGACCGACAGACGAACACAGTTGGCGACTTATTCAGAGGAAACCTCCATTCAAAACTCAGCTGCGTTTTTTCCATGATTTCAATGGTGGATGCTCCGACTATGCTGGAGTTTTCACAAATGCTTTGTGTGAGGTGTACGAGTCTCAAAGATGGTCTTCAAATGGCTAATCGAAAGATTTGTTGGTAATTTTGGCTTCTGTTCTTTGACCTGGTTTTCGGATATGGTAGAGATCTCTTTTGAATAGGAAGACACCCGTAACATCAATGGTGTTCCCAATAGCGGAAGGAGCAGCGACCACACTCGGAGAACTGTGGAGCATTTGAAGGTCCGATACAAAAAACACAGGACTAATTTTTCATCAGCAACCAAAATAATAGGCACTCCGTCATGTCCTTTTTTGTTGACTGGTAGACACCTGGATCCTCAGTATATGTACTTGCAGGCTTGATGTTTACTGAGTCAGTCTGGTCACACGCCAAAGGCTAACGGCAGCTAATACCAACTACATGAAACAGCTTCATCGTACGAGTATCGTTTTCCTCCATGTATCTTTCCCCATCACGTGCCCATAGGGACCTTACCACATGGTCAGAACAGCATGAAACTGTGTCCCAGAGCTGTACTTCAAATCTGTTATCCTCCATGTATCTTACTCCTCCTGGACATTTTCACCACAGTGATAGCTGCAGGGTGCATAGCTGTCTGGTTCCTTCGATACAAATCTGTTGCCCACCTGAGGGTGCCACTCTTCCTCTTCTATGCCCAGAGGACATCACCTCATGGTGAGAACAACAAAGTAACTTCTGCCGCAAGGGACGATGACTTGATGGGATGGGAGGGGACTTTTCTTGCATTTGCTGCTATGGTTTTGACCACATGGGGAGTAACCTCAAGTAGTGACCATATGGTGTCTAAAGATAAGGATGTAAAACCATCACTGCCTGCTGAACTAACACACAACCTTCACACACTTGCCGTCATGAGACAGGCAAAGGAACCAAACATCAACTGCTTCATTCAGCATTCCTCTTTTCTGGTTGTCTCACCCTTTCCACTAGGTAGAGGAATTTCAATTTCTGTTAAAAGAGTTACCCACCCTAGATGCGATATGTAAAGTACATAAGTAGTTGGTTGGAAATGCACAACGCAGCTCATTTAAAGTGACTAGTCGCCTTTCTAGCCCTGAATCACATTCCGGGAAGGGACCAACCTGAGTCAGCCCCAGACGACCTTTGAATCATTGAAAAACAATCTATGACACACAAAAACTGATCAAGGGAAAAACTGAAGCAGCTGGATAGTTTAGCAGAATGTAACTAACTGGTTTGTTGAGAAATTGCTTTTCAATGTCGTTATCTGCATTTCAAAGGAAGCTTATGGGTTTACTAAGGGCAGAAGAAAGGTAGTAGCGGGTGAAAGACCCTGAAGCTCGATCAGGATGTTCACGTTCCACATGCCAAGACCAACCAGACTCAAATTCTTTTATACCCAGGCACACCATGACATACTTTATGATTCTCTTTCACCTGACCAGCATAATAATTTCATTCTCATAAGTCATGAATAGATATGAAAGAAATCGTGACAGCAAAAATTCTTATAAGTCACCCCATATGATAAGGTATTTATAAGCAGCTTCTTAAATTGTGAATTTGTATAGGTGCTATCGAATCAGAGCATACTATGTAAGAATGAAATAAGCTCGTCCATCATTTTTATTGTCACAGGTATGGACGAAAAGTTAAAGCAGCAGAATATAGTCCATCCATTCTATACATTATGAATATATGATGCAGTTTCGACAAGACTGCACAAACTGAATGGGAGATGCTGCCCAATTGGATAAAGGTCCAGGACAATGGCCAACCAGGATGGAAGTGTACTATTTGTTATCTATAGGATCTGATCAAAACATTTGAAAGGATTGAATACGATAATAGCTGCACAAATACAAATATGGGATAGTATACAAAATAAAGCTGGGTGTTTTCTATGGGTGGTTTTTTGCAACCCATTTGTGCTGGTGAGTTTGTTGCAAAATTATATGTGTATTGATTTGCTCTGTCATGTCATCAGAATGTGAAAAAAACTTCCTTGATTTCTTCAATCATGTAACAGTAAGGAGATAGAATGCACAGCAACCAGCTGTAAATCCCCACCTTCCCCCGAAACCACTTCTCCGGAAAGAAGCAAATCACTTGAGATTCCAACACACTAAGCGAATGAGTCTGTGCTTGTGAATCACTTGCTGTGATCATCTCCAATAATGACCCATACATAACAGTAATAATCAATCAAAACCAGCTACCCTGGTAAAGAGTATGATAGATGACAAAATACCATCACTGGTCAAAATTATGCCACAAAGATTCAATATCTAACACACGCAGATCGCAGTGAATCATCCACCCGTTAGCAACTTTCAAAGCGCGCCAAGATCTACCAAAGCAAGTAATTAAATAATTATTTAATTACAACATCTTTATATTTAAAACAAGACGGCACATTTGTGAGTTTCAAAAATTGTGTTTCGCGAGATTCTGAGCAGTGATGTGTAATTAGCGTCTAATGGCATGTGTGCTTATGACTTTTACGCATGCAATAAATACTAAAAAATACTCTAATTGCCGAAGACAAAAGTTGCATTCTATTCGCATTATTCTGAGTGTGAGTCATTGAGATGCAAAAAAGCACTGATCTATGACAATTCTGCTTTCAATGGCAAATATACGCAAATTGTAAAGAAAGCATCAACAGGATTAATTAATGAGATAACACTGACTGGAATGAAATGTAGGTCAAGTTGGAAATAGGATGTTCTTCAGTAAATTGCTCAGCAAACGAGCAATAATTGTCGCCGAGACCTGCAATCCTGATCATGCAGTGGTCATCGGAGTACCTGCGACGCAACAAGAATCACTGAGTATTGTGACGTGCAATCAATAAGGAGATTCTGCAGTTTTCCAGTGATTTGAAAACAAATTAATCCTAAATATGGTCTGTCTCGCCTGACTCTACATGTATACTGAAAGGAATGCTAAACCTTTCAATGAAACCAAATCTTAGCAACTTCTCACCACTTTTCATACTATTTGTATGCGAATCTGATTTGAACTTGATGTGGTAGCTCGATGAGCTCATGGCATGACTAAATCATGTCAAACAAAGACTGGCTGTATGTCATTACAGCCAGATTGTGTCGTAGTAGTCAAATATATGGATGTCTTTGTTTATAACTGATGGATAAGAGGAATCGCCGAGGGAGGCGGCAGGGAGAAATGGACCAGCCTTCTTCAATTAGAATCATGAAAGGTAGAAATAGATCCAAACTGGTCACTGTCTCCCCCCCCCCCCCCTCTCAGAGGTTAATAATGCTTTGACTTAGCAGCCAATGAGTATGAAAGGTAGAGTAATTGCCAGTAATTGTACTCACCCTCAACAAGAAAGGAATTGTATCCTGACCAAGTTTAGTTTCGCTGCAGCTCCAGCCTCGACTAAACACGATCAGTTCCAACTGGTCGACCCCCGGGACGTCAAATCATACACGTATATAGATTAGTGAGTTTTCAATAATGATTGCATGACTCACATCACGAGCAATGACAAGTTTGTATTATTTCGTATTTCTGCCCCGGCCGCATGCATCAATACTTGCTTATTGTGACATCATTGAGGAAGGCGTAAAGCGCTTTATGCGAATGCGACATGCACAACGGCGAGAGTGCACAAACAGAAAGATACAACTCCAAAAGGCAGATATATTGAATTTTCTCCAGCTTCGATCAATTTTCTGAATGTAGATTTTTAAACTTGTATTAGCTGTTATTTTGGTGTAGCGTTTCTTGCATTGTGATGTAATTGAGAAAAGGCATGAAACTTCACATGACCATGGCATCCACCGCACCATGACAAATTACACATGAAAAGATAACTTTCCAAAAAGACAACATTTTAAAAATTCGGCGGCACAAGATCAATATTATGACAATGAAGATTTTTCAAAGCTATCTGTTTGCTCCGGAGGTCACTGGCATCAATTGGCGTGGTAGCGGAACTGGGAGAGTAATCACAAAAAGATATCACTTAGAAAGACAGACAGATTTCGAATAGTTGATTTTGAATAACACAGAATCAATGTTCTGACAGATAACTATTTTCGAGTTGTACTATTCGGCCAGCTGCGGTTGATGAAATGACATTGTGATTCTATCTTAGGAATAAGTGTGTAGCATTGTGTTATCTAGTCGCATCAATTATTACACTCGACCATTGTGTGGTCTGTTAATGTAGCGTCACAGGGTCTCCGTCAGAGGTACAGTGGGTACACTCTCCATACCCCCAAAAAGGTTGTGGGTATGGATTCGTACCCTTAAAAAAAAGAGGAAAAATTCCTGACGGAGAGTTGCCCTCATATCTCATGAGGTAGAAGTCCAGTCAGTTATTAAACCCATTGCAGTGGAACCTCCCTTAACGGACACCTCTCTGTCAAGGACACCATCTGAGGACACTAGTTTTGGTCCGAAGGCAATGGCATTATTGACAGTCATCCATACACGCAAAACAGACAGAGACAGCCTCAGAAGAGAGACAAATATTGAATTTTTCCATCCCAAGATCAATTTTATGAATGAATGTTTTCCACTCTGCTGTAGATTGACTGGAAATTCAAGTTTGTAATGATGGTGGAAAAAATTGAGCTGCAGTGAAAAAATGCGCAGAAGAAAATGATGAGAATGACAGCTTGGTCGATGTAAAAACGCACATGTATCAAATAGCATAATATTTGATGTAAGGCCACGAGAAAGAAGGGTTTAGTTTCATGTAGAAGGGATTGTAAAAAGTCAAGGCATCAGTAGTTGTGTCCTGTTGAAGTACTCTCATGCTCTAAAGGGATGGAAATTGGCATATGCTGTAGATGAGGCTGTCATAACTTGCTGAATGGGTGTCTGTCTGTCAAGAGCTCTAGTCTCAGTGTGTGCAGAAAGTGTTCATGGTCAGTCATAAGGACATCTTGTGACAGCAATGTTGGAGCCATGCTGGTGAGGATGCTAAGGTGTTGCATGGGAGATGCTGTGCTGTGCTGTCAGTATTGGATGTCTCACCTAACACTGCTCAGTTGAGCTGTCATTTTTCCTAAATCCTCAGCTGCCATATCGGTTTTGCCTACATTTAGCTCCACCCTCGCCGGTGTTTGGTGAGACAACCAATACCTCCAGTTTGGTATCAATTCCTTTAATATTGCCATGTAGTGGTGACGCAATAACGCCAATGTCACAATGCTGATATATTCTTGTCAGGAATTTTTGAATATTTGAATATTGGGGTGCTTCTTGTTTTTGCCCTCTTACATACTTCTTGTTCAGGTGGTAGACTTTTTATCGGGATGGCAAATGTGGAGGACCCTATTATATCATCAACTGCTGTCCTCAAATGTCCTCAGATGCTCAGCTCTCACATCATATTTTACCAGAAACAAGCACACTTGGCCTCAGTAATTCATGGTAGGGACAAGGAGAAATTGCATCAAGTAGATATGAGATGCAATAAAATCCACCATTCTGATTGACAGTTAGGCAAACAGATGTGTTCGAGGATATAGGCAGGCTTTTTTACAACTCGGAGTGAAAAATCACACCAAATGAGAAATGTCAGATGACAGAAGAATTATGGTAACTATGCGAATCACCCTCTGCTCGTAGGACACCCTAGGGACACCAATTTGAGTGACAATCTTATGTTAACTGTGCCCAGTTTTATTGCATTTTCTATTTGCTGCCAATTATGACCTGTTTTATTACTTGCTTTAAGCAATAGTGCAAAGATTTGAGGGAATGGGGCAGGGAGCAGTTTTGGCCAAAAAAAGCATCCAAATCAAATTTGTTAAATCAACCAGAACACAACATAATCTGACTGATGGAGAAACAAACAAGAACATTATTTTAAAACAACCAACATGACCAAGTGCTGTCTCAAAAGTACTTTTTAAATTCTTGAACCATACATTAGGGACGGCTGGCATTCCATTCATGAGATTTCTTTTTTCTTTTCTGATTCAAAGTTTGACAAGATTATGTCTACATGTACTACATTATCTTTCTCAAACAAGCTTTGAAGCGTTTTCAGCAAGAATGAGTCTGATACAATATGACCCAAACTACACTGATAATGACGATACCAGGGCACTTACAGTGACAGATGCGCCCACTGTCATTTGAGTCCCAACTATTCATCCCCATGGTATTCAGCCAACAAACCCTTTCATGCAGCAACTAAAAGCCAAATGTTGGCATAGAAAAAACTATCAGAAAACTTAACTACTACAAAAGAATTATACGAAAATGGTGATAAGAACTGAACAATCATGACAATTGAAATATAATCGTTGAGTATATCAGATTTAGGCATTATATTAATTACCTTTGAATCAAAAATGTGACTGAAGTGAAAACTTGAATTCAAAGTATCAATATAACTGAAAACCTAAATTTAAAGTATTAACAGAAAGAATACTTCAAGAATCTACCTGCAGTGTATTACCTGATTCTTCTTGAAATTCAGCTGTTTGCTAGCTTGAATTGAAGACTGGACAGTAATTTTGGCGAATTATACATGTATACATGTACGACGTCTTAAAGAAGCTGCTAACAATGATCCTACATTGATCCAAGTGGGGTGGGCCAGTCATGTATGCATGAACTCACTCAACCATTGTCATGACGATATATTCTAATATTCTATGCGATATTATATGAAAATACTTCCTGGAGGAGGCTATTCAACCGTTGCATCCATGACCGGGGCATAACATCCACACCTTTCATATGGTAATCAGTATCTATATCTTAACTATACAATATAGTGCGACTCAGCAAGTTTTGAAAAGTTTCAGGAACATACAATAAGATCATGAATAGAAACTGGCAACGGCCCAAAGCAGGATTTTGAGAAACTGTAAACAAGTTTGAAAAGAATTAGACCTTCTAGTACAATCTGTAAGTTGACATAGAATCTTTGGTTGGAGATATTTCGTTCTCCCCCTTAGACTAGAGCAACCAAACCCTTCTCACATCTCCCTAATCTTCTTGATGTCTTGATGCGAACAACATGAGATGGATATTTGAGGTGGAGCCAATCTCTGGCGACCTCGGGTTCAACCAATCTCAACCAGAGTCACAGTCTCATTTTATTCTTGACACTTTCTTCAGTTGAGATGCACCAGTTGAGATACATGTACAGCTCACATTGATCAAAAAGTCAACTTAAACTGGAACATGAAATACAAACGTCTTGAAAACTCACCAAGAAAGTTGTCCTTATGAGTTATGGAGAGTCAAATTTGAATTGAATCTTCCATTGCAACAAAACTGAACCCCTGGCAAACAATAAGAGAAATTGATAGAAATTAATGACAAATAATGAAATATAGTTTTGGTGTCATCATTAGGGAGTTGCCTTCACAACAGTGAAAGAGCAACTTTTCAAGGATAAAGTTCTTTTACTTACATCATTTTCTGCAAAAACAATTAACATGGAGATGTTTTTGCTTGCTAATGTCCTGATCAAATGTGTTAGAATTAATTTGCATGGAAATTATCACAAGTGCAAACCAAAACAAATGGAAATGATCAAACTAACAACAATAAATAATTTTAGATGGTAGGGTAATTAAAAACTGCCTTTCTTTTGTCATCACCACATGGAAATCTTAAAACCAGAAAATTACACTTGCACAAAATTGCATTGGACCACCTCGTGAATGTTAACATAATTTGAGTAAAAATAATAAAATTTCTGCAAAACGAATCAATTTTGCTGACTAATCCTATTAGTCCGCTCTCACCAGACTCGTTTTCTCTGCATTACACCTCGTTTTAACAAATTCTTGCCAAGTTAATTACGCAAAATCACGGAGCTAACAGAATTCATCAAGTAAATATTACCGTAAGATCTATAAAGTAACTATGCAAGTAATCAAGTAATTAAATACAACATAAATATTGTGAAAAAATAAATAAGTGAAAATAAAACCATCATTTTTTGTTAATTTCAAGCACCACTTCCTGGTACAGACATGTACAAGTATAAAAGATATTTCACATTTTTTGTCAAAAATCAGCAAAGCATGAACCATGCAAGAAGATATTCAAGTATTTCTTTAAAAATGTCACAAAGATATGCCATGGCCTGGGAAACTGGCAAATTGGGGAAGTCCCTAACCCAGGATTCGGAATGCAGTTGTATTGCCTGAAGAAACTTTGATAAAGGCTGTGCAGGTTGGAGATATTGTATAAGGGCTAGGGTACAGAGAATAGATGGTATGATGGGCCCATGGCAGATACAACTATGTGGTTTCCATTGATCATTCAATAGAGCCTAATGGAGATTCTCCATCAAAGAATCATTGATGGCCAATGTTAGAATCTATGACAATTATTATCAGTCATAGATTCTGTGATGGAAACTTTTGCTAGTGTAGAGTGAAGAGTCGGAGATAGTGCATTTTCAGCTACAAAGTGTCAGCATCCAGCACCAATCTGAGGGGCCCCTGGATGCAGCTCCTGATAAGTTTTCACACATAATTCAGTATGTCTCCGCATGACTCAAACTACGTCCCCAGCAGATTCAAACTACATGCACTGTCTACCTAATTTATTATTATTTAGTGCATTTTTTGCAGATGTCATAGTATGACTCATTCCTCCACAAAATCATTGCCATGGAATGTCTTTTAGTTGCGCGACACGCCAGTTAAAGGAAAATGGCGGAAAGCAATTTTCCACCTTTTATGTGATGGTATTTCAAAAATTGAATTCCTTTTCTGTGATTGTCAACACTTGCATGCAAGTGGACAGGGACAAGCACCAAGTGAAGAGTGTGCTTGATGCAGCAATATTGGACTGTTCAGTAAAAGATGTACTCAGTTAGGCCTACCTCTCATAGAGGCAGATTCCTAAGCAATTGCATATAGATCTATTCCAAGCTTGTATAATTAGAGGAATATCAGTCACAGAGAGGTACATTAATACCAGGAATGAAGTGTTTGGTGTCTTACCTTACAAGATGTCCCATGCTTAGTGATGCATGACCACTGGAATGCAAAGACAACAATAGGAAGCTAGCGGTCCTTCTAATTACCGACTCGCCCACCTTACCTGACTTTTGGTTCTTGCCTAAAAACAAAAAAACTAATTTATGACCATAAAGAAGATAATTGCAAAATTCACCAAAAAAGTGAGGGCCAAACACAATGAAATAAATCAAATTTAATTAAAATCAGCCCCAATTATACAGGGTTACAAAAACATTAAATCAAAGCTTCGCTAAAGAGCCATTTATATAAATCGCAAACTGCAAGAGCTGCCAACAAACTCCACAAGTTTTTATAAATCGCAAACTACAAGAGCTGCAAACAAACTCCACAAGTTTTCAAGTCTTACCCTTTTTTCCAGGTTTTACTTTATCTGAATATGTCGTCTGCTTTTGGCAAAATGTCGTCTGCTTTGGTAAACTGCCAATATCAAATTGGATATCCAGCTATTTTCTCACTCATGACAGCTAACAGGTATAACAGTAGCACTAAAATAGGTCAATAAAAAATACACATGTACATTATGCATGCAGTGTGTACATACTGATACAGCATCCCCATCACCATCCATCAATTGTGCCAAAAGAGATGACAAAAAATGAGCTATTTTCTAAGTGTCTCTTCTAACTAAAAACTCAATGACAACCATGCAGACTTGAGCACTTCGGTGAAAATGATCACTAAAAGTATTTGCAATACGGGAAATCGTTTTTTCACTCACCATAATTACGATTAATTACGATTTTCTTTTGACCTCAGCAGCACTCTCAGGCACCTCCCTCTCGGTCCAATGCTTTATTTCGACTGAAGTGCGCATGCGTCAGTTGATAAACAAAGATGGCTGCCTATCTTCTCTGCTTGACTGAGGAGGGAGGGGTGCCAATTTTCACGAAAACCAAGGGTGATTTGAAGCTGGTAAGATGAATTGAAGATGTAGTCTTGTAATATAGAATATGCTGAGTCTGGAGACGTCTTCATATTGCCGATTGGTCAAGTAATAAATGAGTGTGCAGTGAATGAATTCGAAGCACTTTTCAGTTTCCAGTTCATTTTTGCATTGATTTGTACACACAGTAGTAGGCTAGTATAGTAGCAAAAATGTACTGCATTCCCGCACAGCACATGATACCTGATCGATTACCTCATAATTAGCTGGATATATTCGTCCATTTGCACTGATGGTGTTGCCGTGAACTAGTAGGTAGGCGTTCCTTGCGCCATCCCAGGCATGGCTTGCATTCTGCACACTCTTAGTATCGAACACTGTCTCTGACTTTTCCATGTTTGATTCATTCTCTCTATAGCCCTCAAGAGGTGACGGTCCCCACAATTGGCATGTACTCTATACACATATCTCTCCAAACTTGCTTTTCATCTGAGTTCTACTTGTAATCCGTTGGTAATATACATGAACTATATTTAGCCTCAAATTACTAGATCTCTCTCCAAACTTGCTTTTCATCTGAGTTCTACTTGTAATCCGTTGGTAATACATGTACTATATTTAGCCTCAAATTACTATATATATACTAAGGGGTTCGCCCAGTATTCATTCTTCATACGATGTTATATAACTTGGTTGTATATGTTAAGGCGGGTGCCGAATTGTCAGGAGTGCCATTCTGACAGGTCAAAGGGAAAGATGTGAGTTACCGCTGCCTGCAAGGGGTAACACACTGAAAGCTTTCTTTATCTGGCCTCGTGAATGTGGCAATACCTATGGCTAAAAATGAAAGTCAAGCCCTCATCCAAGGATCCAATGATCCTGTTCGTGTTGTGTAGCTACTAAACTGAGTGACAGAGCATCAAGCCTGTCATGCTGTCTTGAACATGCTGCCTGACACGACAACATTCAATCAAAGACTTAATACCTTTAGCTTGCATGTTTTCAAAGACCGACATGAGAATCGATTCGAAAACTTTCAAATACAACAACACAATAGCATGATGATTGGGGAGATTTAGCTGGGAGTGGGATTTTTCACAGATGCTGCAAGATTAACGAGGGATTTACTCAATCAATATATCTAGAATTGTCTTTTATCGAAACATCATCTGTCATTTGTGCGAGTTCTTATAGTACATTGATGTCTGCTGCATGTCAATTGTCATTGAAATGGTGCTGCTTTATGAGAATTTAGAACTTTTATAACCATTGTGTTGCTGCAATGTCAGCTCTACCTACAGATATTAAAATTACGACATTGTCTCTTTACCCATACAATCTGTTCTGCATAAGGTCGCAATTAGTCATCATATGCCAAGCTTGCACATAATTTGACCCAATAAGAATGCACCTTTACCGGAACAGGAAGGTCATCTCCATACAATAGTCTCATTGATGATGTCACATTGCCTTGGTGACATACATGTAGGACTCGAGATCAGAGCACCGCCAAAAATGGTCGTAAACATTAACTGGTCTACAGTACATGTACACCTCTGGCTACTATAGAGTGGTAAATAAGTACACACTATTCTAGTACCGATGATGGGAATTGGTAAAGCAAACCAACATCATATTTGTAAGTTCTCCTTACTTCCTAATAAATCATTTCTAGAACAACCAAGTAAATATACTTATCCCTTAATGACATAGAGTGGTTGTACAGACTGTTTACTATAGCGTACAAACCATCAAACATGGTCGAGAGGTTTTCCATCGAGAGGTATGGGACGAGACTGGGCCTAATTGCCAACCGGAGTCTGCACAATATGCTAATAATCAGAGGACCATTTTGAAATCCCAGATTTACCTGGTTATTAGTTTTTATTCTTATGACCCCCCTCCTCCCGGATCCCTGCAATGGGGCAATCAAGCGTTCAATTTTATTCTAAAATCTAAAAAATGTATGTTTCCATTCACAGTGGCTTCCAATGGTCAGCTTCCCCCTCCATCCATATTCTTTTGAATAAAAGTATGCTTGTATTAAGCCCCCCCCCCCCCCCTCCCAAGTAACAGCCTTCTTTTTCCGAAAACCCTCTACAGAAAAGAGTATGAAATGATCAAAGCATCATTGAAGCATAAACTCCAGTATAATCTGCCAGACACAAAATAGAAAAATACATCATCAGAAATAATTCAAGTATTGTGTGCTCGTCAAGTACCAATTTATATTCAAAATCATAAAAAGGTTTTATTGTTATAAATTCTTGAGGCAGAATAGTAGGTAATTCATGCTGAATGATGGCATTATCTGTAGTAACACGATAGTAAGGCCACACTCCATGCGAATCTCGTTACAAAAATGAATCAATATACGGTATTATATTTGAAAGTAAGGAAGTCACATTGCATTTTAGTATTTTGAGAGATGAGCTTGAATGATGATTTGATTAAACAGGATGCAGGGAACCCATTTTCATGATTTTCTGGCTGACAGAAAAACATAATATCTCTGCAAATTGATAAGATGCTTGGAAATATGACAGTTTTGTGATGAATGAAAGTTTTCCAATTGTTTGAAAAGGACATTTTAAGACGTTTTTTTTCTTTCGATTTTGTCATACATGTAAACGTAGCCTTAATGTTTTAAAAAAAATCATTGTGGCTATTGTTAAAAGGGGATGAAGATATGTTCGAAAGAATCATTGAAGTTAAAATGTATATCATCTATGGATGAAAAAACGAGGGTGCAATCAGAAAAGACATGAATGTCAAAATGGATGCCCATTGGACGTAAATTCCACCCTGAGTTTACTGGTTGAATGCCTGTGTATGATGTGGACTTGTTCGATAAAATCTTGGTGAAATGCACCCGGATTGTACCATCGTGCATCTCATGCGGTCCCATCTTCGTAATCAGAGAAAGTTGTGAAACTGAACCTGTTGTATAATTAATGGCTATACGATGAGAGCGGATATTTGAATTTCTTGATTTACGGTTTTACTTTGAGTTGCGGTTCATCTTACATTATTTCCAAGTATGACAACTCATTGTTGGTAGTTTTTGCATTATTTCAAATATATTAAAATATCGCGTTTCGATCTTAGCTGCCTGGGGAGCACAAGGAAAAGGCAGTCGTTATCTTTAATTCATTGATGAAAGTACTAATTAAAGTATTTCTTGACACACCCCAAAGAAGTGTGTACTTTGAGAAATACGTCACTTGGAAAGTCATTTTGTGGTTTGACTTGCCTGGGGAGCTTTCTCTAAAATACCCATTCTGGAGTTTTCTTTATTATTCAAACTTGCCGACTAGTAATTAATTTGTATGATGTACTGTGATAATGTAAGATCTAAAGTTAACGAAGAAAAATGTGCCCATTCTTTTTGGGAAATCTTTGAAGCGAAGTGGGAATGCTAAAAAATACTGAAGTAATGTAGAGAAATGTAGAGTAGACAGTCTACTGTAAGCATTGCATGTTGAATCAAATGATTCTGCACCAATGACTGATCTTTGACTTTGATGTGGTTTACGACTTTCTTGGGCGAAGTACCCTGGCACCGCAATGGTTAACACTGTAATCTGTGCATTTACCCCGCGGAATTCTGCATGCAGATAATTAATGCAGCATTATAGTTTTTACGGCGTATTGATTAAGAGTGCCGAATGCAGAGACGCCTAGGGGTGTAAACGCGGGAATCTTTGCTGCAGTATTGGTGTGAAATTGGCATGAGATGTGGCATTGAGTAATTGATACCAATGTATTTGTATGTGACTGGCAATATGGCATTGGTCTTTTGGACATTGAAGATCTGAACTTTGTGATTCTTTAGACCTTCTTGAATCAAGAGAGATTTCTACGTCGTTGAAGTCAGTAACTTCCATTTGTTTCAGAACATGCATGTATTTGGTTGCCTCAAAACTCCTTTCAAACTCCCTCGGTCAGTCAGGATTCCAACTTCTTCATTTTGTCATGGGTTATCAGCATTACCTGGAGGTTCCAAAGAATATATCATCTCTTGACTTTTACTTATTACTACCACCTTTGTCTACTTTCAGCTCCCGTTCCCTGTCATAGGTTCTATGAATGGCGTCCATATGTTTGCAAGCAATCATGGGGTATCCCTCGTCACAACCACAACTGAAGATTCAAAAGTCGCCTGGAAAGTGTTTCATGATAGGTGAGAGATGATATCTCTGGCTGTCTCAACTTTTAGACTAAGTTTAAACGCATTGACTGAAGGAGGATAGTTTTGACCCTTCCATACTCAGCTCCACTTGATCTCATGCCAAAAAGCAGAGAACGAAATCACAGAAATCATTCCATAAAAGATCGACGATACCGGTCGTCTGGTAAGCCCTCTAACGAGACGATCGAATCTCGGGTTAAGCGTTAACAATCATGAGATTGGCCTTAACTTCTATGATTAATCACCGTATATCAGAATCAATACTCCCCTCTTTCGGTATGCTGATCATATCGTTGTGACATTCAATTTGCTAATCTTCTTTTTACAGAGTTCTATGTGCTGCAGTACGCACACATTGCATAATCGGGGTGACTTGCCTGTGGGTGAGCAAGGTTCACCTCTGCGTAGGGGAATTTCTGAGAATAATTTGTAAACGGCTGCAAAAGTCATCTATCTGACTGTATTAATAATTCCTGCACGAATGTACTTTTAGAGGAAGTCTTTGTGACAGAAATGTTGGGGTGTTGGACACGCAACCCAGGTTGGACACTGCAGTTTTGTCTTCCTCAGGTCAAACTCAATAGTGTCAGTGCAGTGTTAGCTGCTCTGTGGAGTTGCTTCTCTGGCGATCAATCATTGCGATGGTTTGGGTGAAGTACTTTGATGATGCAGATGACACTACTGTAAAGTATCTGTTATTCTGTATGAAGAAAGTTGGAGACAAATTTCCAATCAATATATCTCAACTATAAGTGTCACTCCATTCACTTCATCTGCACACTAGCCTTCAATGACGTCACAAATCGCATCAGATAAAATCATTACAGCCACTACAGTTCATTGATAGTTGACACCACATCCTTGCATTTGCAATTCCATCACTACAATTTACCAGGCGTCCATTCATCAAAAAGAGAAAAACTGAAATTTGGTTTGAAGGCACATTTCTCATTCGTAACAGAACAAAATTAATCAAAGAGTAATTAAAATGAAATTCGTGCTTTGGCAATTCCAAACTCTAAATTCGCATGCAGGATTTCTTTTCTCAAATTTTTATGGGCTGTGGTGGAATTTTTGATGGGATATGTTATTTTAGACTTTAATTGAGGGTGTTTGGAAGTTGACTGGTGAAAAACAAACCATATATTTCAGTGACAGAACTGAGGGTTCAGTGATATGGCTGGTTGTGATTTTGTATTGACGACATACTGCCCCTCCCCCATCCTAGCTGAACAGAATCAACCATGTGTCGGGCAACTAGCTAGCATGTCAGTATCAGTGAACATACATGCCTTGTGTCCATGAATGAAAGATTTCATGCAAAGACTTCATGCTTCTTTCAACACTTGATCTATCTTTCAATTGCTCCCACATCTATCTCGTTCCAGTATTAAGTTAATCCTGGTGTCGCACGATGATCAAGCTAACGACAAATATTACCTGCAGTGCCTCGATTTGCTCTTTAACGGTATGGTGCTACTCTGTGGACTGGAAGAACTCACAAAAATAAGGAATGTCGAGCGGTTAAAAAAAGAAATTAAGGTTTGTATTTGTAGTTAAATCTAGTTCCCTTCTTCTGGTATAAGTGAGAGTTAGGGACAGTTGAGCCTCTCTATGAAGGAAACCTGTAGGACTGACAGCTGATGTCCGCAATAGCAAGGTCATGAAGGTGTCCTAACTATAGAGGGCAAAATGTGGACCATTGTGCTCTCTGTCCCTTGGATGCATTTGTGAGACATTTGCACCTTACGAAAGTCGAAAGGTCGTCATCCTTGCTCAAAAGGACACCATTAATATTGCTGTTCCAAGAACGTTCGCATGCTTATTCAATAATTCACCCAAATTGCCTGCAACAACATCCTATGCATTCAACCATGACTTCAGCATCAAACATAAATCTGTATTTTTCAATGCAATGCTTTGTATATTAGACCCAGATGGCACACTAGTGCAATAATTACCACATCAAAACTGATTATGGTAACAAATAAGGCGAGCGGGGTAATCATGGGTACGATTTTTAGTAATTAGCCGTCCCTTGCTCACTGATTATACTTGTATTATTTTGTGGGATAGGATAACTTCTAAAACATTTACGTTGGCCCCTTGATATTTATGGATTTGACAGTGAGGAACACCATCAAAATAACAATAAAAACTTTCGTGTCATTTGAGAATACTTGTAGATGTTCTTCACATGTTCATCACTGTAGTACTTGATGTGTCTTCATGGTCATGAAAGTAACAGTGATGGTGACAGTTCCGTCATTACATAAGATTGATGCAACTATAGTAGTTACAGTTTTCATGTCCCAGAAATATTACGTTTACATTAATCTGCTAATATGAAAATTTTTGAAAATATATGGCAATAAATAATGTGAAAGTAAGCACTTACACAGTTGACATTGCCTGGGATCTCATTATGCTCTTAATATGTTCCCTAATAGTTGCAAGCAGCAAACGATGCAATATGTATGCATCAACAAGATTTATGGAGCAAACTTTGCCAATCTCAGTTGAGGCAGGATTGGATCCTGTTGTGTTTAACCACGTCACTACATTTTAGCTACAATTTTTGCACTGCACCACCAGACGGTTCAACGGAATAGAACTGTGCTAACCAGGCCATGCAACCTGAATCTCGTGACCATGTTTGTTTTAGCATTTTTCCCTTTCCCTGAAACCTTGATTCGAGCCAGATATAATCACATCATTCAATACACGCACTTAACATCAGAGTATGTCAAGAAATAACGAGCGTTCAAAGCATCATATTAACTGGCTAAATATGTTCTTATTTACGAGATCATTGATTTTCTTTATGAGGAGTTATGCTTTCACAGCTATACCATTAGTACGGACCAATATGCTAAAAGGTGGAGTTTTTCCCCAATAATGGCCAATTTCTACCGCGCTCAAAGTGCCGCATATACTGCCAAAAAAGCTGTATAAATAAGAAGAGCATCGCAGTAATTCACGGGGTGTTTTTCTGGTTGTCATACCGCAAAACAAGCCGCAGAATATTAGGCTACATATTTCGTGCTTTGTGACAAAAAGCACCAATTACGTGCAATATTGAGAAAATATGACGCCGTATTAACGGCATGATGTCCAAGAGTTAATGGACGCCGGCACAAAGTAGGTGAATTGAAAATGTTGGCGTTCCTTGATCATGTTATTATATAAATGATGTATCTATTTGATGCTGGTAATTAGCTAATTTTGTACTTTGTAAATTTTTTGCATTTTGGCTGATAGTTTGTTGGAAAAGTGCTTATAAGAAGTCAAAGGCAGCTACATTAGTTGACTGAATAAAGTGTCTGTTTTGTTGCAAAAAGAGAAGCAATGACGGTTTCTTCTGAAAATATCCAGTTTCCTTTTGCAAAAAAGATATGTTTGTCTTGTAATTGGAGACAACCCACACATACTTATGCCAACAATGTCCCCGCCCGTCATGGTTGTAGGACCACTCAACATCAATTACGCCCTCCAAACCACTTGGCTAGATTAAATCGTTTTTGTTACCGAGATTAATTATGTATACTCCAAATATGGTACAATGTTTTGTTAGCTTAATACATACAATCATGAGGCTCTTCAAATCTTGACGTTCGATTTTGCGATATCAGATTTCAAAACGCATTTGGCGGATTGTGTTAATCTATTGGATCTGTCATCGGATATTGCCCCTCTTCAAATGCCCCGTACTTGTTATTTTAAATATTAATGAAAGTGTGTAACGTAGACATATGGTAGACGATGAAAACACCGCAAACTTTTGTGTAACATGTTTGAGTTTCTTTGCATTTTCTTGGTACAATGTTATCGACGTTGTATTTAAAAAAGTCTGAGTTACATATTACTGCACATCTATATTGCTATCTTTCCAGGTTTCTCTGCCCTTAGCCGAGACGTTACTTGAACAAGCTGACCTCCCTCTAATATGTGACCTGACAGGCTGTGTCGACATGGTGGCTACCTCAGAAAGTGCAACGTTACAGGTATGTCTCGCTTGAGATGTCTAAAAGACCCGGCCAAAGTGCCAACATGAAGCTATGAATTCTTGATGCTTTCCTACTACTAACTGAGTTCTAAACTTTTGAGAGTGAATGCCTCTACTGTATTTTTCAGAAGTTTGCAGCTTATAAATGTCCCTTCCATCTTTTCCAGAACTGCATAGATGCCTTTGCTGAGTCAGCAGAAAGTCCATACGGGTGCTTATTTGTCTACGGGAAAGTCGTCGTGGCAACCAAAAAATGGTGGAATCTGACATCCATGGAACAAATCTTACTTTCGTTGCTCATTCACACTCTGCCAAAATGTTCGTGCCGGGATTTGGTGGTTTATCTCCCCGATACGAGCCCAAAAGTACCTCATCGCTTGTTGATGTTCCAGCTCGTGCAAGGCGTTGAGGCGTGTGTAATATGCGGGCCAAAACCATCTTTAGCAGAATTACAAAGAGATGTGAGTACTCCACCTGGCAGATACCAGCTAGATACTGTTCAATCGAGCAGACATGATACTGGATCAATTCAAATACAATAGGTGGCATCACTTGATGGATGAACCGTGGTTTATTGCCCCTGAAGCATGATCTCACACTTAGAGATGCGCCCTGGTGGGAGTTTTAAGAACTAAAAGGATCAGGTTCGGCCTTCCTGAGAAGACCACTCACTCGACCATGAACAACAGATTTATCATTTTCTTTTCTTGTCTCCAGGTTAGTCGATTCTGGAGAACAGTTTTTGAACCGCTGAAGACATTGACGTGGAGTCATCCCCGAAACTTTCCAACCAGTATTGTATTAGATAAAAACATTTTAGGGTAAGTTGAGTGAACAGTGTGAACTGGTAGTTTGCCTGTCTAAACTTCTAATGCTCAGCCGAGACTCGCGACTGTATTGGCCGACATTTCTATCTGAATAATCTACCCTGGTAGACTTCACAGCCTGTCCCCCTGGCCTTTAATTCATCAACCTCACCTGTAATTTTGATCTTCAGGTTTTTATTGGTGAACAGCGAGTCCAAAAGATGTCTCTACTCCGTCCACATACAACAAGAGGCAGAACCAAACACCGGCAGACGACACTGCAAGACGTTACCACCAAAACAATGCAGAGAAATTCTCCGGTCATTTTATAAATCTGTCTGTGGGACTCTGTTCACGACATTATCATCACCGAAGATCATACCAGCATCAGGTAGGTTTCTTAGGAGTACTAACTGGTATGGCTCAGACACCCTAGAGAATCAATACCTGTGCTTAGAGAGAATCAGAAAAGCCTTCCAGCTACCCATAGTAAATTGCATAAATTCTGATTTAGAGCAAACACAGAAGTAGACACCTTAGCGACAGTCGAAAAGGTTTTTGACTAACGATTTATCAAATTCTGCATTTCAGCACAAGACCAAGATCACCAAATCAGCTCACTCAACCACGCCACACATGGAACATATCTAGTTTCGCCAACTCATAAATGTTACGCCCTCAAGAACAAAACCATCCAACTTTATGTGCTATTCTCGTCCAGTATACCTACATATGCCATGAGGTAAGAAACAGTTTGATATCAGTCATGTTAATTCTCGTTCAATCTCGGACTTCAGTAGACAACAATGGTTTTCCAAATTATCTCAAAAATAGGCAACTGAAAGGAGCAAGTTCGCCTTCAAAACTGGAAATTTGTGATCTGGATTGTGCACTGAAAGTTGTGTTCATCTGGTGAAGAAATATCCATTCTGATTTCCGTGACGTACTGATTAACCTTTTTGCTCAATCTAACTGATACTAAATGTTATATCCTCTCTTTCAGATCCGTATCGAACAAGACCCTCGGTGCTCTCACAAAGGATAAGACCATGCAGTTATAGCACAAGGCGGACCTCATAGCTAAATATTGTGGACTTTGTTTTTCTGTACTGCACGGGTTGCTTCTCATAACAGTGTGGTCACATATCATGATTATCATTACAGGCCACTTATTGTGTTGGACTTGTTCTCTAGTGTGGTACTGTATGGGAGGGCAATGTTCGTGACTGTTTTATTTTTTGTGACTTAGGAAGCAAGCACGAAGAGAAAACTCATAAAAGTGTCAATCTACATGTAAGGCATTAACCATTAAATTTCGGCAGCTAGTGCGTAAGGTGAGGCAGTTAGTTTAGATTTCGTTGGGGTTGAAGTTCACCTCAACTTACTGGTCTGGTGGCAAGAAAGATTTTAGTCTGGTGGTCGAACTTTGTCAATAGAAAAACCATTAAAGCTACAAAGATTATGGCCTAGTGGTATGTTTTAATAATGGCCTAGTGGTATGTTTTAATAGTCTGGTGGTAAATGTACAAATTTGATTTTGGTCTGGTGGCCCAGAGGCCAAAATGGGCAGCGGAGAGCACTGCCATAGTATGTGTGGGGAGGGCTATAAACTTGATGTAGTAAGCTTACTTTTATGGGGTTTTTACTGGGATAGTTGATATCCTGATTATTACATAAACATACCTCATGATATGCAAATATGTGCTTACTGCCTTGTGTTTTAAATCATTGTATTGTGCTGTGTGTCTTTTCTTGTCAGCATGTTCATCTCGATAATAACCTCTTTTTATAGATACTGGAGTCTTTAACATGTATATGAAGTTGTGAAGTTCCTATTTTGCAATCCCTCAGAGATCATGAGGCTGCATTGAATGCACCAACTTACTGACTCCGCCATCCAGTTTAAAAAGTCATGATTCTGTCATTTCACAGGAATCCAACCTCTCTAATCATGCCTGCTCTCACTAAAATTCAACCTGTCATAATGTTAAGATTTTAGGCTCAAATTTGTTTAGATTATAAATATGTTAAAGTGAAAAGTAGCTATGTTAGATTGTTAGAAATCCAGGTCGATATGTACAGGTTAGCTTTTGTAGACAAAGGTGTATATAAGATTTCTTAATAAACTATTTATTACCAGTGATATATAGTGATTGTTGACTTAGTTGTCTTGGAACATTCAGGGAGTAACCCGTTGTGCCATATTGGAGGACAGAGGTGACATTCCTAGCCAGACCCGAGTCTCAAAGGTCAGAAAGGCCTGTCTATTCCAGAAGCTATTTGCGACAGCCCATGCATCGTTTTTTAAGCATTTACATCAACCACTTGTTTGAGACATTGTGGTTACAACTAATTAAGCAACATCAGCTGAAGTATCGCCACTGATCAGTTCTTGTGGGTTGAACACAACCTCCACTTCACATTTATGAATGGATATGGTGTCTCCCTGTAGAGACCATGTCACAACCAATCTGATTACAGAAGCTGCTACAATGTCCAAGATCTGAATAGTAGTTACCAGCCAGCTTCACTCGTCCTAGACACTTGACTGTCACAACCAAGCTGATGACAGTAGCTGTCACAATTCTGATTTTACGACGGCGATCCAAAGATCTTTTTCGTAGGCCCTTGTGCCTGCAGTATAGAAGAGACGTACATTGTACCTGTCTTCACAAGCATGGCGAGATGATAGCTCAGCCTAAGGCAGTAGGCCCTGGTGTGCATGCCATCCAGAGCACAGTGAGATGTAAGGTCGGTCCAAGACAGCAGGCCCAGATGACTTCGGTGGGAGAGACAAGGCTGTGAATGTCTTCCAGAAAAATTGTGAGATGCCAACTTCGTAGTCCAGTTTGTCTGCAGTAGACCCTGGTTGTTGCAGATGCTGGCCAGGTTGCCCTGTAAATGCTTCCCGAAATTGGTGGCTTGTAACCAACTTGTTCCCCCTTGCCCGTCATTAAAGGCATTCAAGTGTGTTGGTCAACCAGGACTATCTCCTTTGTCCATCCACCATAAGGCCTAGTTTCCCCTTATGACATCACTATTTCGGACACTCAGCACCCCATTACTGGAAAGGTGTACAGAGTTGGGAGACAGGTCCTGTTGTCTTCAGCAGACCCTGGTTGTTATTTAGCCTGAATAGTCACAACCAACCAAATCTTAAGAAATTGCGAGATGGCCGTTATTCAGATGCTCCAGTTAAATATTGTTCTCGTAAACACTTGCTGCATTACGGAAGCTTTAATACATACTGGTAATACATAGACAAAGTAAAACGGTGCACTAGTCAATTTTGCGTATTGGGTCAACATCTGCTTCTGGGTTACAGATAATAGTACACTACATCGTAACGTTTGGAGAAAGACTGAAGGGCACTGCTCCATAAGATTTTCTTTGACTGGATAGTGCCCCATTGTCAGGTTGGCCCCATTTGTGTTATGTCAAATGCAAATGGAACCTGTGGATGGCCACCAGCATCTGACTTTCTACACAAACAGCAATTCACAAAAGGATCTGCTGTTCCTTTCCTGAACAAACACGACAAACAACAGAAATTGAATTTCTTTATCACTTTATTTTTTCCTCATTCTGTACAGATAAATAACAGTGTCTTTAGGCGACCAGGGCTGAGGCAGTATGGGAGTCACTGGAAAGAGAAGAAAAACACATTGAAGAGAAGTGATCCAAGAAGAGAAATCGTATTACACTAGAACCCATAATTTTCTAAGTCAAGTTCTAATCATTCTATTTCCAAGAAATATGCTGCATTCTTAATCCGTATGAATACTTACTACTTCCAGTTTGGTGCCAACACCTTCTTGGTCTTGTAGTAACGGGCCAACCTGTGGATTCTGGATTCAACCAAAATGAGCCTGAACTTGGCATCCTTGTCCTGAAAATAAAATCCATCACATGGTGAACCAGCAGCTCTTTGATGATGCTCCGTTTTGTAAGGATAAATAATAACGTATTGGCAAATATAGCAACATCTTCGTCCAGCTGGATTGTTGTTCAATTCACTGAGCTAACATTGGTGTCTCTCCCCATACTATCTTCAACAGTTCATTTATACAATCAGGTGATGGTAGCTGATTTTACACTGCATATGTCTTACATGGACAAGCACAAAAGCAATATTTGTGTGTCTATACAACAAAGGGACCGATCGCTCACCTTCCTGTTTCTCTCCAAGTGCTTGCGGATGGCGACAGCCTTTTTGATCAAATTGTAGAGATCCTCAGGCAGCTCAGGTGCAAGACCTTTGGCCTTCAGGATACGCAGGATCTTGTTGCCGGTAACAAATCGGACCTGGGCAACACCATTGCTGTCTCTCAGGATGACACCTGGAATGGACGGCGATCATTTACAGAAAAGAAAATTTGGAAAACTAGAACTGATGGAAGAGATTTACATGATTTGGTTTCAATTATTTAATGTTGATTACAAAAAGAAGGGGGAACAACTGACAACTCCACATATTTAAAATCCCTTCTGGCAATAGGTGTGACATATATACTGCAACCTCTTTTCAATTCACCCAACGAGAAATTTATTCAGATTTCCCACATGTCAGGTTTTCTCACAGTACCACCTATGCCACAAATAATTGCTTTGTAACCTTACCAATCTGAGATGGCTTCAGGCCCTTCTTGGCCAACTTGTAGATCTGCTCTTTGACATCGTCTGGGGTGAGCTTCAACCACTGGAAAGAGAACGGGAAAGATTGAGCCTAAAATGTCTCAATGACCCAACCAGCGGAATCAGTGGAAGACATCCTCCTCACTGACACATGGAAAGAGCTATTATCATCATCGGACCACCAACATTTACAAGCAACAACCAATACTATGCATTTTGAAGACTGGCCGACTTCTTACATAAATAGGCCTACGTACATAAATACAAACAGATGCTTTCTCATTCAATATTCATATTCTTCTTTTTCCATCTCCCCACCACTCCCAAATGATGTACTGCACTGTTGAGTATACTCTGATCAAGAGAATTGGAAATGTGAGTATCAGTGGCTACTCTCCTTTCAACTGAACTTACCACAGGGACAGACCTCCTGTACGGCAGAGCTGACTGGGAAATACCCTTTCTGAAAACATGAAACAACAAAATTAGTACCCCATTCCTGGCCCAAGCTGAAATTCATCAGCATGTTCAGTTGATCAGATCTACGGAGTAAATCGTCACATATTCTGAACAAGTCGGCACAGGTGGAGTGGAAAAGAACGAAATTTTCAAAACTAATGACTGATGCGGCCCCATGACCATTGCCACGGCACAACTGACATATCTACAGACGTCCATATTAAAACAATCTCTTTCTGCCACATGCCTATACAAGTCTTTTTAAGATTTACTAAATAAAACCGTCACAAGCATACTCAGAGACCCAAGCACGATTGATGGACGATCAGCATGGCTGGATGGGCATGGCAGCCATGAATTGAAAGATACAATAATATTCCTCTCAGAAACTCCTTCTAAACTGATCAGTACTCAATTACAAATCGGACAGCAAATCTACTTCAATTATGATGTCTCTCAAAGCACTTTAAATGAGAGCAGATTACGTCAGAGTACAATGATGCTTAGCCCTTGGGCTTGATGTACAAGTTGTACTCGTGCCGTGTGTAGTGTATTTGCAGTGATACTCGTACTGCTGATGTGAAGACGCACGTGGGGAAGCCACCCCTTTTTTAGGGAGAGATATCGCAACAACTAGAACACCAAAATTAATAATCGACCCACCAAATTGTAGGTTATAATATATATTTTTATTGTGCAACATAGAATCTATATTACAAAGCGTTAATGTAGAGAAATAGATATTTGTTGGACGTACCCTGGTGCGTGCATACGACCCATGATGGCGATTTGTGAGAAAGGAAGAGCCCGTATGTCGTTGTTGTAGTTTCCGTTGATAACGTTACCGCTGGTCTCTCTTTCTCGCCGAAGACAATAAAGGAAAAAGGAAGAGCCCGGATGTTGTTGCTGTAGTTTCCGTTGATAACAATGCCGCCGGTCTCTCTTTCTCGCCGATGACAATAAAGTGGGGTGAGGGGCAGATTCAGTGAAATCCCTAGTGAGGTATGTTGATGCGCCAGATCACATTTATTAGGTGGAAATGTCATTATTGAGAGCTGAAGATGTTTCTTCACGTGGCAGCGCAACCTTGCTCACAATAGCAGGCTATCATTGCTCACAATAGCAGCCTAAGCAGGCCAAGGACATGAATTGACATCCAAAATGCCCAAAAACAGGGCAAGGGCACAATCATAGGGTTTAATTGTTTACTTGATACTGTATCAAGCCTGTTAATATCTGACTGCAAGCAAAAGATTCACTCAATTCACTCAATTCAACTTAAACAGAGGCAACAAATTCCTTTATTGATTAAGCATTCACGATTTATTCACAATTATATCGGCAGGGCAAAAATAAACACTCTAGTGAAAATATAGAACCATAACAAAATTATTCCGAGTTCCGTACAAAGTGTGAGCAGGCGGGATTATAGAGTTAACAAATTATAGCTATGTGCACTAAAGACTTTCCATTATGTCAAAAAACTTAATCTGACCCATCACCTAGCTCTTTGGTTTGGATTTGTCACTGGCAGTGTGACAAAATCTGAACTGTTGCTGTTGGAAGGGTGCAAACAGTTCTAATCATAGGTATTCATGCTTTACAATATTCTAACTTCTTTTAACTGAAAATGTTAAGCAAAAAACACAAAGTCATACCATAGGTGGCTACATTTGATTTTGATTTGAAATCAACCAGTTTATGTTACCTGAAAGAAATCATGAATTATGGCATTCTTGACAGGCACACAGCAAAAATGTAAGTGCATCAATATACATGTACAACAAAAAGGTTTCCACAAAGGACTTTTTCCAATGTAGCATGGCACACACGAGCAAAGGAAGTTCAACTGACTTGGTGGGAGTCATATAATAAAGATACAAACATGTCCGATCGAAAAATACAAGCAGTTTTAACCAACTGAAGCAAAATATCCACTTCTGCCTTCTACGTACATGTCTTTCAATTTCCATTGCGAAACTAAGAAATTTGATATTACTATTAAGCTCAATGAAGACTTTAATTGACATAATATACAATGTAGGCCATTATGAAACTGCATCATGAAGCAGACCCAACAAGAGCACCTAGGTTTTTTTTCTTCTTGTGAAGGACACAGGGAGCAGTGGGACATTTGAGATTTGAATACCTATGTCATCCAGACACAAAATTATATTAAAACTACTTTCTACCGTTACAGGTTTTAAAAACTAAAAAATATAATGAAAAAGTTCCATATTTCTTTCATGAGCATATTAAGGCAGAACACAATTCTTATTGAGAATTTAATTTGAAGTGGATGGCACCAAATGGCGAAGTAATATGTGAGAATGTTCACTCAAAGGCAAAATATTATACAGCATCAAACAACTCGGGACCTTTACATTATTCTTTCCATTCCCTAAAAGGTTTGAGAAAACGATTTTAAAAGCTTTACGCTTTTCCTCATCAAACCCACGAGCGGTTCACTACTGAGAAATTCCCTGAATTCCAAGTTTGGAACACCAGTTTTAGAAAATATAAAGTGACATGTAAACCTATTATACACTCTTTATATATTTGATTATGTGACTGACACAGTTAGAAATTGGAGGGAGAACACTGCACCGAAATCAACATTACAACAGATGTGAGTCTGGGACAGCTTGATTGGACTAAACACTATCACATGACCACATTTATAAATATTCATAAGAAAAAAATCACAATCTCGGGGAAACAAGATTATCGACTACAGAGACTTCTCAATAAAGACAGAGTTACAAAACTGAAGAAAATTTCCTGGGAGACGATGTGATATTTGTGACCCCTCACAGCGCAGATGACGCGCAGAAGATGAGCCTAAATGACACCACGAGATAATGGAAGAAATTGATGCGCTCATATTTCACATGAGGCAGACGACAGTGAAATGAACTACCAGGCCATCTCCATTGCCAAGCTAAGAGTAACGTGTGCATCGTTTTGCAGTGATGAATCACATTTTACTCTTACAGATTTTTACCAAAAAGTATGTACAAATTATTTGATAAGCTTACAATATGCTAAAGCATGCAGTCACAAGCCATGTATTATACAAGATTTCTGAATTACTTCATTTTGATGATTACGTGCAGGATGAAAGCCATTTTTGGAAAGGCCTAACATCGTAAATTACTTCATTTTGATGATTATGTGCGGGAGGAAAGCCATGTGTAGAGACATGTGTAAAGTGACTTTTGATAATTAAGTGCGGGAAGAAAGCCATTTAAATGAAAACTTGTATGATGATTTTGATATTTTGCTGCTACTACTACACATACTACTTTACCAGCAAATCTCTAAATATTTGTCGCAGAAACCAGCGAAATTTGTGGCTGCTATGAGCAATCAAGAGATTGTTTATCTACGGGTAAAACCAAGCATTATTGGGTTTGATATTCATTGCAAATCAAACCACAGTGGCACCTGCAATGACCACTGTGAATGATTTAGACAGGTTAGAATTTGGGGGGGGGGGTTTCTGTACACTGATTTCAGTATCCAGTATCAAGATTTTCAGTTTGTCCCACAGTCATTAAGTCCAATAAAACAGTATCTGAACTAAGCATTTTGAGGCACAAGCAAGATAATAAGCAAATGATTAGTCAAACCTCTTCCCAGAAATATAGATTTTACCACGAGTTATAACAAATTAGAAACTGAAAGTTGAATATAAACTTTGTGGATGTATATAACAGAGAGAAAACAGCCATCTTGATGTATACCATGTCCATAGAATATTGAAACAGTAACAAATTTTATCGAATTCTACTCCTCATCAATTTGGATAGCGATATTTTAATAGGCCAAGCTTTGCTAAATGTGCTCTAAAATTATTTGTAGACTTTCTGTTTTGACTTTCAGTTACCCAACATTACAGGTAAACCAAGCAGAGTCAAGCTATGTTTGAATTAAATGGTACGTCACTAAATCACACTGATGTATCATGATAAAGAGATGAGTGTGTTGTGTCTTCTAGCCAGCATGTAATACAAAATAGTCAAGACCAGAGAAGTGTATTCTAAATGCCTTATCAATATGAAATCGTGCTCCAAATCAATGCAAGCAACCATCAATAATCAATGCAAGCAGGCATAATGAACAATAATTTGGTATGACACTTTTCTGAACTTGGTTATTAGCCACTGCACAGAATCTAACATTGAAAAAATCACAACCAGTACTACTGTTCCACATTCCTGAAAAGTATGCAAATGAAATTGCAAAAATATTTAAAAGAAAGCTTCAAAAAGTATCTGAAACAGATCTGATTATGCACGAATGGCGTTTCAAAAAATCTTTCCGATTCCAAGTTACACAAAATCAGCAATCACATTTTTTTGCCTGGTCTTTATACCTTTAGGCAGAAAACAATGGAAAATTCAAGATCTTGTGATATGCCTAAGAATACAACAATCCTGCTGACCAAAAAATTTAGGATCTCAATTCTATATCTAGTTGCATTATCAAAGTTAATTTGATGACAGGCCCGCTGGAGAGTGGCTGACATCGAGGTATTCTGTAACATTCCACTCATGTTCTGTCATACACACATGAAATTGACAAAAGCATTGACCATTTTGGGGATATTACTTTAGATTCAAACTGTACATGCAGGGGATTGAAATGCACAATCTAGTCAAAAGACAGAACTGACCACTGTGTAAAATTACAAAATAATGAGGTGATCAACTTTAGTTATTACTGAATAAGCCAAACCAAGGACATGACCCAAGCACTGTCATAACCAAAACAAGACATCCTAACCGCATCTTTCAAGAGAAAATTGACAAAATATCCTACGGAGATCTAGTTCTGGCCATGACAGTACGTAACACCGTCTAATGAGTGTTCACTCTTGTCCGCTGGCGAAGTTGGCGAATTTCCACAGACTCGGCACCAGCAACGTTATCATTCTTATCACTCTTCGTACTGTCTCCGTGAGCAAGATCATGTTTCAGGTCGGGATGGACAATGACGTGATCACGTAAATCACGTCGGATGAAAAAACGATGAATGGTCCAAACGACCAGAAGAATTAATCCTAGACACCAGAAAATGGCGACAGGACGCGGAAGTGGCTTTGTTATCGTCTCCCAATCGAATTTCAAAATCACAAGCAATTCGGTCAGAATAATGGCACACGTGATCCAGTTCTGACGACCAAACATCTTGCATTCTCTGAAAGATAGAAATTTTGAAGTGTTAGAAATACAACAAATCTAATCTTAATCTTTGATTGGACTGAGGAGATCATTGAAATGGCATTGTAAGACTCTTCTGACTTGGTGAGGCTGATGTCTGGGCCCCGAGACCTTCGTGATGACGATGATGATGATAATGATGATGATGATTGCATTTCCTGACGTTCTGCGTTGATGACATCGTGAAACAACTAAAATTTTAATGAAAGTTTGATAGGCTTTTCTGGGTTAAGTCTTCCAAATGGGTACAATTGGAAAGCTGAAAAACTGCTAATTAGAATGTTCCAAACCTGAGTATAATAGCTAACTACCATTACTTTCAACAACCTTGGGAGGCAAAATAATCATTCTTGGCTTGGAAGGACCGGTGCCAAACCGCCAACTTTATTTTGTCTCCCAAGTTTGTCATTCAGTGTGTTAAAAGATCAAAGTTGGAGAGTAAATGCCAACACCTTGCACTTCCTCATCCATAATCATGCTAAAATTGTGTCTGGCAGGGGAATTCACAACTCCTCCAGCAAAGTACTGTTAGTAGTGCAGTTCAAAGTTTTCAGCATTTTCGTTGTGTCCCTCATGGAATTTGTATCTTTAAGATACCAAATCAAATAACCTGTTTAGTATAAATGGACATGTAGCCTTGATTGTTTAAATGGTCTCAGCTCAGGAACTTCCCCAAAGTTAGAAGCAACAAGTTCATGCTATAACCTCGTGCCTGTAAGAGCTGCAACCAATATAACATGATATCACATGATGTTAGAATCTACAAATAAAAACAGCTTTTCTCATACCTGTCGAGCTTTCCATTAAAGCTAATGTATTGCCTTGAAGGAAAAGTGGACATTGAAGTATTTTGGGCAATGTATTCATTCTGTTCTATAGAAAAAGTGGCAGAACGTCTGCTTCATGTTATAAGTGTGCTATTAGTAACGTCACAAAGTTTTGCTGTGGAGACCAAACTACTCAAGGAAAGCACAAGGACACAGTTTGACCTTTTTAAATAGACATAATCACAAGAAAACTAGGATTTCATCAAGAGGAGCCGGCAAATATTTCTATGCTAATAACTTACTGATCGTCCAAGAACTCAAATAGCTCCCTCATGGACACAGCACCCCAGAAAAGAACGATCACCAAACGGCCCAGACACAGAAAGTGTGGTGGCGGGATCCATAATACAAACTTGAGGTAGAAGGTGTTTAACTCTGCTAAGAGGAACTGAAATGAAGAAGAGAACCATCAGAATCAGGACTGTATTTGCATCGGACTTCACAAGAGGAAACAGAGTTCTCATACTTGCCAATGTCCTGTTTTGTGCATTCTAGCCGCCAATAGAGGGCTTCTGTAAATCCTGGAATTGACTGTTATCCCAAAAGCGTGTGTGAGCATGTACATGTCTTGGATTAAACAGAAAAGCTCATCATTGTTGTTTGTTACCAATTGTCATCACCTACCCTTCTTCATGCTGTAAAGTCACATGAGCCTGACAAAGTCTTTAAACATTCACTCACCACACATATGACTCCTACAAGGGCTAACCATCTTTTCAGACTATCAGTCGGTCTCCAGTCAAAGTCCATCCAACTGTAAGGACTGAACTGCAAGGCTAATCTCCTTAATTTGCCTCTGAAGGATGAATTGCATAGTTATGAAGTTACTGCTAACAAATGCTTGGAGATGGGGAAGTTACTGCTAACACTGCTTGGAGATGGGGACAGACTGCTGACACCACACCAAATTGAGGACCTTGCCAGGATAGTGTTAGCCGGAGGAAGCCTATGCCCATGGCCACCTCATTATGATGATGATGAGTAACATATAAATAGTTTTTGAGTCATATTTTGGCATCTAAAGCCAGCAAGAGGCAATTTCAATGTTTTTCCTTTCAAACTTGGCATGGTGGAGCGTGAGGATCTGTAACCTGAACAAACTCACAAAACAGCAAAATCAGCAAATGATAATCCATTGAAGAACATGACAGCCCCTGGCTGAGTTTACAGTAATTTCATCAATGTTCAGAAGGAAAATGTCGAATTATTGATGCATTTTCATTGGACACCCTGTACCATACCTGTATGAGTGGATGTTCCACAGGCCCTGCCAATGGTAAGGTTTCATGGACAAATATGTGAGTGTTTTCATTCCGAAGTAGATACCTAAGCCATTACATATGAGTGCATCCATGATCCACTGCAAAGAAACATGATCGAAGGGTTAAAACACAGAAGGACAGCTGCGTAGCAATAACCGAGTTTGCCTAAGATAGCAATATTTCTATCAGAGTAATGTTTTCTTGGGGGTCAAGTGTCTTTTCTACCTACAAGTGAATGCTATTTTTTCGATTAGTAACAGGATAAGAGAGAGACTATGCCAAGGCAAACTGAGGGTAAATCTCTAACCCACTGTGCACTTGAACCAGACAGATGTGGCCAAACTTGAATTGGAGGGCAATAAGGCCAAATGGTGTCAAATGGAAACCTAAGTGATGTGCACTGAGAAGAGAAGGCTACTTACATGATCCCACCAACATTCGCTGAAGTTTGGTAGCTGATGTTCCAACGTATATTCAAGGATTTCAAACATGACACTCATCACCGTACACAACCAGTAGTCTCTCAAAATCAATGTCTGAAATGAAGACAAGTAAGCCATTGTTATTACTGGCTGCGTTGCCTAAATGGAAGGATTTTGGAGTCGACATCAGTTAGAATTTGAGTTTGATACTCATATCTTTCGCCAATCATGTTGTACTTTCTGAATCATACTTACTTTTGCCCACCATCCAATAAAATGACAGACGACAAATCCATCCATTTTGTCCTGCAAAACAAACAAACAAGCATCAAAATTACGGTTGAGAAGTGGCGACACTATATATTTAAACAAACAAGGCTGTTGGTCTTTTCATGTTCTATCTCATGAGAATTTGTTTTCCATACCTACCCAAACATTATGGAAGGGCCCATTAGGATGGCCGGGCTCATAAATAATACAGGTTCCACCGTAATCTTTTTCTGGAAGTGGCTTGCCTAAATCGGCATCAAAATTTGTCAGGAGTTGGCGAGCATCATGGACAGACTGGAAGATAAAGCAGGAAAGGGTTACCAATGTCATGCTTCTAGGAAATCTTTGCTCAGTGTGTTTTGGTGTTAAAGCTTGCTTAAACTAAAGCCAACTTTGACAATCTCTCAATATTAAACTATTGACATTCATCCAAGTTCTACTGAGTCTCAACTATCTAAACTTGGTGAGATTTGTGTTTTTACAAAAAAGTATGCAAAGTTCTGTTTTCGTGCAGTTTGGTGAAATAATCTTGAACTTCCAGTAGATATAATCACTTCAAAATGCTTGATATTAAAGGTCATATTGAACGTAAAACGAACACAAAATTACGTCACTGACACTTGTGGTGACCAAGGCCTATTTGGTGAAGTGCAGTGTATGACATCAACAAACATGACCCACATTTGGCGTACTTTGTTATCTTAGTCAGGAGTGCTAGTCAAAAGTAACCCCACTGACCAAACCCATGATAATACAATCCCATTAGTCCAGAAAAGTTAAGGCGGACACAGACTACCATCTATCTAAAGTGTTTTAATTGATACCATCCCTTCAGGTAACTTCCATGGCAGTGTGTCTGGTCCACAAACGTTTCTTTGCAAAGTAATTTGATACCGGGGAGGTACTTTGCCAAGTGTTGGCCGCTGAGGGAGCAGCTCTATTCTTACCAAGCAATTTGTTTATCTTGGCCTCTTGTTGACAGGTGTGTTGGTACCTAAACTGAGTTTGTCAATGGTAATGACATTAAAATAGGTCTATTTCTGGTTTTTTGAGTGATACCAGATTGCATTCCTGTGTCTGAAGATGCTGGAGATCTGTGTAGTGGGCATTTGGTCAGTAGTATCCTGTATACTGAATAGAAGAAGAGCTCTGGCAGATACTTGTAACATATCTACGGCGGAAACCTTCAAATTCATAGAGCTGGTACAGGATCGACCAGGGATATGGGATGTCACGTCAAAAGAATACAAGAACAAGCAAATCAAATCCCTAAATAAAATCGAAATTGCCCTTCTCTTCTTTTGGACAAGCACTGTCAGCATATCAACGGTAGCCATCTTTGTATTTTCCCTCAAGAATCATCAAGGTCAAGGAGATTTTATTCTTGGGTAGTCCACCACAGATGCATGGATTCAATTAAAAAATAGAGAGTTAGATGTTAGTCTGTCTGTGCACTGTTTAGGTACTTATAACCAACTTGGCCACATCTGCCTTCAATACTTGGTGACCTAGAACTTCAAACAGTGTGTAGTCTGTGTCCGCCTTTACACTTGAATCAATGTGTTGGTTTATTACATTTGCACGGATATGATGCCAACACCCACACAATGTTGCAGATATTTTTTATTATAGTTGTACAATCATGGCAACTGCAGAGTTTCCAAAATACATGGAATTAGTGAGGAGACGTCATATGTAATGTGAGATAGGATCACTGATTTCATAATCAAAACATTTCTGGTCACGAAACAGAATTATCTGTTTATATCCCATATCCATGGCAACTCATAACAAGTTTTCGAAATATGAGCTCTGACGACTGATTTCATAATCAAAATATTTCCAATTTTGGAACTAACAGCATTATGATATCTCTGTTTATAGACAGTTTCCAAGGCAACTCATACCATGGGACGCTCTAATTGGGCTCGACAGCACCATGATGTTACACACCTTGTCTCACATAACGGTCATTTTGACTAATAACCTAATGCAATATTCACATCTTCTTTGATAAGCACTTTTCAATTCGACTGTTTTCTATATCTCAAACAATCATTTTAGATGTAACAGATAGAATATCTGGCCAAACTTTAACCAATGCATTATGAAATATTAGTTAACCTTTTTGCTGTGAGTTTGTAGCAAACAAACTGGCCAGCCGTGACAAATTCAATCAGCACATAAAAACATTATTGCTCCAGTTTTTTTGACTAATGACTAATGTATTGTTCACATGACATGTTCTAAACAGTCTAGATCTATCATTGTTCATCATGGGCACGAAATCTGCAATCGAATTTGAGAAGGTGAAAAGGTTTTGGGTGTAAAAAATATAATCAGTGTGCCAATTATCACAGTTTAGATGGTGTCTGAGAGGGAGACAAAGGGTTCACACATGGTCTTACCTGGAAAAGTAAAAATATGAGCAGAAGCTCATACACAATACTAAGGCACAGCACGAGTCTCCAGAAAGCTGAAAAAATTCAAATCAAAATACAAAATTAACAAAATCAACTATCTAATAACCAAAACTACGACATCTACATGAAAATTACTGTAAAAAGTCCAAACGACACAAGTAACAATGATACAATTGTGTGACTGACAAACAAAAATCTTTGAACACAAATTGACATACTCTATGAAACTACAATGAAGGTAAATTTGGGATGCTAGCCCCTGCCACTGTTTTATGTTTTTAAGAAAATATTTTGTCAACAAAAAGGCATACTAAATGGTTTCTTACCAGGATGTGGTCTTTTAAATGGTCCATCGGGTGTCTGGGTGACACCTAGGAGCAGGAAGGCTAGGATACAAGCAGTAATACCTCTGCAAGAAAAATGAAAAAAAAAGTAATGGAGACACAATCACAATTCGGTGTTTTTTGTCACCAAAAAAGATCAGTTCACATGTGAAGTTGCAGTTTTATTAAACGCTTACCGTTTTGCATTATAATTTGCATCGTTTGTAGGATCTTCAAAAACGGCTACATAAACCAAAATGCAGCTGAATATCACCAGGACTGTTAACGTATGGGCTCGCCTGAAACAGGAAATTCACATATTAAGTATCAGAAATCAAATCTTCAGTACCAAAATAGATGTATCTTAGGGTCAGATAACACAGTGTCAATCTCAATGACACTTGTGGAGCATCCTCGTAATAAAAATGTGTCAGTGGGGTGTATTTTCGGTCGTCAAAGTGTGACTCGTGCAGGGCCTATACTGGCCACCTTTTTCTGAGTCTTAGATCTGCCCCTGACTTTTCTAAAATTAGAGGGCCAAGATTGGCCCCTTTTATCAGTGCCTGTCACTGTAGTATTATGTGCTATCATCAAATCAACTACATGTACCCGGTAGTTGATTATAAGCTTGATATGAATGATTATTAAATCAGAATATTTCACAACAAAATATGTTAATGAACCATCCCCACACAATTATACCATTCAGATCAGAGTCAGACAGTATCGCTCCCCAGGGACCATCACACAATTATTGTATTTCCCTCCCCCCCCATCCTCCATTAGTATCTCTCATACAATCTAATCACAATCATTCAATCGTTTCACCATTAATTCGAAAGTGTTAATGCATATGTAATGGACATTCTTTCATGAATTAATGGCCAGATAAATCAGAGTAAATAGCAGTACGTCTATCGTCACACATAATAGTGTTGCTTGCATTGTTACATGTTATTGATTCATCATTTTACATGTAACTCCTCATCCTATTACTACAGAGAATGGTGGTACAGTTAGCTGATTACAGACTCTGAATGTATTTTAGGTTAAATGTGCACTTTATAACAGCTCCTTACATGAACATGTAAAGGTTTGGTGTTAATATCAGGTATCTTTGACAACAGTGATACAATACATTTTAATCCTTTGGGTTCTGAAAATATGTTTATAGTTTAAATATTATCTCAGTGTGAACTATCTGAAGTTTCCCTTGAAGATTATGGTGCAATGAACACTCCCTTCTTCAATCCTATTGGCCAATTTATGGAAAGTCCTATCAATTATTCAATTCAATCATACATCACAAAACACAACCATCACTAGGCACGAAACAGTGGCTAAGTTTTTGGATTCAATAAACACAAAGCAACAAACATACGTATGATGTTTGTTGGGTTGTGTTTATTGAAAAATTATGTCCAAACTAAAAATGTTGATCTTACCAGAAATATGTCATCGTTCCATCATCGTAGATGTCTTTATCTTTGTTCTTCTCCCATTCCCAATCATGAGCAGTAGGCACACCTTGGCCTTCATGTTCTTCACTCTCTGTTGCCCCATCAGACACATGGCCGTTCTCGTGTGATCTTCCTCCAGGCATCTTCCTCTATAATAAGTAGACAAGTAGGCATACTGAGTACAGACGAGTGGCAGAGACACCTCTCTTAGTCTTTTAATATAAGTACACCCTCTCTACTAAGGACACTGGAACTGGTCCCAAATTCAATGAAGTCAATCGGGTCTTGACTTTTCCGACATTAGTTGTTGAAACTAGGACTAGGAGTAGGCTTTGTTCAGGTAGTCACTATTGAATGGATTATATTATAGGAACACCCTAAAGTTTTGCATAACTTTCTCCAATGACCAAAAAAAGAAACGACACGTCACTTGGAAGCTGCAACGTAGACTGCATGATTATAGCAGTTCTGGATAAGTCCGATATCGGAAACTAAGTCCGATATCGGAAACGTTTCCGATATCGGACTTATCCAGAACTGATAGTACGACCAGACTCTGTCTAATCGGATTCCAACTGCCAAACTTGACCATCAGACATCAAAGCTACTGGTAATGACTATCAGTGCACATATATCTCTCTACACGCAAGACCTTTTGACGGCTGGAGAGATGGGTTGAAACTTGAACTGTCTCTGCACTTGTTTAGTTTACTGAGTGAGAGTCAGAGTGAGAGGCCTATGACGAGAGTAACTTTTAGAACTGCGAAAAAGCTCTAAGATTCCATAAAAATGGACTACAAAGTGAGTTCACATGAAGCTTAGAACTTTACTCACCTTATGTAATAAAAATCACGTTAATAATGATTGATCCGACAACTTTATTGGGGTAAATTCTTGGCCTGAAATTGCCTTCGCACCCCGTTAGAAATAGCGGAAGTGATAGTGCGGGGGTAGCTCTGGACGTTAAACAGGCCAGTCCTCGGTTCGTAAACTGAGAATAAGAAAAATATAAAAATTGTCAGAAACGCGGTAAAAAAGACAAACTGCTACCTTGCTAGAGCCTCCTCATTCTATGTACTATCTATTTTGTAAAGCATTTGAATTTTTTTCACACGATATCTTGATCTTCAAAATATACTGTAGCGTGACAGGAACTAATTGTCGTTAACTCTGTATGAATGAATGACAAAACTCTGATCCGGAATCTGAAGAGTCTCAAAAGAACGCAATAAATTTCATCATGATCAAATTATTTTCATTAAAAAACCAAAAGAAAGACAATGCCGATGGTCGATCGGGTCAAAAGAAATCATCTGCTGCACAATTAAGAGTAACGAAAGGTAGTTATCGGTTTGAAATGTTTCGCAATGTTTTCACTTTTTCTCTTCTCTTTTAGTCTTTAGTCTTTCGCTCGGCCGAGGATAGAATGCATACCATGCATACGCCCTTCTCCTTATAGTTCTTAATCTTGTAGACCCGGCTAATGTGACCTGATTTTCACTCAAACAACCAAAGAATCATCCTTCTGCACTTACCTGTAGAATCGCAGCCATTTCCCCAAAACAGGAGATGCATTAGCCTAGGCTTAGCCTCGCTAATTGAGAGACGAAATAAGGGGCATTTATCATTAGAAAGTGGCGGTAAATCTTCAGTCAAGCCCACATTTCATTTCAACGGTAACTTTTCTTATTTTCAGATCTTGCTGAATTGACATTACCAAAGACCTGTCAGACAGAATTTCATGACCCAGACGACTTGTTAAACTTCAAATTAATAATCTGTCCAGATGAGGTAAGGATACATGTTATGTCATCAGGACAACATGTTTCAGATATTCAAGCTAGGTTATGAGGTATCAGGGAGGCTCTCTCAGATCAGTGTAACTTTTTTCTGGGACAAATATCTCAAAGTATCAATTGTGCTTCAGTACCTTTTGTTAACAATTGGTGCTGCTTTCAAACTCCAAGCCTTCTCCGTTTTCTTCCCATAGTGCATTTCACCTCTGATTTAGCATTCATGTCTTGTCTCACACACATAAAGTTCAAAATGTCTCTTCTTCACTCACTTCCAGGGCATATATAGAAATGGTCGCTTTGTGTTTAGCTTCAATGTAGGACAAGGTTACCCCCATGAACCTCCAAAAGTCAAGTGCGATACACGGATCTACCATCCGAACATCGATTTGGAAGGAAATGTCTGCTTGAATATTCTAAGGTGATTGGACCAGGGTTCAAACCAGGAATAGACCTTGGTGTTGTTCCCTTCTGTTAGAGTTGTTTGTCATTTTGAACTGCTGTGAAAGCACTTATACTTTCCTCGCACAATAAATGCAACTTGCAATGAACAATCTTTCATTCACCTTTAAAGTACTTGGATCGTAAGCATTTGATACTAATATTTCTATCATTTCATCCTTCAGGGAAGACTGGAAACCAGTTTTAACAATTAGTTCCATTATTTATGGATTACAAGTCTTATTTACGGTAAGTTCAGGCAGCATGAAAGGGTCTGCTCTGCCCGGCTTATAAAAGATTGTCCACATCTCACCAGAAAAAAAGCAGTGAATCATGAATGTTTGTATACTTACTTGTACATATTGGCTCAGGGAGAGTGTAGGTTTTCACCGTCTTCTACACGCTGTTGCCTCTGTCTATGTCTAACAAAGCAAGAACTACCTCCCCTTGGCATCTAGAAATCTTCTCAGTGTGTTGAATTGTCTAGTTTAAAAGCTGGTTAACTCGTTCTGCTTTGTAATTTGATTTTGATTTTCCAGGAACCGAATCACGAGGATCCATTAAACAAAGAAGCGGCTGAGTTATTGCGGACGAACCGACGGCTATTTGAGCAGAACGTTGCAAAGGCGATGGCGGGGTGTCAAATTGGAAGTCATTACTTCGACAAAGTTTGCAAGTGATAAAATATCAAACATTATTTGATCTAAATTGTCCACAATCTTAGAAGAGATGACATTATTATAGGGAGGTTACAATGACAAACCCATGAAAGTTTTGATGGATGCTTAGGCAGAGTTATCGCAAGTCAGTTGAGCGTTTAAGTCTCCATTACCTTACCTAGCAAACATTTTGTATTGGTTTGCTCCATACTATGATTGATTTATCTAGAGTCAGGTACTGATGCCATTTCTAATTACATAAATCAGTGACATCAGTTTCAGGGGCAGTTATAAGTGGAGTTGTCTGTTGTTGGATGCAATCGCTTAGGAAACACTTTGCCCCTTGAAGACTGGGATTAATGTAACCTCTCTATATATCCTTTGCATCCCTGCTGTGGGGATATTTAAAAGTGAAGTAATGGTATTGTAAGCCTGGATATTTTGGTTTTCTGTTGGAAGAAAAAGTCTCCTGTCTGTGAAAATTGCTACCTGTGAAAATAGTATGTGAAAGAATGGATGCCATTTTTCCAAGTGTTTAGAATTTTTACAGACAGATAGGACTGAAATAGGTTGTAAATACCTCTAACCCGATTCTTTCTATATAAGATAATCATAAACAAAATATTTTATCAGTGAATACACTTATTTGTCATATAAATGAGTAATTTCATTACGATGGCATCTTTTGTTAGTATTCATATAAAGATGGCATCTTTGGTTATAATGAGTGGCTACAGGCTTTGAGCAGTATCTGGGAGCTCAAGTGTAGCACATCCCGCAGCTGACTCTTGTAAGGGTGGCTGCAGCACTGGTGTGAACATGACTTGAAGTTTTTGCGCCAAGGTTCCCCTGGTGTATATGTAGTTATATTAGTGGGAATGAATGGTAAGGTACCATACGATGCCGTGGTTAATCCTGTAGGATCTTTTTAGCAGATAGCTAGACAGTTTAATTTCAGTGAGGATCCATAAAAACCCTTGTCTGAATGGTTATGTTATTCAAGCAGTAGCAAAAGTGGGATTAATTTCTAAGACCCAGCAAGTTTGTAGGTGCAACTTGCAGAAAAGGCATTTTAATCAAAGCTGCTCAGCCTGTATATTGTAAATTATTAATTACCATCGCTTACTTCCTGTAATTAACAAAAAAGCATGAAATGTAGTTGCTAACTAACTTCATCTATACTGGTACCACATGATTATTGATTATTTATAAAGCATGCTCTTTGTTCAGTGTTCCTTGGTTGCTTAAAATATACTGCTATTCATTTTGTAGGAGGGTTGGTATGCAGACAAGTGTTCTTCAATTTGCAAAAATCTCTGGTTTGGAGACCAATATTAAGTTATCTTGTTTGATTGTTGAGTCATGACAGCTGATGAGATGAGAACTTTCATTTCATCGACATTGGCAGTGTGTAAAAGATAATTTTCCTGGTGCTGGAAGGGGGAGGGTGCCTGGAAGCTGTGCATCTAAAAACTCTGAATGCTGAAGAAGAACATGTAACTGTCCTTCGACTTCAGTCAAAAGTAGTGTAAATACCACATACCCAGCCTCAAGTTGTATGTACTTGCACAGTTCATGGAAATAGTCAGTTGAATGGTTACCCTATGCTTGAACAGCTTCAAAGTTGATTAGATTTCAAAGGGCTGACAGCCTTGACATTGTGATCCTATAAACTTGCTTTGTATCATCCTAAACCATGTAAATTGGTAAGGCCATTATGTTATTGTATGATGTACCGGTCTGTGTGTACTATTCGACGCTAATGTTCACGCTAAATAAATTTTTGACATAAAAAATATTGAATATCACTGCTTCGTGTTGCTCATGGGGTTTGCTCCGGTGTTGGCTCTGAATTGTGATTTCCAATGTAATTTCACTACCAGTTTCATCATAAAGCAGCCTGGACCATCACAGACTACATGCACCATGTCACAACCAGCTCTAAAGACAACCTGGGCCATTCACGAGCTCCTGACCCAACTCCAGCTTATGACACTATTAGGGCTACAGGAGACAGCAGGACTTCACATTCCTAATATGTGCATCATGTTACAACCAGCTCGGAGGCAACCTGGGCCATTGAAGACTTCGTTCTCACACTCTGCCAACTGGCATGTCACTTCCTGGTAGCTTGGACTTGTCTCCATTCTCAAACATAAACAAGCAAAAGGCATTTTACAAGATAATCATCAATATATTTAACAAGCAACTTCAACTTAATTCTTTTTTTTTAAAACATTGACAGGAGAAATAACAGAAACAAAATGTAAAATTGGTCAAAACAGTACCAGTATAAAATCAAATTGAAATGTAAATCTCATTGATTTATTGAAATGCATACACATGCACAGGAAATTGCCCGTGCCTTTAGACGGCAGTCTCTCCCACATATTTTTGGGCCCGATTCGTTTGTACAGAACTAAAAGTTTTCCATACAAGTACTTGAACAATTAACTGATTAACAGATATTTACAAAGATGTCATTAACATAACAAAGCTTTACCAGCCAATAAGATTCAAAACAAATACATTTCCTGATAGCGTAATTTGATTTCACAGTGCACAGAAAATTATCCGTGTTAAATGTTCATATCACTCTACATTGAACAAACGGAAACACAATAGCGTCTTCACAATCATGCACTACCTGAACCACTGACCGTGAACAAACTTTTGACTAAAAATGTCTTTTTGTTCTGAAAACTGGTTCCAAACTTATCTCAGATTAGACATTGACAGTTACAGGCATATCATCCTCGGGAAATTCCTTGGCTGGTTTTGTGGGTGCTTGAAGTGGGGGTAAATGTTTAGAAAGTGACAGAGTCTTTGTTTCCTTGCTTGATGGAGCTGCTTTCTTATCCTTGTCATCTGTTTTTGTAGGACCGGAGGATTTTGCCATTTCGCCACGACTTTTCACAACTACTTTATGTGTATTCACAGCAGTTCCTTGGCTGGTAGCCGAGTGCAGGTCAACTGCTGCTGCAGCTGTGCCACTACTCGTCAACTGGGGTAAGGACCTGAGAAGTGAAATGAAAATTGAAATATCTTAGGATTACTTTGCCTCCAACAGATGTTGGAATTTGGGCATCCTGGCTTACAACCACCAGATAAACATCTCCTTATCTATAACACCAAGATCATAAAAGTCTATAGAAAGACAGTTTAAGTATCACTAACATATTTTGAGAATGTCAGCGATTAATACTTACGGTCTTGGTTTATCCACTCTAAGTCTCTGCAGATGAGGTGGAAGAGGATCTGGGGCAGAATCCTTGTTCATCTGTAAATAGAGGGATTTGAGGGAGGTGAAACTCATGGTTAAGTTGCTTCAGCAATTTCATCCTTAAAATTATGATCAATTTTGTGATTCTAATATGCATTCAAACCCTCAATTTAACCAGCCTACAAATGATTCTGGCATGCTACACAACTAGCATGAGTCTAGGATCCTGATCCACCTGGTGTTCGCTCAGAGGCCATTTTGGGATGAAACTCAAGACTCCAGTCTTCTATGGCCGTGAGGATGTTTCGCCCAAGGTACCTACTCAACCAATTTCAATTGACAATATTCAATTGGAAGCAAACCATACATTTTTCTTCAGTTTATCCTCGCTGATCTTGTGCTTGAGTGCGACCCTGTGTTGCGAAGCATGCCGCAGACACAACGAACTAGCATTGGCGCCCTCTAGGTCATGGCTGCTTCCAGTTGGTGAACCGTGGCCAGTGCAGATCATCGAATTCAAGTGTCTACCAGAGGAATGCTTGGCAGCCTGTCCTGGATCATCGTTTGGAACGATCAAGATCACATGTTTTGGACTCTCCTCTGCCTTCAACAGAAAACAAAACAGTTGTTTTTAATTTGTTTATCATACTATCAAATCCCTGCTAATAGTGAGGTGCATATTCAATTCATTGATGGGAGTAACAGGTCTAGGAAAAAAATAGCTTATCTAATAAAGGCCCATTTTATTTTTAGACTAAGTACTTACGGCGAGTAGGAGCTTGTTGATTGTGCTCTTGATGTAGCATGGTCCTTGATAAGCTTCTCTGGTGTTTGCATTCAGACAGATACCTGGTCAGGATGAACAAAAATTAGATTTTTATGACCTTTTGATTATGTAGATCTCCTTTACCAAATATTGCCACCATAAAGTCCTCATTGAGAGTTTTCAAACAAAGGTCATGTCGGAAATGCTTAAAATGCACTATTCGTCTCCTGCATTTGGCAAAAGATGTCATCAGCAGTTCATAAAGAGCAGAGTGGATACCGCAATCAGTTAATTTTGAAAACTGACAATGTTATTAAAAGTCCTTGACACTAATCAGCAATCACATCAAATCAACATACCATTTATGAGAATGACATCGTTCATGTACCACTCGTACGTAAACGCCAGCTTATCTTTCAAGTTTGCCAGGTATGCCGTTTCTAGAACCATCTTGATTTTGTCCAAGGTCCATCCTTGATATTTTGGTTGCTTCATCAGGATCGCGGAGGCCAGTCTGACAGCACACACCAGCCAGAGACGATCTTCAAGATGACTGAACTGTTCCATGGCTTTAATAATTACATCTGGTCGGATGTGGTAGCACTGGAAATGGATACAATTATCATAAAGGGATGACTTTGTAACAGTGGTGAAACTGTAGACAATTTGCAGTAAATGTTAAGTTAAAATCCAGTGAATAGATTAAACCTCAAACTGCTATTGAAACCAACCATGTTAAAGGAATTAATATACACCAGCACTATTAATATTATATTCATTATGACATACCTGTGTGGATGTTTCACATGTGATAGTACAATTCCTTGGATTCGAAGTCAGGATGCCCATTTCACCGATGACGTTTCCTGCAGTCAGGAAATCCACATATTCCTCGTCCTTATCAGATTCTTCAGAGTCTACACCATACATACTGATGACATACACAAAGTCATTCAGTTTGCCCTTTACCTGGTTGAAGAGGAGAAACTTTATAAGGTAAGACACAACGGATTAAGACAATGACGAGATGATTAATTGCACGAAGTAGATGCATCAGAGAGGAAGCAGCTGTTGATAGATTGCAAGCAAGGAAGACCATTCATAATTCAACTCGAGGATCATTTACAGGAATTCCGGAGACATACCTTGACCATTCCAGATATTATGATGTATATTCCATTGGGCACATCCCCTTTTTTTATTATGTCGTCGCCATAGTCGAACGTCATGAGCCTGGCACCCAACTGCATATATTCGATAACCTTTTGGTCATCTTCAATCCAGCTGATGCTGTTGAGGATCTTTTCTGGTGGGGGCGGAGGGATGCAGGACGGCAGGTTCTGGATCTGTTTCATCTTGGCCTCCAGATTCTGAAATAGATACGGTAAAATATGATCAAAATGTTGTCAGGGCTGCCCTCATACCAGGTAAAATGTTTTGAGGAAGTCTGATCGACCAAACCACAGTACTCCTTACAGCCCAATAGACCACTGGGCCTAACCATAGCAGCAAGGGCAAATACTATAGAAACTTACAGCTTCAAGTTTCCTTGCTTCAGTCTCGTCGAGTAAACCATCACCCTTTAGCTGTGTGAGATTGTCCCGCATGGTATTCAAGACGTTCCTTATGGCCTGCCTTGTCTTCACAGATACAGCTATACCTGGGTTTTGACGCTGAAGCATTCCTGTCATTCAAAGAATGGAACAAGTGAGATGAGTTGAACTTCTTTTGCTGTACCCTAAAATGACAGTCTGGTTTCACATCAGTCCTGAATTAGTGGTGTAAACGGTTATCATCATCATGGCCAATAGATGGCATAGATTGAATTTCAAGCTGTTTATGCCTGTCAAAATTTGCTATAAAATGGTTGTATTGTACGCGCCGGTCACCGATCCAAAGGTTGACCGCGCTCAACGTTGCCTAACTTCCACTCTGGGGCCATACGCGCCAACCACTGGGCCACAAAGGAATTCCCTCATGGCCTGCGGGTTAAGCCGTGCCATATACCTGGGGGTACTATACAATGGGCATAAACAATGCCACCGAAAGGTTTTGAATGAAGATCACTCCAACCCCACTCCTCATACTCACCCAACTCCCTGACAACATTCAGCCTCCCAGTGTCGATGATCGTTTTGAGATTCTTGGCGATGCCCTTGTCGTCCACCATCAAATCAATGTGTTTCCTGACCTCCTCCTCTCCAAATACGTAGCCTTTACCAACATCGTAGCCAAAGCTCAACTGTTCATTGATACGTCGGTTTAGAAATCCCAAAATCTGAGGAATGACTGCCTGAAAAAATGTTACTCGTAGTGTCATATTTTTCTGTTGAGAACATTTCTGAAAACTTCACAGGGGACACCTTTCTATTCTACCAACCATTCTATTTCGATCTTTGAAAAAAGTCAGCTTACCTTGAAAAGTCTCAGCGCTCTGCCCATCCTGAGGAACTTGAATACCTTGGTTATCTTGATGAAAGATGGTGATATGAGAGCTGTGGAGGTGATCAGATCTGCATCTAACATTGAACTGATGTCGATTACCACATCCACCAGATTGATGATGATGATGGCCAGATCCAGATAATTCCAGAAGCTTTTCCAATACCACTTTCTCTGGCCAAGCATCTGAAAAATTGATTATTTTTTCATTAGAATTCTCACTAACAGACCATTGTTGGCAAATAAGGCACCTTAATAGATTCACATGACAAAATGACAAAGAAATAATCGGTCCACAATCAAAGGAAGACTTTTCCTCAAGCTCGAAGCTTGGGAGCAAACCTGAGGAAGCTATTATCTTTTTCCCTGCGCATCTGATGGTAGATGATTGTTAGAAAGGGTATTGTCGTTGTTCAATTTATACATCATACAAACCTTCAGAACCGCTTCCACTATATAGATGAAGAAGAACACGATGTTGATGATTTGAAACATCAAAGTGTAGGCGGGAAAATTGGGGTCATTCTGGTAATATGTCTCGATCACTTGTTCAGCTATAATTGGGGCCAAGTTCACCATGATAATGACATAAATCAAGATTTCGAATCCCATGTGCTCGACAATTCTGTATGCCCTCATCAGATGGCGGTTCTTTGGTGGAGGGATGACAAACATGGAGCCCGTTTGAATCCATCTTTCAAGCCGAGTTTTCTGCAAGAAAGAAATTAGAACTCAAACTATCAATATTATATTATGCATCAGACATCTAACAAAATCAAGAGGGGGTTTGACATACTGTTATGCCATACTCCTTTTTGGAATTAACCTACCCAGGAGACCTGCAAGATGATATCAGCCCTTCCACTTACCAATTTATGATAGATTCCTCTGACTTGCCAAGTTTGCTTGAGTTCCTCAACATTTATGAATGTTCCTGGTGTGTCGGCCACAGTTTCTGTCTGATCTATCAGTTTCCGCACTGCCTCCTGGGAGAGTAGCCCATGTTCGAACTGCTTCCAGTAACTGATCTGAAATATTCAAATGAAAATATTGAGGTGTGCAGGGCTTTAGAGAGCAAATACTGTCTATTTGTGTTAAAGGATGAGAAAACCATATCCCTGTTAGGCACTGTAGGTCAACATGATGAGACTAACCAGATTCAAGCTGCTGCCTTACAGGTGACTGGTGATAACCTTATGTCTAAATTTTAAAGTCGCCAGGAAGAGCTGACCCCACCTTCTGAGCCTTAAGCAAGCGAAGTCTTGCTTCTTCTTCCATTTCCTCCTTCTCCTTCACGGAGGGCTCACTCTGAACGTCATGACTGCATTCAGGACACTTGCTGAAGCGGTGCAAGTACGTCAATGTTTCCATTTCTGCCTCCTCATCATTCGTCTTGTACGGGTCTTTCACTGTAGTCCCCTCATCAACAATCGTCCAATCCGAATCGGCTAGGAATCGATCATTCTTCAGCACGTTCATTGACCGAAGTTTGACTTCTTGTAAGGTTCTTATGGCGCTTGCCATTGCCATTCGTTTTGGGGCTGAGATTTCACTCATTCCTGGTCAAGTAAATAAGGGAGCTTTGTAAATTCGATGAGATTTTGGTGTACGGTCTAGGGATTGATCTTTATGACAGCAAGCCCTCTCCTCTCAGAAACTAGCTTTTTTAGCAACTTACTTATACCAGATGAATTTAGTTATTATGAGATTGTAGAAAACTTACCTAGTGCTTTAAGGAGATATTGAGTCGTTGTTGCATTCACAACTAATGTCAACATCACAATGCAGGCTGTGTGGATCAGGATCTGGCAGAAAAGCAAATGGATAGTAAAGAAAAATATCCTGCTTTTACTGTAGAAAAAATGAAACCTTGCCGGAAAAACACACGCACTGATTTCAATCAAGATTATAATCTTCATTAATTTGGGACAAAACTGAGGCAGTCTTACCTTACTTCCAATGTTGCCTGAGTCTAAAGCAAAGTCATGGGCAACCAGCAAAGCCAATGTCAAACTGACAGCCCCGCGTAGACCACCCCAAGTCATGACAACACCCATCTTCCAAGTCAGACCATAGCCAATTTTCCTTAGAATTGGACTGAAGACGGCTATCACTAAACCCCTGAAGATAGAAAATTGACTCTGAAGATGCAAACAAAATATTATACCGTTAATTATTACAAAGTTGAACAGTTATTTGCAATTTTATTGCAATAAAAAAAGGTACAGAGGTATTGCTTCAAGAGTTTGAGGTAGTTCTGGTAGCTTTTAATTGGGAATCAAACTTGGCACTAGCGTCTGTCATTTGAAAAATCTAACGACAATGTTACCTTATGACTGTGATTTGACAATAAAGTGCAAGAACAAATAGAATATCTTCCAGAGTGATGACAGGTAGGGCTTGTTCTACGATCACCACCCCAACGAGCACAAAGATCAATGTATTGGCTATGTAGGCCAACATCTCCCAGAATCTGTGGAGGAAAGCTTCAACTTCTGGACTGATGACAGTTCTCTCGGCATTGATAACCAGACCAAGGACAACCACAGCTAACACTCCAGACCAATTGAACAGAGATTCACCTGGAAAGAATAACTTCATGATAAAAATCTGATTTTGGTATTATCACTCATAATAAATGCACTTCTCATATCATATACAGGTACTGATAACCAAATAGTATTTGTGCTTTTGTGTAATTGCAACTTAACTCTTAGACTTCATCATACAATACTAAAAATAGAGAGAAATTAAATCCTCTGTAGATGTGTTTAGGGTTTATCTCTAATTGAATAGTTGGAAAATTCACAAAGTGTTGGTGAATTTACCAGCTTGAACTTACAAATGAAATAGGTGGAATACGTGAACCCCAGTGTAATGGTTATCTCTGTCAGCGCATCATTGAAGATCTTTGACAACCAGAGGGTGCATATTTTTCCCGAAATAAATCCGAAGAGAGGACTGCAGCAAGCATACTGCAGGAAGTACAATGTGATTTCGCCACCTAGAAAATGAAGAGAAAATACCTAAATGGCTGGTCTTGCTCAACAGACAACACAATGGTCTGGTGGTCTTGAATGTTTTGATAGAAAATCCGTTACAGCTTCCAAGATCTTGGTCCAGTGGGATGTTGCCTATAGCCAAAATAGAAACCTCTCTCCCAGTCTTCTTACCTGTCCATGCAACCCCTCCTTCACCAGCTTGTGCCAGATTCAGACACACATAAAACAACACAATGGCAGCTCCATCATTCAGCAGGGATTCCCCTTCAATCAATGTGGCAAGCTGTTTCGAAGCGCCCAGGTCATGTAGCAAGGCTACCACAGCAACAGGATCAGTGGCACTTAATATAGCACCAAACATCATTCCAACGTCCCAGCCCCAATCGTATTGGAAGATGAACATCGGTACCAGGCAAGTCAAAAAGGTAGACAACACTGGAGAAAAAAGATTTAAATATGTTCGTACATGAGCATGCAAAATCTGGAAATTTTATTTGAACTTCTGCTGACTGCTGTGCTGATTTAAAGCCCCAAAAGGAGTATTCTGCTCTGTGACAAGGAAACATTCATTAACACTCACGACTCTTACACAAACTTACAGAGGCCTGGTACAGCTAATAAAGTGATTTGCAGGATCGACTTGACTAGGGTGTGGAAGTCCATAAGGAAGGCCGACTCGAAGATGAGAATTGGCAAGAACACATAGAGGATAATGTGTGGGTCTCCCCTTGCCATTCCAGTAAAGGCCCTTATGTAGCCCCCTGGAGTATATTCAGCCAGCAAGCCGATACATATACCAATCAGCAACATAACCACTGTGTAAGGGATTGGAAGATGAAACCGTCGCAGAAGAGACCTGGTCAATGCTGGAAAACAGAATAGAAATTTTACTTTTACTTTATCAACAAAAGATTGCAGATACTGTCACAACCAGACCTGGCACGATAACAAGTGCTGTTACACCCAGAGCCAAGGGCAGCATGAGCAGATCTACACCTGATATTAAGCAGACCAATAAACGACAGGCCAACTTACCACCAAAAAGTAAGGAACCAGAAATGAAGAGAATGACAGTGGGATCATGAGTTGTCCAATCGCCAACATGAGTGTTCCCTGATGCATCAGTGGTTACAGGGACGCATGCTTGACCCGTATTACCCCCGCAAGTTGGTGGATCAGCAGCAGAGCGCCCGAATCGGCTGGGTGTTCCGTCAAGAAGAATTGTGTGGTAGGGTGCCATGTCTTTGTCTTCTTATCAAATGCAGTAAGCAGAATATTCTATCATCACTGAGCATGCATTTATACAATGTTTGTGCAGTGTTGTCGTTGCAACGTTGATGGTTAAAGTGTTGATGATGTGACGTATCATGTACATGGTGGCCTAGGAATAGGATGTACTAGGCCAACATGGTCATGCATGTCATGTATGACAGCACGCAGCAGTGCGCACACATGCACAGCGTTCGAGAAGTCGACAAGGCGTCCACAAAACTACGAAAGTTCTCTTTACTTCAGAACATGGACAGGGCGCAATTAACGCCTATATGTTTCTATAATAGTATTTATTCTTATGTATCGAGTTTAGTTTTGCCTATGTTCAAACGAATTCGTAAAAATCGATAAAAAGTGAAGGACACCGCAAATCTGCAACTTTGAATCTCCCGCCGAGAAAACTTTTAGCCGCCGATGCGTATCTCACTCTCAGTTTTGTCAGAATGAAAACTAAAAAATTTAATATGTGCTGTAGAAAGATACATGTGTTGAAGAATAATTAGAATTTGATGTTCTATATATATAAGATCATAGATATAAGCCTTTTAATGTATTGACATTTTGCGACACCTCGGACGCTTTACGATATTTACATTTTGATGAAAACAGAAAGTTGCATGAAATAGTCATGCATTTATCCGTTTTGCTTCCAAAATGAATGCCCGATCCCAAATATTTGAGCTGGTAATGAAACTTTATAACCTGTAGCTTCCGAAGAAGTTGTTTGTTTTGAGCTATGTTGAACAAGTTGCCCCAAATCTTTATTTGTTTTGCACCCATGTCCCATGTTGAATGTTCATGATCATCCATTCATCATGACATGATTAATATTTATTGTTAATGTTGCAGACATCTATCTTAGATTACCGTAACGGCCCTAAGTCTATATTGTATTATAATAATACGCATCACTACTGGTCACTGCCCAAACAAACTTCTACGAAAAAGTTGATTGGAGTTTTTCTGTTTTATTATCATTGCAGTCAGTTGAAGGGAGGCAGATTGAAGAAGTTGTCCTCAGTAAGTGACATTCCACAAGTTGGCACAACTACAGAGGGAGCAAAAATTTGATGCATTTGAATGGGTATACTGTAGTGTATGCCTATATGTATTGCCTCACTGAAAACCTAGCTATCATTATTAGCAAATACTTTAGCAATCGTATTGTTGGCTCTCTATGGAGGTTTTGCACGGTACCAAAACTACTGGTTGTTCATTACACCTGAACAAATGGACGATCACCAAAGTCGCTCAGCCGGTGGTCTGTGCAAGTTGGTCTAATCGGGTATTGTAAGCAGAGGAAGTTGGAATCGTTGTCTGTGGGAACTTTATACCAGCCAATCAAACTGAACAGAAGCAGACTTTCTAAGTGAGTTTCTTCTTGAAAATGCAAGTGATTGCCCATCTTATTTCTTCTGTATATAAATACATGGGTGTTCTATCATTTCATCCTTATACTATAACATGTAACTCATTTTTGTTTCAGGTTTATTTCACAGCCTTCTGTTGCATAGAACTCTAGGGAAGGTGAGTAATCGTGACTCCTGTGCAAATTGGTATTACAGGTCTGGCCCATAATCGATATCAAATTCAAAGTATAGCAAAATGTCAGCCTGCACTCAGAAATTTGTTTGCAGGTCTTTTAAGCTCAATTTATTTTGTAGCCTTGTTGCTTACAGAAGGCTGATCTGCAAGTAACCATATTGTGTAGAACAGTAACAAATCATTTATGAGTTTGATATGGCATTTTGAACAAAGCATTTAAATTGTATTTTATCAAAGTGTGATTGACTTTCCCTTTTCGAATTGAATGTTTCAGTTTCACTATAAACAAGAAGGGAGCTATTCAATTGGGACAGTAGGAGTTGAAGAGGTGGATTGTGATTTTGTGGATTTCACATATGTAAGTGCACACAGCTGCGAGCTTGGCAGACTTCACTGTGCCAGAATCTCCATCAGAAATACTAAACTAAGGGGAAATTCTTTTCCCAAATTGCCTCCAACTCCTGAATCAGTCAATTAGAAGTTACAGGCACCAAAGTTTTGAAGAATCTTGACCATGAAATTCTATATAAACAAACAAACTTTGATCGTAATTTGAATAATGAATAGATTTTATAATTACCCACAGATACGCTGCAGCTCAGATGAAGTGGATAGGGAACTCAAACGTGAAGTGGCTGTTTTCAGAGATGCCCTGCGTAATCAAGATGAAGACAGGTGTGGGCAGGTAAAGACGCCACCCCTGGCCTCTCAGTTACATTGTTTGGAACCCTGCTTTCCTCAATAATGTGGGATTACAGTCCAAATAGACCATTGTTGTAAGCTTCCTTGTTCACCAGTGTTTGCATCATTACACTCTAATGTATGTCTTTCAAGTTCAATATGATCCTCTCATAATTGATATTATTCCAGATTTCGCTAGAATTCTATCAGAAGAAACGTGCTAGGTGGCCATTCCCTGCTGAGTGCATACCCTGGGAGGTGTGGACAGTCAGGTTGGAGGTCATTCAGCTTGCAAATGAACATGGTATGTTTCTATGGTGTTCTCAATGCATACATTTTCATTTCCTGTTTCTATTGTTTTAGCATGACACTTCTATTGATGGGACAGGTTGCCATCAGGATCAGTGTGCGATATGAATGAAGAGTAGTATTACTTGTCTTGTTTCTTACCACCTGTGTCTGTGTGTTGTGACACACCATGGACATTGTAACAATCATAATTGTCACAACCAACCAGAAGCTTCATGGTCAAATGAATCTTCTCGTTTTGTTTCAGAGAAACAAATTTGCCGGGAGAAAGTTGGCGAAATATTGGGGGAGAAGATCTGCTACATTGCAGAGGCCATGAACCGACACGAATACGTGCCAAAGATGCCTAACCAATCAGAGTTGGATCTCGTGTTCGATGTAAATTTCAACGACGTGCAACCATATTTACATAAGGTCAGTGTAGAAGAACAAAATTCTTGTTCTATAAACTGCCAAACTTTCGGGTGTCTTTTTATTTGCAAGTCGTGAAATTTTCTGGGAAAAATAAAAAGCATGTGCTGCAGATACAATCTATCAAGTCTGGTGCTCATTGAATAAGTCATTTATTTGCTCTAGCTACATCGAATTATCTCACATTGAACAACTCTTTACTGTTACCCTTTGCAGATTTCCTATTCAACGACTGGTCCGACATCCACGTCTGTTGGCACCACCATGAGAAAGTTTATCAAGGATACTCTGGCTCTCTAGTAGTAGTGGATAATAGCAAGAATTGATCAAGACTTGTCTTTACTAATTCTGGACTTCTGATAAATCACTCTAGATGGCCCAATGAGTCACATACCTTTTCAGAGCCCGTGCGAACTTGGTAACGTCATGACAAATGCCAACAGCTGATGATGTAAATGACGTCACACAACATTACGTTGGACAAACTAACAGGGCCAGCAGGTGACGATGCAACGCAAGAAAATCGATTGAATTGGTTGGGGGAGACGTGATTGGTTTCACGGTTGTTGTTTTATCTCTTTTGTTGTATTCCTGGTGTAAAAGAAACCTATCTTCATCGGAGTTTTTTAAAAAGGTACTTGACTCACTGCGCCACTACACCATTATTGATATTTCATTGCTTTGTGTGGTTGAGTAATAAGTGTCCTGTTTTCACTTGGTCAAAACTATTATACACACAAAGCAATTCTTTGGCTCTGTAAGATTTTCGATGAAAGATTGATTATGTTCTCGTAGGCTCCCATGCATGTTGTGTTCTTAAATTATTTTGTAAATATTGATTTTGTAGACTTGTATATAAAATGTTGTATATTGACTTGAATATTGATGTTTGTGGCCTGTAGGCCTACACACAAGAGCATGGTCATGCAGTGACCAGGACCTCGGGGTGGGGGGGGGGGGGGGGCAGAGATCAGAAACCAAAACTTTGATTCATCTTGAACTAAGGTACATATGAGCTTGCCTCTACCAGATCTGTGGCCTCGTTGTTTTTGTAGCAGGTTCTCATTTTACATGGTGGGTTGCTGGCCCACCGCTGAACACTCCTTTCAGGCCTGAGACTGGCTGACTGAATACAGAACAGGCAGAGTTTAACAATCCATGTAATCTCTAATCGGTAATTAGTCTCCACATTACTCGCAAGCAAATGGAGGTCGGTTTATATGTACAGTGTAGAATTTATAATGTACAAGTTGGAGTCTTTAAAATACATGTGCAGTGTCATCAGAGATTCGTTTGTTACTTTTTGCCTCGGGTGTGAGGTTGCTACACTTTGTGACCTGTGGTCTGGTGACTGTCTTTGGCCAGAGGGTGATCTTCCATACACTTTAGCCCACATGGCATCATGCAAGAATGGCAAACCATATGAATTCACAGAATTTGCTCCAACTTGGAAGTCTTTGTGAAACATAATCTCAAAATTGCACATCATTTTATACGCAGAGGCTATCCCATGCTGCTTACAGCGACTGCTGTCATCAGGGCACCAGTCTCTTCCCAACCCACATCCCATTCCAACTGGGACAGAAAGAAAGACAAAGTTCCCTTCTTCTTGGTCACCTCCTACAACCTGGCTCTCACACAACCAGTAGCCATTGTCACTAGGACTCCATGTCAAGGACAACAAGCCCTGATAACCACTCTCATACTCTCCTCACGTTTCTATCAGCCAGAGCATGCTGATCCAGTCGTTGTGCATGAAGGGAGGACACTTTAGGACTGATATTCACCTCCGATAAGTCAGCATGCAACCAGAGGGACTTTTGCTGGTCACAAACGAAGACAATATAAAGAGGTTCCTTGGATACTGAATCAGATGGTCACACTCCAGCATTCCTCCATGGACATCTGTTGTGGTGAAGTGACCAATACTTTTTAGATAGTGATTCCAAATAAAACAAAGAAAACACAGTATTTTCTTTACATTGTAAAATCTTTATAATTTATTTTCATTTTCGATTACAGTTCACGTATACATATATCATTTATCAATAAATGGGTTTACAGTTATCAGATGGATGCGCATTCTGAGTACAAGCCAATCTTCTTGAAACCAGCACTTGTTTGAATTCCAATCAAGTAACAAGCAAATTAGATATGGAGGACATGGTTTCAGTCAAGAGTGTCTCACATTTTGTATGTGATTGGTAGGGAAAAAGCGGAGCAACCTCTGGGAAAGCGGAGAGAAAATGACATAAAAATAATAGAAATTTTACCAATAACTTATCACGTCCTTCTCCCCCAACCTTATTTCACATTACCGTATATAAATCCAACATGGCTCTTCCGCATTTGTTCCATTAATTAGGATATACCTGGCACAAAACGCTGTTATCCGCAATCAATTCCAACAACCTTCACTGGAGCACAAGCCGAGGGCATGTTAACAATAAATCTACAAGAAATGCAGTTATACACAATGCTGTAATCATTTATCATGATTGCAAATTTGCTGAAACTAGGTATCTATAGTATTTGTATATCTCTCTACAGAACGGCAATATCGAAATTTATATTCAGTATATATTCCCGCGATTGGCAACTTTCAAATTCAAGTAAAAAGTTTTCAACTTGATGAGCCAGTCCATGAATGAAAGGAAAGATCAGATTCACACGAACAACAGCTTATACAGAGTGTCCCAGAAATGTTGGAAAAACACTACGCGGCTGCAAATGCCCTCAGCTGTTTTCATAGCTCCACTATATAAGATTTTTATTCATTTTAATAAGATAATGGGTGTATTTGTGACAATGCCTCATGCATTATGATACACAGGAAGTTTCAAAATCAAAGCTGTACTGTCACCTATCTAAAATGCACCGCAATTTCTTTTTACATGTTAAAACTGGAACACTTTTCCCACATTTGGGCTCCAATGTTATTTGGAGTCGAGCACGATTCTATCTTCTAATACTATGCATATAGAAAATTATTGCATAAACTTGAAATCTAAATACATAACTGCTGTTATCAACTAGAAGAAACATACACCCAGTAAAGTTCACCAGGAGGAATGATCTTCCAGCAACATGATGAGATGGATTCAGCCAACAATGCTTTATATAGGAGACAAATATTTGACTTTAATTATTGTAACTGGTTTGTTTCGTCAGAACAAGCAATGTACCTCATATCCATGTCAATAAACAGATACATGTAAATAATCATTGGTCTGACTGGGTAAAATGATAAAATGTAAAGTTCAATTACCCAAACCCCCTCATTCTAAATATCCCCAATCCCTGACTATACAAGGAAAACCTGGCGATAACCACTATGCATCTCTTTCGATCTAACAAGATGTTGAAAAGACATTACAAGAATGTCCCTGTTTGCCATGGGTACTGTATGTAGCAAACAAGGCATATTCCCTTGGAGCCGGAAGCACTACCATTTTCGTCGCGATGAAAAGCTCAAAAAGTACATTTTCATTTTTGAGTTTTAGAGTTAGACTTCAACATATTCAAAGACATGCTTTCTGAGAGTACCATTCTAAAGCAACACACACTAAGGAGGCAAAAAATACCACAAATGCGATAAAACAGGGTACTTTCATGCCATCAAAAGGTTGAACAATACATTCTTTAATTGTTCTTCTCTGACTTTAATCCTGAATTTAGTCCAACATTTCCCATTCATTAATTTACCACTGGATTGGTTTCCACGAACACTACAGGTTCAAAAGCCAAGGCGGCGAAGAAACCTTACAATGATTTTGGAACCCACATAGTTGTTTCCATTATACTAGAATAAGACCAAGGCCAGAGAAGATCAAGTTACTGAGATGCCCGAGTCCTGAGTTATATTTTCCATGACAGCAGCAGTCTGACTGCATCACAATATCTAACATGGAGTGGTCCTCACCAGCCTGATCTAGCAGTGATCTTTTATGTGTTACGAGGCTCGTAAATTATCATTCAATTATGGAAATGCTTGGCTTATTTCTGCAGATATAGTGAAAACTTTTGTTGCCTCAAAATATAGCATACATCATAAGTCATCGATAGATCAGGGGTGGACATCACAGAAATATATATCAAATACATTACCCAAACTGATGAGATCAACATGGTATGAATACAGATCAGCCATGTCAACCTTATCAACTTAGAGAAATCAGAGGCTGAGAAAAGGTGATACAAAATGTGGGTCAATTGAGTAAATATAGATTTCACCTCCCCATTTTGGAAGGCTCCCGAAAAATAGTGTTTCCTTTCTGGAAGGACACCTTTTAATTTTGGAAGGATCCCCATGAGGGATTGCAGTCCTGAACCCGATACACCCCCTTCACATACATCGCTGTCAGGCGAGACCGCCTGCAGGATAGATAATTTACAATGTCCTCATTCCAAAGAGTTAGACAGGAGACCACACAATCTCACAATATGTTAGTTATCAACAGAGTCCCCTATCCCAAAGTGTTTGCACAGGCCTGCACTTTAATTTCTAAATCCCAAACCACGACTTTGAATAATGCACAATTCAGTACTGGTAATCACTGAAGACATTTTTCACCTGCTTTATAGCCAATTAGCATGGCCCTCACGTGAAGCGAAGAGAAATTTGGAAACCATTTACACCAAGTGCTTGCAGTGCGAGTCAAATTGTGTTGAATTTGAAGCAGTGCTTGAGGAGGTAGAGACATGCAGGGGGCCGATGCAAGAGTAGGTTACCCCAGAAGTTTTATTCTGCTTAAAAAGGAGTCCCAGTGATGTCGATTTGGCTCACATCTTGGCAGCACCCAACATGCTCGATATATCATCCTCGTAGTCACTATCCCAGCGATTTCCATCAAAGTCTTGTGATGGTGGCGGTGGAAGTTGTACTTGTTGTCGAGGGGAGAGCTGCCTGATAGGCCGGGGTGGGGCCTGCTGCTCGAGATCGAGGCTGAGCTGCTCGTTGTAGAAGTCACCGGGTGTGTACGGTGGTGGGGGCTCATTGGGATCATCTGAAACACACACAAAAATAATATTACCCGTTTGTTGTTCATTTGGGATTTCCTCTTCTCATCTTTCAATTAACCAATGGAGCAACTAGCTGACATTGTAAAAAGTCGGAGGAGGCCACGATTGAAGTTGTGCATCAGGCAAGGGTGCAGGTGACTCACTTGAGATATTGTGTCTGTGTCGGTGAGATTGTCGGTTACACTGCCTAATCTTCTCCTTCGCTTTAATCACATATTGTTTAGTAGCACCTGAGCCTGAAAACAGAAATAAAGATAAACACAAAATGTTTGTTTAACAAGTTTACTAGAGCATCTCTGTCCAACACTAAATCAAAATGTGTGTGGAATACAGCAGTCATGAGCAATACACACCCCTAACTACATTTAAGGAGTGAGAAACTGCATGGCTGTAAATACCTCATCTTTTGTTTCATTCCTGCATGAACAGTAATAGCAGCAGACGAGAGTCACCCTGGTACAAGAACTTACCAGTATATTTGATATCCTCTAAATCCTTTTCTTGTCCATCTGGAAGCTGATAGGAGATGTCCTACAAACAAAACATAAACATAAATGTTAGTTATTGATAAAAACACGACAGCTAATACAAGGTTTGAAATTGATCAAATTAAGAAGAACCGTCCGAAAAAATTCACAAAGCTGATTCCGAAGACAGCAGCCGTAACTTACACGTTGAGCTTCATGAATGATGTTGGTCTTCCTTCCTAATTCGATGTAAGCTTCAGAGACCTTGGTGACGCCTTCCTTGAAGCGGATCAACTTCACTGCTTCATTCTCTCTTATCCGGTCAGCCACTGAAACAGTTCACAAGGATAGAAAGAACTTTAATTTTCTCCATCCTTCCTTTTTCCTCTTCATCGCAGAGCTTGTTCTTATTCAATGCAGATATAAATCTAAGGTGGACACTCCAGGGCATGCTAGTCATTACTAACAAAATTGAAGAATTGGTTTTACTGAATTGACACCAAAAATTATCAGACTAAATCATTGCAGAGAAACTTTATGAACAAACCTAATCAAAGCATTAAAATCTTAATGTCCAATCAAACTTACATTCTAGCTGGGCGAGATCCTTTGCTCTCTCTGCCTGGTCAAGTTTATTCTCTAAGTACCTAATTTCTTCATTGGTAGCTTTCTGGAAAAGTGACAGAAGAATTGTTTTGGAGAAAAATAATGTTTTTGGTGTTTGGAATAACAATGTGGCTGTGAGTGTGAGTGTGAAGGTATGTATGCTGGAGAACGCCGAGAAAAATTCAATTTACAATGACCGGACTTGCGCAGCGTTTCAAAAGCGACTTCATGTCCATTTCACCTTTGCTGTCAAAGACTACCAGAAGTTGCCTTTTCTCGACTTCTTTTAAATTTGATAGATAGAAAATAGATGTTTTACCTTAGCTGCCTTTTTTAACTCTTTCTTGATCTTAGATTCCCGTTGTTCACAAGTTGACTGAAACAAAAGGTTTTGAAATATTACCGTTTCTGTCTGAAAAAGAACTCGAGTGGAACCTCCCTTAGCGATTGTTTCCATTCAATATGACCTCTCTTAACAGGACACCTCTCTATTACGGACAGCACTTGTCAGTCCCGATGGTGTCCTTAGTAGAGAGGTTTTACTGTAACTCCAAATCCAAGAGTATAATACAACATTTGAATAAGATTATCTCTACCAGTGGCATCCAACATGAAATTTACGATACGAATTAGAGAGTATGTGGTCAAATCTTTCATGACCTCCAAAGTTGTTGTGACTGCCTCACATGTAAGTGACATTGAAACCTTTGCTATTCAATCTCTCATTAGGGTTTTCCATCTCAAACAAAATCGGTTAAAGCCACTTCAAAATGAATGTCATATTTGGCGTACTCTATGACATACTCACCAAGTGATTCCTTGCTTGATCAACATGCCGTTCACCTTCCAACACCATCTCAAACATCTGCTTGAACACCTTCAAGTGCTCTGAAAATTCTCTCTGTACCTCTGTGTAGATGAGGTTCAGCTCCATCATCTGGTTGACGACATCTTGGATTGCGCGGTTCTGTTCGTTGGAGGCCCATTTTACCATATACTGACAAGCTGAAGATGAAATATCAAATAATCGATTGATATTTCATAGAAATTGATGAGAACAGTGAAAATTCGAGACCAGAGAGTTGGCACGTTATAGTTGGGAATTTGGACCTGGCCCATTCCAATGGTAACGATAACTTTAAAAGAATAGAAAATCGTCATCCATGCACATAAACTTACAAGCTAGCCTGAATGATTTTGTGTCTTCGCAAGTACTAAGACTTCACTGATTGTGAATCTTTGGACTCTGTCAAGTCTTTGACATTAGTCGACTCACTTCACTCATCTCCATCTACTTGTCCACTTGCAGCATCAGTGTAATGTAGGTTAAGTGGTGGGATTGGTGTTATCACAAGCTCATAATATGTACCTGAATTTTGAGCAGCAGCAAAAGCCTTCGCAGAATTTCTCACATCTTTCTGTTCAGAAATCACCATGTTGAGATCTCCATGGCCTCCACCAAGGGACATAAATCGGACGCCACTCCTGGAAGATTGTGAGCAAAATACAGCATTAAAAACAACAATCACGCGTCAGAATGGTGGTTGAATATTCAAGGAACAATTATAAGGGGTATATTTATCAATCGAAGTAGAATAAATGGTGTATTTTAGCTACCTTCGAACAGCTTTTGCAGCTTTATCCATTTTGGTGTTTTTCTTCTCTGTATTGGTTGGGTAGAAAATACAGACCTTCAATCAATTAGTGAGTCGAATTCCGACAAGATTTTCACTTCATTCTTCGTGTTCACATATTCAAGTTCAATTTCTGTTCAATATTTGACACAAACAAGCATTATCAAAGGATATAAGAAGATTTTCATATCGTATTTTTTCCAAAAAACAATATTCTGGGAAGATTTAAAGGGCTCCGTTCCGTATTCCGAGTTTGCTTTTTCTTGGTCCCCATCAGGGCACCTGTCCTCCCAATCTCCCGGCGCCGGGCCAAATGTCCAATTTACATGCACCCGCTGAAATTGTCACATGACATAGCCCAACAGTGGCAGAGACAGTAGGTCGAGTGAGACTTAGCACCATTGACGACGCTTGGAGAATGCTGTCCTCAAATCAGCAATTCTAGCAGACAGCAATATAGGCCTACTCCCTGCTGTCAGTCATGAAATTTGCAGAGCATACTTCCAAGAAGAGAACTTGGACCTACATCTAGCTCTTGGTTAATTGAATTCAAATATTCACATTTTAATAGCTAGGCCTACATGTATATCACCGACCAGTCCAGTATGATGGAGAACTGCGAGTCGGAGACATAGTCACAACCAGACAAGAACCATGAGAAGACAGCTGTTCAAAATCAAGGGGCAGCTTCTAAGTGCTCATTAATGATAATACAAACTAAGATATATAAATATACAGTTTATTTACATCATGTTACAGACTTGCTTTGCACAACCAGTATCCATCCCAAAAAGGCCTTCTCCAATACAATGGCTAAGGCCATCATTGGAACCAAATTTCTGTATCACATTTACAGCATAAAGCCAGTTGACAAGAGGACAAGACAGTTGTTATACTTGACTTTATAGATCTATATCAATATGTAAAGCTTACTAAAATGTGGACCAATGGGACCTGAGCCTGAGCACACATTTTTGGCAGTCAAGTGATTTTCATTTGAGACAACTAATGAGAGACATCACACAAGTTTTGTCTTTGACCTTTCCGTTGGCATTTCAATAGGTTTAATTGTCCCTTTTCTAAGAAGTTCTGTGTGTTCTGCTTCATATCGTTGATCTGCATAATAGTCCAGTACTTCTCGAACCCTGCTCTGGAGCCATCCAACTGAATCCTTCTTTTTTGCAGAAATATGTACCACATCATCAAATTTCATCAACTGCTTCGGGCGGAATGTGTCATCAAGTTCTTTGATCAGTTCTGAAGAAGAAAATTAAAAAAACATGGTTTATCTTGTAGTATTCTACTTGAACTTGAACTCATATACATAACACTGTTGTTACTAACACCAAAGACCATGATCATTCGTGAATAATTTGATACTTACTCTCCACATGCTCCAGCTTGTCTACCACTTCATGCAGTTTTTCTTGAGCTCCCTCCATATCAGTTTTATTCAGAGCTAATATCGCTGGCTTTTCAAGTAATTCAGGCTTGTATAGCTCCAACTCCTAGAAGGCAATAGAACTTTGTCACAGAATGCAAAACATGAAAAATAGCTTGGACTTTGATAACGTAAATGAACAGGTTGTAAAATAGAATAATTCTCAACAGACTTACTGGGTCTGAAGGAACCTTGTGCAGCTCACATAGATTCAACCAATTCTGCCAATCACTTCCAACCTTGTAGAGTATATGAGGGGAGAAGAGAGCAACACTTCAAGCCATATAGATGTTTCACCAGGATTATTGTAAAGCAATCCAAGTGGAGTGAATTTCCTAAGGTCACAGACACATACCTTATTCAGCAAGAGGATTGTTTCAAAAGCAGTTCGGTGTGGATGTTCATTACTCAGTTGGAATCCAAACACATCAACAACAAGCAGCAACATTTTTGTCCTCTCGACGTGTTTCAGGAAACTATGGCCCATGCCAAAGTTGACATGAGCTCCTTCAATCAAACCAGGAAGATCCGCAACAGTGATCTGAGAAAAATGAAAGAAGTACTTATGTCATATAATCTCTCAAAACTAGTTAGGCGTAAAGCAGCATGTAAGGGACCAAACTATAGCACACACAAGAGGCAGGCTTTCAGACAGATTTTGTAAAAATTTACTGTTAAAAGATACAGTAAATAATCTAAGTACACATCCCCTCCCCACATAATAGGAGAAGGCTATACTACCTACCTGTCTGTTATCCTCATACATCATGGTTCCAAGCTGAGGTTTTATGGTTGTGACTGTAAAAAGAATATTAGAACAATAATAAAATGACAAAGAAGTCCTAAATCTAAAATTTGTTGGTGAATTTTACAAGTAGCGAGCACTGGGCTGTAAAGTGAATTCATTGCCTTAAAATTGAAGAGGAAAAGCAGTCATATTTTTATAATTTTTTAAATAATTTTCCTTTGGACTATCTGCCAAGAGTATATTTACTGGAATAGAGGAGAGGTGTTCTACTCACAGGGGTAATTTGCAATCTTTGGCGCTGCTCTTGAAACTGCACCCAACAATGTAGATTTTCCAGCATTTGGGAAGCTACAAGCAAAGAATAAAATTCAGTCTTGAATTCGTTCAAGAGATGTGGTTGTTAAAAGGAACATGTGATAAACCTAAATTTAAGCATTCTGACCAGGTGCTTTCCATCAGCATTATGACTCCATAAACTATTTAAGTCACAATCAAAACCATAATTTTGCTACCTATTTCCAAGTATTGATGATACAGGAGGCACAACTTAAAAGTGATATGGAGAGTAAGGAGATTAATGCCTCTGGCAGGTGACATGGTCCTTTCCCTCTACATATTATGGCATCTCATTAACTCTCTCATCGTACTTCGCCTGACTTTGCCGATCAGCAGTTGCCACTTTGTGATACTGCAAACAACAGAGTAACAAGAAGCCTCACCCAACTAATCCAATGTCAGCTATTAACTTTAGATCTAACGTGATATTTCGACTGACACCTCTCTGTCCAGCAAAGTTGTTCTCCGGACCACCACCAATGCCACCCGTTGCCACCTTCACCTTCATACCAACTTCATTCATGTCACCTTAAAGGGAAAAACACTAACAGTATTAAGTTAGTGAAAAAATTCCATTGGTATCCAGTAATTTTTTTATTTTATAAAACTCAACTGAGAACTAGGTGTCACAGCATTATTTCAGTTATTATTTATTTATCAGTTAAAAGAATGCGTCATTGACATACCTATGGCTTTGCCATTGTCGAGTCTGATGCATATTCCTGTGGGAACTGGTATTTCTAGGTCTTGCCCAGGTGGTCCCATAAGTCGATGAACCCTGAAAGATTAAAAGATAATTGGTCCTGGGACAAAAAGGTCAGCTTTGACCTTGAGAATGAGATGTTTATCACTGTAATGGATTAAACATTCCAAAACAAGTTACATTATTCATTTGATACAACGATAATTGATACTAAATAAAAGACCAGCGTTTCTTTGTTCGAGACACTGAGCGTGACAGCAGAGACCATTGGGATGCTTCAAATGGCTTGTTCTTCATAATTTTTTGTCTGGTTCTAGCAGAGTGAGTATTTTTAGATACTTTGGACTTACTTTCTAGTTGTCCTCACTTTTGATCAAAGTACTCACTTGCTATTGCCACCAGCCTCTGCAGTGTACTTCTGCTTTGGACACTTTGCCTTTACTGACTTTAGGGACAGATGCTTCGATGCCACCACATACACATCACCACCTCTTCCACCAATGCCACCATATTTTGGGAAGCCTTGACCTCCGGAGCCCCCTTTCACATTAATCCTCAGGCGATCAATGAAGCTGGTTTGTTTTCTCTGTAAAGTATGAAGTCATGAGTGAGAGACTGGAGTTGCCAGACAGGCATGCCCAAATGAGAATAGACTACTGACTGGGCAACAATTAAATTACCGTTCAAAAACACATCACGATCATTGAAGAGAGATGAAAGACACGATCACTGCCTGAATTTTTACCTTGAGACTGATTGAATATGGAAAGATCTGCCAATTTATGAAGTTCTGCTCCAGTGGTAGTGTTGTATCTTTATTTACCATGCATTGCATGTGCATTGGTGATGCATGTGCAGTGCAGTGCATTTTCATTTCTTTGCATTGGACACTTTGTAGAAGAGAGCACAAAATGTAATCAAAGGCAAGTTCAACTCACAACAGCGGCTTTTCCCTTCGAAAACACAGCATTAGCTATTCTAGAAACAAGAACCATGATCAGTTGTTATTTCTGAGTGTGAAAAAACATGGAATTTCGCATTGTTCGGGCGGTCAGCATGGACATGGGCGCTGACATCTTGAAAATGAACGACTCCTATCGCAATTTCTAGGCAATGTCAGCCGGATGGGAGCAACTTAAAATGTGGTAGTGGGAATACTTGCCAAATGGCAAAGCGAGGCTGCACCCCAGCTTTTTGGCTGATCATGCTTGGTCCCCCAATTCTGTGGTACGGCCTCGTTTTGGGATTTGTCGTAAAACGTCACTGGGGCTGAAGTCTATTAATAGATGGGGATGACCATGGAGCGGATCGAGGCTAATTCGTTGTTTCCCCTATTTGGCGTAATTTAGGTCTGGTTAGGGAGTTTTTCCCAAATGTACGCGATGATGACGTGCCCCATTAACAGGACGTAACATCTATTTTAAAATGCGTTTCCAAAGTGAATGCATGAGGACAACCCATTTGTGTCGTATATCACTGGAAACGCCCGATTCCCCTGATTCTGCAGGATGTTAAATCGGGCATTTCATTTCTTTAAATAAATCATAAGCGTCGGATTTGCTCCTAGCTCTGTTCACCATCCCAAATGGCAATATTGCCAATTGGGCCGGACAATCACGAAAAACCGCAAATATTATACATTTCTTCCTGAATAATTCTTACAGTGACCATTCTCCCATGAAAGAGAGTTGCTTACGCTACACAAAAATCAAAAAAAATCGAGGGTCAACCATTGAACTTTAGAGATATGTTGAATTTTGCACATTAAATCAGCGAAAAACGCACCAACTGGCACTGGACGGCATTTCAACACGGGGCCGACGCACATCCCAAGTAAGTTCAGTGTACACATACGTCGGCAACAACAGTAAATGCGTAGTTTCTTGTTAACTGCCTATTGAGTAGCGCTCTAGGTTTCAGAAACTCCAAAAAACATGTATTTGCCAAAACAACTGCTGACTCAAAACTGACAAACTGTGAGGACCGAGAAATCAATGATTTTAGGATGAGACCTAGGCCCTATGCCGCAGCGTCATTGCATGTAGCCTATGTACGCAGATCGACATACCTGTGCTTGATGCAGCGGGTGGACAAGGTTACTTTCATTATCTTCATTAAGCACCTTGTTCCCAGGTATTTTACGGGGTTTTTGCACCTCGTCGCACTTTCGCGAGCGGGCCTCCCGTCACAAAAACCATTTGATTTACTCTGCTTCTTACGAAAATAGTCAGCACTATAGGTAGTTAACCATGGTAATGGTAGTTGTTTCCTTTCTGTTTAAAACTTAGGGCTTATTTTTGAAAACTTTATTTAGAGTGCGTGCGTGTGCTAGACTAACAGGTTTTGAGGGCCAAAGTCATCATCAGCCACATTGGGCATGGGGTGAAGCTTGTCGCGTACTGCGGTACACGTCAGAACTTTGGTTTCATGGTTTCCCGCAAGAAGAATGAGAAGGTCACCTGACATAGGGAATTCTTCAGTCCGTCATTAACGCATGCGTCATGAACACTACCACTTACCACATGAACAAGTGCTGCCCCCATCGGTGGTAAAAGTCAATCCGAGCGAAAGTAAATATGACGTCCGAGAAAGAAGGTGGGTGTTTAACCTCGATTTGCAATGCATTAACCGCATGTTTCACGTTAAATCTTGCATCAATGTTGTTCTTAATATTCTCAAAAACTATTTAATCGATAAACTTAACCTTATTTTGCTAGAAATCATGGATTAAACTTTACTTGAAATTACTGAAGGTTGGCGCTGTACAACATACCGTAAGGCGTAGGCCTAATACTGACTGTTCACTGTACATACTACATACATGACATACATCATGTACACACTTTCATGGCTAGTGTACAGGTCTGGTGTACTGACTTTGTTCCCTGTCCTTTTGCTACTGTCATAATTGCTGCAATCATTTTCCAGGTTATGGTGCTCCACCAGCATATGGAGACCAGGGACAGGGTCAGGGAGGGTATCCACAACAGCAAGGATATCCGCAACAACAGCCGGGCCAGGGATATCCGCAATATCCTGCCCAACCACCCCCTGCTGGAGCTGGAGCACCTCAATATGGCCAAGGATATGCCCCCGTCCAAACTGGACAGCCTGGGGTAGCGTACTCTTACGGCGCCCCACCTGGGACTGTGGTAAGTAAATGCCTCGGTACTGACACCTCCATTTGGTTAGAGGAAAGTCTACTCCTTGATTGCTGAATTTGGAGACATGCTGACCTCTGGAATGGGCATGAGAAGTGTGAACTGAAAGAACTATTTGCTTGACTTGTTTGCTGTGAGTATCTCAACAAACAAAGCCAACCTGCCATTGCTATGATGTTTTCATGTCCAAACTATTGAACATTAGAATAGGCATGGTGTTCTGTTTATCTTATTCAGTTGTCATCAGCAAAATATTCTGTATCTGTAATTTTTAAATAAGTGATATGATGTGATCATTTTTCTCCTATAATTGCAGATTGTCCAAGCTGGTGCCTCTGCCTCTGGCCCAGCCCCTGACAACCACATGTGTTTGGCTATCTTCACAACCCTCTGTTGTTTCTGGCCGCTCGGCATCATTGCCATCATTAAGGCATCTGAGGTATGTTGAAGATGGGGGAGGGGTGGGGGGGGGGGGGGGGTTGGTGGTCAGTAGTTATCATAGTATACCCCTAATATTACCTGATAGATAAGCATAGAAGAGTAGATGATTCAGCCCCTCTTCCTGGCTACCCGTACCATCCTTGTTGATTTTAAGACCAAATCATGTGTAGGGTTTCTGTGATAGCCTCTGGAAAAAATGGATCGGAAAAAGAACTAATTCCTCAAAAGATTGACTAGCAATTTTCTCTTTGTCTCTTTTAGGTGAATTCTAAATGGACTGTTGGAGATGCCCAGGGAGCGCAGAGATCTTCTGCCTCATCACGTCAGTTCTCTATGATCGCAATCGGAATCGGCATTGCTGCCTATGTGATTTGTGCGATTATAGTCGGCATCTATATTGGCGTTCTGTCCCAGATGTATGATGGTTTTTAGTCAGCCCAGTGATAACACATGGTTTGTTTGCCCTAAACCTGGATGGAGCCAGAGCTTACAAATCTGTAATCAACTCTGCATTCATTTGGGCATTTTATGGTAAAAGTGGCATGTGAGAAGGGAATATTAAAGCCGAAGCCATATTGTTCAAAATTGAAAAAATGGATAATTGACTTTTAAGATTTTTCTGATTCAAATACAAATTTCAGATTCTTAGCAAACAAGCATGGGCCTTACCGTGTTGGTCCGAACATCAAATCGACAAATGGAGTCTAAACAAAAAATTTGTGGTAAATAGCTATAATGATTCCCCTTTTTGGTAACAGGGCACAGCACCATTATGCCTTGACTAAGAATTGATTTTTCACACAGAAGAGCTACAGCATGCAAACATTATATTACGACAGCCTGGAGCTAGTTGACAGACTAGGATGATACCGTACAAGTAGAATCTACTTATTCAGCAATGATATTATGTTAATTTAGAGCACGTTTTATTAAACAAGTCAATGTCTTCTGAGGTCTGTAAAATTCCCTGTTCTACATTTCAAAATTCGATTTGAATTTGTTTTTCTTAGATTTCTTCTGCTAATGATACTGGAGGTTTTTCCTCAGATTTTAACTTTATGCATTGTACAAATCAACCCCCGATCTTATTTTTTTGATAGGACATTGTCTTTATCCAACTATTACATGTTAGTATTGTATCATGCATAATTAACACTTGAAAAAAGTACAGCTGACGTCACGATTTGTGTGTAATGCCACCTGAACCTTTTTAAATTCTTCGCTTACATGTTTTATCTCTTTGCAATTACATGCCCCAATGCGTAGTCAAAAGCTGCGTGAAATTTCAAAATGATACCTCCAATTACTTGCTAGATTGAAAGCATTTTATTTGAGCTTGAGCTGGGTTTATAAACTGACTACACTTAGTAGAACTAGTCGATAGCCTTGTGTACAAATCCACTTTTTAACAGTTAAAATAGAGTAGGTCATGTCCTAAATTGAAAATCTCTATGTCACATAGGCATTTTATCATGAGGTGCCATTTACTTCTCATTTAGAGGCCAGTGTGTTAACATTTCTGTTCTAATGATGAGAAAGAGGATGTTTGCCAATAAACATGAGTCATGGTGTACTCGACCTAGGAGATAAAAATGTGATATTGTGTATCAGCACAGGTATACAGCCTGAAGGTAAATGTCAAATGGTTGGCACAGAGTTCATGTCAGTATACATTTTTCTGAGCAATGGTAATTATAATGCAGTGACAAGGCATTGTCATTGCGCACGAAAATAATTATGTCCTTAGTTCGGTGCTAAATCATGATTGATTTGAATTGTTTCAATATTTTAATTTTGTTAAACTTTGTCAGTTGTTCACGAAGTTTTCTTTGATGCATTTATCTTCAAGTTACCTTACTTTTTCTGTTACATGTTTCTATAGACTGTCAGACACGACAAAAGCAGAACCCAACAGATGGGACTGCTGTTACCCGGAAAGATATTTGCCGCTGGTTTTGATATGTAGTTGCCTACCTGTCACCTGGCATCTGTCGATTACAATATATTGATATGTCCTCATTTGCTGATTATTATTTCCTTCAAGTACAGACAATATAACAATGCCATTTCATTGATTTACATAGTTATACTGCACATGTTAGGCTAATCTGTCTGCAGTGGTTTATAAGATTTCTCTATTTCTGACTGAAATATAAAACTAAATGTATACAATAAAGTAATGATGTAATGCATATCTGTCAAATGGGAATAAGTCTATGTGCTGTCGTGATGGCTTATATTTGTGCTTTTATTGATTTATTTTAGTTCTTGCAGGGAAATTTTCTTCCAAAAAATTATAATTGAATATGTCCAGAAACAATTGTCCTTAGACCAAAGAACCAAATTGGGATGACCTGTAGGCTTCTAAACAACTTTTTAGCCTCAAAATGTAATTGTGTCTATAGATGCAGTGTCTTCAACAGTCACCTGCCTCTAGGTTAGCAGTGATGTTTGCCTCAAAAATAACTAGTCCACTAAAAAGATTTTTCTGAAATCTGACCAATTCCTCAGAGGGTCAGAAGTTGTCCCAACTTGTTGCTCCGCTAGTATCAGGTTTTTAACTACATATTTGTCAATTAAAGCATCAGGTGTTATTTGTAGGAACCAATGTACATTTTATCTTTTATTTCAAGAATGTTTGGAATGTCACTAGAAATTAATTATTTCAGATGGTCATGTATAAAAGATTTGGTACCGATGTTGAATGGGATTGCATGCAATAAGTTTATTTTTGAAGATTCAAACTACAAGATGAAAACGTTATGCCAAATTGTTTTCCTTTGAAAGAAATACAACTGATAGTTCCATTGTAAATGGCTTCTACTTTGGTTTGGTTAGCAGTGTACTTCTCACCACTGTTTTGGTTTGGGGCCAGGTTATGTCTCTGCACTTCTGAATGGGGTATGTGGAATAATTGGTGTGATGAAATGGAATCATGGTTGGAAATTAGACTGGCCCTAGCCCCAATGGTATTCTTGTTTCCCCAAATGGACCCGTCGATAGGTACTGGTTGAAATTTCTTCGTCTTGAAAATATGGCCACCAATGTATTCTGTAGTACATAATAATAAATTTTATATTAGTGGAGTCAGTTATTGTCTTTCTTTCTTTCCGTTTCTTTCCCCCATGTTCAGTATATATCATTTTGATGTGCTGGAGCACTTGGAAATCCCCAAAACCACGTCTGACTTTGTGCCTAATGTGGTGACCTGCTTCTAAACCAATCAGAGGCCTGCCCACAAGGGTTGTGGGCCCTGACTTTCCTTTGCCTCACCCATTTGAATGGGTAGCTGTATCTATACTTTGATAAAGATCCGTATTGGTATTTCAGAGCGATGTGGCTCCCAAAAACCATCATGCCTGAAGTGTTGTCATCTCATGCAAACGATGACCCTCCCTGGCCTCTGATCTGCCATGTTCATGCCTGAAGTGTCTGTATGGAAAGCCTGAAGAATATTTCTCCCCTGGTTGTGAGTGTCTTACACCTCTCTTGCACTGTTGTGACTGTCTTTGATCTGCCTGGTTGAAGCCTGAAGTGTCTACAGAAAGCCTGCCTAGCATAGCGGTCTGTTCAAGCATGTAGTATCTCTAGAAAGCCTTCATGTTCATGTTTGAGGGTATATGGAAAGTCTAGTATCAATGACCATTTGACAGCAGTTATAATCAGTAGTCTGGTATGGTTTATGAGGTTGACTGATGACGCCAGTTCCTCAATGAGCAATGCCGGATTTGAATTAAGATTCGAGTCGATTCTTTTAAACTCGGAAATGCCCATGCACACGGCAATCGTATCTATGTAGCTCCGTGCACGTGATTTGAAGGGACAATTTCGGTGTGCGCGGGGATTTAGGTAGCCAGGAAGTTGATATGTAATTTGAATCTATCCGCCTGCTCATCACTGTAGTTACAAACTAAATGCTCATCACTAATGATGAATTTAGCGTGTAATGTGAGACGGGTTTAACGTGACCTGCAAATCTGAGATTTTTAGGCAAACGTACAGTTACATTCCGTTTTGGTGAGATCTTTTTTGCTGTTTGATGATATGTCAATAATTCTCTCAGCTCCTTGAAAAGTCACGGTCCTATACTTGAAGCTATTTTGCATGAAAAACTGCCTGTCTCATGCGAAAGTTGTCCCTTCAACAAAGAATGTTTGTAGCTGATTTTATGGTTTGAATGGCCATTTTGAAAAAGGGTTTGGAATCGAGGTCAACCAAAATAGTTGTTGGCCTCAATGTACCCTCGGGAATTCAAGCCGCCGACTAGTCAAACCATTCTCTGGAGTGCTCGAACACCTGGAATCAGTGTGTACTTCAGCTTGAAAAGTTCGGGTGAAGGGGTTTTCCTCATGATAATATTCACAATGGTATAAGATGATGATGGTATAAGAGGGCCGGCGAATCTAGGAACTGGAAGAAGAGGGAGCGTGCACTGCATTTCTCATCAAAATTCCTGGACAGGTGTGTTCCAAAATTTCATAAGTGGTCAATTAAAAAAAGTTTACATCAATTAGGAGCCGCGCGTCTGGTGCACCCGCTTGGATCCGCGCCTGATAAACGTACATGAATGAATAATAATAAGAAAATGCTTAAAAAAAACAGGAAAACTAAGGCTAAATTCGCCGGGGTTCGAACCCGTGACCATCCAATCCGCAGTGAAACCGTCTAACCGCCGAGGCCATCAAGGCTTTACTGATAGGGGCATGATAGACAGGCATTTAGCTTGTTCAATTCGTCGCCATATTGAAAAAGCGCCTTGATTGTGACGAGGTCTCGCTGGCGGAAGAGTAATTGGGTTCAAATAGTCCCAGATAATCGTATAATTCAATATTGCGACATAGTTTTCTTGATGGATCGTATTTATACAGCTCGGTGATATATTAGATAATGCTCGCAGTTGCTTTTAATGTTTGAATGGCTTTCCCAAAAAAATTTTAGAAGCGAGGTCAACAGGGTCAAAAGAAATAGTCTTTGGCGCCAATGATGTCAGCAATGCCGGATTTGAATTAAGATTCGAGTCGATTCTTTTGGAGTCGGAAATGCCCATGCACACGGCAATCGTATCTATATAGCTCCGTGCCGGTGATTTGAAGGGACAATTTCGGTGTGCGCGGGGATTTAGGTAGCCAGGAAGTTGATATGTAATTTGAATCTATCCGCCTGCTCATCACTGTAGTTACAAACTAAATGCTCATCACTAATGATGAATTTAGCGTGTAATGCGAGACGGGTTTGACGTGACTTGCAAATCTTAGATTTTTAGGCAAACGTACAGTTACATTCCGTTTTGGTGAGATCTTTTTTGCTGTTGATATGTCAATAATTCTCTCAGCTCCTTGAGAATTCACGGTCCTATACTTGAAGCTATTTTGCATGAAAAACTGCCTGTCTCATGCGAAAGTTGTCCCTTCAACAAAGAATGTTTGTAGCTGATTTTATGGTTTGAATGGCCATTTTGAAAAAGGGTTTGGAATCGAGGTCAACCAAAATAGTTGTTGGCCTCAATGCACCCTCGGGAATTCAGGCCGCCGACTAGTCAAACCATTCTCTGGAGTGCTCGAACACCTGGAATCAGTGTGTACTTCAGCTTGAAAAGTTCGGGTGAAGGGGTTTTCCTCATGATATAATATTCACAATGGTATAAGATGATGGTATAAGAGGGCCGGCGAATCTAGGAACTGGAAGAAGAGGGGGCGTGCCCTGCATTTCTCATCAAAATTCCTGGACAGGTGTGTTCCAAAATTTCATAAGTGGTCAATTAAAAAAAGTTTACATCAATTAGGAGCCGCGCGTCTGGTGCACCCGCTTGGATCCGCGCCTGGTGAACGTACATGAATGAATAATAATAAGAAAATGCTTAAAAAAAACAGGAAAACTAAGGCTAAATTCGCCGGGGTTCGAACCCGTGACCATCCAATCTGCAGTGAAACCGTCTAACCGCCGAGGCCATCAAGGCTTTACTGATAGGGGCATGATAGACAGGCATTTAGCTTGTTCAATTCGTCGCCATATTGAAAAAGCGCCTTGATTGTGACGAGGTCTCGCTGGCGGAAGAGTAATTGGGTTCAAATAGTCCCAGATAATCGTATAATTCAATATTGCGACATAGTTTTCTTGATGGATCGTATTTATACAGCTCGGTGATATATTAGATAATGCTCGCAGTTGCTTTTAATGTTTGAATGGCTTTCCCAAAAAAATTTTAGAAGCGAGGTCAACAGGGTCAAAGGAAATAGTCTTTGGCGCCAATGATGTCAGCAATGCCGGATTTGAATTAAGATTCGAGTCGATTCTTTTGGAGTCGGAAATGCCCATGCACACGGCAATCGTATCTATATAGCTCCGTGCACGTGATTTGAAGGGACAATTTCGGTGTGCGCGGGGATTTAGGTAGCCAGGAAGTTGATATGTAATTTGAATCTATCCGCCTGCTCATCACTGTAGTTACAAACTAAATGCTCATCACTAATGATGAATTTAGCGTGTAATGCGAGACGGGTTTGACGTGACTTGCAAATCTTAGATTTTTAGGCAAACGTACAGTTACATTCCGTTTTGGTGAGATCTTTTTTGCTGTTTGATGATATGTCAATAATTCTCTCAGCTCCTTGAGAATTCACGGTCCTATACTTGAAGCTATTTTGCATGAAAAACTGCCTGTCTCATGCGAAAGTTGTCCCTTCAACAAAGAATGTTTGTAGCTGATTTTATGGTTTGAATGGCCATTTTGAAAAAGGGTTTGGAATCGAGGTCAACCAAAATAGTTGTTGGCCTCAATGTACCCTCGGGAATTCAAGCCGCCGACTAGTCAAACCATTCTCTGGAGTGCTCGAACACCTGGAATCAGTGTGTACTTCAGCTTGAAAAGTTCGGGTGAAGGGGTTTTCCTCATGATAATATTCACAATGGTATAAGATGATGGTATAAGAGGGCCGGCGAATCTAGGAACTGGAAGAAGAGGGGGCGTGCACTGCATTTCTCATCAAAATTCCTGGACAGGTGTGTTCCAAAATTTCATAAGTGGTCAATTAAAAAAAGTTTACATCAATTAGGAGCCGCGCATCTGGTGCACCCGCTTGGATCCGCGCCTGATAAACGTACATGAATGAACAATAATAAGAAAATGCTTAAAAAAACAGGAAAACTAAGGCTAGATTCGCCGGGGTTCGAACCCGTGACCATCCAATCCGCAGTGAAACCGTCTAACCGCCGAGGCCATCAAGGCTTTACTGATAGGGGCATGATAGACAGGCATTTAGCTTGTTCAATTCGTCGCCATATTGAAAAAGCGCCTTGATTGTGACGAGGTCTCGCTGGCGGAAGAGTAATTGGGTTCAAATAGTCCCAGATAATCGTATAATTCAATATTGCGACAGAGTTTTCTTGATATATCGTATTTATACAGCTCGGTGATATATTAGATAATGCTCGCAGTTGCTTTTAATGTTTGAATGGCTTTCCCAAAACAATTTTAGAAGCGAGGTCAACAGGGTCAAAAGAAATAGTCTTTGGCGCCAATGTCAGCAATGCCGGATTTGAATGAAGATTCAAGTCGATTCTTTTGGAGTCGGAAATGCCCATGCACACGGCAATCGTATCTATATAGCTCCGTGCAGGTGATTTGAAGGGACAATTTCGGTGTGCGCGGGGATTTAGGTAGCCAGGAAGTTGATATGTAATTTGAATCTATCCGCCTGCTCATCACTGTAGTTACAAACTAAATGCTCATCACTAATGATGAATTTAGCGTGTAATGTGAGACGGGATTGACGTGACTTGCAAATCTTAGATTTTTAGGCAAACGTACAGTTACATTCCGTTTTGGTGAGATCTTTTTTGCTGTTTGATGATATGTCAATAATTCTCTCAGCTCCTTGAGAATTCACGGTCCTATACTTGAAGCTATTTTGCATGAAAAACTGCCTGTCTCATGCGAAAGTTGTCCCTTCAACAAAGAATGTTTGTAGCTGATTTTATGGTTTGAATGGCCATTTTGAAAAAGGGTTTGGAATCGAGGTCATCCAAAATAGTTGTTGGCCTCAATGTACCCTCGGGAATTCAAGCCGCCGACTAGTCAAACCATTCTCTGGAGTGCTCGAACACCTGGAATCAGTGTGTACTTCAGCTTGAAAAGTTCGGGTGAAGGAGTTTTCCTCATGATAATATTCACAATGGTATAAGATGATGGTATAAGAGGGCCGGCGAATCAAGGAACTGGAAGAAGAGGGAGCGTGCACTGCATTTCTCATCAAAATTCCTGGACAGGTGTGTTCCAAAATTTCATAAGTGGTCAATTAAAAAAAGTTTACATCAATTAGGAGCCGCGCGTCTGGTGCACCCGCTTGGATCCGCGCCTGATAAACGCACATGAATGAATAATAATAAGAAAATGCTTAAAAAAAACAGGAAAACTAAGTCTAGATTCGCCGGGGTTCGAACCCGTGACCATCTAATCCGCAGTGAAACCGTCTAACCGCCGAGGCCATCAAGGCTTTACTGATAGGGGCATGATAGACAGGCATTTAGCTTGTTCAATTCGTCGCCATATTGAAAAAGCGCCTTGATTGTGACGAGGTCTCGCTGGCGGAAGAGTAATTGGGTTCAAATAGTCCCAGATAATCGTATAATTCAATATTGCGACAGAGTTTTCTTGATATATCGTATTTATACAGCTCGGTGATATATTAGATAATGCTCGCAGTTGCTTTTAATGTTTGAATGGCTTTCCCAAAAAAATTTTAGAAGCGAGGTCAACAGGGTCGAAAGAAATAGTCTTTGGCGCCAATGATGTCAGCAATGCCGGATTTGAATTAAGATTCAAGTCATTTCTTTTGGAGTCGGAAATGCCCATGCACACGGCAATCGTATCTGTATAGCTCCGTGCAGGTGATTTGAAGGGACAATTTCGGTGTGCGCGGGGATTTAGGTAGCCAGGAAGTTGATATGTAATTTGAATCTATCCGCCTGCTCATCACTGTAGTTACAAACTAAATGCTCATCACTAATGATGAATTTAGCGTGTAATGTGAGACGGGTTTGACGTGACTAGCAAATCTTAGATTTTTAGGCAAACGTACAGTTATACATTCCGTTTTGGTGAGATCGTTTTTGCTGTTTTGATGATATGTCAATAATTCTCTCAGCTCCTTGAGAAGTCACGGTCCTATACTTGAAGCTATTTTGCATGAAAAACTGCCTGTCTCATGCGAAAGTTGTCCCTTCAACAAAGAATGTTTGTAGCTGATTTTATGGTTTGAATGGCCATTTTGAAAAAGGGTTTGGAATCGAGGTCAACCAAAATAGTTGTTGGCCTCAATGTACCCTCGGGAATTCAAGCCGCCGACTAGTCAAACCATTCTCTGGAGTGCTCGAACACCTGGAATCAGTGTGTACTTCAGCTTGAAAAGTTCGGGTGAAGGGGTTTTCCTCATGATAATATTCACAATGGTATAAGATGATGGTATAAGAGGACCGGCGAATCTAGGAACTGGAAGAAGAGGGAGCGTGCACTGCATTTCTCATCAAAATTCCTGGACAGGTGTGTTCCAAAATTTCATAAGTGGTCAATTAAAAAAAGTTTACATCAATTAGGAGCCGCGCGTCTGGTGCACCCGCTTGGATCCGCGCCTGATAAACGTACATGAATAAATAATAATAATAAAATGCTTAAAAAAACAGGCAAACTAAGGCTAGAGTCGCCGGGGTTCGAACCCGTGACCATCCAATCCGCAGTGAAACCGTCCAACCGCCGAGGCCATCAAGGCTTTACTGATAGGGGCATGATAGACAGGCATTTAGCTTGTTCAATTCGTCGCCATATTGAAAAAGCGCCTTGATTGTGACGAGGTCTCGCTGGCGGAAGAGTAATTGGGTTCAAATAGTCCCAGATAATCGTATAATTCAATATTGCGACATAGTTTTCTTGATGGATCGTATTTATACAGCTCGGTGATATATTAGATAATGCTCGCAGTTGCTTTTAATGTTTGAATGGCTTTCCCAAAAAAATTTTAGAAGCGAGGTCAACAGGGTCGAAAGAAATAGTCTTTGGCGCCAATGATGTCAGCAATGCCGGATTTGAATTAAGATTCAAGTCGATTCTTTTGGAGTCGGAAATGCCCATGCACACGGCAATCGTATCTATATAGCTCCGTGCAGGTGATTTGAAGGGACAATTTCGGTGTGCGCGGGGATTTAGGTAGCCAGGAAGTTAATTTGAATCTATCCGCCTGCTCATCACTGTAGTTACAAACTAAATGCTCATCACTAACGATGAATTTAGCGTGTAATGTGAGAAGGGTTTGACGTGACTTGCAAATCTTAGATATTTAAGCAAACGTACAGTTATACATTCCGTTTTGGTGAGATCTTTTTTGCTGTTTTGATGATATGTCAATAATTCTCTCAGCTCCTTGAGAAGTCACGGTCCTATACTTGAAGCTATTTTGCATGAAAAACTGCCTGTCTCATGCGAAAGTTGTCCCTTCAACAAAGAATGTTTGTAGCTGATTTTATGGTTTGAATGGCCATTTTGAAAAAGGGTTTGGAATCGATGTCATCCAAAATAGTTGTTGGCCTCAATGTACCCTCGGGAATTCAAGCCGCCGACTAGTCAAACCATTCTCTGGAGTGCTCGAACACCTGGAATCAGTGTGTACTTCAGCTTGAAAAGTTCGGGTGAAGGGGTTTTCCTCATGATAATATTCACAATGGTATAAGATGATGGTATAAGAGGGCCGGCGAATCTAGGAACTGGAAGAAGAGGGAGCGTGCACTGCATTTCTCATCAAAATTCCTGGACAAGTGTGTTCCAAAATTTCATAAGTGGTCAATTAAAAAAAGTTTACATCAATTAGGAGCCGCGCGTCTGGTGCACCCGCTTGGATCCGCGCCTGATAAACGCACATGATTGAATAATAATAAGAAAATGCTTAAAAAAAACAGGAAAACTAAGGCTAGATTCGCCGGGGTTCGAACCCGTGACCATCCAATCCGCAGTGAAACCGTCTAACCGCCGAGGCCATCAAGGCTTTACTGATAGGGGCATGATAGACAGGCATTTAGCTTGTTCAATTCGTCGCCATATTGAAAAAGCGCCTTGATTGTGACGAGGTCTCGCTGGCGGAAGAGTAATTGGGTTCAAATAGTCCCAGATAATCGTATAATTCAATATTGCGACAGAGTTTTCTTGATATATCGTATTTATACAGCTCGGTGATATATTAGATAATGCTCGCAGTTGCTTTTAATGTTTGAATGGCTTTCCCAAAACAATTTTAGAAGCGAGGTCAACAGGGTCAAAAGAAATAGTCTTTGGCGCCAATGTCAGCAATGCCGGATTTGAATGAAGATTCAAGTCGATTCTTTTGGAGTCGGAAATGCCCATGCACACGGCAATCGTATCTATATAGCTCCGTGCAGGTGATTTGAAGGGACAATTTCGGTGTGCGCGGGGATTTAGGTAGCCAGGAAGTTGATATGTAATTTGAATCTATCCGCCTGCTCATCACTGTAGTTACAAACTAAATGCTCATCACTAATGATGAATTTAGCGTGTAATGTGAGACGGGTTTGACGTGACTTGCAAATCTTAGATTTTTAGGCAAACGTACAGTTACATTCCGTTTTGGTGAGATTTTTTTTGCTGTTTGATGATATGTCAATAATTCTCTCAGCTCCTTGAGAAGTCACGGTCCTATACTTGAAGCTATTTTGCATGAAAAACTGCCTGTCTCATGCGAAAGTTGTCCCTTCAACAAAGAATGTTTGTAGCTGATTTTATGGTTTGAATGGCCATTTTGAAAAAGGGTTTGGAATCGAGGTCATCCAAAATAGTTGTTGGCCTCAATGTACCCTCGGGAATTCAAGCCGCCGACTAGTCAAACCATTCTCTGGAGTGCTCGAACACCTGGAATCAGTGTGTACTTCAGCTTGAAAAGTTCGGGTGAAGGAGTTTTCCTCATGATAATATTCACAATGGTATAAGATGATGGTATAAGAGGGCCGGCGAATCTAGGAACTGGAAGAAGAGGGAGCGTGCACTGCATTTCTCATCAAAATTCCTGGACAGGTGTGTTCCAAAATTTCATAAGTGGTCAATTAAAAAAAGTTTACATCAATTAGGAGCCGCGCGTCTGGTGCACCCGCTTGGATCCGCGCCTGATAAACGCACATGAATGAATAATAATAAGAAAATGCTTAAAAAAAACAGGAAAACTAAGTCTAGATTCGCCGGGGTTCGAACCCGTGACCATCTAATCCGCAGTGAAACCGTCTAACCGCCGAGGCCATCAAGGCTTTACTGATAGGGGCATGATAGACAGGCATTTAGCTTGTTCAATTCGTCGCCATATTGAAAAAGCGCCTTGATTGTGACGAGGTCTCGCTGGCGGAAGAGTAATTGGGTTCAAATAGTCCCAGATAATCGTATAATTCAATATTGCGACATAGTTTTCTTGATGGATCGTATTTATATAGCTCGGTGATATATTAGATAATGCTCGCAGTTGCTTTTAATGTTTGAATGGCTTTCCCAAACAAATTTTAGAAGCGAGGTCAACAGGGTCAAAAGAAATAGTCTTTGGCGCCAATGATGTCAGCAATGCCGGATTTGAATTAAGATTCGAGTCGATTCTTTTGGAGTCGGAAATGCCCATGCACACGGCAATCGTATCTATATAGCTCCGTGCAGGTGATTTGAAGGGACAATTTCGGTGTGCGCGGGGATTTAGGTAGCCAGGAAGTTGATATGTAATTTGAATCTATCCGCCTGCTCATCACTGTAGTTACAAACTAAATGCTCATCACTAATGATGAATTTAGCGTGTAATGTGAGACGGGTTTGACGTGACTTGCAAATCTTAGATTTTTAGGCAAACGTACAGTTACATTCCGTTTTGGTGAGATCTTTTTTGCTGTTTGATGATATGTCAATAATTCTCACAGCTCCTTGAGAAGTCACGGTCCTATACTTGAAGCTATTTTGCATGAAAAACTGCCTGTCTCATGCGAAAGTTGTCCCTTCAACAAAGAATGTTTGTAGCTGATTTTATGGTTTGAATGGCCATTTTGAAAAAGGGTTTGGAATCGAGGTCATCCAAAATAGTTGTTGGCCTCAATGTACCCTCTGGAATTCAAGCCGCCGACTAGTCAAACCATTCTCTGGAGTGCTCGAACACCTGGAATCAGTGTGTACTTCAGCTTGAAAAGTTTGCGTGAAGGGGTTTTATTATGATAATATTCACAATGGTATAAGATGATGGTATAAGAGGGCCGGCGAATCTAGGAACTGGAAGAAGAGGGAGCGTGCACTGCATTTCTCATCAAAATTCCTGGACAGGTGTGTTCCAAAATTTCATAAGTGGTCAATTAAAAAAAGTTTACATCAATTAGGAGCCGCGCGTCTGGTGCACCCGCTTGGATACGCGCCTGATAAACGTACATGAATGAATAATAATAAGAAAATGCTTAAAAAAAACAGGAAAACTAAGGCTAGATTCGCCGGGGTTCGAACCCGTGACCATCCAATCCGCAGTGAAACCGTCTAACCGCCGAGGCCATCAAGGCTTTACTGATAGAGGCATGATAGACAGGCATTTAGCTTGTTCAATTCGTCGCCATATTGAAAAAGCGCCTTGATTGTGACGAGGTCTCGCTGGCGGAAGAGTAATTGGGTTCAAATAGTCCCAGATAATCGTATAATTCAATATTGCGACATAGTTTTCTTGATGGATCGTATTTATACAGCTCGGTGATATATTAGATAATGCTCGCAGTTGCTTTTAATGTTTGAATGGCTTTCCCAAAAAAATTTTAGAAGCGAGGTCAACAGGGTCAAAAGAAATAGTCTTTGGCGCCAATGATGTCAGCAATGCCGGATTTGAATTAAGATTCAAGTCGATTCTTTTGGAGTCGGAAATGCCCATGCACACGGCAATCGTATCTATATAGCTCCGTGCAGGTGATTTGAAGGGACAATTTCGGTGTGTGCGGGGATTTAGGTAGCCAGGAAGTTGATATGTAATTTGAATCTATCCGCCTGCTCATCACTGTAGTTACAAACTAAATGCTCATCACTAATGATGAATTTAGCGTGTAATGTGAGACGGGTTTGACGTGACTAGCAAATCTTAGATTTTTAGGCAAACGTACAGTTATACATTCCGTTTTGGTGAGATCGTTTTTGCTGTTTTGATGATATGTCAATAATTCTCTCAGCTCCTTGAAAAGTCACGGTCCTATACTTGAAGCTATTTTGCATGAAAAACTGCCTGTCTCATGCGAAAGTTGTCCCTTCAACAAAGAATGTTTGTAGCTGATTTTATGGTTTGAATGGCCATTTTGAAAAAGGGTTTGGAATCGAGGTCAACCAAAATAGTTGTTGGCCTCAATGTACCCTCGGGAATTCAAGCCGCCGACTAGTCAAACCATTCTCTGGTATGGCAAGCCAAAGCGGAATTTATTCAAGACCGTGGAATTACTATTCAAGAAGTTAAATATATGTTCAAGACCAAAATATGTTCAATCCTGAATCAAATATTGTCAACCTTGAATCAAATATTGTCAACCTTGAACAAAATATATTCAACCTTGAACAAAATATATTCAAGACTCACGTGACCATATTCAAGACGCACGTGACCACAAAAATTGATGACGTAGTTGCTCATGTTTTGATGCTTTACGGACTTTCCCGAACCCGCGTCCGGACTTTCCCGAACCCATGGTACTGTGTTGCGTTTCGGAGCTCGAATTGTTCGCACGAGGTTTTGACACATGGTTGTACACGTACCTAGCCGCCTACACCTGACATGTACTGTAATCCTACACATCATGACATGGATGCCGAGTGAATGTCAGAGTCGATACATGTTTCACAGACATATCAGGCAAATTATAGGTTCAAAATGCGCAATGCCTGTCGTGAAACAGAACGCATCGGAAGTACCACAGATTCTACGCTCTACGTCATCAATTTTGTGGTCACGTGCGTCTTGAATATGGTCACGTGAGTCTTGAATATATTTTGTTCAAGGTTGAATATATTTTGTTCAAGGTTGGACATATTTTATTCAAGGTTGGACATATTTTATTCAAGGTTGAACATATTTTATTCAAGGTTGAACATATTTTATTCAAGGTTGAAAACATTTGATTCAAGGTTGAACATATTTTAGTCTTGAACATATATTTCCTTCTTGAACTTATATTTAACTTCTTGAATGGTAATTCTAAAGTCTTGAATAAATTCCGCTTTGGCTTGCCATACTCTGGAGTGCTCGAACACCTGGAATCAGTGTGTACTTCAGCTTGAAAAGTTCGGGTGAAGGGGTTTTCCTCATGATAATATTCACAATGGTATAAGATGATGGTATAAGAGGGCCGGCGAATCTAGGAACTGGAAGAAGAGGGAGCGTGCACTGCATTTCTCATCAAAATTCCTGGACAGGTGTGTTCCAAAATTTCATAAGTGGTCAATTAAAAAAAGTTTACATCAATTAGGAGCCGCGCGTCTGGTGCACCCGCTTGGATCCGCGCCTGATAAACGTACATGAATGAATAATAATAAGAAAATGCTTAAAAAAACAGGAAAACTAAGGCTAGATTCGCCGGGGTTCGAACCCGTGACCATCCAATCCGCAGTGAAACCGTCTAACCGCCGAGGCCATCAAGGCTTTACTGATAGGGGCATGATAGACAGGCATTTAGCTTGTTCAATTCGTCGCCATATTGAAAAAGCGCCTTGATTGTGACGAGGTCTCGCTGGCGGAAGAGTAATTGGGTTCAAATAGTCCCAGATAATCGTATAATTCAATATTGCGACATAGTTTTCTTGATGGATCGTATTTATATAGCTCGGTGATATATTAGATAATGCTCGCAGTTGCTTTTAATGTTTGAATGGCTTTCCCAAACAAATTTTAGAAGCGAGGTCAACAGGGTCAAAAGAAATAGTCTTTGGCGCCAATGATGTCAGCAATGCCGGATTTGAATTAAGATTCGAGTCGATTCTTTTGGAGTCGGAAATGCCCATGCACACGGCAATCGTATCTATATAGCTCCGTGCAGGTGATTTGAAGGGACAATTTCGGTGTGTGCGGGGATTTAGGTAGCCAGGAAGTTGATATGTAATTTGAATCTATCCGCCTGCTCATCACTGTAGTTACAAACTAAATGCTCATCACTAATGATGAATTTAGCGTGTAATGTGAGACGGGTTTGACGTGACTTGCAAATCTTAGATTTTTAGGCAAACGTACAGTTACATTCCGTTTTGGTGAGATCTTTTTTGCTGTTTGATGATATGTCAATAATTCTCACAGCTCCTTGAGAAGTCACGGTCCTATACTTGAAGCTATTTTGCATGAAAAACTGCCTGTCTCATGCGAAAGTTGTCCCTTCAACAAAGAATGTTTGTAGCTGATTTTATGGTTTGAATGGCCATTTTGAAAAAGGGTTTGGAATCGAGGTCATCCAAAATAGTTGTTGGCCTCAATGTACCCTCTGGAATTCAAGCCGCCGACTAGTCAAACCATTCTCTGGAGTGCTCGAACACCTGGAATCAGTGTGTACTTCAGCTTGAAAAGTTTGCGTGAAGGGGTTTTATTATGATAATATTCACAATGGTATAAGATGATGGTATAAGAGGGCCGGCGAATCTAGGAACTGGAAGAAGAGGGAGCGTGCACTGCATTTCTCATCAAAATTCCTGGACAGGTGTGTTCCAAAATTTCATAAGTGGTCAATTAAAATAAGTTTACATCAATTAGGAGCCGCGCGTCTGGTGCACCCGCTTGGATACGCGCCTGATAAACGTACATGAATGAATAATAATAAGAAAATGCTTAAAAAAAACAGGAAAACTAAGGCTAGATTCGCCGGGGTTCGAACCCGTGACCATCCAATCCGCAGTGAAACCGTCTAACCGCCGAGGCCATCAAGGCTTTACTGATAGAGGCATGATAGACAGGCATTTAGCTTGTTCAATTCGTCGCCATATTGAAAAAGCGCCTTGATTGTGACGAGGTCTCGCTGGCGGAAGAGTAATTGGGTTCAAATAGTCCCAGATAATCGTATAATTCAATATTGCGACATAGTTTTCTTGATGGATCGTATTTATACAGCTCGGTGATATATTAGATAATGCTCGCAGTTGCTTTTAATGTTTGAATGGCTTTCCCAAAAAAATTTTAGAAGCGAGGTCAACAGGGTCAAAAGAAATAGTCTTTGGCGCCAATGATGTCAGCAATGCCGGATTTGAATTAAGATTCAAGTCGATTCTTTTGGAGTCGGAAATGCCCATGCACACGGCAATCGTATCTATATAGCTCCGTGCAGGTGATTTGAAGGGACAATTTCGGTGTGTGCGGGGATTTAGGTAGCCAGGAAGTTGATATGTAATTTGAATCTATCCGCCTGCTCATCACTGTAGTTACAAACTAAATGCTCATCACTAATGATGAATTTAGCGTGTAATGTGAGACGGGTTTGACGTGACTAGCAAATCTTAGATTTTTAGGCAAACGTACAGTTATACATTCCGTTTTGGTGAGATCGTTTTTGCTGTTTTGATGATATGTCAATAATTCTCTCAGCTCCTTGAAAAGTCACGGTCCTATACTTGAAGCTATTTTGCATGAAAAACTGCCTGTCTCATGCGAAAGTTGTCCCTTCAACAAAGAATGTTTGTAGCTGATTTTATGGTTTGAATGGCCATTTTGAAAAAGGGTTTGGAATCGAGGTCAACCAAAATAGTTGTTGGCCTCAATGTACCCTCGGGAATTCAAGCCGCCGACTAGTCAAACCATTCTCTGGAGTGCTCGAACACCTGGAATCAGTGTGTACTTCAGCTTGAAAAGTTCGGGTGAAGGGGTTTTCCTCATGATAATATTCACAATGGTATAAGATGATGGTATAAGAGGGCCGGCGAATCTAGGAACTGGAAGAAGAGGGAGCGTGCACTGCATTTCTCATCAAAATTCCTGGACAGGTGTGTTCCAAAATTTCATAAGTGGTCAATTAAAAAAAGTTTACATCAATTAGGAGCCGCGCGTCTGGTGCACCCGCTTGGATCCGCGCCTGATAAACGTACATGAATGAATAATAATAAGAAAATGCTTAAAAAAACAGGAAAACTAAGGCTAGATTCGCCGGGGTTCGAACCCGTGACCATCCAATCCGCAGTGAAACCGTCTAACCGCCGAGGCCATCAAGGCTTTACTGATAGGGGCATGATAGACAGGCATTTAGTTTGTTCAATTCGTCGCCATATTGAAAAAGCGCCTTGATTGTGACGAGGTCTCGCTGGCGGAAGAGTAATTGGGTTCAAATAGTCCCAGATAATCGTATAATTCAATATTGCGACAGAGTTTTCTTGATGGATCGTATTTATACAGCTCGGTGATATATTACATAATGCTCGCAGTTGCTTTTGATGTTTGAATGGCTTTCCCAAACAAATTTTAGAAGCGAGGTCAACAGGGTCAAAAGAAATAGTCTTTGGCGCCAATGATGTCAGCAATGCCGGATTTGAATTAAGATTCAAGTCGATTCTTTTGGAGTCGGAAATGCCCATGCACACGGCAATCGTATCTATATAGCTCCGTGCAGGTGATTTGAAGGGACAATTTCGGTGTGCGCGGGGATTTAGGTAGCCAGGAAGTTGATATGTAATTTGAATCTATCCGCCTGCTCATCACTGTAGTTACAAACTAAATGCTCATCACTAATGATGAATTTAGCGTGTAATGTGAGACGGGTTTGACGTGACTAGCAAATCTTAGATTTTTAGGCAAACGTACAGTTATACATTCCGTTTTGGTGAGATCGTTTTTGCTGTTTTGATGATATGTCAATAATTCTCTCAGCTCCTTGAGAAGTCACGGTCCTATACTTGAAGCTATTTTGCATGAAAAACTGCCTGTCTCATGCGAAAGTTGTCCCTTCAACAAAGAATGTTTGTAGCTGATTTTATGGTTTGAATGGCCATTTTGAAAAAGGGTTTGGAATCGAGGTCAACCAAAATAGTTGTTGGCCTCAATGTACCCTCGGGAATTCAAGCCGCCGACTAGTCAAACCATTCTCTGGAGTGCTCGAACACCTGGAATCAGTGTGTACTTCAGCTTGAAAAGTTCGGGTGAAGGGGTTTTCCTCATGATAATATTCACAATGGTATAAGATGATGGTATAAGAGGGCCGGCGAATCTAGGAACTGGAAGAAGAGGGAGCGTGCACTGCATTTCTCATCAAAATTCCTGGACAGGTGTGTTCCAAAATTTCATAAGTGGTCAATTAAAAAAAGTTTACATCAATTAGGAGCCACGCGTCTGGTGCACCCGCTTGGATCCGCGCCTGATAAACGTACATGAATAAATAATAATAATAAAATGCTTAAAAAAACAGGCAAACTAAGTCTAGATTCGCCGGGGTTCGAACCCGTGACCATCCAATCCGTAGTGAAACCGTCTAACCGCCGAGGCCATCAAGGCTTTACTGATAGGGGCATGATAGACAGGCATTTAGCTTGTTCAATTCGTCGCCATATTGAAAAAGCGCCTTGATTGTGACGAGGTCTCGCTGGCGAAAGAGTAATTGGGTTCAAATAGTCCCAGATAATCGTATAATTCAATATTGCGACAGAGTTTTCTTGATGTATCGTATTTATACAGCTCGGTGATATATTAGATAATGCTCGCAGTTGCTTTTAATGTTTGAATGGCTTTCCCAAAAAAATTTTAGAAGCGAGGTCAACAGGGTCAAAAGAAATAGTCTTTGGCGCCAATGATGTCAGCAATGCCGGATTTGAATTAAGATTCGAGTCGATTCTTTTGGAGTCGGAAATGCCCATGCACACGGCAATCGTATCCGTATAGCTCCGTGCACGTGATTTGAAGGGACAATTTCGGTGTGCGCGGGGATTTAGGTAGCCAGGAAGTTGATATGTAATTTGAATCTATCCGCCTGCTCATGCTCATCACTGTAGTTACAAACTAAATGCTCATCACTAATGATGAATTTAGCGTGTAATGTGAGACGGGTTTGACGTGACTTGCAAATCTTAGATTTTTAGGCAAACGTACAGTTACATTCCGTTTTGGTGAGATCTTTTTTGCTGTTTGATGATATGTCAATAATTCTCTCAGCTCCTTGAGAAGTCACGGTCCTATACTTGAAGCTATTTTGCATGAAAAACTGCCTGTCTCATGCCAAAGTTGTCCCTTCAACAAAGAATGTTTGTAGCTGATTTTATGGTTTGAATGGCCATTTTGAAAAAGGGTTTGGAATCGAGGTCAACCAAAATAGTTGTTGGCCTCAATGTACCCTCGGGAATTCAAGCCGCCGACTAGTCAAACCATTCTCTGGAGTGCTCGAACACCTGGAATCAGTGTGTACTTTAGCTTGAAAAGTTCGGGTGAAGGGGTTTTCCTCATGATAATATTCACAATGGTATAAGACGATGGTATAAGAGGGCCGGCGAATCTAGGAACTGGAAGAAGAGGGAGCGTGCACTGCATTTCTCATCAAAATTCCTGGACAGGTGTGTTCCAAAATTTCATAAGTGGTCAATTAAAAAAAGTTTACATCAATTAGGAGCCACGCGTCTGGTGCACCCGCTTGGATCCGCGCCTGATAAACGTACATGAATAAATAATAATAAGAAAATGCTTAAAAAAAACAGGCAAACTAAGGCTAGATTCGCCTGGGTTCGAACCCGTGACCATCCAATCCGCAGTGAAACCGTCTAACCGCCGAGGCCATCACGGCTTTACTGATAGGGGCATGATAGACAGGCATTTAGCTTGTTCAATTCGTCGCCATATTGAAAAAGCGCCTTGATTGTGACGAGGTCTCGCTGGCGGAAGAGTAATTGGGTTCAAATAGTCCCAGATAATCGTATAATTCAATATTGCGACAGAGTTTTCTTGATGGATCGTATTTATACAGCTCGGTGATATATTAGATAATGCTCGCAGTTGCTTTTAATGTTTGAATGGCTTTCCCAAAAAATTTTTAGAAGCGAGGTCAACAGGGTCAAAAGAAATAGTCTTTGGCGCCAATGATGTCAGCAATGCCGGATTTGAATTAAGATTCAAGTCGATTCTTTTGGAGTCGGAAATGCCCATGCACACGGCAATCGTATCTATATAGCTCCGTACAGGTGATTTGAAGGGACAATTTCGGTGTGCGCGGGGATTTAGGTAGCCAGGAAGTTGATATGTAATTTGAATCTATCCGCCTGCTCATCACTGTAGTTACAAACTAAATGCTCATCACTAATGATGAATTTAGCGTGTAATGTGAGACGGGTTTGACGTGACTTGCAAATCTTAGATTTTTAGGCAAACGTACAGTTATACATTCCGTTTTGGTGAGATCTTTTTTGCTGTTTTGATGATATGTCAATAATTCTCTCAGCTCCTTGAGAAGTCACGGTCCTATACTTGAAGCTATTTTGCATGAAAAACTGCCTGTCTCATGCGAAAGTTGTCCCTTCAACAAAGAATGTTTGTAGCTGATTTTATGGTTTGAATGGCCATTTTGAAAAAGGGTTTGGAATCGAGGTCAACCAAAATAGTTGTTGGCCTCAATGTACCCTCGGGAATTCAAGCCGCCGACTAGTCAAACCATTCTCTGGAGTGCTCGAACACCTGGAATCAGTGTGTACTTCAGCTTGAAAAGTTCGGGTGAAGGGGTTTTCCTCATGATAATCTATACTATAATGCGCGTTGTGGCCGCTTAATAGGAGGCGATTTTTGTTTCAAAATTGGGCCTCGGAAATGCGTCGAATTCTTGCAACCTTTGGCTTCGTAGGTCTGGGTCATACGTAAGAGTGTCACTGAGGGTGTCATACGTCGAATATCTTCGTGGTTTTAGAATAAATAACAACTTTTCAGAGTGCACGTCGACTGGAGAGCTCCGCTCATTCTCAAAAGCATACACAAACTTCACGCCTATTCTCCCTGCCACATCAGTATTAGCTTCCAGCACGTATGTAGTGCTATACAACCTGGTCCATGGTGCAGGGTATTAGCAGGGAGATTAATGATTAGCCTATTCTATTTCAGTTCTATTCGAGAAACACTGACCTGAGTGATGAGGCAAATTCTGCAGAGTGGCCTACCGGAACATGCAGTCAGGGTATCAATAAACAGTTATGCCAGGATGGACAAAATATGTACAGTGGCCAGCGCTTGCTCATTGTTTTATTCTTTACTGACTGATGTTGTCAGTTTGAATTGCGTTCTGCATCTCTCCATGCGCCTGGCTTTGGTCCGACAGTGGCATTGGGTACGGGAGTGGGTAGGTAATATGCCTGACATGTGAGGGCCTTATTTGGAACAGGACCTGCTGTCACTGGTCTCAATGCATTGTGCAAAATAGCGTACTCCAATCAATCTATTGGGGGTTGCATGTAGATAGCAGCAATAAGTCCCTAAATGCAGTTCATTTCGTGTTTAACCTTTAATAAAACTTCAGTAACGTTAGAAATTTAATGTAGCTCAATCATCGTGCCATTTAACTAATGTATATTACATTTCAACTTTGCCCGCTCCATGGGTATATGCTATATTCACAATGGTATAAGATGATGGTATAAGAGGGCCGGCGAATCTAGGAACTGGAAGAAGAGGGAGCGTGCACTGCATTTCTCATCAAAATTCCTGGACAGGTGTGTTCCAAAATTTCATAAGTGGTCAATTAAAAAAAGTTTACATCAATTAGGAGCCACGCGTCTGGTGCACCCGCTTGGATCCGCGCCTGATAAACGTACATGAATAAATAATAATAAGAAAATGCTTAAAAAAACAGGCAAACTAAGGCTAGATTCGCCGGGGTTCGAACCCGTGACCATCCAATCCGCAGTGAAACCGTCTAACCGCCGAGGCCATCAAGGCTTTACTGATAGGGGCATGATAGACAAGCATTTAGTTTGTTCAATTCGTCGCCATATTGAAAAAGCGCCTTGATTGTGACGAGGTCTCGCTGGCGGAAGAGTAATTGGGTTCAAATAGTCCCAGATAATCGTATAATTCAATATTGCGACAGAGTTTTCTTGATGGATCGTATTTATACAGCTCGGTGATATATTACATAATGCTCGCAGTTGCTTTTGATGTTTGAATGGCTTTCCCAAAAAAATTTTAGAAGCGAGGTCAACAGGGTCAAAAGAAATAGTCTTTGGCGCCAATGATGTCAGCAATGCCGGATTTGAATTAAGATTCAAGTCGATTCTTTTGGAGTCGGAAATGCCCATGCACACGGCAATCGTATCTATATAGCTCCGTGCAGGTGATTTGAAGGGACAATTTCGGTGTGCGCGGGGATTTAGGTAGCCAGGAAGTTGATATGTAATTTGAATCTATCCGCCTGCTCATCACTGTAGTTACAAACTAAATGCTCATCACTAATGATGAATTTAGCGTGTAATGTGAGACGGGTTTGACGTGACTAGCAAATCTTAGATTTTTAGGCAAACGTACAGTTATACATTCCGTTTTGGTGAGATCTTTTTTGCTGTTTGATGATATGTCAATAATTCTCTCAGCTCCTTGAGAAGTCACGGTCCTATACTTGAAGCTATTTTGCATGAAAAACTGCCTGTCTCATGCGAAAGTTGTCCCTTCAACAAAGAATGTTTGTAGCTGATTTTATGGTTTGAATGGCCATTTTGAAAAAGGGTTGGGAATCGAGGTCAACCAAAATAGTTGTTGGCCTCAATGCACCCTCGGGAATTCAAGCCGCCGACTAGTCAAACCATTCTCTGGAGTGCTCGAACACCTGGAATCAGTGTGTACTTCAGCTTGAAAAGTTCGGGTGAAGGGGTTTTCCTCATGATAATATTCACAATGGTATAAGATGATGGTATAAGAGGGCCGGCGAATCTAGGAACTGGAAGAAGAGGGAGCGTGCACTGCATTTCTCATCAAAATTCCTGGACAGGTGTGTTCCAAAATTTCATAAGTGGTCAATTAAAAAAAGTTTACATCAATTAGGAGCCGCGCGTTTGGTGCACCCGCTTGGATCCGCGCCTGATAAACGTACATGAATGAATAATAATAAGAAAATGCTTAAAAAAAACAGGAAAACTAAGGCTAGATTCGCCGGGGTTCGAACCCGTGACCATCCAATCCGCAGTGAAACCGCCTAACCGCCGAGGCCATCGAGGCTTTACTGATAGGGGCATGATAGACAGGCATTTAGCTTGTTCAATTCGTCGCCATATTGAAAAAGCGCCTTGATTGTGACGAGGTCTCGCTGGCGGAAGAGTAATTGGGTTCAAATAGTCCCAGATAATCGTATAATTCAATATTGCGACATAGTTTTCTTGATGGATCGTATTTATACAGCTCGGTGATATATTAGATAATGCTCGCAGTTGCTTTTAATGTTTGAATGGCTTTCCCAAAAAAATTTTAGAAGCGAGGTCAACAGGGTCAAAAGAAATAGTCTTTGGCGCCAATGATGTCAGCAATGCCGGATTTGAATTAAGATTCAAGTCGATTCTTTTGGAGTCGGAAATGCCCATGCACACGGCAATCGTATCTATATAGCTCCGTGCACGTGATTTGAAGGGACAATTTCGGTGTGCGCGGGGATTTAGGTAGCCAGGAAGTTGATATGTAATTTGAATCTATCCGCCTGCTCATCACTGTAGTTACAAACTAAATGCTCATCACTAATGATGAATTTAGCGTGTAATGTGAGACGGGTTTGACGTGACTTGCAAATCTTAGATTTTTAGGCAAACGTACAGTTACATTCCGTTTTGGTGAGATCTTTTTTGCTGTTTGATGATATGTCAATAATTCTCTCAGCTCCTTGAGAAGTCACGGTCCTATACTTGAAGCTATTTTGCATGAAAAACTGCCTGTCTCATGCGAAAGTTGTCCCTTCAACAAAGAATGTTTGTAGCTGATTTTATGGTTTGAATGGCCATTTTGAAAAAGGGTTTGGAATCGAGGTCAACCAAAATAGTTGTTGGCCTCAATGTACCCTCGGGAATTCAAGCCGCCGACTAGTCAAACCATTCTCTGGAGTGCTCGAACACCTGGAATCAGTGTGTACTTCAGCTTGAAAAGTTCGGGTGAAGGGGTTTTCCTCATGATAATATTCACAATGGTATAAGATGATGGTATAAGAGGGCCGGCGAATCTAGGAACTGGAAGAAGAGGGAGCGTGCACTGCATTTCTCATCAAAATTCCTGGACAGGTGTGTTCCAAAATTTCATAAGTGGTCAATTCAAAAAAGTTTACATCAATTAGGAGCCACGCGTCTGGTGCACCCGCTTGGATCCGCGCCTGATAAACGTACATGAATAAATAATAATAAGAAAATGCTTTAAAAAACAGGCAAACTAAGGCTAGATTCGCCTGGGTTCGAACCCGTGACCATCCAATCCGCAGTGAAACCGTCTAACCGCCGAGGCCATCAAGGCTTTACTGATAGGGGCATGATAGACAGGCATTTAGCTTGTTCAATTCGTCGCCATATTGAAAAAGCGCCTTGATTGTGACGAGGTCTCGCTGGCGGAAGAGTAATTGGGTTCAAATAGTCCCAGATAATCGTATAATTCAATATTGCGACAGAGTTTTCTTGATGGATCGTATTTATACAGCTCGGTGATATATTAGATAATGCTCGCAGTTGCTTTTAATGTTTGAATGGCTTTCCCAAAAAAATTTTAGAAGCGAGGTCAACAGGGTCAAAAGAAGTAGTCTTTGGCGCCAATGATGTCAGCAATGCCGGATTTGAATTAAGATTCGAGTCGATTCTTTTGGAGTCGGAAATGCCCATGCACACGGCAATCGTATCTATATAGCTCCGTGCAGGTGATTTGAAGGGACAATTTCGGTGTGCGCGGGGATTTAGGTAGCCAGGAAGTTAATTTGAATCTATCCGCCTGCTCATCACTGTAGTTACAAACTAAATGCTCATCACTAATGATGAATTTAGCGTGTAATGTGAGACGGGTTTGACGTGACTTGCAAATCTTAGATTTTTAGGAAAACGTACAGTTATACATTCCGTTTTGGTGAGATCTTTTTTGCTGTTTTGATGATATGTCAATAATTCTCTCAGCTCCTTGAGAAGTCACGGTCCTATACTTGAAGCTATTTTGCATGAAAAACTGCCTGTCTCATGCGAAAGTTGTCCCTTCAACAAAGAATGTTTGTAGCTGATTTTATGGTTTGAATGGCCATTTTGAAAAAGGGTTTGGAATCGAGGTCAACCAAAATAGTTGTTGGCCTCAATGTACCCTCGGGAATTCAAGCCGCCGACTAGTCAAACCATTCTCTGGAGTGCTCGAACACCTGGAATCAGTGTGTACTTCAGCTTGAAAAGTTCGGGTGAAGGGTTTTCCTCATGATAATATTCACAATGGTATAAGATGATGGTGTAAGAGGGTCGGCGAATCTAGGAACTGGAAGAAGAGGGAGCGTGCACTGCATTTCTCATCAAAATTCCTGGACAGGTGTGTTCCAAAATTTCATAAGTGGTCAATTAAAAAAAGTTTACATCAATTAGGAGCCACGCGTCTGGTGCACCCGCTTGGATCCGTGGCTGATAAACGTACTTCTTGCTTCCCAGAGTTTAGCTCTCAAACATTATGGCAGTGACATTGATATTCGACTTAAACCCCCCCCCCCCCCCCCCCCCCCCCCCCAAGTGGAGCATAGGTAACCAACCAGTTCTACCCTTCCTCCTGTCCTACACATTTCTCTCAACTTTGGTAGAATTCATCCCTGTCGTCCTATTAACCTTCAGTACTGTTGATCGTCGCCATTTGACCCTTGGCCAAACATTATTAACACTATGGCAGTTCCAATGACTCCTGGTTGTGTCTGCTTCGATTCAGGATGTGTCTTCTCTTACTTGGGAGGAGGGACAGAGAGCAGAGTGGGCCCTACTTTCAGTAACAAGTACACGTATTAAATGAAAAACAGAAGTCAGGTTTTTAATCCATTAAGGAATTTTATTCTCCTTGGAACAAATTGACAAAACTGATCATGAAGCAACGAACACAATTTTCAAGCCTGAACATGTTATTAGACACTTCCAGGATAATCTGATCACAGCTGAAGGTTATTGCAAAACTTTTACACATTTAGCTAATCTAAGCGTCTTCTAGACTGCGGATGGCACTCTATTTATATGTACAAATGGTCAGTCGAGAGCTAGATACTCGATGATACCAATACATTTATACAAGAAAGCGGTGATTTTCTTCTGCAGCAACAGCACTTAATATGAGCATGCAAATCTCAAGGTGATTGAGTACCGGGAAAATTAGATAGTAATTTACTTATACGCATTTGAATGAGAAAAAGGCACAAGATGTAATATGCATGCTATTTCTTATTCAAATGCATGGCCTATTAACAAACTGCAGAAAGTAAGTACAGTTAGCCACAAAATGTAAACAAAATACGAAAAATCCTTCATGAGTACATGTATCTATACACTGTTAAGCCCATACTAGAAAAGTTCAGGATGTTGCCAATTTACGCTGCATTTCGTAAAAAAAATATTCCCCATATCCAGCTTATATGTAACCACCTCTTAGGAATAAGAACACCCATGGAGTTAGCCAATGATTAAGTAACTGAGTATCCTGAATAAATGTTCAAGGAACTGATACCGAACAGGTGGTTTTGGTTGTCTCACTCTCACCAAACATCGCAAGGGTGAAAGAGAGGGAGTTAAAATGGATTTTGGCAGCAAGTGTGGAATTTTGCTCACTGCGAATTGAAAATGAGAAAATTTGACCACTTTTGGCATCGTGAATATTTCCTGATTTGTCGTACCTCACAGACATTTACTGCTGTCTCCTCATATGATTTTAGTTGAAACTTCTGTATATAAACTGCATTTGTATACATTTACATGATATCAACAGTACATTTGGTGCATTACATGTACAAAGCCTGAGCATATAACATAATGTTGTACATGTACATGTAAACCATTTCAACATTCAAATGAAAGCACATCAAATCCTGTGATACTTCAATATCTAAGTTGCAGAATATTGGTGTAGAATAGAATAACATTTCAACAGAGCAGTTTCATTACCGCATGCCTTTGGGTGAAACAAACACACTCTCTAAAATAAATACCTAGTGTAAATACATGTACATTACTTTACTACTAGGACACTACACTACACTTGCAGTTAAACAAGGTCGATTCCCATGCAGCTGACCATATCAGGCTGCAAATGTACAAGTATATTTGTACAGAACTTGGCCAACCAACCTTCCTTTTATGCAGTAGAGTTGGGTGTAGACCAACATTTTTCCACAGAAAAAAAAATACTATGAACTGCAGAACAGGCAAGCGACGATACATGTATTATACAGCTGGTCTATTTTTAGCTCTTCCTATCACAGAAATGTTCCACATTTTCCCCTCTTCCTAGAGACACTACACAAGAAGGTCTTTTAAAGTCATACTGGTGCAGGCCCTTAACATCATCAACAATATATTGATTCAATTTTCTATGGACAAGAATTGGCACTCTTCATCTAGTCATTCCAGGACAATTTCTATCACCAAATTAAAGGCGAGTTGCTACCAAGTTGTCTTCAGAAGGAGTTTAACAAATATCCGATCCCTTTCAGCAGTCCATCTCATCAGCACCCTTCCTGTCATTAGCAGCCGCAGAAGCTCAGTTTCTATCTGATGGACTGGGGGGCAGCACCGTATCCATCTCCTCGCCGAGTTCCATATCTGAGGGTAAGCCCTGGAAGCAAGCGATTTATATCATTAATGTAATATTGATAACATCAAGATAAAGACTATACACACTCTCAACTCATCAATAAACTGTCGGGACGCATTTTACATTGACTATTGCCTTGAACAAGATAGGATGAGAGGAACCCCCCTCCCCCACACACCCATCTGATTCTTTGCCCACCTGGGTTGTCATATCCTCCTCCTCCTCCTCCTCAGCAATAGCCGCTTCAATACTCATAGCTCTCGCCCTCATGAACTCCACCTGGTGGTTGACGGCATTACCACTCTCCTGGTCCAGCACCGACATGCCGGGGCCAATTCGTTTCAATCCCGGCTGTTTGTTCCTGGTTGTCTTTTTATCGAGGTGAGCATCCAAGTCAACCTCAGTTTTCGCCTTATCGGTAACGAGTCCGTCAGAACCTTCTTCAAACTCCTCCTCGATTGCCGCAGGCAGGTCCGCTGAAAACGTGCCACTTTTCACAGAGCGTGCCTTATGTGCATTTGCTGGTTTATAGTCCTTTGGCATTTTATCTCCGCATGACAACGCATGACCTTGACCGGAGAAAGGTCGATGTGCCGTTCCACTCGCACCAGCATTCCCATCCTCCCCTGGCGTCAGTTTATGCCCTAATTTAGATATTGTGTTTTCGTTCAATACTTTATGCTCAATTCCTGGTTCAATAGGAAAATGTCCATGTGGTTCCAGGCAGAGTTCCAGACGGTCTTCTCTTCTGGTATATCTAAACACCTGCGAAAGAAAACAGTAGCCGTTTTTTTACATTCTACAATCTTTATCCTGGCAACCAGGTAGTACAGGTTAAAACCGGTGTGACAGCGGATATAGTCCCCCTGGAGTCATAGTCTGGTAGCATTGTATTTGACCAATTAAGCTGCATGATCTATTGTACCGCTAACCCTAACCAAAACATTTAGCAATGCGGGCTATTGTAACACGGACTATCAGCCCTAGGACTACTATCCCCGTCACACCGGTATTTAGGACTGACAAACATAACAATTTCCTACCTTTCCTGGCAAGCATGGCAAAGTGCAGTGTTTCCCGTCAGTCAAACCAATATCCCTATCGACTTGCTTGTAGAAAAGACCGCCGATAGAGAAGAGGTGAGGCATACTCTGGACATAGCCCCAGAAATCACGGCCTGTCAGCGTGGCCATCAGAGCCAGAGTGGCTATCGACTTGTCAAGGCTGTCCCCATCTGAAAAGCATTGAAAATTGCAATGAATATTTTTTGCATCTTACCTTTACATACCAAAAGAGAAATAAATATTTCAAAACCTTGGGTGCCCGTGAGTTTCACTAAATATCCTTCGATTTGAGACAGATTTTGGACTTTTTGTTAAAGAGACTCCTAAATTACACCAGAAGCTGGTCCGGAAAGCCCATTCTTCAGTGAAAGTCAGCGACTGAACCAGAGGGATAAATCTTGAAACAATGACGAGCATGTGGTTAGTGTTTATAATAAACATCATGCCAAAAAAGAGTTCAGATGAAAATCAAATGAACCAAAATTATTCAAAACAGCTCTAAAACATGAACCCATGACAAGTACAGGATAAGCTTCAGAAGGAAGAAAGGATATAGCATAATGCAGCAAGCTAGCTCATAGCATTCAAGAGTATGGACTCATTTTTTTAAAGATAGAAGCAGGTTTTATGTCATGTGGCTATCAACTTGGTAGCTGTCCGTTTATGTGGATTGAGGATTGCGGCAGAGTTGGATCCACATGAATGGACGCAGAATTTACACGCAGGGAAAAAGATATGAACATTTGAAATTTCAAATGTTTAAAGGAAATAAGAAAAATTTACAAGCTTTTATTATCAAAAGAATGATGTTCAATACAGTGAATGATCAAAAATGTATTACATTATACAATCCATGCAAGTTTGTTTAGTAGCAAAATATGTTCAAAATACTAAGAACTGTTAGTAAGTTAGAGACTTGAGAAACCCAAGATTAGGCTAGAATAGGCCAAGGTGCCTTTACCCCGGCCATTTGATCTGCCAGCAAAAAGCAGAAAAACCTGGTCAAGGCAAAGCCCGAGAGAGAAGGGTTCTGGCAGCTTCCCTGGTACCCAGCCTAGGTTTAGTTTGAAGCTGGGCAACAACAACCATCTATGAATAGTTTGCCTGAATACCAGCAAAACTTTGAGTAAATTATCATTCTATGATCAATTTTTGCACACTTTGGACAACTCACGAATATCAAGTTTTTTTCACTGGCCTAATCTTGGTATAAAAACCTCAGAATTATTGCTACAAACGCAAAATGTCCAAGGTATATCAAACTTACTACTACGATTCTGATTCAATTCCCTGAGCATATCCTCTGCAGTGTTGCTGTGCGCGTCTTGTTCAAATAAGCCCCATGACTGACGTGGCGGAGAGGGAGGTTGTGGCCAGAAGGTTGGACGATCTACTGGCAAGCAAGAATGGAAAATGAGGACTCGTCACCAGACAGACACCACTTCCGTGTCAAATTCTGCTTGGAGAATGAACGAGGACAGGCTTGGTCATGTTTAATTACACTTGGGTCAGGTTTAGGGCATGGCATATACTCTGCCGGCACATTTAACTGGGAATTGCAAAGGTGAGGTTTACAGGGTGTGTCCAGAAGTGTACCACAAAATAACCTTTACTCTCAAAACATCCTGTTTTAGGAGTTCAGAGTATGAAACAGAGAATTCAGACAACTGAAATACGAAATGACTTTGCTGGAACAAAGTTGATAATGTGGCATGACCAAACTTAGCCAAAATTAACTGAGAGCAGCATGAAATAAAAGCAGGCAGATATTACAGGGAAACACAGACAAATGATGGCAAAGCTGGACATACACTCTGTTCTACTCTGAGAAGACCCAAGTTTACACTGACATCAACATGATATTGATGATACAATGCATTGGAACCAAGCAATGCACGAGCCATGCAGAACACACACAACCAACTAAAGGTCGAACTGGTAAATGAAGGAAAAATCAATTCCAGAATGTCATTCAGTGCATTTAATTGGAAATTTAAGTCAGTTAAATGAGGTTTCAACTGCAAGATGATATGATTTATGATTGACCTGTAGTTTTATGAAAATACCGTCCCAGAGGGAACATTCAATATCAAACAGGACCAATACCTTCAGATTTTGGTTGCGGGACTTTTTCTTTCTTCTCCTCTGTTTTTGTCGGCTGTAGAGGCTTTTCACCGGGCAGGATCTCCACTGCTAACTTATCGCCATGCTGTAACACCAGGGGTTCATTCTCCTTCCCTTCACTAGGGGGCGCTAGTTCTTTTGGTGGAAAACCATGACGTATTTTCTGCTTATCAAGCGGAATGTTTAGTTCACTTGCAATCCTCTCTTGAAGGGTGTGGTATGTTAATGCCATATCCAAACTGATCATCATCTAAAATTAGAAGGTTTAAAAGTACAGTACAACCTCTCTATTGAAGACCCCCATGGGACTGGGCGTCGGTATCTGTAATAGAGGGGTGTCCTTAAGCCATAGCAGCAGTGGCAGTGGACACTACATGACAGATACAAGTTTAGAGCATACCGTTCGTCCGTCTGATGTCTGAAGCCTGATCTTCTTCTCGGTCGGTGTCCGTGGTGACGTCAATGGCGGCGTTCTTGGTGATGACAGTGGAGAGTCGGATGGCGACTGACCGTCTGAACCAGACTGCGGTTTCTTCTGGGGAAACTGAGATGCCTTCTCTTGCATTCGCGATAACTCCATTGATTTTCGTTTCTGTTGCTGAGCGGCATTCTGGGTAACTTTCTGCCGTATTTCCTTTTCTGTCTCGCTCATCGTCAATTGTTCTTTGTGTATACTTTTATGCTAAAGAAGACAAAAGACAACCATAAGGACAAATCAGCATCAATGTTTTCTTCAGAAAATGCATATTGCTGCATATTGCTGAAGGACAGCATTTGCCAGGGTCCACAGTGCCCTCAAAAGAGAGATTCCACTGTAAATGTACATCTACTTACAGCATGGCCGGTCAGAATGATTTTTGAAGCAGTATCATCCCTCCATCCTGTATCCATGGGATCTGGTCCCAGATTGGAGCAAGCTGATTCTGACATCTCTGGCTTTAGTGCCGTCTGTTGTAATATTGTGTCAACAACTTTCTGCACAAGACGTTCACTGCCAAACTCCCCTGCAATTTATAATGAACAGATTCTTGTAAAAACTGGTCATGCCTACAGATAGAGTCCATCGATCTATTTCAATGTAGTGACCCGGATAATGAGACATTCACATGCCCTTTGTGCAGATGATAAATACCCTGCTTCAGCCATATCAGAGTTTGTAATTTTTCTATCTTCACGAAACCAATGACATGACTAATCAACAAACGACAAAAGTTTTTTGAGCAAGCAGTTCTAAACGCATTGACCTACCAGGAAAATGTTTCTGTACTAGCTCCTGTGCCACCTCAAAGACGTTGCTGTTCAAGCTCGTATCTGTCTCATACTGCCACCAGACGACCTTCTCCACGATCACCTTACCAGTCCACTCAAGACTTATAGGAAAGCTACAAATAACATTTAAATAAAAAGCAATGAACTCAATGGTGTGACGACATGTCCTCATAACGGATAACTCAGAATTGATTCAAGCCCTGCCGTTAATAAATAAACTGATTCTGATGAGGCAAGCTGGATAGCCTCCAACAAGTCTTCTACTTACCCTGGCAAGGACACCAGGTGGAATTTTACGTCTTATCTGACATGGACACAATACTTACACTTCAGGTAAATTATCGTATTCCTTGCCATCCCAGTAGTGTTTGAAACCACACTGACAGCGTGTCTTGCCAGCCCTGTTGGACGTTCGGTCACCATTAATATAGCACGGACTGCCATCTGGGTTCACACGCCTCATCTGGCCACTGAAATACAAACAAAATAATTTTAGTTGACACCTTTTTTCTTGTTCCTGAGGATACAGACTTAGGCTGTCTCATAGCAGGGCACACTCAGGTATCAAAGAACTGCTCATGTGGCACTCACATGAGATGAGGTCAACAAAGAGGACCAAGCAGCAATTCGTTTGAGGTTTGAACCCGTGAATCTAGGATAACGATCAGTCATGACTTACCCATGACACCAATTACATTTTGTCAATTCACAAGCTGATAGGTCAGGGATGAGGCAGTCCTTCTCTGGCTCATATTTACAAACCAAACCTACAAGACAGAGAAATCAACACTATAAAATTCACAGTATACCGGAGAATTCGTAGAACTTGGAAAATATATCTTCGAAGAAGGGTCATGACAACAGATAATGACAACTTTTAAAAGCCAACTTTGAAGCAGAATCATCCCTAGAAGTGAGAGAAGTATATCGGTCAGACCAACTTTTGAGTTCTTACCATGACTTGGTACTGAATAGGTTTTATGCGACTTCAGCTTGCCATGACTATCACTTTCAGATGCCAGCAGGTTATACAACATTCCACCGCTCTGTAGCCATTCTGGATCGATGGTCAACTCGGATATGGCATCACACAGAAGGCAACGATACAAGCGACCCTCCTGTACCGCTTTCTGGCTTGTCTCTAGGACCTCCTCGGGGCGGACACCAACAATGCCCGTACTCTTGTAGACATACTGATGAACGTCAGCCACTAACGATGGATGAACTGCATGCCTCTCAACAAACACTTCCTCCATAGCTTTGCATAAACGCTGGATATACCTATCCTGAAATTTCAGAAACAAAATTGTTTCAATTCCAGGGGAGAGGCAATGAGTTTTACCCAGGAAAATATACATGTAGATCAATCATGATAATCCATACCGGCAATAATAAATAACCGGCAGTTTTAATGAATATTTACAAACCTGTAGAACCTTATCGCCACCAATCACACAAGCGTCGAGTGCATCAAACTCAATATACTGATTGACGAGCTCATTTGGTAGACCCCAGGCCTGTGGTATCATCCAACGGGGGACTCGTGGCTGTGGTTTACCTAGACATGAAAATAAACAAGATCTGTTAGAGACATATTTTTTGAGAAGCACATTGATGACAAGTGTTTGTAGTGATTACGGTGAACAGGATCAAGTCTGACCTGAACAGTGGACAATGGACAGAAACAAAAAATACACGCAAAGTAGTACTTGTGCAATTGAAAACAACGAAGTGCATATCATGTGCATGTTCTGACTACTGTACAACATGTACAATGTATCTAGAATGATGCGGTTCACGCCCAAGATTTGATGTGCACACAGTTCCACCTATAACTAGACTACATATGGATTCATCAGTGTTGAAACAAAATATGGACACAAATTTCTCATCCTTGCTGATCTCAACTGAGCACAAGGATAACACCCAACCCTGTAGCTTTCCTCCCTAAGCAAGACTAACAGGATACAGAGAGATAAACAGAGCATGAAACGCAGCAGAAAACCAATCAATTGAGAAGAGACCAATCATTATTATTGATTTCCCATTCTATGGTCATTATTGTACCGTAGTTATGAAGCGACAAATCGAATACAGTCAGTTGACCCAATATTGATCTGGATCAGAATGGCGAAAGATGGACCTGATGAAAATGAGAACAAGTCAAGAACAGGGCTGGAAACAGAGCACCAGCAAAACTATGGCTGCCGCAACCTGGCACTGATAGTCACTTATGTAGGGTATTGCACTCTAGTGACAATTTGGGCAACACGCATGTCATATGATTGAAATTACCTCCGACATGAACTTTAAGAATATTGAACAATCACAATGGCTGTTTTGCCAGGTCAGTCGCTGAGGAAAAAGTTACCTCCCACCCCTGACAGAATCAAACCTATCATGCTAATCACACCAATTCTCCACTTTGGACTTTCTGTTTACCTTTGAGACCCACTAATGGTATGTAGTGATTACGTCCAGAACTACTCCATGCGATACAAAGCGGCTTGTTAAGATGACCATCTTTACCGATGCACTTTTCCCTTGGGATCATAGCGGGCAGAAAGACACCTGAATAGAAGAGATTCAAGATTCAAAAACGTGAAAGACAACATTTGCCAATAACCCTGCATTCCGACTCAATACCGGCAGTGTACGTCAATGCTCAAGTCTCCCCTTTCTTCAAGTAAAGATACATGTAGATGTACAAAGCTGATAGATCAGCATGATAACTCGGGATACTGAGAGCTGCAGAAACAAGGCTGAAGTAGACAGTGGGGAAGGTTTTGCTGTTAATTTGCCAACTTTACTAGTTGCTTTCCATGGGTAAGGGCTGCATGGGGACGATTTGTCAGGACTGTTTACCAGGATAAGGCTAATCAGTAATGTTTTTAAAATGCTTACCAGAATAATCTCCTGAACTCTGTAATCCAGACAATGAATCCAGCAAGATAATTGGTCTCCGCAAAACATTTGCAAGTCCAAGAATGTGAATATTACGCAATCCCAGTGCCTCTCCATCGGGAGGAATGAATGCTGTATCACACTCTGCAATAATAGTCTTCCACTCCTCTGTGTCGATAAAGTCCTTGAAATGTTCTGAATATTCTGAAAAACGCTCTTCGAAATGAGCGAGTAAATTGTCACGTAGCGGATACCAGAAAAGTTCTCGTCCGACTAATGATCGTGAAATAGCATGAACTAAACAGTGACCATCGCCGTCAGCATGAATAGGAATCAACCTGTCTTCGTTTTCATTAACTTGACTCATTGCCTCCAAAGTCTCTGCCAAGTATTCCATACTTGTCTGATCTCGGCCAAATCCATTCACATCAAGGTGTTCTTGATCGAGGTGGAATGCGCGATCACAGAGCACCCCACAGTCAAACTGTTCTCCCTGTCCCATGTCTTTGAGTAGCTTAGCCTTCCCACTTGTCTTATCCATCCCATACTTACTCAATAACGGTGATAAAAGTTTACAGTGATAGTTAGATAAACCAAGCACTTTGATGGTATCCGTCCCTTTTTTTGGTTTGCTGTTGCCCAACAGGACATTTTTCAACATGTTATGTAGTGCAACTTCTTGGTTTGTTACTTTTTCTACGTTATGGAGGTTTTTCTGTTCATGACGTTGCCCGCAATTTGTACACTCAATGCTTGGCTCCCATCCTGGAAAGAATAGCTTTGTCTTACATTTTTCATCTGGGCAACAGCCACTAAGCACTCTGTATTTCTCCTTGGACTCTGATGCACCGGATGCCATATTTGGAACCTAAAAAAAATAAATTAGGAGGAAAGATGCTTATGGTATTATTGAATACGTAGGGTGTCATCCATCATCCATGATTGGTAACATTTTCTAATGAGTGCAGAACGCACGCTGGGACAAGGGCACATATGCCTTACCCTGATAGATCAGAATGAACTGAGTACGGCATATCACACAACTGTCTCCGGTATAGAATGTTTTCACCATCGGCCATGGCTGGCTAAGGGTAGAACAATGATATTGTCATACCTGACTTAACTGAATCTATTTAGTCTATTACACTACAGTGTCTGGTCATTTGGGCGGATCACATAGCCCCACCACAGTAACACAGTCAATGAAAGGATTCGTTGCAATAACAAGCACTGACGTACTTTCACAACCAATCACACACAGTCATTGATGAAATTGAAAATGAAACCAGCTGATTCAGTGAATGAGTGATTGAGTAACTTGTCTTGGACTAGGATTAGTATACCAGACTGTCCTCCAAATTCCCCACTTTCTTTACCTCTTATTTTACACTTACACTGCTAGATATCACAGAATGGGTAAAACGTAATCATTAAGCTGACGAAAATCTTCTGTCAGTGACAGTTTTACAAAGTAAACGAGCTGAAATCGACAATAATATGGCAATAAACTCCTTGTTATTTTACCAATTTCATCATGTTGATTGTTGTTTCGTTCCCTGACCTTTTCGCACCCAGTCGTTTCGGTCCCTGGGACTTTTTTGTTGGGATTGATAAAGTACCTTGGGGAAGTACATATGCTTAGACTGCGAGAGGTCCTGGGTTCGACTCCCAGGTAAGCCCTTTTCTTGAAAAGTTGGCCAAACGTCTGTGCTGCCAACAGTTGTATCAATTTTACAATGCAGGGGAGGAAAGGTTGCTTGTTCCCCATGATCTTCCTGGATGCAATCAATCTTCTGAGGCCATGGGCAAGATTAATCCGGTTTACCGTCCACCTCCCGCATGGGTTCAGAGCGTACTTCAATTTTTCACGTTTTTATTTCTACTATATCGACACGAGCTTGCAGTTACTATCTCGATCATTTATCAGCGAGCGATTTACAAAAACTTCTTAAATTCCCATCAAGCAATTATGTGGGTTGTGACTGTATTAGCTCTCTTAGCGCATTGGAGACGCTGTCACGCAGTGGGGCTCCCAAACTAGTGAGTCTGGTTGTGACTGTCGTATAGCTCTCATCGCGTTCGAAACCTGGTGAAGCTCCCAAGCTCAATTAGGACCGACCGGTTGTGATTGTCTGATCTCTCTCATCGATTTGAAAACACAGTGGAGCTCCTAAGCTAGAATAGGCCTGGTTGTGACTGTCTTATCTCTCTCATCGATTTGACATCACAGCGGAGCTCCCTAGCAAAATTCGGCATGGTTGTGACTGTGTTATCTCTCTCATCGATTTGACAACCAGTGGAGCTCCCAAGCTAGAATAGGCCTGGTTGTGACTGTCTTATCTCTTAATTAAGCATGGAGTAACCAGCCTATTCGAATTTGAAGTGGCTGTCACTTTGGCAAATGCCATTTCTTCTGAAGAAGTTGCGACTTCGATTTGGAGCGAAACGACTGGGGGCGAAAAGGTTAGGAAAAACTTGCACTTTCCCATACGCATGCGCTCCATCTTCAGTTGTCAAAATGGCGACATCTGGGAAGAAGCCGGTGAAGGGCATCCTAAAAAATTCGTCAAGTTTCGACAAAGCAGAGCCAACAAGGTCAGTCATCGATTTCTTTGCCAATTTAAGAACATCATCTAACCATATAACTCATCACCAAGGTATTTCATTCCTTCTAGGTTGTCGAAAATCATCGTTAAACTTTGCTTCCGTGGTGTTTTGCGTATCTGACATGCGTGTATGTAGGCTACTAGTAGGCCTACTACATGCATAGCCTACATGGTAATTTTAAAGGGGGACTACAGGGAGGAGCAGTGGTGTCAAATTGGCCATCCTCGGGTGACGAATATGCACAGTAAGGACACTTGGTGATGTTAGATTCAGCACTATATATTCATTGTATAAGCGGTGGAGCTCAGCGGGAGTCAGCCGTGGCCCCCGTGCATACCAATTACCATACCTCTCGGCCTACCACCATGTGACCATGCACCAGGCCCAGAGGCTGAGAGCCGTAGGCCTATGTTCTTCTACCGGGTACTTTGATGAGATGTAAAAAAATGTATTGTTTGTTTTTACTTTATCATTTATTATTATAGCCCAACTCCAAAAGATGTAGAGAGGTAATTCTACAAAAAGGCATTAGCCTTCATTCTTCTGCAACAATAACAAAATATTTCGCTGCTAGTGATTTTCCCTTTTCCTAACAAACAATCAAACTGGTCCTTGGCTTATGCTTGGTTGATTGTGCTTGCAGAAAAAATATGCATGTTGGTTCAGGGTTTCCAATGGTGTGAATGATTGCTTCATCCTTTTGATACCATTGCCCCTCAGAGCAGTACCGGGTACATAAAATGACACCTTTACTGGATTACTGCACCACTGGTCCACTTCTGCTTCACCGTTTTTGGTGAATTGGAATTGGAATTGGCTCCCCGGCCCTCCCAAAATGTTGCATGACCCTTTTGTATTTCCTTGCGTTGCACTCTAACAATTAACTACAGTATAGGTCTGATGAAAGAGCAATACTCTGGCTGTATAACGATAAAGTGGACTTGCACTTGCAGCTTACAGAGTACCACTGAAGAACTGAGTCATAACATGCCTAGCCAAATTTCATGAAGGTATGGTAATGACCTTGACAATTACAGTAGTTGTCATATTACGCAGCCAACTCATACTGGAGACCTTATCTACCAGTGTGCAGCTGTGATATCATCCGGATCTAGCTGTATGATACGGGAACGTTATCGCAGGTTTTATTAATTCCCTCGTCCCGTTTCCTCAATATTGACATTCCCACCTCCTACCATGCCTTCACCAGTAAATATTGCCCACCGAGTTGGGCGAAGATCTCTATTGATGATCGCTTGGTATTCATAGCATGAGCTGGCGATTTGTTATTGGACAAATTGTCCGCGAGCAATTGGTATATTAGAGTGATAAACGAGTGGTGGATGTGATGGAGTCTGCCTCTAGAATAAAAAAACACTTGTCGCTATCGCAGCAGTGATTTCGATTCGCATAGCATCCTACTAATACTATCTTTCATGTACTGTACATGTCTTTGCATCATGCAGCTTGTAAAATGCATGAAATCTACTTCCTACAATACAACATTCATTCCCAATTCATTCAATGTGTGTATGTTTTTCAGGAGACGTCCTCGGTAAGGAGACAATAAAATTGTTTTCATTATGTCGTCATTAGCTCACACACTACATGTACATGCACTGATTGTTTCCATAGAAATAAAGTACCTATTTATGTTGAGAGTAAAACTGATGAAGCGAAATAACACCTACTGTCATGATGACTGTACTGATGGTGCAGCAACAACCTGTTAATTTTTAAATTGCCATTAATGATAAGGTGATTTAGACCGATAGACATTGATAGAAATACTTCTAGATGTTTTTGAGCCATAACGATAGTGTTGACTAGGCTAGTCCCCAATAGTCTGTGACATAAAACAAGCTTAAAGCATTCCGCAGGCAAGTAATTTTAAACGCAGCCAGCATCTCGCAAATCACTTGTCTGCAGGGGTCATTGCACTGCAGGTGCAAGTGACAAGAAGTGGTCATCACTGCCAGGTGCAATATACCCTAAGGGTTTTATTGCAGTTTTGTCTGCAGACTGGTGATCTTTCGTTTTGATATATTGCTAATTGCGGCAATAAATATTGCATGTCCTTGGGATAAAATTGCTTGTTTGCTGTGTGCTTGAGTATCACCTCCATCACAGTATGTAATAGCTATAACCAAGACCATGGCTCACCCCTTGCCAAGCACAGTCATTCCCATCGGTTTTTGTTGACACTCTCCTTGAATAGCCAGCAGAGTATTACATGTATGAATCAAAAAAGAAATGTGGCTTCATTTTAAAAATCAATATGGATCAATCTTAGTTCATTTCTTGAAATGGTTGCCATGGTTATTGGGTGGTGACAAGCAATATACATGTGGTAAGCTGTATCAAGGCGGTGTTGAGCGGGGGGAGGTCCTTCAAATATAGGGCAGTTCAGGTCATGGGTAGTGTTGGGCATGTTGGTTCCTTCCCTTCCGCTCCGCGCACGAAACGGCCAGTGACCGTCACTAGTATTTAAATGGCCACCATCTTTACCAGAGCAACATTATTACCATGTTTGGAATCCTTCACCATCCATATCCATATCTTCCTCTCACATAAGAGACAATTTACAAAACCCTGGAGTGAATCTTGTCAGCTGGTTATGACAGACAAGTGGATATATTTCACTGCCCAAGTGGATCAATGAAGACCAGATATCTGAGAAGATCTCCTCTGCGTGCAGTCTGTCCTCAGTCTTAGCTTATACTAGCTCTCGTTATTTAAAGCAGACAGGGTTTCATTTTCTGCTGCAGGAAAGTGGCTGGACTCACCATTCTTGGGCTGGTGTGTCTTTTCCGTAAATTTAGGGAAACGCTGCAACATTGAAAGTTGGTATTAAAAGTCTGGTAGTGATCTGATGTTAAACCAATACAATTTCAAAGTCAGGACAGTTCCTGACCAAAGTACAAAGGGCAGCTCCTGACCGGGTTTGCAGTATATTTGATTGTCAGATGCTAACATGTTCAAATGCCCACTCCTTAACTGAATATGTTTTATTTCACTCGTACCCTATTTCAGTATTTGTCTATCTGTTCTTATGTCAGATCACAGAGCTCACAAACTATATTGGCATTAAGGCTGTCTTTCACCTTGATAGGATTGCATCACCTTCTCACTGAGTTAGATCATAGTGTCGTGCTATGCACAATCTGAAACTCCACTCCATCCTTAATCTCCCGCCACGTCTGCGGCTTGGTGTTCTCCTGTAACTATCCTATTATCAATAGTCGTTGTTTCCCCGAGTCATGTTCTTGACGCCAATCTCACATCAATCATTCACATATCGATCTGGAGTAATTTCGTTGTCGGATGTGAAATTGGTAGATCTGTCAGAGGAGAGCGTGTCGCTTGAGTTCTTCATATTCGAATACTTGGTGAAGAGTAAACTATAAATGTGGGTCAAAATGTGATCAAATTACGGTCTATGAGCTAACTAGGCATTTTTTAAACTAAAGCAAGCTCAGTTTTAAAATTATCTCAAGTAAATAAGTCATCTGGGTGCAAAAAGACAAAATATTACATAATTTGAGAACTCATGACCTCTTAAGTGACACACTTCTGTTATGCTACCTATCACCATGTTTGCCTTAAAATTGAACTGTGGTAGAGTATCAAGAATATATAAGGCGATTTTATATATTTTGCTTGCATACTTATATTGAATTATAATGCCATCCTGTTTGCACAGGTGATCATAAAAAATCATATCCAATCCATCATCATTCTGACTAATGGTGTAAAAAGCAGGCGTCGTGAGCAGATGCAATATAGATGTTTCTTCTGGGATTATCGCTTTGTTGAGTCTGGAAATGATGTCGAAGTTGTGTAGCTATCAAGTGATACAGGAATTAGTTAAAGGGAGGGTGCTGTTGAAAAAGAGGGGCTAGTTGTTGGGGTAGATTTACTTTAAAGTCAGTTGGTCATTCAATGGAGAATTTCGAAGATTTAATAGATAACACTGTACGCTGTACAATGACTGAGAAAACTAGTTCGAATGTGTCAACTAATAATTCATCTACAGAGGCGAAAACTAATGCGTCAAAATGTATTCTTTCAGGGGTAAGTCGACGCAATGGGATGAAATGAACATAATCGCCACGCTACATCCAGCGGACAAAGACTACGGTCATATGAAAATCGAAGAACCTAAAACTCCTTATAGTAACTATAAAGACCCTGAGGACGAAGGTGGAGAACGGCGACGAAGTATAGAGTGTATTAGTGATACTGATGATAAAGAAACGTTAGACACAGATAGTGTTTTAAAAAGGTAAATTCAGTTCAATTCAATGCAATGAGGAACCGGCGTTAAGATAAATGCCAGTGGCGGCGCCACAATCGATCGTACCTTCTGACGCCATGACGTCATTTTCTGGTCTGTTGACGTCGCATGAGGTCAATCACGGGAAACCATTGCGTACATTTTTGCACAGGATTTCAACGACAGAAAACGTGCCCAATAACTGGCATCGCGCATATTTTCCGCAAAATTATCTTAAGAAACTGATAGATCAATAGATTTAAAACAGGAAGATGCAAACGTCGCCGAAATCGGTAGAAAATAAGCGATCGTTTTCGGGGTCAGAAATAACATGTTAATGCATTGGAAATGGAGAGTTTTGGTATGATCGATTGCAGCGCCACGCGGCGGATAAATTGCGCCGGTTCCTCATTGCAATGGTTCCTGTTACATGTTATATGCCATTCGATAGAAGAGAAAGCCATCGTCTGTGTGACCCTTGAGATGATGGTATTTGCCAGAGCATGGTAAGGGTAATGGGTTAATTCATCAGCACAGTGCAAAAACAGGCACGTAAACATCAGATCAATAGCGCAAGGGTTCTCCTTGTTGTCTGCAATCAATGAGAATCGATCGCTGGGAGTCTAATGCTGGATATGGTGTGTTAATCATGGTCTGGTGGTGATACCTGAGCTGAGAGAACAATGTGAAACAGTCAGGAATGACTGATAACAAAGCTTGACGTAGGTCTTGCAAAATTACAATCATTTCATCAAGATTGTTGGAGGTCTTGCTAATCATGGAATGGAAAATGGGGTTACCTAAGCAGAGAACAAGAGCCATGAATGACAGATAATATACATGTTGACTTGGGTCTTACAAATTACGCTATAAATCTTGCATGATTGTTAGGCGTGGAGGTGGGGGGTGGGTTGTCAACTGCAGCACTGATAATGACAGAGTGATGACACAGCTTGACATCATGGGTCTCATGTAATTATTTAAAATCTGGGGTTGATAACCAATCCTTTGTTCCGCCAAAGAAAGAACACACCCCTGATCTAATAAGGATGACCTGGCAGAGAGGTGTGTGGGCACCTAGATGCAAAATGCCTTGCCAAACCTGAACGGGTATTTACTTTAAACCTAATTGCATACTTCTCTAGATTACAAGAAAAAAAAGATGTGCGTGTACCTCCTCAAAGAGATGAAGAAGAAGAAGACATGGATGATGATGACAATGATGACCTAACACCAGAAGAAAAAGGTGAGATTGACTAAAAGTGGTTTCAGTCTGCCATGGAACGTGTTGAAAGATGCTCCCCGCCCCCGAAAAAACACACACATTCGACAATAACCCGAGCTTCATTGATGTCACGTCTATTCTCAAGAGTAGGATAACCAGATTGAAAACACCAGAATAGCCTCGATGGTCATGGCAGCTGTGATTGCCTAACAAATTGTGCTCAGCAGTCGATATGTTAATTTGCTATAATTCTATTTGCTATTTATTGGGTCTAATTTCATGCCACAGTTCTCAAGGGTCAACCAATTTTTGGATACAAGACGTTGAAATAGCGTTGCTAGTAATGGCAGTTGCCATGGTAACCTGGCCATATTCTTACTGATAGAGGCAGTATCTAAGTGGCGGAAGTGTAGACACTTTGATATCTCAGCCTGTTTACGCTGGAGTTGAATCCAGACAAGAAATTGTTCAAACAGTGTCTTGAGTGGCAATGTGGTCGGGTAGTTTGGATAGTTGTTGTCGGTCTGTAAGCTTAAAATCACTCTTTTCATGTGCGACAACCTGGCCTGTAAATTCTCAACAAAACTGTCATGGGTCTTTCTTTGAATATTTCATTTCATATACCATTAGTGAGCTGGTGGCACAGTCCTTTGTGGCATTATTGGTCATCTACTTGGTTCAGACTCTTGAGGTTGATAAAACACAGATACGGATTTTTCAAATATCAAGTAACGTTGTAACATTTTTTGATTCATTGGTATCTGGTCTTGCGGTTGCTAATTCTGTAAACGTCTTAATATTTTCAGAACACAGGAAGGCATTTAGAGACAAACGAAAGATCCATTATAATGAATTTTACGCCAAACAGTTAGCAAAACAATTAATGGAACAAGACGACGACGATGATGATGATGACGAGAAATGATGGGCACATGTCAATTGAGCTGGAAATAGACTTGACCCGGTCACCAAGTGAAATATCGTGCTGTAATTATATTTGATCATGTGAGACTTGTTGAGGGAGCTATGCTGATGTGCCTGCTGTTGCAAAGTACCTGCTATCTTGGGAATAGAATTCCCAATCTGCTTGAGCTTGCCCTGATGAAACCGGATTGTTACTGGGACAGTGAGTTGCAAATGAACAATCTGCTTCAAGCTTCCCTGATGAAACCAGATTGTTGCTGGGACAACTTGTGGGTAGCCCTTGCCATTTCCCAAGGGTGTTTTGCTCCTTGACTAAAATGGGAGGATTACAGTCCATCGAGAAATGTACATATCAGGATGTGATACCAAATGGATTTGTGATCTCAAATTAGTTTAAAAGGGTTGCATGCCAAAAAGCTTGTATTGTTTTGACTCTAGTTCCATATAGCCTTGTCACTTTTTCACCATTTTAGCCAGTTCTCACTATCATCTGTGGTGGCGCACACATCCAAAACTCAGCTGAGGAGTTTAAACAAAACAGCAGTTCAGACTGCTTTGGCTTCCATACCAATTGTATTACTTATCTCGATCTTGTCTTAAACAGAGCTGACCATTATTTGTGTCTTGGTCTTGTTGTGCTTCACATGAGATGTGACATATAATGTAGACTGTGAAGTTGACAAAATTTGCTCCATTCTTATTTTCGAGCTATTGTATAAGAAGGAACAACCAGTAGCCAAACCAGGTGACTTTTTTTTCGTGACATACTGTACTGTAGAGTTGTTGTATGAAGAATGTGCTAGACGGTTTCAGTCAAAGATTGTTACATGTTATAAATATTGCTGTTGATTGTTTTTCTCTCGGTTGGCGCATTTAATTATCATGAAACCATAATCTTGGAGCACTAAAAGCTTTTCTGAATGTTGTAGTTAAGCAAGATTTTATTAATTTTCTAGCTTTTAAGTAGAAAAACACAATTTTTAGTGTGACAACGCCAGAGTGTGATTTAGAGGTAGTTTCTTGATTTGAATGCTCAGTACTCTCACTCACAATCTGTTTTGTCAATGTTCATGTGTAAAACTTTTTCACACCATAAGTTCTCAAGCTTGTTGACCCAATGCATTACTATTCAGTGGCAGTTTGGGGGGGAGCAGGGTATTTTCTATGGCGTGACTTTCTTCCAAGTGTTAGGCATTGTCCTGTGGGGTGATAGTGACAAGATAAGTCTATTCTCATTCTAAAACCTGTTGGCCTCAAAATGAGAAAGTCAGACATTATTTGTACAGTTCTTGATCTTTTCTATGTTTTGTGTTGTACAGTTGCGTGCCATTTTGATCGAATATTTAGATTACTTATGCAATTTTCATGTGTTTGCATAATAAAGTATAAATCATGAATATTAGCAAAAAATCAGGGTTAAAGGTACTTAAACTAGAAACAGTGCTGTCAATGCTGTTTGGTCTTTGTGTTCTGTCAATTTTGACTGTTTCATCAGAGCAAATGTATGGTTTTTCTTTTGTGGGCAAGTGTCATCGGGCATATAGTTCTCCTACTATGTAATGAAATTTTGCTCTATGATATATTTGTCGTTGTGGAAAAGATTTGAAGATCTCACTATGAACACAAAAGGTGGTATGCACAGGTGATATACACAGCTGAACTGTGTTGCAATATGAATGGCCTGATGAAAAATAATTCAGAATAAACTACAAAGATAAAATCAAACTAACACTAACAGATGGTGACTATACTCAGGTAAGTTCACAATAGGTTCTCTGATGGGTAATATAAGGGCATGATTCTGCTTCTGGAAAATGAAATTATGATACGTCAAATTAGCCATATTCATGACAATCGAAACGAATTTCATTGTAAGAATGGGGATACAAACTTTCAAATTTACATGCCTGGATTATGTATTGACATTTTTGAGGGAGAACTGTGGTTCAGATAGAATCTCCTAGCATACCTGCGCTTGTTTCTAAGTGTTTGATTTCCCTGGAAGCTAATTTTGAAACTGCAGAATTAAATGGTTCCATTGCAAGATGGTTAACTCGATGTTTAATAGCAGCAGAGCTGTAATCTTTTTTCATCTGACAATATCTCTAATGTTATAGACTAGAAATGGGATATTGTGAGGGAAAATGATTCGGGAGAAAATTACAAAACATACTAATAAAAGTACAAAAATAAGGCTATAAATGTATTTATGGTTGTTACTGTCTTCTCAACCTGTATGGTTGTACTGTCTTCTTCCTGGAGTTGTGAAATACTGGGGACTTCCTCATGCTACGCAAGCCACGAGCTGTGAAAGACAGAGGAATATTCCTACTGTTACATCAGCCACAATTTGTAAAGGACAGGATAACATTCCTCTGGCAACACCAAGGCGCAGGTTGTGAAAGACAGAAGACTATTGTTTTTGCTGCACCAGCCACCAGTTGTGAAAGACCAGGAAATACTCGTCCTGCCATACCAACCACAAGCTATCAAAGACGGGAGCCTATTCCTCCTGCAGAACTGCCCACATGTTGTGATCAAAGAGACTGGGGACCATACCTCCTGCCTCACAAGCTACATGTAAAAGACCGGAGATTATTTATTCCCCCTGCTATATCGGCCAGCGGTTGTGATCAAAGATTGGAGACCATACCTCCTGCTTCAGCAGCTACATGCTGTGAAAGCTAGAGGACTGTTCGGTTCCTCCTGCTAAACTAACCACGGGCTGTGAAAGACAGGAGACTATTACTCCTGCTACACCAGCCACAGGTTGTGAGAGACAGGGGACTAGTCCTCCTGCTGCTACACCAGCCACCTAGTCCTCCTGCTACACCAGCCACAGGCTGTGAGAGACAGGGGACTAGTCCTCCTGCTGCTACACCAGCCACAGGTTGTGAGAGACAGGGGACTAGTCCTCCTGCTACACCAGCCACAGGTTGTGAGAGACAGGAGACTAGTCCTCCTGCTACACCAGCCACAGGTTGTGAGAGACAGGGGACTAGTCCTCCTGCTACACCAGCCACAGGTTGTGAGAGACAGGGGACTAGTCCTCCTGCTGCTACACCATCCACAGGTTGTGAGAGACAGGGGACTAGTCCTCCTGCTACACCAGCTTCAGGTTGTGAGAGACAGGGGACTAGTCCTCCTGCTACACCAGCCACAGGTTGTGAGAGACAGGAGACTAGTCCTCCTGCTACACCAGCCACAGGTTGTGAGAGACAGGGGACTAGTCCTCCTGCTACACCAGCCACAGGTTGTGAGAGACAGGGGACTAGTCCTCCTGCTACACCAGCCACAGGTTGTGAGAGACAGGAGAGTAGTCCTCCTGCTACACCAGCTTCAGGTTGTGAAAGACAGGCCTAGGAGACTATTACTCCTGCTACACCATCCACAGGTTGTGAGAGACAGGGGACTAGTCCTCCTGCTACACCAGCCACAGGTTGTGAGAGACAGGAGACTAGTCCTCCTGCTACACCAGCCACAGGTTGTGAGAGACAGGAGACTAGTCCTCCTGCTACACCATCCACAGGTTGTGAGAGACAGGAGACTAGTCCTCCTGCTGCTACACCATCCACAGGTTGTGAGAGACAGGGGACTAGTAGTCCTCCTGCTACACCATCCACAGGTTATGAGAAACAGGGGACTTGTCCTCCTACTACACCAGCCACAGGTTATGAGACACAGGGGGCTAGTCCACCTATTACACCAGCCACAAGTTGTGAAAGGGGGTTATTCCTCCTGCTACACCAGCCACAGGTTGTGAGAGACAGGGGACTAGTCCTCCTGTTACACCAGCCACAGGTTGTGAAAGAGGGTTATTCCTCCTGCTACACCAGCCTCAGGTTGTGAGAGATAGTGGGCTAGTCCTTCTGTTAAACCATCCACAGGTTGTAAAAGGTGTTATTCCTCCTGCTACACCAGCCACAGGTTTTGAGAGACAGGAGACTAGTCCTCCTGCTACACCAACCACAGGTTGTGAGAGACAGGGGACTAGTCTTCCTGCTGCTACACCAGCCACAGGTTGTGAGAGACCGGAGACTATTCCTCCTGCTACACCAGCCACAGGTTTTGAGAGACAGGGGACTAGTCATCCTGTTACACCAGCCAGAGGTTGTGAAATACAGGGGACTATTCCTCCTGCTACACAAGTCACGAGTTGTGAAAGAAAGAGGACTATTCTTTTTGCTACACTATTCTTCGCTTTTGAAAGACTGGGTCCTATTTCTCCTGCTACACCAACCTCAATTGTGAAAGACAGGGAGACGCAGACGACAAGAATTGATGGCCCACTGGAGGCTAATAAGAGACGACAGGATCGGTGGACAACCAATGGCAACCACCAACTCACCAACGGTCTGATGGTTATGGTCCTCCGCTGATGTAACAGGAGGAATAGTTAGCTACCTGTCTTTAACAGACTGTGTCTGGTGTAGCAGTAGGAATAATTCCGGTCGCTCACACCACAGTTCATGAATCAGGAAGTGAAGTCCCCAGTCTTCGATCACAACCGGTGGATAGTCTTGCTAGAAGAATAGGCGCCTGTCTTTCACAGGCTGTGTCTGGTTTGGCAGGAGGAAGAGTCCTCTGTCTGTCAAAACTTGTTCCCCTGTTTCTTACAACATGTGGCTGGTGAAGTAGGAGGTAAACCCGGATCTATCACAACTACTGGTCTTGTCACCTCTCTTCCATATCTTGTGGCTGGTTCAGCAGGGACAGTCCTCTCTTTTTCACAACTGCTCACAACCTGTGGCTGCCAAAGCAGGAAATATTCGTCCTCCTATCAAGCATCAGTGTGCCTCTGGCTGGTGGGAAATGGCCAGTCAGGGGCAGCGATACAGACAGCCCTGCCCTTGATCCCTGCCGAAGCAGGAGGTATTGGTCCTCACATCAAGCATCAGTGGACCTCTGGTGGCAAGTCGAGTTTTGAGGAGCAGCTATGGAGTGGCCCACTGGTTACGATGCTGTCACTGGTGGTCCACATATTATAAATCTTCGTTGTGTCAGTTATTCTAGCTGTCTGAGACATCTAGCTCCATGCCATTTAGGATATATATCTAGCTTCACCAGGACACATAGGACAATGAGACTCTCTAGCTGGGCAAATGGGGACATTGGTACATCTTTACTACTCTCTTGTCTTGTCACATAGGACATTGGGACATCTAGCTGGGCCGATGGGGACATTGGTACATCTTTGATCTTTACTACATACTCTCTTGTCTTGTCACATAGGACACTAGGACATCTAGCTGGGCAAATGGGGACATTGGTACATCTTTACTACATACTCTCTGTCTTGTCACATAGGACACGAGGACATCTAGCTGAGCCAATGGGGACATTGGTACATCTTTACTACATACTCTCTTGTCTTGTAACATAGGACAATGAGACTCTCTAGCTGAGCCAATGGGGACATTGGTACATCTTTACTACATACTCTCTTGACTGGTCACGACATTGGGACATCAAGCTCAACCAATGGGGACATTGGTACATCTTTACTACATACTCTCTTGTCTTGTAACATAGGACATTGGGACATCAAGCTAACCAATGGGGACATTGGTACATCTTTACTACATACTCTCTTGTCTTGTAACATAGGACATTGGGACATCAAGCTCAACCAATGGGGACATTGGTACATCTTTACTACATACTCTCTTGTCTTGTAACATAGGACATTGGGACATCACGCTCAACCAATGGGGACATTGGTACATCTTTACTACATACTCTCTTGCCTGGTCACATAGGACATTGGGACATCTAGCTGAGCCAAGGGGACATTGGTAAATCTTTATTACATACTCTTTTGACTGGTAACATTATATAAATATTGCCCGCCACGGAGGGTAACATGCCGAATGTCGCCTCGCTGGGATGTGCCAATGTCTCCCGAGGCTTTGTCCTTGCGTAGAGATGCCGACGTCGGAGAAAACACTGGTCGATCACGGCACAAGTAAACCATATCAACTTATCAATATATGCGGTCAAGCTCGTGATGTCAGTGTGTATTTGGCAGTAACGCATGATTGTCAATTTTGCCACGAAAAACGACACACTTTTGGCATGTTATAAAAATATTGCCCGCCACGGAGGGTATTTGGAATTGCAGACGACACTTTTTTATAAACTTTGCACAACACAATCTGATAATAGGGGGCGACACCATACGGTGTCGCACAACAGACCTAGAGGTGGGGCTAAATTACTACTCCAAGCCTCGTCAACGGTGACCATTGTAGCAAAGCCTCGACCTACTGTCTCTGCCACAGTTGGCAAATTTGAGCGGGGGCATGTAAATTGGACATTTGGCCCGGCGCCCGGGAGATTGTTGACAACATTGTGAATACCACACGGTCACGTGACGTGTATCAGCCAATCATATTCACAGAATCTCACTTGAGTATGAATAAGCCAACTTCATCCTGAGATCATGTCAGGATGAGCCGAATGAAAGAGATAAATTGGGCCTGCAAAATAATTTACCACAAAGATAACTTCACAGATAAAATGTGTTGCACTTTTATTTAAATTATCTTAGAAATTTTTACAAAATGTACACACAAAAGACCTAAAAGCTACGGGCAGTCCAGGCTAAAATCTACAAGGACTACCAATGACAACTCATTACATGTAATGATATTGCAAACAAACACAGGCAGGAAAAAAACTAGAAGTACACGTAGGTTGATTTCAAGACAGAATGCCAGATTTTCACCATTATTCTACAAGGTATAAACCAAGTATCAGTGCTAGCAACATTATGTAATGTCAGGAAAACACCCATAGAATTTAGTTCCACAATCTGATACTAGATGTCCCTGACTGTTTCCCAATCCAGTGGCTCAAAGGTGGAAAGAAATAGACAACACCTTGAATGTTGCTTTTTGGCAGTTTAACGTCTTCAGCAAACTATATTTGGCCAAGCAGGGAAATAGGGACCCTATCTTAATATCATGTTTACTTTTCAAAACCCCAGAAACGTGGTGAATACATGTAGATACTCTGTTGTTGTCCATGTATGCTAACATTTTAAGTACTAACACAGATTTAACAAGGAATGTTGTGGTAATGCGGGAGAAAGAGGGTTCAAAAATAGTAGGAACTGAATCACTGAAAATGTATTAGAGCTTTCCTTCTTATTCCTTACCTATGTTAAGTTTAAAAACAATTGACTAAAGTTCCAGAAGTTCAACTTGTTTCTGGCTTGTATAATTCTCAGCGGCACAGCTGCAATGATTGTACCACCCTAAATAAAAACTCAGAGGGCGGATGATAAGTTAAAGCAATATTGTCTCTCAAACTACAAGCAGTTTATATCCAAACTGCTGCTACGTCATTTTGGTGCAGGATTTCACAACATTTAAGAAAGCACACTTTACAAACAAATCTTCAAACCTCAAGTAATTATGGGTCTAATTAACGAAATCAAGAGACCAAAATCTCCTGTGCTGGAAATGTCCAGAAAGACCTGAAGCATTTTGAGGCCTCTTTGATAATATTAATAGGCCGACATAGAGGGCCTAAAAAGGTGTGTGGTAAAACAATGAACTACACTTGGTGTGACAGACTTGAATGAGTTTTGTCTGCAAAGTTTCAGGAAAGAATTGTTAGATATGACTAAGTTAAAACTGTTACCAAGGGACCCGAATTACACTATCAACTATTTAAAGCCTAAAATAAATTAAGTAAAATATACACCACCCAACAATGAATATAAAAATATGTTTGTAGAAGTATAAATAGCAGACAACGAGAACAATCAACAAAGAGTTTTAGATATGTACGTATGTATGATTATCTCATGTAACCTAAACCATCCCACACAACCTTATCAATATCTTAGTTCATGCTTGAAACATTACTTTTTTTATACAAGTAGACTGTTATCATAAACACCTGTAAATAACCTTTTGAAATCTTGTTGGGATATCCAATTACAGCAAGTAGGGCCCTTCATATGCCCAACTGAAGCAATGAGTACTAAAACCACACATGTCAAACATTGATATGATAGTTTTGAGAACTCAAAATAATGATGATCAGGAAATGGTCTTACATGTAACTCAAATACACCAAAAGTGTGACAAGTGGGGTTTTAGTTCTTGGTGCTTGAATTTAACTAGTAAATGTCATGGTCTTTTGGACGTTGCACAACACCTAAACACAAAAATAAAACGCAAGAACTAGTGAGCGGAGAGGGCTAAAAAAGAACAAGGAAAGTTTATTAACAACATGTACAAAGCGTACATTGTCATGATCAATATGTCAAGTTTATACAGCATGGCGTAGGCTTGTTTGTAAGTACAAAATAAACGCTTCAAATCTCAGGTTTCATTGAAATACGATCATAAGAAATTTGAATGTTTGAAATTGGATTTCTCGTCAATTGGTAGCCAGCCACTCATGGCAAACATGACAAAGAAATGCTAAAATTTAAGCATGATCTTTGTTGAGATGTTGCCTAGTTGACCAACTTGATGTAGACGGTACCCCATTGCAAGAATTACTGCCAGCTGACACTAATGACAAAGTTCCTGCACACAAAGAAATAGAAATATACACTCTCTGGTTGTGATGACCAGCAATGGTTTGAAGCAAATCGTCTTACATCATAGCACTTTTCTACTGCGCCTACTACTACTCCTATGGTACTTTTCAAACAGCTTATTCACTGAGATTTGAAGTTGAAAGAGGGATGTAAATCAGGGTATCAGCAGTACATCTAAATCCTTGAGGATTCCCAACATTATGAAAACATTCCAGGAAAACACAGATTATACATTGAATAATATAACCAACAATGTGCTATACCTCACCAATTAGTTCTAAATGTGTCACCTGTGAAAGAATAATCATTACCTAGGTGTATCTATGATAGCACACACAAAAAGTTCATATAATGGTATATTTGCAGAAACAGAATTTGCATTCATGTTCACATCAAACAGTGTTGCTTCAGGCCTTGTAATCAAAAACAGTGTTTTTCATAAACTAATTTTCTAAACTGCTCCGCAAAAGAGCAATTTCTTTCCCTGTGATATAGCCATGGAATGGTCATGATTTATGACTGGAAAATGGCCCCTGATTGGTTTAATCACAATTAATTGCCATGCTGTCATGGCAACTCACAGGTCACAGTGAGAGAAGTTGCTCGTTTGAGCTGTGCTCAAGCTAAGTAACTATTTAATTTCAGGAACACACGATCTGTGGCAACAAAAACTCCGCAAACAGCAATTAACCATGGCAACACAAGTTATGCCTATCCATGGCAAGATGCCATGAAGGTCTAGATACAGGTACATAAATCCATTGTAACTGAAAGTTCGATTGTTTAGAAATGTCTACTTGAGGCAAGCCATCACACACAATCCAATATATTCATATATTTGGCAACAATATGTTTCCATGGCAATGACATCCATGATGACTGCACATAACCACATGTACCCATGGCGATGATGCAAAATATTCATGTTACAATTGAAACGCTGATAATTGCCCATAACAACAAGCACACGTATCCATGGTAACGATGACACGTATCCATGGTAATGATGATAGATACCCATGGCAGAAGCATATCCTGTTGAAAATGATTAGATCCATCCATTGGCACATGGTTTATCCCTAGCAACAGATGTTTATAACCATAGCAACCCATAATATCCCTGGAGATACCAAGATCCCATGTTGACAAAACACTGTATCCATTCATCAGTGAAATCACTCTGGTACTCAATATATCCGTAGGATTGTATTTTGTATCCAATGATAATAATCCATAACAGTATCTATCAACAGCCGGGGCTGCTACGTACATCAAAAACGAGAGAATCCTTTTTGAACCATGATAATGTCTATCCATTATTTCACGGCAAATGGCTATAAAAGTGTGCTTCTGACAACAAGACAGAAAAACTGGTCCAAGACAAGTCAGCGCTATAAAGAACTTAGACCAGCAATGGTGTGTGTGTGTGATGTTGTGCCTACAGACATGACAGATATATGTCATAAGTGCTTGGTGCCACACAATGACACTAGAGTTTGCATACTTTTACAAGTTGTGTTTTTTAGACACTGTAGGAGCGTGTCCCGATTTACAACGCAGCCGACTATTACCTCAGATTGAAATGATCCAATATCATTCTTTCTGGCTGGAGGTCTGTTCTCACAGCGGTATACTTACTAGCACTGTCACTTTGGGACAGACCAACATGTTTAGCATGTCAAATCTATCAAAGTTCACACAGGTGACAATAAATTTGTCACCCAAATAATTTGTCGGGATTTGGGCCCTTGTAAAAAAGCGAGCGAGCTCGTAAAAATATTGTCTGCTCCAAACCTTTAAAGGGCCTTCTCTCCAGCTAAAGCACAATGGAACAATGACTATGATCTGATGCAATGCCTATAAAACAATGTCCCGCAACAGCCACATGAACTAGCAGCCCATCTGCATGTCGGCATAGTTATAAAAGTTTTCTATCTGTTGGTGTGAAGTGTTCTTGTTCGAGGAGACAAACACTAATCCCGTGGATCCTTGCAGCACCTCGATGACGGTTTGTTGGCAGTGCTTGATGCAGTTGTCACCCGTGAATTCAAAACCAATGACCGGACCTGCAACATAGAACAGAAGATACTATTAGCGATAAATAACACAATTTCATAACTTTGCAACCAAACTGCCACTGCCGTTCAAAATTGCATCCCTGGGACTGCCTTAATAGGGAGATGTCCTAGTTAAAGAGGTCAAGCTGTACAGAAACTACCAATTCGTCAGCAAAACCACTGTCCTTAATAGGAAGGGTGTCCTGCTAAGAGAGACTAACGCTAGTGGGGTATACTCTACCTTGTTTTGTAGCTTGTGAATATGAATCTGAACCGAAAACTCTCTTGGCATCATCCGGTTGCATAGTAAGCTCTTTACACTGAACAAGCCTACAGTTAGGCTGAAAATAAACAAACAAGGTTAGTCTCACCATCTGATGTTTGCGTATGGAAGTTGATTAGGAAACTCTTGGTCCAAGTAATGAATGAGTGGACTTCTTTTTCTGCTCTGTTCAGCAACGGAAGTTTGTAACCATGGCTGAATGGTCTAATCTCATTCATCTATTTTGCTTTTACTTATTACCAATGATTTCATATGAAGTCAGTCCAGTGGTGGCCTTGCCAGGTTTGCAGGTATATATCCTATGGTTGCTACCAAGGTGATATCTAGGGCAAGTGACCCTGACGTTGGCCGAGGCACAGGGGTAAACTTACAAATTTTTTCATTTGTTCTAAAAATTTCTTCGCTCTGTAATGCTGGCCTCCATCATTGAAAAACACAATGAGACAACCCTGAAAAATAATGATAAAACCATTATTAATATTATTTCATTCTTGGTGTATTTTATATCAAAATGTTTTTCTTCTTTGCTTTTTTTATTTATGTAAAACTAGGATATTTGTGAAATCTGAACAAATAAAATGACTGCATGGTCTTACAGCACATTCTCCCAAGTTAACCATAACACTACTCTAGAAGTAAGAGATCTTATGATGTAAGCTTACCTCTTCTGTGTCTGACGGATTCCGTCTTGACCCCAACGTTTTCTGTATTACACTTTTGTCCTTTGACACTGATATTCGGAGTTTACAAAAGGGTTCTGTGGTAGGTAATGGGACGCGATCTTCTATCTTGATTTCCTGCAAAATGGATGAAATTATCAGAGGAGCAGCAAATTTTGACAAAGGCACACATGTACAGTTGATTTTCATAACTTTTGATGTATCTTAAGGCAGTTAGGAGCAGATGAGAAGTTTGAGGGACCGAAAAGAGTTTGGTATAAAGGTCATTTGCCCCTACTCTGGGTGATGAAGTTGACATCGTATATTCTGACCAATACTGAGGCCTGTTTTAGTCCTAAGTTTTAAACTAGCATGTAAGAAACTTACCTCAGGTAATAGGCTGAAATTTGTTTCACCAGGTACAGGCGTAAAGTCATGGACGCTGCTCCAGTTATTGTTGTATATGCTAATGTCGGCTTTGTGGAACTGGTCTGAAAGATGTAACGATGGGATGAAATAATCAGCTTAATTATGGATGATTCCTTTACCTTACCCAATCTCCTCATCAACATGCCCATTTTGGACTTGAAGGATACTGCAGCCATCTTGTAATTGTTGGCCATTTTGAATTTTATGGGACCAGGTCGTTTACTTCTCCCTGATGCTACTTGACGTCAACAGCAGAGATTATCAAATTGTGATTTTTTACCAATCATCATCCACTACCTACACACCCACCTTCTAATTCTGGATAGTAATACTGGAAGCATCCAAATTTCATCCCTGTTGATGACTCAATCACAGGCTGTGTTGCACAGGCAAGAAACGTATCCACTTTTTTACAGTCCCGCGTCCGAAACTGCTGACATGCAACCACAAATTTGCAGTCTGTACAGTCACGGATATAAATGCTGAAAAACGAATGAAAACCATGAAAATTCAAAATCACTTTCAACTTTAATTTCAATTTTTCTAAACTACTGATCCGACTGAATGTCAACTGGGACATTATACGAGCCCAATCTCAACTAGGGTCTTCAGTCTGTGCAAATGTAACACCAATGTGATGAGGTGCCCCTAGATTCCAGTGACGAGACAGCAAAACAGGACTACGGTTTTCATTCAAGGGACATTTTTGAAAAAGCTCTCCTCAACCCGTCAGAACTCAACCAGTGATTCAATGAATCACATTTTCTACTGAATTTTGCCTCAATTTAATACTGTACCTGCTATGTACTGGCCCAATAAAGAATCGACAATTGGTACAGTCATCGATGATGATTGTGGCGATGTGATCGAACAGGTATATCGTACAATCCTGGAATAAAGACAACAAAACAATTATCATTTCACATCCTTCATAAAGGTCAACCACTTTCATGGCTGATGCCAAAGTATCTTAATACTTCAGAGGCAATGCAAATCAGCTTACCACAGACATTAATTCTAAAAGGGCGTGGCATAAATGGATCAAGCCCAATCCGTGAGAATCGAATCGAATGGCAGTTGTGAAAATTGGCATTCACGCCACGCAACACTGTTGACGTCATTTGGAGCAAGACGATTCTTCAGGATGTGCCACGTTTTAAAACCCTTCCCACTGATGTCTGTGAACTTTTCTGTCATCAGCAAGGGCGTGCTGGGAATAGAATGAGTACTTCAGAGAGGTTTGGATATTCCTGGAGTCTGATACGCCAGGTGAATCCGCATGCCTTGGAAAAGATTTGCGGAATACTGGTCAGTCAATTTACAGTCATCTGGTTATCAGGATACTTCTTATTGACCATTCCAAGCTTTAGGATTCTGCTGATTCGGCATGAAAGCTTTTTCTCCTGTCTGGCCCCTAGCGCAAACGAGATATTTTTCTTGCAGCCACCTGTGACAAGTATCACTGCACTGGTGATTGCAAGTGCCTGCAACAGGAATGTCATCTCTGCAATGTGCGACACAGCCATCAGCATTTTTTCTATCAGGACATATTTTGGAAAACTCTCTGGGCACTTCAGCAAAACCTACCTCACAGTTGTTGATCATGAACTGTCGGCCATGAATCGTTCCCGGCATACGACCAAGGATTTCACCTTTTTTTCGTTCGAACATAAAGTCCTTTGGATCAAATGGTTTGGCATCATTTTGTCTGGAAAATACAAGAAATTACATGTAACATTAGTATTGCAGATCTATTCTAAAGGAATTTCTCCTTCCCCAGTGGTCTAGCTTGTTTGCCAACTCTGCAAAGAAAAACCTTGTGATACCTGAAATCAGTAAAATCAATGAGTGCCTATGACACCTTTCATTTTGATGTACAGCAGGGTGGCCGCTAGTGACTAGTGTGAGAAGATGACTTGGGTCAAAGGTAATTTGGTCATTATTGAATCAGAGGAGTACGCCCAGAGTTTTGAGCAATAACCCTCACCGCAACAGTTACCATAGCAACAACATAAATAAACAAGCAACCTTAACATTTTACGACAACTTCAGTAGAAATTGTGATTGACTTTTTGTGCGGAGGTAGCAATAAGGCAAAGAGTGGCTTTTAAAAATGCTCCATTAGTTGAAGAAGAAATTGAAGAGACATCAAAGGGACCGCTTCTGACCTGTCAGACTTCATCTGGATCAGAACGTTTCATCAAAGCATTGCCTTGGACTCAACCAATTCTTAACTTAGGTACTGCTTACAAAAATATACAATCTCACTTCTCATACTCAGCAATCCTAACATGCACAAAGTTAAAGTCGTTCAATTATCTCTCAAGTGTCGCCCCCAACTCTTAGTCTTACCTCCTAAGTCGACAAAAAATCCCTGGATGCACAAGTGGTGGGAATGAACCCATTTCAATCCTCAGCAAACTTTCCTTACAACACATTCCGACCTCAACAAGGTCAACATGCAAAGTCTGAATGCTTCATGTGATGTCGACCTTACGAATATTGGAATAAGTTTATAGCAAAATCAAGGAGTATTTTTCACACATCTTAATATATTTTTAGTGCGTGAACATCTCCCCTTATGAGAACCAATTCTCTTAGAAAGGGCACAGTAAAAGATCGCCCAAGCCAGAAGGTTGTGAGTTTGAAGCCCAGCCAGTGCTACAAGCATACTGCAACTGGCCTAAAAAAACTGCCTGTTAGCGCATCCATGCACAGTTACACTATCTTGTTTTGAAACATCTCAGAAGGTTTTACATCAATCCATGTATGCTCCAGCCAAACCCATTTCACCTTTTCCTATCTGAAATCGAATCTGATCTCTATGATTCAGTCAATTAAACGTGATACACATACTCTGTTTGCAATTGGCGAGTTCCAGATGGATTAAATCACAGCCGAGATGTGACATTAAGGAGCTTGTTCCATAAGGCCAATCTCATAAATGATAGACAAATTGTCACACTTCCTGAGAAGGCCATTGCTTGAATATTATGAGGGGGAAATGGTCGTTTTAGGGATGCTAGCATTGCCCAATAATTACTTACAGGATTCGGGTTCAGTTGGAGGAAAAAATCCTTTGGAAAATCGGGCTGGAGGATTTGCAGAATAACATAAATGGGAATCGGGATCCGAGATTGTCCCTTGAAATATCTAAATGGGATGACCAGGAGGCTTCCCAAAATAACCCTTACCTTATGATTAACTAACATTCTTCTAACACTCGAGCAATTCAAAGTGAGATGAAAACAATGAGTGCAAATTACCATTCATAAGATGTACAACATCCAGCGCCCAGAAGCAAAAATTTTTACATTATTAATTACAACAGAAAGGACCAATTAATATTGGTTGCTATGGTTATATGACAAATTATCTTTTGATAATAGCAGTCTACAGGACACCAACATCTCTCAGCCAAATCTTTGACATTCTGTATATCTGCTGAATGAAAAATGTCTGCTGCACTACATGACAATCTACTGCATCTCCAATGATTGCTGGTGAGCCAACAATGCCAAAAATAAATTCTCACCGAGCTTTATCAAAACCAATGAGTGATTTGCCGAAGTAACATCAGCCCCTCTCATAAAGATAGCGCTAACTCAATGGTATAAATTGTCTCAAGCGAAAGGCCAGGGTTCGCTGTATCATCAGTATATCAAATACTTAGCAGCTGACATGGGAACTGGATGAGGACCAGGATAGGTCAATGCAGAAATGATATCAGGTTACAGTCTATCAATACCTATGGCAGAGGCTTTAATCATTGGATGAGGACCCCGATTATATGAGAAATGGTGTTAGGTTTAAAAGTCTATCAATGCCTATGGCAGACACTAAACTCACAGAATGAGGACCAGAATTACATTATCAATATTAGTCTATCAGAACTCCCTGGATAAGGAGCCTAAAAGGTCATAGTACATGTCGGAGAGCAGTTAGATTACTATTTTTTTCTCTCATCTATTTATTATACTGGAAAACAGAAAAAGATCGACAAAAATAGATGATAGCAGAGAGAAGTCATTGCTCGATTATGTTATCAGAAGAGCAAAGGATATTTTAAACTAAGTAGACAGGAGCAAGGTTTTTATCCTATGATAAAAATACAATCCTCCGTCTACTTAAATCTCAACTGCAATAACATTCTCGAGAGAGCCAGGAATATCTTCCGAGAAACTCTACCTTATTACATATTTAGGAGTAAATGTTGGATGTCCCCAGAGTTGAAGACGACCCATTGGCATGGCAACCCAGAGGAGCTGTGCAAATCTGTTCACTTTATGAGACAAAGTTCGTGACTTTAGCAATAAGCAATGTGATCTGTTGCAATCCATTATTATTCATTCACAGATGAAAGCTCATGAAAATATAACGATATCTTGGAAAACAATTGCAAATTTAAATTCATTGGAAAGATGAGCACTTTCTGATGACAGAAATTGACTAATAAAATACAGATATTGCAAGATACACAGGGTTTCCTCAATTGCATACCTGAGCGCAGGAAATGCAGATGCCAGAGTCTAAATTTTAGTCACGTACAGAATGTAGTCCCTGGCGGTTAATACACTTCCTGTGATGTTGTACACCATACAACATGTAGGACTGGGGATAATCTAATTATGGAAGCGACATCAGACAAACCAAACAGAGATGGAACTGTTCGTCTGAAGCTGAAATTTGCCTGATGTCTGCATCTGAAGTGGAAGCGAAGTAGAAGGGTTGCCAATTCAGCAGGTCATCAAATAACAATGGCATTTTTGTTTGCTGGTTTCTTTTCTATCTTGTCATATATACCACGCAATGACTGAACAACAATCACAACCATCAATATGGTCAAGTAAGTTCTTGACGTACTATCAGCAGCCACAGTTTGTCAGATCATCACAACCAGAACCTCTGGTCTTCCAATGTGGGTTAGGTCACCAACGATTACAGCCACAATCCTACAGTTTATGTTGTGCCATAAAACGAGTGATTAGGAATAAAAAGACCAACATTACCATCAGGTGACTAACTCTGCCCTGGGCCAGACCGGCAACGCATAATGTGGAACTTCTAACGAAAGGGAAACATGTCAGAGCATGCCTGTAAAATGTGCTGAAAAGCAGCATTCCTAATTTGCAGCTGTATATTTAGGCTGTGGAAATTGCTGCCCTTCTCGTCCTACACATGCGTATCAATTCTTTACCATCCCACTTCGTCAACCATTTCATTGACACACGGACCGAGCAGTTTCCAATACCGTTACTGGTCAATAGCCACAGTTCATTACTTTTGGTCACTCAGCCATGTAAACACCCCTAAGGGACACCTACAAGAGGAAATTGCCATGTGATGAAACCTCCATCCAGAGAAGGAATGGCTTTGAAAAGCTATCACGAAGGGCAGACTTCAACTGGAATCGTTTGGGTCAGGGCTTCAGCTGGACCCTCACCAAATTTGACACACAGCAATGTCAGCATATCATGCCAAGGTGTTTGATAAATTGTCTCAGGAATATAAATTCGCTCAGTGGTCCCTGGTACATGTACAGTGAAGCAAAAGGCTTGGTAATAACGCCAAAGCTCGATGGTGGCAGGGGAAATGCCAGCCAGAGGCATCATCATCATAATGAATTGATCCAGCAATGGGCTGATTTCCTCTGGGTCAACAGGGGAAACTCACGATGGGAAGGCATGATTATGCTAAGATGCTGACCGACGGGATCATCACAACCATGCTTTTTTCTAATTTGTCATCCGATGCTGGTGACAAGTTGGATCCTGGTGGACTACTCGTCCAATGCTACTTGTCAGGCATGTATTGTTAGGCTTTTCAACCAAACATCATGCAGAATTCAGGGGATAGAAGCCGAGACAACTTCATTATGCTGGAATTGAATAGGACATCTACTGAAGTAATCCAGTACCACCAACCAACATTTTACAGTTCCCTGAAGAATTGAATTTATAGTCATTCCATCCTCCACAACTGGCTGATCCTGTTTTAAAGAAGGTTGGTCTGCCTTGGATTTATGACCTGATGCCAACCTCATGATGCCCAATCGAATAGACTTGGGCAGAGGAAAGAGGTTTGACCATAAGACGTGGACACCACAGCTGAACTCTCAGACCGAAGGGGACTGTTGACTTCATACACTAGACAGGTGTTAGTGTAATCCAGATACATACATGGGCCACTGGTAAAGCCAATCTGTTGAAAGAAACTCTCCATTTTATATGAGGAATTACAGGCGGCTATATCGATCCAAGCAAATATCCTACCCAGAAGAAAAAAAAACCAACATGAAAAGAATAATTTCCTTTGCTGATTACATTTGCGTAATTATGTTCTGTGAGGCAAAATCTTTAGTGTTATAATTAGAAATATCAGCTCTAATTAAAAATGAATGTCATCAGTGTTACCAGCAGAGCTGATGCTGAGTGTTACTTTTCACATTTGTGTTAATCATCCAGTTGTCAACCGCGGAAACCAATCCCTAACCTGAAGCTGTCTGTGTCTTGCCTGTTTCCGAATACCCATGCTTTTGGTGAGTTGCCAACCGGGCAACCTGGTTAGAGAGGTGGAGTTGCCCGCCTAAGTTGACATCCATTTGTCAATTTTACTAGGTGGGCGTGGCCTATACAAAGCCATAAGACACATGTTCATACAGTACATGCTGAACCTTTATCCATAGCAACACTTCGAAAGAAATAAATAAAAAATAAACGCTGCACACTACTAAATCACAAGCTGAAAGAAATCGATATCTAGTTGTTTAAAATAGCTCTAAATCCTGCGTAATATTGATCTGTGAGACCTGAAAGTGTCTGACAGGATCCAATAAAAATACATCACTTTAGACGCATTAGAGTAAAACACTACTCAATCTCCATGTAAATATTATCCATCACAAAAGCGTTCTAGTGTAAGAGGTAATTCTGAATATCAAAATTGGTGATTAACCAGGCGAGGTAGTGAAAAGACTTTGCAATTCTCCTGAGGATAGGAAAGTAAAGGCCTAGTACCACAAGAGGGTAACTGACATTCTTTCAAGGGTTTTGGACAGGCTGAGGGTGGAACACGTACATGACCTTCAGATGTCCCTTGGCTGAGAGCAAGACTAAGAGATTCTTAAGCATGAAAGTTGCGGCAATAACAGTAGCCCAGAACGAAGATCAAGACCAAGAGGGGCACATCAAAATAGAGATACATGTAATGTGCCAAGAGATAAAATGCCCTCGTATGACAAGCCTTTACAGCTCAGCCTCTATCTCCATCATCATGACACCAAGCCACATTATTTTTGGCCGTCCCCATCCAATAATGGCAATATGTCAGCTCATGACAGGCGTTCACGGAAGATACACAACATCACAGAACAATCTGATTTACACGAGGGACTAGCTGAATCAAATCCAGTTTTCAAACACTAAGGGATTTTCTGGTGGAAGCCGTAGCAGCGTCTGTACACCAAGTGCATGAGGCTCAAGGGACATGATGACATTTTGTAGAATAGCGAAGTTTGGAGGCATTCGGAAGATGATGAGCTTCTTTCGGGCAATTTTAATAAATTTTTATGTATATGAACAGGTGTGGTGATGGCGGGCTAGAGTGGAGGGGTATCGTAGGCTTGCACTAGCTTTTTGGGCAAAACACCTCTTACATTTTCTTACAGGGTCAACCAGTGTCGATAACGGCCGTCTGGTGACCCTGGGGCAGGTTGGGGGGGGGACGCATTTGCATGCAACACACTGAGAACTCTGTTGGCAGATTGTTTTATACCAACCGTCATGCAATAAGTCCAGTTATGATATCGCAGACAGTATTAAAATTTGTAATTTGTGTTGACAGCTCAGCAGAGAACCAGCCAAAGCCCACTAAATCCCTCTCAATACAAGGCCCAACATGAGGTATGCATTCATTCAGGTGGGTTTTTTTCGTACACGGATATGTAGAACTGTTCAACAAAATCTGTCCATGGCAAATAGTACCTCCATGATTAAAGCATAGGAGCAAGGGTATTATAATGAGATGTGGCGAATACATGTACCAGAATTCATCTCTACATGTAGTATTTCCACCTCTTTGGGTGGATTGGAACTGCTCTATTTTTGGGCAAGTTGACTCTTTGTAGCTGTCTAAGTCACCAAACACAAACATGTTGCAATATTCACATTGTGTCCATTTTTATCCATCAAGTTTTTGAAGGGTCAGACAGTACCATCATCAATCAGCAGTCTATAGATCCATGCACTTGATTGGGACCAACGTTTACGAAGACGTCGCGTCACGTCACGTTACAGTAATGTAAAATGCATGGTGACGTGACGACGGCCAACACTACGTCATGTAAACGTTGTTCCCAATCAAGTGCATGAATCTATAGAGAGAGGTACCTGTAGGAAACTGGAAATAGGCAATATGGGCCGGGTCACCGTGAGAAAGATGCAGCAATGACAATGATACATAACATGGAACAAAGGGTCACAGAGGCTTATCGCATTGTCCGAAGTCGGTTGCTGTGCACTTTGGCCTTCTTCGTGTTCTGACTGAGTGTCCGCATTTATCGCGGTTTGATTTGTTACTCCCATAAAAATACTAAAATATTCGGCTCAGCCTCTGAGAGATTCAGAGGGATTCGTCTTTGTTGAAAGGGCCTATTGACGATACTAGTCGTTCATCACTTTATACTGGAACAAAAAAGTGGTCAGTCTGACAGGTCGAGAATTACAATAATGTACAGTCACAGTGTCTGTGTACATTCACATGTAGACATAGGCATAGTGTACTGTACACCATGCCATGCATGTCATGATGATACACAAACAAAATTTTGACAACTAGAAGTCGAAAAGGACCGGTGAAAACACTCACATTACTTCAGAAACCTTCTCCTCAGAAACTTGATTTTCCTGCCGTTGGTGACTCGGTTTTGGAAATAGGCATCCCATGATTTTGATTTAACGCATAACCTTGCGAAAACAGTAAAATAGAGAAGACCCAGGCTGCAAAATCTGCCAAGAATTCAGAATTCCGGAAAATTGTAGAGGGCGCTGTAGGCTGGAACATACAATGTCACATGATCAATGATTAAATTATCTCTTCGAATGCATTTTTTTTTCACTTTATATTTTAAACCATGGATATAACTTCTAAATATATTGCATATGATATGCAGTTTATATGAAAATAAATTCTGAATCTATCTTATTATAATAAATATTTCCTAATTTTGTCACATGACCTGCCGCCATGCTCTGGATAATATAAGAACTTTTCACTTCTGAAGACAAGAGGATGTGCTAAGAAGACCGTTCACTGGGATGGATTCCCTGTGATTTGATCAGTTACCGCGTGAGTACCACCTATTGATATATTGTTCATTTGGTTAATCCCGAATTCATTGTCGAATTTTGCATGTTTTCTGTCTATTTGTTATGAAATGTCAAAACCTATTTTTACATTTTTTTCACACAGTGTAAAATACACTGGGGGTATGTACTTGACAGTGTAGGTCAATGATGTACTGTTTTGTACACATCACACTCACAGTGCTGCAGTGGTTAGTGACTGTCAGATGATGCAATGCCAGTGCAGGGATTTTCGGCAAATCGGCCTAGTCTGTCAATTGTCATTGGCAATACCCAATAGGCCTACGACACTTCGGAATTTCGGTCCCGGCTGTGTGTCCGGGCACCCTTGTTGTTTTTTCTTTTGCGGGTATTCAGAATGGCACTCATCTACAAGTATCTTGTCACCATGGCAGTACATTTGCAAAAATGTAAAACCTAAGTGCTTAATACACAAATTGTTGCCCATTTTTTCTGAAATATTTCACTTAGGTTCACTGTTCCGAATAAAATGAAATGGTTCGACACAAAAAAGCTTCTGCCCACTCGGCACATCACTTTGAAATATTACCATATATGGCATTGTCTTATTCCCTTTCCTATAGGCAATGTAATGTCTTATTTCGTAGCTGATGAGGCCCCTGGTAAATTGATCAATTCTTCCAAGAAATATCATTGATGTCTCTCCGTCCCGATATTGCATTGCTCGCTTGGAATTGGGATGACTCATACTTGGCAAATGATGTTGCGCTTGCTTCAAGCTCGTCTCTGCTCGCAGCAATTTTTATTCTCTGCAATTCTATATCTCTTGACGATTTATCTGGTTTGAGAAAACACATTGCAATAGGTCATATTTTGCGGACACCTCTGCACTGCAGCCAGACACCCTCTCTAACATAAATCTGCATTTAAAAAACTGGTTTTGTGCTAAATTGATCATAAACCTTTTGCTTTGTGGAAAAAAGCATCCCTTCCTACCCAGGTTAAATATGTGTATCAGTCAGTGAGATTTACAAAATATATATACTACAAAAATTTTAGGCAGTATTCATGTGAAAGGGATGTAGTATTGCATATCAAAGACTAACATCTGATCTCCAACTTCCGCTGTTCTGGTGAAAATTTGCAAGTTGAATTGAAAGTGTTGGTATTAAAAGGATTCTGGCCACAATACATGTATTATATTATATATGTTTATTCTGGCTTTTGTAAAGTAAATGTAAAGGAAATGTCACCTCAGGCGCTGTAAAAGATGATTAATGGAGTCGTTAATGGCGTCTGCCTCAGTCTGATCATAAGCACTATTGATATTTTAGGTATCTGGATAATCCTGTATTGCAGTATGGCAAAACATACACAGTCATTGATACGCAGGGTAGATTACATTGGGCGGTCAGAGGCCTTGAGAACTTTACTTTTAAATGTATGTAATGCAGTTAACTCATGCTTAGAATGTAAATTCAGGACGTTCAAACCTAAGTGATTAAAGAATTTTATGAACATTTTCATGGGTTGCATTTTCAGCTTCAGGAGCAGATAATGTCTAAAAGAAGGGGTCATTTAGTTGAAAATAGCAACAAGCAAATGATGATATGATATCAAAGTCACCGATGGTGAAATGTCTCACAATAACACCCAACCATCCCACATTTCAATTTCCCCTGAGGCTCCCTCTTTTCATTTCAATTGGTATGTTTTATGTTGATCACCAAAATATTGATCCTGTTGATGGAAGTGGAACTGCACATCATTTATTTTGGTAATCTAGCTATTGCTTAGAGAAATTTGAATGTTGGTCAGAAGCCATTGAGTATTTGTAATTCTGATCTCCATGGCAATCGTTCTCAAAGGCTGTCGTCGTGGAAGGCACATGTAGCCAGGAACGAGACTCTAACGGGCTGGCATAATTTGACGATGGCGACTGTCTGTCTGGTGTCATAATTTATTTTGTTGTGTTGTTATCGCGTCCTGATGGGAGACCTCGATGATGGCGAGGATCGAGGCAAGGAAGTCATTTTCAGTGCTTGCAACTGGAAGCTCGGTATGTAGTCCTTCCTTATCTTGTTCATGTAGTTGTCATCTGTGGTTTAAAGAACTTTGTGGGCAAAATAAGCAGTGCCAGTGGCTGCTGAAGATGTTCCGTTTCCTAAGGCTAGGCACTTTATGCTTCTATTTCTGTCCTGAGAAACCTCCACTTGAGTCATGATCTCAAATTTGTTATCCATTCTACGAGTGTTTCCTGTTGTTGCTTTTATCTAGCTGATATTATAGCTTTGTCTTGTTTGAGTTTTTTGTACATGTATTTGTAAAATTTTCCTTGACCCTGTTTCAAAGAAGGAAATCTGAACTTCCTGTGGTTTGTTCGTGTCAGAGTCATTTCAGTATTGTGTCGAAATGGAGCTTCGAAGCCACAGTGATACGCATTACCAACTAAAATTAAAAAGATGGTTTTGTTCTTCGTTCAAGGACAGTGCATGCTGGATTGATCCTTTTGACGTGCCCAACCCCTTGGGCCACAACCTATCATTATCAATCAGTAAAGTGGAATTTACAGTCTGTCGAACATGTGAAAGGAGGGAGGTCTTTCTCCATCTGTTTGCGTATCCAGATTGTGGTGAGATTCCTCTTTGAAAATGTTGGAAGCAATGGAAATATTCACCTTGGGGCAACTACAACAGCTGGAGAAACTTGTCATGCACAGATAAACAACATCCAAGTCTACCTTTCAGGGAATGATCGCTTGCCTTAGAGTGTCCTGGGGACCTGTTGGATGGGAGAAGGTGCATGCTGTGCATTACCTCTTTCAGGAAACAAGACGCTCACTTTGGTTCTGTGTTCTAGGTAGAAGCTAGAGAAGAGGTTTCATCATGGCTTTGCCCATTAGCTTTTGCTGTCCTAATCCTATGGTTACAACAGCAGCGCAAGGACTTAAGGCCGACGTTACTGTTTACGCTGATTGAGCAACTGGGCTCAGACATGTCAGAAGGATTATGTGACAACTGTCTTGATGTTCACTATCCTGTGGGTGTGACCCTCCGGCTGTTCATCAGACCTAACTTACCGTGGATGATTCTGTTGCCTGTCTATTCTTGGCTAATTAGATCTCATAGTTAATTCCTTGCTCCTTGGTGTCCATCCAAGCATAGTATACTGCTGTGCTGTTTGTCAATCAATAGATACAATGTAGCAAGACTGGTGTTGCGTGGAAATGGCTGATGAGCCAAATTTTACTATCAGGTTGTGGATGTATATTACCTACCGTGTCTGATCTTGCGGTGAATTTTAGTGCGAGCAATGCCAAGTCATCTGCAAAATTCAGGTTTGGTTGGCCTGGGCTAAGTAAAAATTTGCATCTCGGCCACCATTCCCAAATAACATTCCTCTACAAAACTCAGGAAGATGCAACAGATTGCAATAAAGAAATACTCAGAAAAAACCCAAGCAAAAGATTAACGGTGATTGCTCAAGACTTGTAACACACGAAGGCCCCAGGCAAAACCATGTCTAGTTCCCAGGAAAAGCGGTAAATTCACCTTGGTCTCCATGGTAATACCATAGTTATTGGAATGCCGATATGTAGCCAATTGTTCACATGGCAGCAACTGTGGCTCTTATGAGAATTACCATTTTTGTCTATCGGGAGGTGAGTGCAGGTGACAACAAATTTACAGGGGGTCACCAAAAAAGCAAAGCAAATATCACAAAGCCTATAGAGCCTGTGAAGATGATCTTTATGTCTAGATAGTCAAATTGCTGTCGAATTACACCAATGGTAAAAGGGGTTTGGTTTATACATTCTGATTATGTTTCACTTGTCAAGTCTAGTGCGCCTGTATTGGCCTTGGCCTATAATGGAAGCTCTTCTCAAAATCCTTGTTGTATCACTCCGAGTGGTTAAAGTGTTTATGGTAGGTGGAAAAACCCTTCAGAGCTAGTTCTGGACAGTCCGAATTGATAGCCAAGTTATTTTCCAAAATGGTTTGCAGCGGAGTTGTTTTCAACAACTGCAGAGTAGTTGTTACTGTTAGTACACCTCTCATTGACTGTATGTTATATTACAGATAGTGTGTTGATGTTTTGGAATGCCTTTCTACCATTAACCCAGATGTGGTATTTAATGTACTTCCACTCAAATAATATGATGATACTTGTTGAGGAATGCTGGCACATTCCTCTCGTTTGGTATCCGTATGTATGGATGTTAGTCTTGTTGCCTTTGTGTATGCTATGCTAATGTTCTCAATGGGTTCAACAGGTTTTATATGACCTCATGTTCAGCATCCAGTAATTGACATGCTTGTTACCTGTTTTTTTGCTGAACCCCATGATACAAGTCAAAAAGGGTAAAAGGCAGAGTCTCAAAAACTTGCTCCAGCATCACACAGTCTTGTTCCGACTCTGTCTCTTTCAATGGCCAGTTCTTGTTCTACGTCCATATCTACAGTATTACCGCTGTAGAATTCTCTGTTTCTCCCACTTGTAGCTTTGCCAGTATTGATTAAAGGCATGGCTACCATTACAGTCAGGATCCTTGGGGTATTTCTTAGCGATGGACGTCGGCTTGAGATCAATGGTTGTGGAGCAGCGTGTGTCATTGACGCTGTCTTCTCTGAGACATGCCACTCGCTGTGATGAGCAGAGAGATTTTCATGATTCTTGCCTAAAGCACTGCATGAATACTTTTTTCAAAATCACCAGCTTTGCTTTCGAATGTGATACCACTCCTCGTATCTTGTGAATGAACTGCAAATATCCCAGAATCCTTTCCCTCCTGGGAAATTCAAAATGAATCAGATTTCTTTTATCAATGAGCAGCTCTTTGCACTGTCGTTTCAGAAAACATGGATTTTGTATTTTTGCACACTTGTGCATTATATTTGATGACTCAGCGGAAAATCGGGCAATTTGTTGCCTTATCAATCCTCTCGAATGCGCCGCGTTTGCGATCTGGCGTGTAATCCTAATTTTCGTTATCGTAAACTCTTTCATTTTGTTGCATCGTTTGCTGCGTTGTGCGTTTATTACCATAATTTGACATGAGAGAGTTATTGAATGTGTTTTTGGTTCCGGTGCAATTTCCTCAGAGGCGGTGAAAAGGTTGTGTTGAAAATATTGAAATAGATGGTGAAGATTGCAGGAGTTTTGAATATTTTAATTGCACTCTCGCTGATGCTGATCTTGCGGCGATTTCAGGCAAATGACTTCTCTTGCTGTTGCATCAGATTCCGTACGGTTGACAAGTCAGTCACTCCACACGATGCAATTGTCTGAGTGCGATGTGCTAGAATCCCCCGAACGATAGCCGTCTTCCATTTAGAATTCTAGGTTCAGAAGCATCCAGTTCAGTCTCTTCATTGATTTCCTGGAAGATAATCCATGTTTTATGCAAAGCGAAAGCTATCAGCTTCACTTCCGCAGAGCTGATGGTACCTTGGTTGGCTTCATGTAAAATTCATGTGGTCCTTGTCGGCGAAATTGCATTTCACTCTGTTGGTGTCTGGTAGACTATTATACAGCATCTCCCACACTTTCTCTTCCAAGTCTTTAAAGGAAGGGATGGGAAACAAAATTTCTTTACAATGGACTACAATGTCTTACCCTTACTTCTGTTTTCGTCATTATAATCGCGTTCTTGGTCCAGATTTGGTCCTTATCTCCAGCCATTTACATGCAATTCTGAGGCAAAAACCAGTTATTCATGAGTTTGTTTTTGCCAAGCCTTCTTTCAACTTTGGCATTTCAAATTCTGCAGTCTGCCCTGATGTCTCCCCAAATGGCAGTCTTCTTCGAAAACTGTCAGTAATGTCTCTTACCGTTGATTAATGTATCTAATGGATTTGCTTCAGTCTCCATATCTAGCCACTATTCATGGTAATGTGCTCACCAGAATCTCCTCCAGGTTGTAAATCATAAACGCAGTAGCATAAAACATTATTTTGCCAAATAAGCTTTGCGCACACGATGGACAAAATGATGCAAAACTTAGTTTCTTGTTGTCAATTTGTTTGTCGTGTGTGGGTGACCAAATCTCATACAATGTTCTTGGATATAAAACATGCAATGGCACCAAGCAGTACCTCCGAGACTGAGTGGCTTGAACTGGGCACCCTGCCAGGCTATAAATATTGTCAATATGTCTCCTCTAGTCTGATTTATATTGTTTTGGAGCAGAACGTATTCACCTCGCGGCTAAATAACAACATCAGTCTGCTATTTACCGAGATTGCTGTGCCCAGAGAGCTTTCATAAAAGTTTATCATGTTAGCCAGGAATGCTTCGTTCGTACAAAATATGATGGTATGGTAGGGGGATCAGGCTGCAATAACCATCAAAATCGGAAATATCATTTTGTTGAAGATAAAAATGGAGTTTGCATCCATGTCACTTGCCACAAATGGGAAAGATTTCTATAATCTCCAACTGTTGTTGACCAATATGGAAGTTATGGTGGTACCACTTCTTGGCACACATTAGGGGTATGGGGGCACTAAGAAAGGGAAATGCCCACTGAACCACTCCTGTCCTATCAAAATGGTAAATTACTGCTCAACGGTCAAAATGAAAACGAAACTAACCAAACAAAACATAAACTATTCCATGTCACAATGGCCTAGATTCATGATATATGAGATGGGTCGGTAGGACAACTGATAGAAACGTAAATAGTGATGACGCATATTATGACTGCCGTCCACATATTCCATGTGTAAACTTGTGTAGACTGATACAAATCAACTGTTAGATTAATATTGGATCGCGCAAACCAGTTATTGAAATTTTCTGTCATTGAAAAGCCCGGGGTTGGCGGCAGACTTCCCGTCTCTGTTGTTATGTTATGGTTCACCTGTGGGATCGATGATGCCGTGCTGTCAATAGAATAGGTTGCGATTAAATTGTCAATCGCCATTTCATTCTCAATTTGTTTTACTTTTTACTTTGTTTGTCATTGCCAAATGCTTCTCTTGAGGAAGAGAGTTCTTGAGCCTGACAATTGGCATTATTTGCACTTCAAGGCAACAATTGGCATCACTTACACATCAAGGCATCTATTGGCGTCACTTGTGCACCAAGGCAACAATTGGCATCACTTGTGCACCAAGGCAACAATTGGCATCATTTGCACTTTATTACAATGGGAAAGTTGATATCTTTATTAAATCTTGTTCAATATCTTGTTGTTGTAGGTTGTGGCCGAGTAATGGAAGAGGCAATCGTGCGTTACCGGCGATATCGTGCTCTGCATATGCAACAGCATCAACAACGCATTCGGCACGCAGCGGGTGCCATCAACCCGGTGTTGAAGGCAGGTGATATCAAACGACAAATCCGCTATGAAAGAATAAATGTGGACGGAGAGGTGCTAAGGTAGGCGTCCTGTTTGTCAGCATGATTTGATAAAAAAGTCAAAGAAAATTTTTAAATTTTGACGATTTACAATGTTTTGGGTCAGGCTTCGTACAAACCTGGATTAACTGTTCAGTTATTAGTTGTCAGTAAGAAATTGAAATAAGATCATTGAAATAAAAAAATGCTGCCAGAAACAAAAATTTTCTTAATATTTTGAAATATTCATGTGATGTGCCATCTACTTTTCAGTTATTCGGCCAATGAAAATGGCCAAGTTGGTGTTTTTGTAGCTGCTCAGCCCCTGTCTCAAGAACGCAATTATTTTGAAGTAGAAATCTTGGATACAGGGTTCTTCGGTGCCATAGGTGAGCAGAACAGAGTTTGTACTTCTTGTATTTTTGAGAAAATGCAGCTGTAGTGACCCAAATCATTCCTTGATATGCATTCCTTCCAGTTGTCTTCCTACTAAATGTACAAGACTAGTTACGAAAACCAAATGACATCAGCGCTGCAGATAAATTGGTTGATTTCGTTAGATATGTCATGTTACAGCTGGCGCGGACAAATCATTGAGTTATCAGCACGATCTTGATATTAAAAAGATTGCATTAAGATGGCGTGATGTTTGTGATATGGAGATACAGTGTAGCTCACTCTGTCATTTGGGATTGTATTGGGTGAAGTTTTCCTAATTCTCATGTGCCCGTGTTTGTTTGGTTGCAGGTGTAGGTTTAGTGCCAAGTCGCTATCCGCTGGATAGTCAGCCAGGGTGGATTGTGGACTCTGTGGCTTATCATGCGGATGATGGAAAGTAAGTTTGGGGACACATATAAAATGTGACAACATTCGTCATTGCTTTTGCACCCCCCTGTACAAGCTGGACATCCCATTAGGCAGCCTTTGGTAGTTGAAAAGCTCTGACACTGTCATCCACAAACCTTGGACCATTGTTTAAAACAAACAAAAAAAACCTGTCTCCCAAACCAAAAAAAGGTAAAAGTACTTCAAAACCAGTAGACATGACCACTCGGTTCTTGAACAGACCTGCTCAAATCGATAGTCTCCAAATTGATTTATCTTTGAGAGGGCTACGTTATCAAATAGTTATAAACATCAACTATTTGTCTTGGATGCTAAAACTGCTTCAACTCCTTTCCAGATTATTTAAATCAAATGGTCACGGTCGACCTTTTGGCTCCAAGTGCCATAGTGGTGATATTGTAGGTTGCGGAATCAAGTTTGACCAAGCATTTGAGGGCGACGATGAGCGGCAAAGACGATTAGTACCAGTTTTCTTTACCCGGAACGGCAGAGAGGTGAGTAGGAGTGGGAGTGCTCATATGGTAAACCGTGAAATATTTGGGCCTATTTATCTTTTGCATTTGGCGAAAGTTTCAGTTTCTGAAGAAACCTTTTGTTGTCTTTCTAGGTTGGTACTGTGCTTGCGCCCATGCCTGGTGATGGCCTGTTCCCCGCAGTGGGCATGCATTCCGAGGGAGAAGAAGTCAAAATCAACCTTGACATTGAGTGGCAACATCAGGACGTCATCCTTATGTCAATAGACAACACGGAAGAGGAGTGGTCGCGTCTTCACGATGTCCGGGTGAACGGACAGGTTGGACCTGCGGGCCGATCTGGACTGGTAAGTATTACACTGTTGACTGTATAGTACCTCTAGTCTCAAATCTCCTTCCCAGCCAACTCAATCAACATGATGTCCAAAGCCAGCTGAAGTGCGTGTATCCGATTCCACCATGGAGAATCAACTCTCCAGCCGGCCAAGAATCAGACAGGCCTTCCCATCTTTGACGGTTAACGATACCTACATGTATGTCCTTCAGAGTGCTCCCATAATGCAACCACTCTCTTTCTTCCCTTACAGATGTTGGAGTATACGGGTCGTGGTAAAAGTATAATAGACGTTGGCCTTGCTCAGGCCAGATGGCCACTAGACACAACTAACCATTATTTTGAAATAGAAGTGGTGGACCCTGGTGAAAGCTGTTATATAGCCATAGGATTAGCTAGACGTGTAAGTAAAGTGCTGTTACTCCTAGAGTAATCATGATTACCACCAAAGTTATGTCGGAGGTACACAGAACATATCTAAACCACTAGTATAGGTACTATACTATATACCTCAGGTTTCTTCAGCATTGTTTACTAATCCAAACCTTCTCTTCTTCAGGATTATCCCAAACATCGGCACCCTGGCTGGAACAAGGGGTCTATAGCTTACCATGCAGACGATGGCAAAATATTTATAGGGAGTGGAGTGGGAGATCCATTTGGGCCAAGATGCCATAAAGGTAGTGTTAGTTACTTGAAACTTGGTTATTTTCAAAATCAGCAAAAAACGTCCGCAAAAGTTGAGCCGTTTATTGTAGTTGAATGCTGTCTTTTTGGTTGACTGCTCCTCTTTTGGTTCATTCTAAAAAGGGTGAATTCATGTAGCACAATTGTTTCCTTGAAATTACTCGCATCTCTCTGTAACTGTTTGCTTTGCTTGTTTTACAGGTGATATAATGGGCTGTGGTATATTGTTTCCTCGAGACTATAGCAGTGAGCTGGACAGTGATGGGTCACAGGATGCCTCACCAGATGGGTCGGAGAGCCCGGACGATCTCCTGGAGTTGGAGTTGGATTCTGAGTCAGAGGACGAGGAGTGGTGGGAAAGACCATGTGCTGAGAATGGTACAAAAGTACAGGTAAAGGCTAGTATTCACCTCAACAACTTAACATCTTTAACTCCTCTATTCTGCTCTCTATTTTTGCTCACTAAAGCACAATTCTAACTGTGCCGTGAAGAATAAACATGGATATAATGGTCTTTTTATTATTTTCCAGGTTTTCTTCACGAGAAATGGTAAAACGATTGGACGGAGAGAAACTCGCATTCCAAGGGGAGGGTTCTATCCTACAGTGGGCATGCTCAGTAGTGATGAGAAAGTCAAGGTGGACCTTCGACCTTTGACTGGTTAGAAACCATCGTGAGGTGTAATGCCAAGAACGCTATCTGTTGACCTTAGACCTACTGACAGGAAGATGTTGTTGGATGTGCTTCCTGTTAGTTGACGTTCTCGTTTCGCTGATGGAGGTCTCATGGGAGTGTTGTCAGCAAAATGACATCTGCCAGTTTGACCCAGGCGACCTTTGATTGTTGTCTGAAAGAACACCAGGCTTCCATAGTTCGTTTGCTGACAATACTTCTGTGGTGTTATCTCAGTTATTGATTCATACGAAAGTCAGAATTCGCATAGGCTCTGTGTGGATGAATCAAGAATTAATAAAGACTAGTCTTTATTAATTCTTGATGAATGTGGTGCTCTTTATTTTTTACCCTGTATAATTGTATGCTTGATTTGCATGTACCTTATGTGCACACGCATGTTGATTCTTATAGAATGATGCAAGTGTCTGTACATTTGGTTCTGCTTGCTGTGTTGACTGGTATATTTGATGTACAGCATGTTCCGAAAATAATGTTATGAAGCTATGATATAAGAAGCGTCCTCTGACTCGGTAATCAAACTAAACAGGGCCTGGTCATTCTGGTTTCCTGTTCTTCTATGACATACATTTTTGCCTGTGTTTCAAGACTTAATTGTATCTTTTTGGGAACTTGTTGTGTATCAAATATACAAATTGATTCAGTTTTCACCAATAATGTGATATATAATGATTTTGAGTTGAAAGATGTTGTGTCTTGTGTTCATCAAGACTAGTTGGGCATTCGCTTGTTATTAAAGGAATTGGGGATACTGAAAAATGCAGCTTATTGAAAAAATTAATTAGTTTTAAAACTTAAAAACTTAACATCTTTGAGTGGGTGTGTTAGTGTTAACATCTTTGAGGGGGAGTAGTTCCTTGGTATGCAGTTTGCACCTTATCTGAAAAAAGCAAATTTTTAACTTGTATACCAGGATCACTATTTCACCATTTCGGAATTCCAATACTTTGTTGGCTTGTTATCGTTGATATTTGTCTCGGGTGGGGGGGGGGGGGGGCATTAGAAGTATCCCTAAGTTGCCCTGTTTGGATTAGACTAGTGATGGGATGAATTGGTTATCCTCTGTCTTTCATTATTGATAATCAAATCAGTTTCAAGTGCAGAGGGATTTTGTAATCCTTTTTTTTGTATTAACCTTTTGAAGTTTTGCTCAGATTCTAAGATTTGATGGCAAATTGTTGCGTTTTCTGTAAAAAACCTGTTAGTTTGTTTTTTGGCAATCATTAAGTAAATATCTTTGAGAAAGAGTGATTGAATTTCCTCTCTTACTATTTGATTAAGTTTAGGTTGGGAAAAGATGAGACAGCTGCAAGAATTATAGAAACAGAGACATACTCATTGGGACCTATGTGAAATGGGTTTTTGTACGGTTGAATTTGGTTGAGGGTCACAGAACATTCGCCAAAAGCACTTTCAATGCACGCTGTACTTATTAGTTATTTCATGATTAGTGCAATATCACTTATAAGTATATACTTCATTGGTGGAAAAAAGGAGACAAATTTGATAAAAGCAGTAATCACAACAATTTAAATGTCTTGTCTGCGATGAGGCATAGCATTCTTGAGATTGAACGAAGTTGCTGTTATCCTAAAAATGTTTCGTCTGTAAGTATCTGATCTTTGTATTTAGTTGGATTTTCATCTATGCAATTCAGTTTGATATTTATAAACCTTGCTATACGTACTTAAATATGTTTTACTCCCGAGTTGAAAATATGGTAGCTCAGTTGTCATAGGTTTGGAACTCATTGTCTTATTTCTATATCCCGGTACACAATTTGCCTGGGTCTGGCCTCATCTTAGTTCGAACTGTATTTAAATCGTAGATATGAAGAAAAGACAAGTGATGATATTTTTTGCTTTTCTCCACTTTTGACTATTCTTTTCTTCTTGCCATTTTGAGTTTTGTTCTTCCGTTTATGCTGTTGACATTCACAAGTCTTGAAAGATACATGTAGGATGTTTTGTTGAAGGAAGTTGAACAAAAGGTGAAAATGATCACTGTCGTCTGTCAGATAAAGTATTGGACCTGAAGGGATATCTGTTGTTAGTTATAGGTTATGACATTAAAGTTGAATCTGGTAGTTGAATTCTTGTAAGATTTTCCATGTGGTGTGACCAAGATAAAAACGTAGATAAACATTTTTTAGATTGAATTTAGTTGATGACTGCTGATATATATAAACATTAAAAGGGTGGCTCTGAAGTGCCAACTATCACACAAGGTGCAATGGTATGTAAAGTGGACTCATTCATGGGTTGGCTATTCAAATGTTAACCCAAATGAAAGTATTACCAGTCATCAACTGATCTTCAGACAGTCAAGCTTAATAGTGCTACCAAGAATATGTGCTTCTCTAGTTACTCAATGTATTGACCAGTGTTGTCTGCTTCCTGTGTAACCATAGTTGACATGTCCTCCTTTGGATGTAGAAATTACGATCCAAACAATTATTGAAAGAAGGTGTTGACAATACCACTGGTTGTCTTCCTGCTTATTAATATGGCCTGAAAGTGGCACCTGTAGTTTTGTATAGTTTGTGTTCTTACTCAAGATATCTGATATCAAGATAGGTAATCGGTGATGTAGCTGGGAGCTTTTGAGCGGGTCTTGATGGACCACTGAGCTGCTTGTGTCAGTCTTTTGAATGAGTTGTACATTGTGACTTACTCGAAGGTGAATTTTTCATCAAGTTCTGATCTCAGAATTGTCATTTTCCCTGCGAATTAGATTTTGTTGGAAAATTTAGAATGGAAGTATTCCTATTTCTAGCAAAACTGTTTAAAGTATCAAATTCACATCTCAATGTTGTATTAAAATTGATGACCACTTAGCTGCTTGTGTCAGTCTTTTGAATGAGTTGTACATTGTGACTTACTCGAAGGTGAATTTTTCATCAAGTTCTGATCTCAGAATTGTCATTTTCCCTGCGAATTAGATTTTGTTGGAAAATTTAGAATGGAAGTATTCCTATTTCTAGCAAAACTGTTTAAAGTATCAAATTCACATCTCAATGTTGTATTAAAATTGATGACGCTCCAGTTTCTGCTTAGGCATTTGCTGCATTTTTTCAAATAATCAATTTTCTATTTTTTTCAAGAAAAAAACATGTTATCCAAATTTAGATTGATAGTTGTGAATGTTGGTTGATGTTGAAGCTTTTATAATAATATTGTTGATGTCACGATGTAACAGACGTGTATTGTTAAAGCAGACTATATGTAACCATGGTAACCTTTGAAAGTTTCTCTTCATGTTTGCCTTTTGAAAATATTTTGAAGACAATGTGTTGATTTTGAATTTGTAAGCCAGTGTTTTGCTCACAGTTATACAGGTGAACTTGTTAGATGTGCATCAGGTATCACTGATACTATATGGACGTTTGACGAGTTACCTCTCATGTACAAAAAAGATCTCTATCGGAGAGTAAATAGGGTAAAAAGTCTGTGTGTTTGTTCACATGGTTTGATTTATGAATTCTAAAATACATGTGTTGTAATGCACCATAATTCATTATTAGTCTTTTGAAACTGATTTATATATCCTTCTAGACAATTAATTTCAATGATTTTTTTCTTCACTCTTGGAATTAAGCCAGAACCAAGTTTTCCACAAAAATGACTTCTTCATCCTGTTATGTTTATTGCACACCGTTAGTTTTCTCACCCTGTCTGTTTCATAAAAGTTGTTGCTTCCGGAGGATTAGTCGGTATTTGTCAGAAAATTTACCAATGAATCACATAGATCATGATATGGATGTTACCACCTACGAATGGTCATGTCAATAGGTTTTGCAGAATTCTAACCTATTGAACAATTTATTAAAACCCTCACTTGGCAAGAAAGGATTCGGTCAGTGTTTTTGTTATCCAAGAGGAATGGATTAGAATTGACTGTGAGCGATGATGCATTTATCAGGCGAGGATAACAGTATTTATGACAGAACAGCCACATGTGACTTCATTGCTCCCTGATTTGCAAGGTACAAGTCGGTTAAAGAAAGTAATTGTCTAAATTTTCGAGGAGTGAATGTCAGGCTCCTCTTGATATTGGCCGCTGGAGTCTTTTACCCTTTCTTGATCGTTCCACACAGATCTTACCTCTCAATGTTGATGCTTTAAAAGAATTTAAGGGATGTCCCCATGTCTGGTTGAAGGTCGATGTTTTGACTGTTCTGTCCTGAATATGTTCCTTTCTTTATGTTGGTCTTGTTGGTGGTGAAACTATTTGTTAAGATGTAGGTTTGTAAATAAGTTTTGGATAAAGTAAAATACTGATTTTAAGTATGCAAGATTTTATTTTGGTTTAAATTTGTATATAGTGTCTGGCTGTTTGCAAAGCTTTGAATAAAGCCATATTTTAAGTAAAATAAAATAAGGTCTCCTTTGGTTCTTCCACAGCCATATTCTCCGACATTGAGAACTTGTGGCATAGCTTACAGCTGAAACTCCTGATGTTCTGCTAGAAGGCAGACACATGAGGACTGATAACCTTTCATGTTGCCATCATGAAACTTTGGATTGATAGTGTCTCGAGACATGTCTTCTATTTCCTCTGGATTCGTTCACATCCCTTGTGAGGAGACTGAGATTGTGCCTCGAGGAAGGGTTCTCCCTTTGGCAGAGACTTGTCTGGACTCTACGACAGACAAAGCTACCCACTCTCTGGATCAGATAGGGGGCAACTGCATCTTCCTCCGAAACGGACATTGAGCTTGCAATTAATATCTCGATCATTTATCAGCGAGCGATTTACAAAAACTGTTTAAATTCACATCAAGCAATTATTTGATTTGGGAAGGCATATGTCTTGTATGTCTCCCTGTAGAGACCATGTCACAACCAATCTAATGACAGTAGCTGCTACAATGTCCAAGATCTGAATAGTAGTTACCAGCTGGCCGGCTTCACTTGTCCTAGACACTGTCACAACCAAAATGATGACAGTAGCTGTTGCGATTCTGATTTTACGACGGCGAATCCAAGATCTTTTTCGTTAGGCCCTTGTGCTGCGGTATAGAAGAGACGGCCAAGTACCTTGTGTCTTCACAAGCATGGTTAGATGATAGCTCAGCCTGAGGCAGTAGGCCCTGGTGTGCATGTCATCTAGAGCACAGTGAGATGTTAGGTCAGTCCAAGGCAGCAGGCCCAGATGACTGCTGTGGGAGAGACAAGGCTGTGAATGTCTTCCAGAAAATTGTGAGATGCTAACTTAGACTAAGTCAGATTATAATGAATGTACTGGAATAACGTCCAGCTTATGCATGTCAGAGAGTAGTTAGCTCAATCGAAGGAAAAAGGTCAGGGCCTTTGGCAAAAGTCATTTCTAAAGAACACACAGTCATCCCAAGCAGATATACAACATAGGGCCACGGTATATGAATCCGTAGGCTCCAGTTCATATTCTTCAAGACTGCCACCTTCATTCTACCAAGAGGAACCACTTTTAGCCTGTTAACTCTGGGGGAATAAGAAAGAGCTGAGGCTTCTACCTTTGACTGAGACGGTCCTCAGCTCAACAGAAGATAGTGCCTTGGTAAAGGGTTCTCCCTTTGGTGAGATGTCTCAACTCAACTAAAGATTGTGCATTGAGGAAGGATCTTTTTAGGAGATTGACCACCTGTCACTGCCACATCAGTCAGACAGATGACCCTCTGATTTCCAACTTGTAGGAGACTGTCTTTATTAATCCATGTCATGAGGAAGGCTTTCTCTTTGAGGGAAAAGGAAAACTATTAACAAACAATGAATGATAATAGACTATTGTGCAATAACTTTGAGCATTTTTATAACACCACATGATATGTAAAATTTGAATACATGTACAGCATACAACCCGCTGTATTATAATCTCAAAAGCACTCTCTACTTCGACATAAGATTTGCATCTTGGAGCTGTCACAATCTTGAATATTGTCTTAAAATGGACGGAAAGAAAAAACATTCAAAAGCCAAGCAAAAAAGGCCAATCGTTATTAGCAGTCAAGTTCTAATGCTACGATTGTAAACAAAATTTACCATAGGATATTACACTTAGCTGGCCAGCTGCTGGCATTTACCTCCAACGCCAATAGAGCAACTGGGCTTTGGTGATGCACTTATGATAATACTGTATGTACATGTAAATTGTATTTACAAATATTTATGCCCACATACACCTACAGCTACGAATTTTAACATTTTCTTTTGTTCTGGAAGACACCTTGAAGGAGACCAACTTTCTCCAACTACCGTATTATGCAGTACACCGAGTCATAATAAATACTGTGGAAGTTCTGGTATTGTCTGCTTGTGTGTCACGAGTGCGGGATTCTCTGACATTGCTCTCCAGGCAATAGCCAGGCCGCGGTGCCAAACCACATATCGAAAACAGCTGTGAATGTGATGGAAAGACACACTGGCAGTGTTGATAACTTCGGGTTCAATTACTGTGTTCACTCTGTCTGAGCTATTGTTCACGAAATGTCCAAGCAAGGCTTATTAACAACAGCAAGCCGGCACGCTAGTAATGTGTATTCCACCTTTTGTACTGTGGGACACTGCATCACCTAATGTCTGCTGAGTACACGAAAGCACAATCAGTAATTATCTTCCAGAAATTCACCAAAGTATCTCGCAGCCAGGTCCCTTGGTGGCAATTTCCTCGCTGTAACATTTGCAACATTCTTATTTTTCTTTTTCTTCTTCTCGATCACCTCTCGCTTGAGTTTGTTTAACTCTGCCCTCGTCAGTGGCTTCCTGCAAAGAGGCAGATGAAATGCTCATGAGACTACTTACGTACTTCATGAGTGGCTCTGCTTCATGGATTGGTTTTGATTTCACGATGATGAAAGCACCACTACATTTTTGAGAATTGCAAAATTTAAAAAGTGTGAAAATTTGGCTGTTTATAGTATAATTGACATCCTGACATAACCAGTGATTTTCAATATACTCCCCCTCTCGATATTTTATATACAAAGTAGGAGTATAGCAAAAACCTGATCTCAGGATGTATAATTGATGACTTACTGGACAGCAGCTACAGGTGACTTGAAGACCGTGTGTCTGATATTATTGATAGCTCTCTCCACTGGCTTGGGCTGATGTGCTTTCTCATACTCATGCTTCTTATACTTGGCAAAACACAGGTCGCAGGTGACTTCATTCTTGACTGTAAAATGATCGGTAAGCATATGATTTTAACCATTGGAGAGCAAATTAGCCAGCAAAATAAATACGTGGAAGTCTATGTCAGTAAAGCCACATTAAAACAGTAGGGACCAGTGGACATTGCAGTCAGTGCAGTCATTTCATTTCTATGCTTTGATCCTTCTCATATTGTTGGTGGATCCAGCTGGTCTACATTTGAGCCATTTAAAAGAGGCCAACCATGCTTGATTTACCAAAAAGATGTTGCCAAATCACAATTTTCTGATGTTTTGCGACACAGTTCAAAGGCATTTCATCAGCATTGAGGGCGAGGTGACAGGGACTATGAAAATGCGTGTTCACCATTACCCACCAGCTTTCTCCATGAGTAGAGGATGGCCAAACTTCTTCGCTGCCATCAGTGGATTGTCTCCTTTCTCATTCAGGATATCCAACTGTCCGTCATGCTGAAGGAAACAGTTGAGCAGCTTGGCGTGGCCTCCTTCTCCCGCATAGTGAGCAGGCGTATTACCAAGTACTGAAATATATAGAAGAGTGCCCCAACATTAGGATGATATTTTATGCCGTGATTTGCTCTCAGCTCTGCAGCCTATGGAGGTCGTGAGATTGTGAGGTGAACAAAGCAGAGGTACTCACAGTCTTGTACACTTGGATTACATCCCTTGTGCATGAGCCAGTGGGCACACATTTGCGACCCTTTGATACAAGCCTGCAATGGAATGATGGATTAATTAGCCCAGTTAAACCAGCGGGTACAAAAATTATTCCTGGTGGTAAAGTTACAACCCATCTTTAGATATAGCCAGTTGGTTGATTGCCGGCCATACTGAATAATTTCTCTGGTACCAACAAGAGACCCCCTAAGTCTTTAAAAACCCTGAAGTACTTACAAAATGAAGTGGTATTTTTCCGTCCTTGGTTGTGGCGACCATAGCTGTGCCTTGTTGTATGAGAAAGCGGAGACAATCCAGGTGATCGTTCAGAACGGCACAATGGGCAGGAAGTAGGCCACTGTTGTCGCCAATTGTGATGTCACAGTCCCGCTCAACTAAACTTAGTAAACTGGTCAAACCTTGGAGTGATAAGGAGAATGACTATAGAACAAGACTTTGGACAGTAATCAGGATAAGAAGGTCCTCTACACAACCTCAAGAACAGTTAACTCAACTGGCTTCTCTACATGGTTCTCAGATAGAAACTGAAAGGATATCATAATTTTGTGAAACTTAAAATAAAATAAGAGAAAGTTCCTCTCCCGTTTATGACATGGTCACGACCACAATACAGGATGGGGCAGGACCTCACATGGTCATTGATGGAAAATTTGGTCATCACTCATGGACTGAAATCTACCACCAGAAGTAATAACCCCAGCCAAGCTCACCTCCATGTTGGGCTGCATAATGCATGGGCATCTTTCCTGTCTGGCAGACACACTCAAGGCTGATGCCTAGGTCAAACAGGTACTCTAGAATCTTATAATGATTCCGCATCGCAGCTAGGTGGGCAGGATGGAGACCTTTACGATCTTCACAATCAGTGGATGCACCTGAAAAAGGAGAATATTGATCTGTAAATTTTGATAATCATCATCATCATCATCATCATCATTATCATCCATAGCTTCCAGATCCTTTTGGGTCTTTTGCTTGCCCTGGTTGAGGCATTTTGACACAAGGAATACCGATTTTACGTCTTATTTAAAGAATGGGGGAATCAGAGTAAAGTGAACTTGTCCAAGTTCACAAGATATCTGTTGGATTTAGAATCAAACTAGACTTTTCATTCCACTCCCAGGATCATTCACCAACTTATTCCCTTGCAAGTTACTGATATGATCATGACCTGATGCTCGGGATGAAGTGAAATAGTCGCATACCTTTTTCAATCATCAATCTAAAACAATCCAATTCACCATGGAAGGCAGCGATGTGAGCAGGAGTGCGTCGGTCGCAGTCGTGCATGTCTAGTTCCTTGGTGAACTCCAGCAACAATTGAACCACTTTGCCATGACCACCAGCACATGCTTCATGGAGCGGCGTCCGCCCGGTGGTGGTTGTTTGGTCAGGATCAGCACCAGCCTGAAATTGATCATTTCAATATGAAAGTAATATCTCAAGAATGAATGCTATTCACAATTTTAATCCAATTTTAATCAAAGAGACAAAGATTTACCTTGAGGAGTTCTTCTACCACATCAACTTGGCCGTAACCACATGCCATATGAAGAGGACTCCTTGATGTCAGCCGCGTCCTAACATTGTTAGGATTGATGTGGGTTTCATCCAGTGTACGCCTCACTGCTTCTGTGTCACCTCTTTCAGCTGCTGTTACCAGTCTAACTGCAGGACGATCTTCAACTGCTTTATTCATAGCGTTTCCTGAAATCAGACAACGCAATACTGGGAACTGCAAGTGCCTATTTATACTCAATCAATGTGTATATATACTATTGTGTAAGGAGGGTATGCAGTCCTTACACAGCATTCTGGTGACTATGTCGGTGATGTCAGGGATTGGATGCATGTCCAACTGGTAAATATGGCAACGCCAATGAAAACATGACGATGTCCGTTGAAAACTACATCAGGTACCCTCCAGGCGGCGTCCCACATTGGTCAATGACAATGTACCAGACAGACAGAGGGGCGTTCGTGTCACCAGGTGACATACTAGCATGCAAGTAGTCAAGATTGAGTCGTACTGATGGGGCAACAGATTTTTTCTCTATCTTAATCTAATCTCGCCCTAGGCCTCGGCAAGGGAAAGCCATCTCGACCTGCAATGTTTTGAGATCGCTAGTGGAGCTTGATAGTGGGAACGCAAATGCATGAGAGTCAGGATGAGGCCAAGCAACCCAAGGCCAAGCCTTTTTTCAGGTCAGAAACTAGGCCTATAAACTAAAGTCACACAAAACAGTAACAGCAGGCAATACATAAAATCCAAGGTACCAAAATGAGACCTTAAGTAATGCTCTCAACCACAGCTTCTTCAAAACGTAAAAAAAGAATTTGGTTAACGAATAGGGAACATAAAAATGTGAAAATAGGGAGACTTTTGTGTTCCTTGCCAACCCTTGTCCACCATGTTGTTTACAGCAAAACGTTTTCTGACAATGGCAAAACGATTTTGATAATCTTGCTAAATAATATTATAATCTAACAACAAAATAAAGCTAACTAGTTTTAATTTGCAGTCTATGTTCTTAATTATTTTTATAGATGTAAAATAAGGGAGTTAGTGGCTAACTTAAAAACTTTATACCCGCATTTTACGGCATTAAACAGTCTCGCGCACGTAAAACTTGCGGCCGACGGCAAAAATAACTCTCTGCCCAAAAGATAGTGGCCATCTTAAATATTAGTCCGCATCCAATTGTTATGGGTTAATATAGTTCCACCAAAATTTAGTTTACCGGATATATCTTCCCTTTATTCTTAAGAAATCTCTACTGAACATGACTGGTTATGTTTGCTAATAATTACGTCTGAACGGCATTTTGAAATTATCTTTAAAATGACGTTAAGCCATGGCGTCCTACTTATGACAACAGGGTTAACTCCAAGTAGAACGACTGAGATGTCCCCCGCGTATCACACGTCGACAGGCCTACGGAAATACAAAAATAATACGTAGTTATTATCTAAAATCCCCATTTATCAGTGAATATGGGTCCGTCAAGATCAGGTCAAGCCGGACCATTGTTAACTAACAATCAGAACAAACAATCAGTATTTCTAACAAGGTGCATGTTGATACTGATATGCTTGTGTTTTGTTCGAACTTCACAATGTGTCGCAGAAAATTTCTATGCCAAAGAGTTGATCTCTGAATATGGAAATGTAGACTCGATAAATGTGCATGAGTTGCAGGAACTGTTAAATATACTCAAATCAAAACAGCATCGAAATAAAGAAGAGATTGAGGATTTGATAAAATGTGATATAAATGAAACGAGTGGAACACGCATGTCTTCCGCATGTTTGAAATACAAGGTAAAGAAATGCATGTAGGCCTACATATGAAGTAGGCCCCATGGCCCTGACCGAACACAGGTTAAGGCACCAAACACGGGAGAACCCACCAAAAAGGGGGAACCCACCAAGTAGGATTTAGGATTAATCCTACTCGGTGGGTTTGTTTCCACTTTCATTCTAGGAAACGAGCAAAAAAGCATGTTAATGTTATGCCACGTACATTCTTCCTAGAATTCTGTCTTTGGCCCACTTGGCCTCACGAAGGCCTACTGAACTAGCGTTGGCAGTAATAGTTTACATAATAAATAGATCACTGTATAAAGAATGTGATTCCATTATCAAATAGGAGAAAGTTCCTGATAACCATGTAATGTAAATATGTGACTAGGTTGGTATAATAACCGACGTGCATTGATTGGTTGAGTTGGATGAAAATCATTCCACTTTTTATGCCTGTCCAGTGTCCTATATATCCAAGTGGTTTGGTTGTAAATGTTAAGAGTTGTATGAACTTCAGCCTGGGTGAGTACTCATATTGCAGAAAATAACGGAAGGCCTACTCTGTCGATTTGCTGTGGTCTGTGAGAGCTTGAACTGTCTCAGCTCAATACTAAAACAAGGCCTGGTCTGATTTTCATGTTAAGGTAGATCTGTGTTTTGTGGCTGGCATGCGTATTTATATATTTCAATGCCATATTTCAGGTGGACTGCCTTCTTGTTCATGCATGCAACAATCTTTGCAAGCTTGGAGTAGACAGGACTGTTGTGACACTGACAAGGACAGCTAGCATTTGACACAAAGACTGGATTCAGCAGCTGACAAATCTAGTTCTGTCAAGTCGCAACATTTTTGGCCGCATTATTTTGCGATTCATGACAATTTTGTTACAATTTCAGTGTCTGACCGCAGAAGACATCTTTAAAATCCACGACATAGCAACGAACAAGAGTATCGAAGCTGCAGAGTTTGCATCCATCTTACCAACAGTTCTATTTGAGGTCCAGAAAAGCGGCTGTATGAATGATACAGGGAATGTTACTTCAGGGGCAAAACCAACCCCTCTAGAAGGTGAGACGGGTACAGGATTATTGGATTCTTGAAGTCATCATATTGCTGGCATGAAAGCTATGAAACCTTGCAATTACAACTATGTAATTTGATAACTAGGACAATGTCATTCATGTTGATGGAATTACTAATAATTGGTGTGACAAGTTCAAGTGTGAACTGAATTACACCATTCAGGGCTCATAATGTTTGTTGGTCTGAATTCAACTCTCCTCCAAACAGATTTTCAAGTTCTCCTCGATTGTTGTAGTAGCTTTATTACATAGACTTAGGTTAATATTGCTCAGATGTCAAGGTAGTTCAACTACCCATGCTGTACAACTGTGGCCATATCATACAATCATGTTATAGAACAAATCTTACACAGAAGCCCCAAATGGATCTCTTATAATGTGAAGCCTAGCCTGAATAAAAACACCAATTTAGACTGAAAAATATTTGGATAATCTGTACAGCAGTATTCTGTAGTTCTGTTCAAATATTTGAAGTGTTTTAAGTTGCTTCTTCAATCAAAAGGCCTAGGCCATTTGTTTATTTGGATAAAACCTTAAGAAACACTGTATATGGAGGACCAGACCATGCTGACACTGTACAGCGATATTTAGAAAAGACATCTCAGTTTCATTTGAAGATATTTGCAGATTTTCAACTTGATCTCTTTCAGTATGGGGTTACAGTTTCCTATTTGTGACGGGCATCAACCTGTGTTCCTTGATTGGGTTTGGTTTCATGCCATTCATGAAGAAACAAGCATATCATATTCTGCTCATGTTCTTCGTGGCGCTAGCTGTGGGGACGTTGGCAGGGAGCGCCTTACTCTTCCTTATACCAGATGTAAGTACAAGATTTAGAGTAAACAATGTCTTATTACGTGTATGTTTGGAATATTTTGCTGCATTTGTCACCACCAGGCCGGAATGTCTTAAAATGTTCACCCTGTGTTCTGCTCATCAGATCTATGGAGAATTGATATCCAGGTGATAAGGTGTCAAAACCTGGAGGAGGCGGTGGAGAGGGGGGGGGGGGTGGGTTACAAACAATGAACTGACACTTATAGACTAGTAACAGTTGCAATAACACAGATCATTTTGTTCTTCAGGCACTTGGATTACTTGAAATTGAAGAGAAGTATCATAAGAATGGCACTGAGTACACGCCATTCGTCCTCCGAGCATCTGTAGTCTTAGGCGGCATCTACTTGTTCTTCTTGACGGAAAGGATTATGAAGATAATCATGGATTGGCGAGAGGTGAGGGATGTGATGTGCGTTGTAAGTTGGTCTCAACTTCTCTGCATGCTGTGGTACGTGGAGTTAGTTTCATGAAGTGGCTCATAAAACATGGTACTGTCAACCTGTTTACCCCCCAGTTTCCTGCTTGGGCTATTCTAGTTGATGCATTAGAGTAGTCAATTCAAAATTGTAGGGGTGTATTAAGGTTAATGCACTTGATGGTATCGTTTTTGTGAAAAGACACTATATGAAACAATAATGTACCAGATATTGCAATAAAGTGGATCGAACTTTGTGTACTCTTGCGTATGGTAATTTTAAAACTTGGCCATGGCTGATTATCATTTCTTTAGTACATGTCTTGTAATGCATTTTCTCATGGAGAGTTGCTAATTACAGTAGAACCTCTCTATTAAGGACACCTTCGGGACTGGCAAGTGCTGTCCATAATAGAGGGGTGTCCTGATTAGAGAGGTTAAATTGAATAGAAACTACCAAATTGGGACCAAACTAGCGTCCTTAATAGAGAGGTTGTCCTTAATAGAGAGGTGTCCGCTAAGGGAGGTTCTACTGTAGTTCAAAAAATCCTGAAAGGCTTTTCAAAGCCTTTCTTGAAGATTTCAATTTGATATACACTGACAGACCTAGACCTGTTTTGTATAACAAGATTGACAATCAGCTGTGACCATCAAATCTAATTGAAATTAAGGTCAGGATTAACTTAGATCTATCCTAATATCAATTAAGTGTCTAAAAACATTTAAGTAAACATGTAGTATAGAATATAATACTTTCACCTTCAGCTAAACATCAAGACTGTAATGTCGTGTTTAACTTCTTTTGAAACTTTATAGAAACTAATAGATGCAGTATGATACTCTTCATATGTGAGTAGGTTAAAGTATCCCAGGCCTTTGCCTACATATACCTACTCTCCTTTCACTGATCTAAGACCAGTTGATTGAATATCAAGAAATCGACCCAAAACCAGCCGAAACATGATGCCGTGACCATCGGAAAACTTGGTCTCAATAACACATTGTCTAAAGTGAGCGTTTTGAATGGCAGCAAAAGTACATGTGCATAATTTTATACGTTCCTTGATTATTCAGAAATGATCTTAGATCCGTGAAACTAGATTATAATGACTAACATAATAACATATGCTCTCTAACCCTCATTATCTGACTATGGAACAATTTATTGCTCTCTTAGAGAAAGCAAGGTCAAAAGATAGAGGATTTGAACAACTTGCCGATCTGTTCTGTACGAACCCATACCGATGTTGAATACGATCCAGAGAAGAAGATCCCCCCAAACATTGGCCAATCAAGTTGCGGGTTGCCACGGACTGACAGCGTAACTGATGAGTTAGGAAAATATGACAATAACGCTAGCAATCAGGGCGACGATGAGGGGACCACTAATGTAAGTATTCTAATCAGTGTAGTGCTAATAATCAATTGTAATATTGATAACTCATCCTAATTAACTCATATTGGATTGAGAAGTGTGTGGCCCAAGCTGGGTCAAAATCTGGCAAGTAATGGAACCTGAGAGGAAACTTTGTGAGAGAAAATCGTAGCTGACTAAATTTTCTCCAATTAACGGAATTGGAAGCGCATGTACCCGGTTAAACTTAGATTTATGTCAAATGATGAAGAAGTAATACTTTTCCTTCAAAATACAGTTATTTTTACCGAAGGTAAGCGAGCAATTTCGTTTGCAACACCCTAAGGTATTTTGAATGTGAGCTCACCAACACACTCTTCTTGACTGGTGTCTGAGTGATGCACAATATCCTTGCTGTGTACTATAACTGTGCCTTGTACCTTTGTGTTGTAGCTCATTACACAGAATGGATGCCACGTTAGTATATGAAGTTTTACTAGTTGCACAAGAAGTTTTTGGTGGAATGCTGCCTTGTTTTTGTTATGCATGTTGTGCATGTTTTTTGGTGTTCATGCTTCACTTAAACTTTCACCAAGTTATCATGTCTTCCTGTATTATGTACTGCCGAAGACTCACAAGTGGGAGCACTAGGTAGCATACTCAATCTAGTCTTGGAAGAGTATTGCGTAACTGAGTAATGAAATATCGTATTTGGATATGTGTACACATGTTCATCATCATCATCATCGTGTTTACACATGTAATTATAGTCATTTCTAAGAAAATTGCTGTCGAGTCTGGCTGACTGATATCCATTATTCAATTAGCTTGATTGTCCACTGCAGATCCTGATTTTCTAATGGGCTGTTGTTTGGCTGGTTGCCTAAATTTCTGGGAAAGCATGTACTCTGGGCGTACCACTATCAACCAATCATAAGTTTTGAGGCCAGGCACTTTTTTGCATTATTCTACAAACATTCTGTGGAACCCACTTAATGCTAGTTTTTACTCTTTGGCAATTGTTTTTGGACTCTGTCCCCCACTTTCTTATATGGAAAGCTTTAAAATGTTGTCTCTCATTTGATGTAGAAGTCTGACTGGTGCTAATCTTGTTTCCTGTTATCTGTTTGCATGAAACACTCATAAAATTCTGAATTTTGTTTTTGTTTTGCTTCTTGTGTTTGTGTGTAATGCTTTGCTTTCTATGTTGTTGTCCATTTCCAATCGGTTTTAGGGAAATTGTTATAATTGCTAATGTTGGGTAATGTCCATAATGTTCTAGGATATCTTATTGGTGAAGGCTCTGATTGTTTTAACCGGAATGTTAACTTGTCAATAACTACAGTAGCACCTCTCTGTTAATCACCAGTTAGAGCTGAAAAGGTCAGAGGATGAAAACATTCCAAAAACTGGTATGATGGAGTGGAAAACCCAGACTATTGTTATAACCTCCCGTTCCGGGTGCACTGAGTAAAAAGCTTTATTTTGACTCACAAAAAATGATCGATTCTCAGAAATTCTATGTCAGAAATGTGTGTCAGAAGCACACTTGATAAATATTTGTTTTTATGGATGAATGTGTCTTAGAAAGTTAAGTATGTTTGATATGGACTTGACAGCGCATTGATGTTTATTTTTCTCAGGCTCGGCTCATTGTAATAGGCATTTACATGTAGTCCACAATTGAGCATGATCAAAATATTTTGATATGAAAATTGTTTAGGCATCAAAAACAAGAAGGAAAACTTCCTGGTCATTCTGTTTGAATTCAAAGGAACAAAGCAAAGATTTCACTGAAATTGTTAGGTGATCTGACTATGACATCCTTTTATTCATCATGCTTATGAAAATTGCATAGATTACATTTGGATTATGAAAGTAGTATTGTGTTTTCATTTTGTGGTGCAGGACACACGTGCATAAAGAACACTGTATTAGATTTTCTTAACTGTTCTTTACTTACAGAAAGCCTACATAACTGATGAGGAGGAAATGAAAGACTTGGCAGTATCGGTAAATGGCGTCAGAACGGAAACGCCGGTCTCTGAAACTAGACAGAAAAGGAAAGAAAAAAAACATATAGCGCCGGTGGCGTGGATGATTATTTTTGGTGATGCCTTGCATAATTTCATCGACGGACTCTCAATTGGTGCCGCATTTTCAACGAATATTATGGCTGGTGTCAGCGTGTCTGTCGCTGTCCTCTGCGAGGAATTTCCACATGAGCTTGGTAGGTGTCTGCAGTAGGCTATCAACACATCCCATGCTCAATTTGGTTTTAACAATATGGATTTAAGAGACATTTGTTGTTTATTATGTTCATTAAATCTCATTGGGTGATCAGTGGCATAGTGGATAGAGGGCCAGGCTGACAATCAGGATGTCATAGGTTCACCTCTTGACTCTTAACCCTTAATTGATTCCTCCTTTGAGTGAGGCTTAAAACGGAGGTTCCTTGTATCAAGTGAGAAACATGAGTAGCCTCTTGTTCTTGTATTGGAAGTGCCCTTGGTTATTTCTCATCCATTAATAGTAAAATTGATTTCCCCCTTACAGGCGATTTTGCGATCTTGCTCAATTCTGGTATGACAGTCAAGCAGGCCCTTGGCTACAACTTCATCTCGGCGTGTACGTGTTACCTTGGTCTTGTAATTGGTATCGTCCTGGGGGAACTCACGTCTGCTAGCAAATGGATCTTTGCCCTCGCTGGGGGGATGTTTCTCTACATATCATTGGCTGATATGGTAAGTTGTAATGTTTTTAGTGATTCGCATAGATAATGTCACTTGTAATGTATCACTTTTCACATGTGACATGTGAGGTCAAGAACCAATGAGTCATTTTCAAAGAGCGAGCTGCATAGGATTCACGATGTCACTTTTCACCCTCATGTCTTGCTTTCAAGTCCTCCAAATAATTCATTCTATTTGCATCGTGGTGACTATTCTGAAATGTAGACACTGGATATCATGTATTTTGACCCCTTCAGGTGCCGTACTCTAAAGGAGGAGTGCAGTCTATTGTAACATAGTTGTATCCTCTATTTTGTTTGTTGCAGATGCCTGAAATTAACCATGCAGCCGAGTCGAAGGAAGCCAAGCAGTTCAATATGAGTGCCACCAAAATATTCATTATCCAGAATCTTGGACTCCTGGTTGGTTACGGGGCGATGTTCTTGTTAGCCTACTATGGAGGAAACATTGACTTCAGCAGTTAACACTTGACGAAGCAACACGTGGATTTTCGAATAGAATAGAACATTATGAATTATTGTCAACAGTGAAATGACTGCGTGCGTTTTGTCTTTGGGCTTTGAAATTACTCCTGCCAAAATGTTCAAGCAAAGCCATGCTAAAATAAACTGCAGTGTACTTGTTGTGTGTCTCCGCTATGTTAGTGTATGCTTGATAGAGTAGTCACAAATCAACTTTGATTTGATAGGATACTTTATCAAATAAAATTCGGTAAATTTTTGTGGGAGATTAAAAATGGTCACAACATTTGATTACGTTGGGATTTCAATATCCTATCTTTTAGAGTGACAATCTCGCAATTTACAAAAAAAGCATAATTGGAAATGTACCATGCTATATGTAAGTGCTTGTTACTGCTTGTAAGTCCTAGTGAACAAAACAGAATTACTTAGAAGTTGGAGTGCCTCGAAATCTGAAAAGTGTTTAAATCTGTTTGAAGGTATTTGCACGAGTTTGAAAGTTGTGTATCTTCGAGGATATATAATATTGTATTGTTTGGCTTGATGTTAGTGCTAGTCGAGACAGTCATATTGTCGCCTCTGAGCCCGGTGTTTGTTTACTGTACTAAAAATGCATTTTCCAGACTCCTCGTCTTTTCCGTCCAGGAGCCTCATAGCCTCGTGATAACACTGCTGGGTTTTATCCTGGGGAGGACCCGGGATCGTACTTCTGGAAGACCTAGCATGACTTTCAAGGAACTTCAATTCCTTGCTCCTCACAACAGGTTTGGCGATCAACGCGAGATAAATTAATGAGTGTCTGTTAGATGAGACCAAGCTGTTGTCCCTTGTACAAGAGTGTCTATGGCATCTTTTAGATCGCTAAGTCACTCACTGGATCCTGACGGTGGTGACGCAAATGCATGAGAGTCTGGATGTGTCTATGCCTGAGCAAGTAGAACGTGATAGTCTTTGTGAATCCTTTCTTAATATGGGGTGTGGTGGATGGAGTTCTATTGTAAAAGGGGTACTGTTTGCAACCATTGTCTTCTTGCGTCTATTGTGTAGTTAGAAGCAAATGTGAACATTGACTTTCTCTACTTTTTAAAACTTTAACATTAAAATTTCAACAATAATGCCCGACCAGTTACAACAATAGTGTGGTCAGGAGCCCAGACAACTATTGATCATTGTATTGATATTGTATTAATATTGGGAGAATTGATCATCTTAAAGATGATCAATTCATGATTGAGAATGGAAACTTTGGTACTGTCTGTAAAAGTATGAGAGTATAAATACATGTATATTGGAGTGATTTATTAAAGTATATGCTCTTCTAGAAATTGTTGTTCTTCAGTTTGTTTCAGCACACATAATTCAGCATGGCTGCACAGCCATGTATATTGTGTGAATGACCAGAGAGATGAGATAGTCACACCTAGGTCGAATTGGTCCTGGTATCTCCTCAATGTTTCAACATTGTGGCGTAAAAGAGATGAGACCGTCACAACGACCAAATCTGGCCTGGCAACTCCACTTTTTTCTAATGGTGCAGTAAACCAAACCAAGACCAAAGAGATGAGACAGTCACAGCCAGACCGAATTGGTCCTGGTAGCTCCTCAAATGTTCCAACATAGTGGTGTAAAAGAGATGAGACAGTCACAACCAGACCGAATTGGTCCTGGTAGCTCATCAAATGTTCCAACATAGTGATGTAAAAGAGATGAGACAGTCACAACCAGACCGAATTGGTCCTGGTAGCACCTCAAATGTTCCAACATAGTGGTGTAAAAGAGATGAGACAGTCACAACCAGACCGAATTGGTCCTGGTAGCTCATCAAATGTTCCAACATAGTGATGTAAAAGAGATGAGACAGTCACAACCAGACCGAATTGGTCCTGGTAGCTCCTCAAATGTTCCAACATGGTGGTGTAAAAGAGATGAGACAGTCACAACCAGACCGAATTGGTCCTGGTAGCTCCTCAAATGTTCCAACATAGTGGTGTAAAAGAGATGAGACAGTCACAACCAGACAGAATTGGTCCTGGTAGCTCCTCAAATGATCCAACATAGTGATGTAAAAGAGATGAGGCAGTCACAACCAGACCGAATTGGTTCTGGTAGCTCCTCAAATGTTCAAACATAGTGGTTTAAAAGGGAGGAGACAGTCACAACCAGACCAAATATGGCCTGGCAGCTTTTTTTCAACACGGTGCAGTATCAGATACGAGATGGTTTCGAAAACAGATAGATGAGACAGTAACAATCTGGTGCACTGTGGTGTGAGATAGGCATGACTGACCCACCGCATCACCAAAACGACCAGATAGATGAGACAGACACAACCATACTGAATTGGCCTTGGCAACTCCACAATGTTCTAACATGGTGCACTATGAGAGTTGGGACCGTTATAAGCAGAATGAATGATGGCCTGGCAGCTCGACAATAATCCAACACGATGCAGTATCAGAGATGAGACAGTCTCGCCCAAACCGAATTTCGACGGGCAACATTGCCATACCACAAGAGATAATACAGTCACAACTTGACCGACACTGGTCTAAAGCTTCACTGTTGTGAAAATGCAACGAGAGAAATAAGAGTCACAACCAGACAGAATTTGACCTGGTGGTTGAACTGTGTTGCCGCACAGTGCAAGAGATGAGACTGTCACAATCACACGGAAGTGGGAATGGCCACAGAGATAGATAAAGCGAGCCTAGCTGACATAGCGAGGAGTTGGGACAAGGACAACCAGGCCGAATTAGGCCTTGTTGTCTCAGAAAAAGGTTTGTATAGACCGTTAGGGACCACAGAAATAAAGACAACGTCACAACCAAGCTCTGTCGCATCAGTTGGACATGTATACTGTTGCCATGCTGTACAGAATGCCTCTGAAAAGGATCTGCTGCTCCATAAAGACCAGGCATGAAGACTTCGTCACAACCTGTCCCTGTCTAGCAAGTTGGCATATACTGTTGCAATCTTTTGATGTCTCAAAAAAGGATGTGTACCTTCACCTTATAGTCCATCTATATGTCTGTCCCCATTTTCGCCGCCGGTTTGTCCACATGACCAGTCTCTCAAGAAGCCAGGCATTGCTCAGGGAACGGAGTTGTTCCTTGATCATGCGGCGGCATATGTAAATCGTCTCCCCGAGGTCCACTCTATGTCTGACCCATATTCATCACCTGCTTGTCCCCCAAAAGACCAATCTCTCATGGAGCCAGCCTATGTCAGGAAACCATAACACCAGAGTTGCTCCTTGATCTTCCTGTGGTATGCTGCGACTTGTCTCCTCGAGGTCCATCTATGTCTGTCCCCATATTCGTCGCCTGCTTGTCTCCATTACCAGTCTCTCAAGAAGTCAGGCATTGTGTCGTGAATCTGAGAAGCGAGCTGTTCCTTGATCTAAGCCTCCTGCAGTATGCTGCGACTTGTCTCCTCGAGGTCCATCTATGTCTGTCCCCATATTCGTCGCCTGCTTGTCCCCATTACCAGTCTCTCAAGAAGTCAGGCATTGTGCCATGGATCTGAGAAGCGAGTTGTTCCTTGATCTAAGCTTCCTGCAGTATGCTGCGACTTGTCTCCTCGAGGTCCATCTATGTCTGTCCCCATATTCTTCGCCTGCTTGTCCCCATTACCAGTCTCTCAAAAAGTCAGGCATTGTGCCATGGATCTGAGAAGCGAGTTGTTCCTTGATCTAAGCTTCCTGCAGTATGCTGCGACTTGTCTCCTCGAGGGCCATCTATGTCTGTCCCCATATTCGTCGCCTGCTTGTCCCCATTACCAGTCTCTCAAAAAGTCAGGCATTGTGCCATGGATCTGAGAAGCGAGTTTTTCCTTGATCTAAGCTTCCTGCAGTATGCTGCGACTTGTCTCCTCAAGGTCCATCTATGTCTGTTCCCATATTCGTCGCCTGCTTGTCCCCATTACCAGTCTCTCAAAAAGTCAGGCATTGTGCCATGGAAATGAGAAGCGAGTTGTTCCTTGATCTAAGCTTCCTGCAGTATGCTGCGACTTGTCTCGTCGAGGTCCATCTATGTCTGTCCCCATATTCGTCGCCTGCTTGTCCCTATTACCAGTCTCTCAAGAAGTCAGGCATTGTGCCATGGAAATGAGAAGCGAGTTGTTCCTTGATCTAAGCTTCCTGCAGTATGCTGCGACTTGTCTCCTCGAGGTCCATGTCTGTCCCCATATTCGTCGTCTGCTTGCCCCCCATTTCCAGTCTCTCAAGAAGCTTGCCAAGTCGACTTATGTAGGGATGGGCTACTATTTCACTGCGTCTCTGATAGAGATTGGGCTACTATAACATATCTGACTGTGCTCCCGAAGACAGTCACAACCCTGCCATTGGAGAATCCTTTGCATAGGGCAGAGCTACTATCAGACTGTGCTTTTGAAGACAGTCACAACCCTAACTTTGGGGCGTCTTTTGTACTGGACTGAGCTCCTATCTGTCTGCACTCTTGAAAAAGTCACAACCCTGCCCCTGCAAGTGACTGTCTCATTTATCTCAACATGTTGGCAACACCCGAATCTGTATGAACGTGACCTGATAGGCCCGATTCTGTCTTGTTTTGGATGTTCCTTATCTCTTACTTTGTTGGCTCTCTCTTCGTTTGGCACCACAACCGGATTCGATCTGGTTGTGGCCGTCTCATCTACCTCAACATATTGGCAATGCCTGAATCTACATGTGATTGTGACAGGTCTATTTGATCTGGTTGTGGCCATCTTATAGCAGTCAGACATGATTCAGTGTGGTTTTGACCGTCTCATCTATCTGAAACATTGTGGCAACTTCAGTCCGTTCGAGACTGTCTCAACTCATTCGCCAAACTGTTAACCAGCTGTCAGAGTTAAAATGCTTGTGGGACGGATAACCAGCTGGAAGAGTCAAACCCAGACTGGTCGCACCATTCGAGGCGAGTTGACTCTTCCAACTGGTTATTCTACTTACTCAAACTGATGATGATAATGAGGGCTCCATATCCATTTCAGACATAACAACAGCGGTATTAATATCATTATTTAGCAATATATTTAAATTATTTACATTTGTAATTTCATTCACATATCAGCGTAACATCTAATGAGCATTTTGCTTGCATCACAGACAATTAGCCTGACTAGCTAATAAAGCTTAGACTACCGGTACTTCAGTAGTTAAAACACATTAAAACAGTTCGAATAACAAATGTCTTTTTCATTTTCCCTAGAAAATAAGCCACTCGCATCTACAGATAGACAGCAATCTACAGGTAGGAGGTTTTGGCACATGACTCATTGACAAGAGAGAGTTTTGGCACACTTCATTATCACCAAGACAATTCCAGTCCGTCAGTGAAGTGCATGCCGTTTAAAGTGTCCCTCTGGGGTTGGGATGTGACTACTCGGCTTACAAGGAAGTCCCACCAACCATTGTGGTTCTGGTTCCACCGCGACAGCATTTTTATTTGCCGGGCAGAAGTGACGATTATAACACAAATCCTGGTGGTATTCTTTGACTTTCCTGTAATGACTGCTGGTATCTGCATAGTCGAGAATGTCCATTTCATCCTGGAAAAGAGAAGGCAGATTAAGTTACAGAATGAGCAGACTGGAAGGAAGGAGACCAGATGAAGATTGTGCATACCCTTCTCAACAGGGTCCAGTAGCTCAATCAACCCAAAAGACAAATGCCAGCGTTATCTCCTTCAGTAAATTTCATAAATGTAGTCGTTACTGCTAGGACGGATTGAGTAATCTGTAATTGCTTCTCCAAGGGGCATTGATATTAGCTCTACTTACATGTACATGAGCAGCCTCCTGATGGTATTCTCCTTTTCTGTATGGGTCTGCATGTGAAATGTCCGTGTTGGCAACTTGTGGCCAGGTGTCTCCTTCCTGAGCATTGTAGTAGGGGGGAATGGGTGGGTAGTTATACTCGGTTCTCACTGCCTTTAAAATGGAAGATAATTGAATATTTTAAGTACGTAGTATAGAGCTTGTAGCTGTGTCTCAGGTTGTGACATTGTCTTTAATACACCAGGAGGCACTGTTAAAACCAGCTACTAGTACTGTTGGGTACCAAATCAACAGTATGGATAATGGAAAATGAGTACTTGACTGAATCAAGCCCATGCACCTGGTTTAGGGTCATTTTCTAAACTCTTTCTTATGCTGACCGGAGAATAATCTCACATACCTGACCATATGATGGGAAATTCCTAATGGTATTGCCCAATATTTTTCCTTCTGCTGCCTCAGGAACTCTATGAACAACTGGTAATCCTGAACCCCAAATCTCATCATCGGGTTGTAGACTTCGATACTGTGTCCGATCGTGTGAATCTACTTGTAAAGTATCATTGGAGAGCTCAATATCCATTGGAAGAGGGTGATTGTCATGTGGTTCATTAAATGATGCTTGAACCAAACGTTCATCTCTATGGGTTTTTCCTTGGCCTAGCTCATGAGCTGCAAAGGTTTCGGGTTTCAGTCCTTTATGCTGATGTAACTGCTCGTTCATAGCTAAGATTGAAACTGGATCGGATGCTGCATAAGATGAAAAATCTGGAAACAAGAACATTTCATTCAGGTTAACCAATGATTACTTTATGGCATTTGCTCATGGCAATTATCATTGCAATTTACCATTGAAAATCATTGATATCTTGAAGGGTTCCAACTTCCATCAATCTGTCTCTAGTCCATGTCAATTTAGTAAGATAAGAGTCCCACATCTGTGGAAAATAGATGCCTGCTCTTTAAGTCATGAAGTGATGCCATGAACCTACTTTGTCTTGTTGGAGAGGGAGGCAAGCTGTGTATGAGGGAGCGCTTGACTGTCGCAGAACTGACTTTCGTTAGTGGAGTCATTTTCATCTGAGGGGGTGTCATCCTCCGACTGAAATGCAACATTCAATATCATCATCATCATCATCATCATTACGCTACCTGCGTTGTAACCCAATTGATTTTTTCCTGGTTTCTCCCCAGGATCAGACCCAGGTCCTATTACGTAGTAGCCAGCAGTGTTAAGCACTAGGGTATGAGGCTCCTCTATGTCACTTCACGGTGCAATAACATATTTCAAGCAGACATTTACCCCTACCTTTGTTTCATTATTCTCCTCAATGCTTGCGTAGTCTCCTCAGCATAATCTGAAATAAATTGGAACAATTTCAAATGTAATAAACTGCCTTCGATTAGTAAAGTGTGACTAAGTTTAGGAATGGTCAGTACTCTTAACCACACGTGATATCTCCTAAACAGAAAGGAATAAAATATCTTTGAAAAAGTCTGGATTCTCTTGTTTAATATCATGTTTCTGCAAAAGCCATAAGACAATAATGGCATGAAATCTTGTCTGGTGTTAAACAGGCCAAGAAGAAATCAGATATATTTACCACTTCCTTGAAACAAACTCTTTGGCTTCAGACTTGATATCAACTCAGAAGCGATCTCCGATAAAGCTGGTGACTGGAATGAGACATAGTTTGAAGTTATATTCCAAAGGTACATTATGTTCATGGTTCTGTTAACATACACTCGAAGTATCTGTCATCACAAGGTGTCGAATTCTGACTCTCGGGAGAAGCCACCCTTGCTATTGCCCAACATCTGTAAAAAGCTTTCAATTTAAATCGAATTTACCATTTCCGACTGTAATTTTGCACAAATGTTCTGTCATCTTTTCTCTCCAAAAAGTAGTGAAATTGCTTTAGTAAACTCTCACAAAGAAGCCCTGAAATAAATGAGCTAATTGTATACTCACACTATCTAGAGAGTTTGCTTGACTTTGTGCAGGAGATTCTTTGTCTTCTTGGCTGAACCGAGCCTGTGTATAACAAGGGCTCCTGTGATCAGGGGGCATCATCTTGGAGCTTGTTCGTTCGTTCTCCAACGTTCCAATGGAGGCTTCTCCCGATTCATCTTGACTTCTGGATAGTTCCAAGATCCGAAGCAAATCTTTTTCTGTCCTTTCCTGTACTGATTTACTCAACACAATGGGATCTGGAAGTACAATAAAGTCAAATTCTCAAGACAGCCAACACATAGGCATCAAATACAATGAAAGACCTTCACTAAGGCAGAGTTATCCCTTATAGGGAACTCATCAGCAACCAAGAAAATGTCACGGAGAGGATATCACTGCAAGGCCAGAGGGACAGGGTGCACCTACCTCTTGCAATCTTATGTGACTTCTTTCCCTTGTTGAAGAGCCCAAGTCTCGTCTGGGAGAAGGAATCAAGAATTAGAAACAAGAGTAACTACACTAAAAATATGATTTGTGATACATCTCTATACACAAGACAACAGTTTTTCCTCAGGGGAATTTTGGTTTCTGCTTTTTACAATTCTTCCTTTTGCAAGTTATAATTGAACTACATGTTATCATATATTGATACAGGCAAATGCATTCCTGGCCATATAAATTTCATCCTGTATAATCAACTTACTGTCAGCCTGTTCTGAGTAATTGCACTGAAGCCTTCATTTTGTTGATTTCCTACTTTGGAGTGCTGAAAAACATACTCTAGATTAAACCCCATATCAAAATTACAATGTGCCTAGGCAAAAAATACTGACTCAACAATTTTCCAGTCTCTGAACTATTCTCTGTTCTTGCTGGTAAGACTGTCACAGCACCACACAGAAAAAGTGATGATCCTAACAATGTTATTGCTAGTCAATGCATCACCATTCAGGATTTGTTAAGTTATGCTTTCTGGTACTGGATTCAGGTGGTAATACGAATAGGATGGCCTTAGTCATATTGTACCATATCTCAAATGGAAGCCGCCTGGGGTGCATATAGCCTAGATGACACTAAAACACCACTTGTACTTACGGTTGTTATTTCTTGTGCCCTCTTCAGGTGTTTCTTGAAATCTGCTCTTCCACTTTTGTCACACTGAAGAGAAAAAAAAGCAAGATAAGTAAAAAAGAACTGATGTATCCATATAGTTTCTTTAAAAAACAACAGACAATCTTTTTATACACTCGGTAATATTATCCAGGAATCAAAAATGAGGATGTCATGGTGAGTCAGCCACTTACTTGTGTCTTTGCCCTCAGTTTGTTCCTTTCTGAAGCTGTCTTTAGCCGTTTCACTTTCTGACTGGAGGAGGCTGATCCCTGGCTACATTCGTCACTTACTCTGATATCATTCATGGGGCGATGGGATTCTAGAAACAAAAGATTACAATCTGTTTAGAAGGGGTTTATCAAATGGAGACATAGTTGGTATGAAGTCAAGTCACAACTCTAATGGAGAAAAACGTTTCCAACATACCATTCTGTTTCATTGGTTTCTGGTCTGCCTTCCCCACTAGTATACCTCCACCACCTCCCGGTGATGATGCCCTGGCTCGGAACACTGGAGGAAAAAATAAACAAAAAAACTTTCAAACTGGAAAATGGCAAAGACAATATTATATCATTCATATAGGACCTTCACATAGGCGTCCCCAGAGTTGTCCTTGAGTCTCCAATGAATTTATAAAGAATCTTGATAACATGTATACCTTTTAGGATAGCTTCTCTCAGTTGATCTTTGTTTTTGTTTGGGGAGGTGGTGCCCTTGGAGGCTCTACGGTGCTGGTGTTTGCCCATCACATCTTCATCAGTTAAGTACCAGCAGCGGGGCAACCTGGAACAGTTTATCAAAATAATAATAAAAAGACAATTTAGAACCCCAAAATTAATGGGTCTGCAGACTTGGATATAATTTTTTTTATTTTGGTCCATACATACATCGAATTCTCCTTTTTGGTTGATCTTTAATTGCTAACATAATAGAACCATTTATTAATTAATTATAATAGCTGGCTTGTAATTATATGACTCATTGTGGCTGCCGCTTTTTCAGGCAACAATAATGCATGTGACATCTCCTTTAAACCAGATGATATTAATCTATAGTAGCATAGGAGTAGGTCCAGATCAATAATTTTCCATGTGGGTGTACTATGGAGCAGCATAGCACTGTATGACATCAGTGTTACTATGGTGTTGCAAGCTGAAAGCAGCCAACATTACCAGCAGTATAATCTCATCTCTCCCTAGATGAAATCTATTTTCTATTACTGTTTGATACATGCCTGGTAGTTTTTGGTAAGTAGTTGGTGAATGGGGGGGGGGGGGGAAATCTCTGTCATGTTGTAGTATACATTGCATATTTGGATCAGATTCACCATTGTAGAATGAAGCAGCCACCTGCATGTCTAAAAGCTGATGCATTTTACCGACCCCCCAAACACAAAATCTATACAGTACCTGTATGCCCCCCCCCCCATTATGGGTTTTGTGTGTGATTTTATGCATGATGCGTGCACTAGGCCAGAGTGTGCTCAGTGTGGTGTAGTCTCGTCCAGCTCTCCTTCGCTGATTTTTTCTGTATTTTACTGTAGAGGATATTTGATTTTACTCCTGATCTGGCATAAAATCTCAGTGTGTCAGTCAGACACAACACAGAGCCAACAAGCCAACCCTAACCCACTATTTCATTTCTGTTTCCAGGTGATGAAAATGGGAACTACAGACCAACTTCAGGGCATTGCCACGTGGTGTTTATTCGCTGTGGTATCCACATTACTGTGGAGTTCAGCGAAGGCTGGAAAAGTGCTGCTTCTCAGTGTCCAAGTGACGGGACACCTGAATGAAATGGCAATCATTGGAAAAGAACTTGTAAAAAGTGGTCACGACGTATACATCGTTCTGGACAAAGACCTAAAACAACCGATGCTGTTTAAAGGAACTGGAATAAAGTACCTTCTTTATTCTTCTGTTGATAAAAATCACACCAAGTTGCCTTTAGATTTATTTGGGGATTCCAAATCATTCGTCGGGGGAAACGTCGTCGGATATTTAGAGGCGATAACTACAAATCGAGACAGGATAACAAATGACTGTAGCAATGCTTTATATGATGATAATCTGTTACACCAGATTAAAGGATTAACATTTGACATTGCCCTGGTTGATGGGTTGGTTCATTGCTATCACTTGATACCGTACGTGTTGGATATTCCTTACATAACCATTTCTTCAACGGTGTTCCCATATATGACGAGGATGCACCCCCTAATTGCAACACGACCATGCTACATCCAGGGAGATGCAAACACCTATCTCACAAGACTAAAAGTATTCTTCGGTAGCATCCTAATTGAACAGTTACCAAAATTCTTCATAAAGGAAAATGAATTTGTGTATTACGCAAAAGACAAGCCATTTTCATCCCTTTATCATGTGGTGTCAAAATCAAAGATGTGGTTTATCAAACAAAATCTTATTAGTGATTGTCCAAGACCAGAGATGCCAAATGTTGTCTACATTGGAGGAATGACGTCGGGGAGAGCAAACCCCTTGCCCCCGAAATTCCAGGATTTGCTAGACACATCAAAACAGGGTGTGATTTTATTCACAACAGGGACCTCAGTGTCAAAACTACCACTAAATGTGACAAAGAAATTTATGACTGCATTCAAGTTTGTGAAAGAGACAGTTGTATGGAGACTCAAATTAGACAAAAAATCAAAACTTGCTGTGCCAAAAAATGTGAAATTGTTCGACTGGGTTCCACAGAATGATATCCTGGGTCACCCAAATGTGAAATTATTCATCACACACTGTGGAAACAATGGACAGAATGAAGCACTCTATCACGGAGTACCAATGATTGGTATTCCAATATTTGGAGACCAGTTTTACAATGCGGAACGAATGGTACACAAAGGCTATGGAGAACAGCTAGACTTCCAACACATCAACACTGAGGAACTTGTAGAGAAAATCAGAATTGTCCAACTTGTTAAGAAATATCGTGAAAATGCACAACGTGCTTCGAAACTGATGAAATGGAGGGAACATCCTCTGGATCAGGTCACAAACTGGGTGGAATATATCTTAGAATTCGGAGATGAAGAACTGAAAACAGCTGCTAGCAACATGAGTCTTCTTCAGTTTTTGATGTTCGATATTTTTGCTCTGATTGGCTTGGTTTTATTATTTTCAGTTTATACACTAAAGTGGTGTATAATGTCGATCATTAGGAGAGTAAGGAGAAAGTTTAAGAAGAAGACATGCACTGGAAAATCGCCATCCAATCAAGATACAAAGAAGAAAACACAATAACATTTGTCCAACTGTAAATTATTAATACTACCAGCATTCTTTGTGGACGTTTTTGCACATGCAGAAAGAAAATGAATAAATATTTTTATGAGGGGTGCACTGTCAGACCAAATTCTGTCAGTTCTATCCCCACGGAAGTGTTACTCTGACGTAGTGAACAGCGAGTGGCTGCCATAGGCTTTTCATGATTGACACATAATTTCTGTATTTTTTTGGATTGTTTTAAAAGTGCATGTGTTACATCCCTAAAAATGTCTTTGAGTGAGAGGGAATAACCAGTCAATACTGAAAGAATAGAACACTGTAGAAGAAAAAGGCACACAAATGTTCAAGAGCCAGTTTGTAAATATGACATTGAAGAACTGAATACATGTCTTTGTACAAAATATAACAAAAACAATTTTCCTTTATATAAAATTTCTTATTTTTATTAAAAACCCCAATTTTAACACATGAAATGTACATATGTATGATGTTGAAGTAATTTTATTGATTAAAAACTCAATCTGATGTTCATTGTTTTCTGTGAACTAATCACTAAACCCATCTGTGTGAAACATCCTCTTTTGTCGACTTCAACATCATGATGTCTCACTTTTTATCTAGTTATCTATGATGGCTCAGCAGGAGCCTGGAGCCTCAGCAATCCGTCCTCCCCATCTGAAAAATGTCTCATCTGCTCATTATTCAGTGCCCCTCACCAGGGGTAATTTAGCAATCTGTCCCCTTGGCCTCCAAATGGTCACCATAGCATCCTTTCTCTTCCATCCCCAGGGATCTAGTGTTAGGATTTCTCCAGAGAAGTGTTACATCCATGGTAGAAATCTGAAAAGGGCACAGCCTTAAAATCCATGGTGTACTGTAGTGACTAAGACTTGCTTAATTCAATGATTGCATTAGCCATTGATGAAAAAAAGACAGGGCAAAAGAGAAAATGCTCTGCATTCTCAGTCTCCTCCATTATCAAAAACCTAACGTACACCATGCTGGCACGCATAACCAGCACAGCAGGGTCCAGGGAGAAAGCAGGGTCCAGGGAGGGAGCCGAGACTGGTGAGAGAGTGAGACTCACTCAGACCGAGTCCGTGTCCAAGTCGGAGTCGAGAGAGAGAGAGCCAGGCCTGGGGCAGCTGGCTGCCTCGTCTGCTCCCGCACCTCAGACTCAGGCTATCTCTGCCGACATGCCGTATTCTCATAATAATAATAATAATAATTTATTTGATTTAAAGTGCTAAAATAATGGTGCATACATTTTCTAAGCACTGTACATAATATTAAATGAGTACATTAAAAGTGGTGATTTCATGAGGATAAAAAACAGTTTAAAAACATCCGGAAAATATCAATATTTAAAACATGTATGGCCTACTCTGAATATGTTAGGATAAAAAGATGAGTTTTGAGTTTACTCTTAAAAGTGTTTAGCACAGTGACATCACGTAACCAGCTTGGAAGGGCGTTCCACAGCCCCGCGGCCCGGACACACAGAGATCGATCCCCGAAGACCCCATTTGAACGTGGGATGGCAAGGAGCCAAGGGTCATCCGAGGACCGAAGTCTGCGGCCGGGCGCACGGAGACTGAGAAGTTCCTTCATATACTGTGGGCTCTCCTCATGATGGATGACCTTGTGGGTTGTGAGAAGAACTTTGTAGTCGATACGTGATGTCACCGGCAACCAATGAAGAGATTTTAAAATAGGGGTTATGTGCTCTCTCTTTTTGGACCTGGTTAAGAGGCGAGCACTAGCATTTTGTGCTTTTTGAAGGCGCTGGATTTCACAGCCCGGTAATCCGAGCAAAAGACCGTTTTGGAAATCCAGGCGAGATGTTATTAGCGCATTTATTACTCTGGCACAGGTGGTATTGTCCAGGTATCGTCTGATCTTTGCTATTCTATGGATCTGATAGTAAACCCCCCTCACCACTTGGGACACCTGTTGTGACATAGACATGTTTGCATCAAAAACAGCACCAAGATTTCGAACCTGAGATGAGGGAGTAACAGAGGATGATCCGATCTCATGCATGTTCTGTACCTTCATCTTTGGCTGCAGGTCAAATTGAATTGCATCCATGCGGTGCAGTGCACTGCAGTGCATGCATCCATGCATTGGCGATTGCATGCACGTTAGAATTCTGACTGGCATGACTCAGACTGGTGAAGTTCATTTTGGAACGTAAGGAATCCATCAAACACTTAACCAGAACACGCAAAAATTTAAATCATTGTTATTTACCACTGTACTGAGTTCTTTCATTACACATTAGGGTACAAAATTATCTATTATCTATATTCACAAAGCACATCTATTCACGTTTTTAAAGTGGATACTTTCGAAATTTCCGCCGTCTGCAAGTTTTCGGTGTAGCAAAGGGATTGCTCACTTGAAGAAAATAAATGAGATAAATCATCAAAATACGACGGAACTCCAACATTTTCCTCTTAAATGCATATACACAATGATCTGAGCTTCTGTGTTGTAATTATTTTACAAATATATTCTTTTCTTAATTGCACAATTCTTTAGTACACCTTTTGCTTCCGATTGCTTAATATAAAACTCAAACTCAAAACTGGAACGAAACAATATTAAATGTTAAATAAAAACTTTAAAAGAATGAGATTGAGCTGTTTAACATATTATTCATCACATCAATATCACATTACTATTTATTTTACTCAAAAAATACCAAAATATTATGATTTAAAAAGTTGGTTTTGATATCCAATGTTCGACCGGATCCATGATTTCTCAATGAGTCAATGGCATGAATGGGGACCGGTCAACATGGCGTCTCTGAAAATTTTTTGAGATTTTTGCTCTTATTATTTGGCTTGTATTTCGAGTAATCTAGAGTCTTTTGTGCAACCACAAGCATGGATACTGCATCTGGAGGTGGAGATTTCCCTGATCATCCACTGGGTTCAGGCAAGTGTGTAATTTTGTCTTAAAACCTCTCGATTGAAAACGAAACAGAAAAGAGAAGAAGAAAAGTTTAAAACAACAGTCCGACTCCGAGTCAACACGGCACAGCCCACCAGGCCTAGGCACAGGCACAGAACGGGATGATTTTTTTGAAAGATGAGATGAAGAGAGACCTGCGCCTGATAACAGCTGAATTCCATGGTTGTTGGGTCATGCTGCTGTAATTTGCTTATTATTGTTCAGTCGGTGTACATAGGCTATAGTATAGATAGGCCTACTGGTTGTCTTGGTGGGGCGGGGCTAGTCCTGGTACCTACCCGGCCGAAGCTTGCACCAAGATGGAAGGCGAATGAAGTGTAACAGTCCTTCCAGCATAGCAGGTGATGGCCACTGGGCTGTTAACCTTATTTTTTGTTGATGTGTCCTGGCGTCTTGGACATGGGGCTGGGGGAGGGGGGCATTTGATTGAATTACTAATACCATAAAAAAATCTATGTTCTATGTCAAAATTTTAGGAGGTGATCGAGGCCGTCCAAGAATTGAGAGGTCCCTCAGCCGGCATGACGTTGGCAACCAGGCCAGATATCTTCTTAACCAGTTTATTCAAGATCGGATGAGGTCTGGTGGCTACCCGGAAGTCCCATCTGAAGATGTGCTGATAGAACCAGGAACACCAGCAGGTACTTTATAGCCTGGCAAATGCCGTAAAAATATTATATTTTGTTTTAAATTCTTTCCTGCATGTGCTGTCTTCGCAAGTTTAGATTGTCCCACAGGTGGAATCTATTTCACTTTCACCCATTTGAATTGCGGAGTCTCCCTCTTCTTCATTAGAAAAAGGTTGCATGATTGAAGGTGCTTCCTTCGCTGGCAATGTAAGGTGGTTCACAGTTTTGGTAGGGCATGCCAAGGTCAAGTTATCACTGTAATAGGCTGATTGGCTTTAATGATTTGATTTGTCAAATCTTGATTTTGATCACTGATCGATGAATTGAAATGACAATGTCACCTTTGCTTTAAGTTGCCTCGGGCGCTCTGTCTTGTTACATATTTCTGTATTGTAATGTAATAACTAAATGTTCTGCATGAAATATATGTCTTATTATTGGGTGTTAGCTATGTATGATGCAGTGAGGCCTAGGATGCCACCAACTGACTGGTAGGGTAGTGTACTACAAATATAGCTACGCCGTGTAGAATTCAGTGAGAATCTTTGTGGATGCATTTGGTGTTGGCACTTGTGCTGGTGTTGGCTTAAATGGTGATGTTGGGGTTATCAAATAGTGGACAGTAAACTGCAAGCTTATCTGGATATCATTGTTTCAGCCAAAGAACTAGAGTCAGGTGCGTATAAGATAACATAATTAGGACATGCTCTGTTTGTGTGGTGATTTTGAGTGTGATTGGTGTGGGGTTTTCTGATAACAAGAGCAAAACACATTAATAACAGGTTGATTTACTTTTATGTCATTTCATGTCATCAACCCATTCATTTTTGAGTGTTTGCTTAATTGAATTCCATTTAATAAATGGAGTGAAACTAATTAAACTTTAGCCTTAGAAGATATTTGAACATGCCTGACAATATCAGTGTTTTCCTTGGTCTCCGGGTCTTGTTCTAAACAATGTACAGATCAATATGGCCATGATGACCCCCTTCATTTGATAGGGCCTTCACCCTGAACCACCCATGCAACGTTTAAACCATGGGAAACATGCAATATTTACAGATAGTCCTGTTCACCTGATACAATTACTAAAAGAATCCCAGTGAAACTTTGCGTACATCATGACATATCCTTAGTAATACTGTCACCTGGAAAGTTTCCAAACTGAGGACCTGTTTTATTCCATTCTGACATGAACACCAGTGCAGAGGAAGTCATTGCTAGAACATCACCAAGAGGGTTTGCTCCCAATCGCTGGGCAATTTCAGAGGTGCTGAAACAATAGCCACAATGCCCGGAGGATAAGGCCCTACTTAATATGGTGTTGTTGTTTCAGGGCCACCAATTGACAGAATTCGGGAAGTAGCTGAAGCTCTTCGAGTTATTGGTGATGAGTTGGACCAAGACCAGAGACTTCAGGGGTTAGTATGGCTTGAACATCCTTGACTCTTGAGTTAGAACAAGTTACTTTACTTCAGTTGCCTCAGCCTCGAGGAGGCCTTGTTGATTTACCCGAGGCGAGCCATACATTTTCAGTGCATACAGTGGATGCACTGTCATACCGTGCACTCTGGTATTCCAGATTATTTATTTGGATCGAGGGTACTCATCCTACAGGATAAAACGTGACCAAACTAAACTGTGACACCCTCCATTGGCTCTTTGTGATTTATATCTTTCTTCTTTCCAGACTCATCGATTCTATATCCCCGGATGCACCGCGGCAGACCTTCATGAATGTAGCTAGAGAGATATTTTCAGATGGCGTGTTTAACTGGGGAAGAGTTGTAGCTTTATTTTACTTTGCTTTTAGAATGGTCGTCAAGGTAAGTTTGATTCATCAGTGCCTTTCGATCATCAGTGTTGATATGATAATCCTTCCGAGAGTTCCTTTTGTTTGATTAGGAGGAGTCACGTTGTTGTGATACAGCATAGACTAAAATTCAATCAAAAAATTTAAGCACGATGGTTGTTGACAGTCACCTTCTTATTGAGTGCCTGGCATAAGGCACGTTTGAAAAAAGGAGCTTGAGAGTAAGGATTGCTACAAAATTTGGCTGCACCTTTTCACTAGAGGGTGACATTAGAATGGTGCCAATTTGAAGGTCCATTCAGAAATAAACTGAGGTGTTCATTACAGTTTAACGTAAACCTGGGAACGTGTATTTTCTCAAATTTTCATCAAGGGCTGATGATTAGATGAACTTTCTTTTCAGGCCTTCAATAAAGTAGCAGATAAAGTTCCATTAATTAGGACAATTATAGACTGGGTGGTATGTTTCATAGTAGATTACGTCGCACCTTGGATTATAGAGAGAGGAGGATGGGTAAGTAAACTAAGGAGGAAAGTGCCTCAGATTTTTCCGTCCACCATTCTGATCTCGATAATGGCAGCCTTAAGTGGCAGCCTTAGCTCAAATGATAAAAAATATCTTACCATTTCTTGATATTAGGGCCGAACTTTAATGCTCGAACACCACCATCAGGACTGTCATCAAAAAGCATCTTCTCTTTTTCCTACCCTTCTTCATGGTTAACACACACTCTCTCTTTGTAATTTCAGTCTGCCATCCAAGAGTACTTTGGATCAACCACCCTGCAGACAGCAGCTGTATTTGTAGGCGGTGGACTTTGTAGCCTGTTATTCATATGGTGGAAGAACTCGAAATAGGAAATCGACAATAATATGCATGTGGAATGTGACATTTTAATTTGGACAGTAACCTAACTGAGTCACAACACTGGAGATAATATGAGATCTAAGGTTATGAAAGCAGATTGTCTATGCATTTCTAATTGTCTGATGTTGCGTATCCATAGACTGTTGACTTGTGTAGTTTTTCCCTATCCCATGTTCATTTGTAACCCATCACAGCAAAACCAGGTGCATGTCACACAGAAGATGAGCCTAAATGACATCATGAGATAATGGAAGAAATTAAAGTTCTCAGATTTCACAAAAGGCAGACAACATTGAAATGAACAACCCGGTCTGTCTCAACTTGCCAAGCTTAGAGCAACATGCGCCTGGTTTTACTGTGACGAGTCACATTTATGACCTTGTGGCACCCCATAGGGGTGTATAGTAACTTTGTTTGGCAGATTGGGCATTCTGATAGGCTGTGCTGTGTCAACCTTTCCTCATGTGCACAGCTCTTCTCCGCATGCGTGCTCTTTTGACTTGAAATGTAAAGAATGGACATATTTGTCAGGTCTCAAGGTCAACACGCCACAAGTCTGCAATAGAGAACAGTCTGTTCATACGCAGCCTCGGGCATTCTGTGTCTTTGGTAAACACCCTGAGATTAGTGACTGACTGAGATTTTTCCGTGTGGGTATCAAACCTATGAAATAAAAAATTTACATTTATATACTGCTAAATCAAAAATATTTACTCTAACGCGTTTCACAAACATATTCTGCACTCTCTCCTCGATTTTGACATTTCTATGTCAAGAGATGGGGAATTTTATCTAAAAAATATGGTACTATTACAGTCATGTTGGTTAGATATCTCTGGGAATCTTGTGACAATGTAGCATTCAATATTCAAACAATTTTATATACTAATAGTTTGAGTTGGAGTGTAGTCACTGTCTGCAAGGCTCCAAAATGGGCTTGCACCAGAATGATGGCTCGGCTCTCATTGGCTAGATAGTACAGTTGGGTACTCATTTTAGACAGAGGGTGATTAATTGCGTCATAAATGTGTCATTATCATCAGGATTTGTTATCTGTCTTGATTGCTTGAAAATATTTCAGCTTGCATTTTCTCAGCTCTCGGCTCTCATTGGATGGATAGTACAGTTGGGTACTCATTTTAGACAGAGGGTGATTAATTGCGTCATAAATGTGTCATTTTCATCAGGATTTGTTATCTGTCTTGATTGCTTGAAAATATTTCAGCTTGCGTTTTCTCAATTCTCTTGTTTCTGAGTTTCTATTCAAATGCTTATGGTAACACCAGGAATAAATAACAGTTGGTCTTTATTTATTCTTGGTAGATTTGATAAGACATTGTAATAAAAAGCAATTATGTCTCTAAGACGAAATCTCCCTGATTTGGCTTGGGATATTCATCGAATACACAATAGCATAATACTTCAAAGTCTTTATACTGTAGAGACACAACATGTGAGTCTATGATATCGAAAACCCATCACTTCACACTTGCTTGGTCGGAGGTAACATTCTCTTAAATCTTCTTGTCATCATGTAAATATTATAGAATGATTATAGATTATGAAAAACATTGAAATGAAATAAAGTATATGATAATGTTTCTTCTATCCTGTTCAGTTTGTCTCTGACATGGCTGGTCAGGTTGTGCCTTATGCAGAGAACATCACCATGGTCAATTAGAATGTATCTTACAGTGTCTCTGCCATGGTCAGTCAGAGTTTGCTATGCATTGTAGAGCCACAGTGGTCTCGTGGTTCAATGCTTGCATTCAAGAGGTCCTTTGTTTAGTCCCCACCATTGTTGGTCATATTGTGCTGTGATGTACAGTATCTCTACACTAATGCTAACTAAGTACTGGTAGTGCCTTGCCCCATTCTGGTCATCTTTCCAGTCTACACCACGGCCAGGTTGTGATGAAAAGTGTCTCCACTGTGGCTGACCAGGTTGTGTCTCCCTCACCTGATCTATCCAGTTGCCCCATGCTGTCTCCACCATAGCCTGGCTGTGATGTACAGTGTCTACACACTCTGGCTGACCAGGTTGTGTCCCCCACACCTGATCTATCGAGTTGCCCCATGCAGTCTCCACCATAGCCAGGTTGTGATGTACAGTGTCTACACACTCTGGCTGACCAGGTTGTGTCCCTCCTATGATCTATCCAGTTGCCCCATGCAGTCTCCACCATAGCCCGGCTGTGATGTACAGTGTCTACACACTCTGGCTGACCAGGTTGTGTCCCTCCTATGATCTATCCAGTTGCCCCATGCAGTCTCCACCATAGCCTGGCTGTGATGTACAGTGTCTACACACTCTGGCTGACCAGGTTGTGTCCCTCCCATGATCTATCCAGTTGCCCCATACAGTCTCCACCATAGCCCGGCTGTGATGTACAGTGCTCCACACTGAGACTGATCAGGTTGTGTCCCCCTCCCATGATCTATCCAGTTGCCCCATGCAGTCTCCACCATGGCCAGATTGTGACGTACAGTGTCTACACACTGTGGCTGATCAGGTTGGGTCCCCCTCCCATGATCTATCCAGTTGCCCCATGCAGTCTAAACAATAGCCCGGCTGTGATGTACAGTGCTCCACACTGAGACTGACCAGGTTGGGTCCCCCTCCCATGATCTATCCAGTTGTCCCATGTAGTCTCATCCAAGGCCAGGCTGTGATGCACAGTGTCTACACACTGTGGCTGACCAGTTTGTGTCTCCCTCACCTGATCTATCCAGTTAGTCAGGCTGTGATTGGAATTGATTTTCATTGAATTGAAAGTGCATGGGTATATCTCCCATTTAACACACCGAGTAACTAACACAAACAAAGATATCATTAAAATTCAACAAAATAGTTTATTTCCAAATATATGACTTACTTTTAATTTTCAATGTTAGCAATGAAGCTCAACAAAAATGCCCTACAGGTCGAACAATTTGTAACAGGGTAATAATGGCAGGTCTTTTGAACATCTATACAATCCAGGCTAACACATTTAAAACTAGAATTACTCTTAAAAGAATAAGGCAGCATGATACCATCCATGATTTGTATCTCTTTACTCGTATAAAACAGCAAATTTGGTGTAAATTAACTAGTTAACTCCAAGCGCTTTTGTATCAATCTCCAGTTATGATGCTTCTAATGTAAGACAAAGAGAAAATGCAACAAACTTATGTACATCTGTGGTAATAAATGAAAAACATTGACTAACACAGTACAGTTTTACCCAGTTATAACGAGTTTCAGGGAACTAGAAATTCTTTTCTTTGCATCTGGGTCTTGTTAAAAACGATCAATATACATGAAAATGTAATGATTACTGTTATTTAGAGATTGTCAAAGCTTTCTTTATACAAAGTGGTTTTTCCTTATAACTGGTTAAACTTTAAGTGAAATGTGTAAAATTCACATTTTTTTTACAAAATGAATTAAAAAGACTTAATCGGCTTTATAGAATGCTCTAAATAATTTTTTTTGAGTCATTGGGTGACTATTTCAACCCAGGAGACCAAGAAGAGCAGCTTTTCTTGACAGCTGGCTGCTCTTTCAAGCCCAACATGATCAAACAAAGGTCAGACTTGAAATCAACAGAAACACATGGTCAAGTCAAACATTGACAGATTAAAAGAATGGTTAATCAATAGATTAAGAATATTACAAAACTATGACTCCAAGAAGAATAAACATTGAACAAGCTCGGGTAAATAGGATAAATCTTGAAACAGTTTTGCTTGCAGTATTAACACATCCCCATTTTCCACCAGTTATAATCAATACTTCTTCTCTAATTTCATTCAACCAACTTGCTGCCTTTCCACCACCAGGATCTCTTTTTTTCAGTTGTTGGAGAAAGAAATCGCTGTCATGACAACACTTCAACAGATAGTGCAACGGATGAGTACAGACCACTGTACATCCATTTGAAAGAATAGTATAAAACAAAAATATTTCTTTCAAAATTTCCAATCTGAATGAGATTTCTTCCTGAAATCTAAGATCCAGTTCCCCACGTACAAATCTGAACTTTTATAAAACCTTGCCACATAGGCACAGCATCCACTCATAACGTCTATAAAATGAAAGAAGTGTTAAGCGTACAGTTACAACATTTATACACTTGAGGGAGTAAATTTGATTGGGAGTAAATTATCAAGAAATAACACTGAAAATATTTTCATTATTCAATTAAAGTTTCCCCATAGCTGTTTTGACTGCTGTCTAAAATAGATCTGACATGAAAAATATCTCTATCCTGTTCTTTGGCTGCTAATCATTTATGACAACAACAATTATGGACGACCACATCGTACATGAACATGGAATATCATATTTCATTTTGTGGTTATATTTCATAATGAGAAAAGCGTGTCTCTAAAGACGTGGACTACTGTGAGACACTGATATAATCTAAAATTCATTAATGCTGATAAGCGACATTTCATGTGAGAGAAATAAAATGTTCAAATCAAAAGTGGAAGTGAAATGAAAACATGCCCATAAAATACAGTATCCAACATCACGTGCATTGCAACTGAACTCATACAGGCCAATGCAATAGCTTTAAGTTAAGTTATATGTGTTCCACAAAGCATTTGTGACACCTGAGAGCTAAAAAAGAATATCAAATTAGATTCGAAAACATGCTGATCAGAAGTTTTGTATGACTCATTATTGTCCTTCATGACTGACAAATGACATGACTGAGGACGCAAGGCAAGATGACACCAGCCAGTGACTGCTGCCTCGGCTGATGATATGACTACATGCCGTACAACACTGCAGAAAAGGAGAGAATCTCACTTAAATTTTTTTTGAAAGTTGAGAAAATTTAGCAAATCAGGTGTGTGGGGAAACAGAAGGACATGACAAACCTGACCGGGTTACCACTTTAGACAGGAGTAGGTTCTGGAAATAGAAGGTTAAAAGTTAAGTGATTTCCATCTTGCTGAGGCAACCCTTTGTTTACCATGTCAGTGAGAAGAAGGAAGATAGTATTCGATTTGTTCGTTAATACTTTGTCCATTCAAATAGACCACGCTCATAAAAAATATAGTAAAATATTTCCTATTTCTTTATTTTAACATATAAACAGCCACCTTTGGTGAAGAACTAGAATTTACAGGCAAATTCACAAGAAATCATATCTTCAATGTCTTTTCCCTTCTCAAGAGCAGAATATTCTATCTTGGATAACATTACATCTAATACAAAAATACAAGCCAGTTAGTTAACCCTTACTCAGAGTCTCCCACATTTACTACCAGTACCAGGCAGGGTCTACAACCAGGAGGATGTACTAAAGGATTGACAGATAACACTGAACATGCACCGAGATGAATCAGTTCAACTATTATAACACAAAATTTCCTGATTTTCCTAGATATTGCCGCAATGGCTACCAACTTCTATCACATATTCATATTTATATTCATCTGGCAATAACTTCTGGTCATCATATCTTTGTGTTTTGACCAAAAATTTCCTCACTCCTATTTCTAGTGTTCTTTGAGTCAGACTCAAGATTATAGACCATACTACATGTATTCAGATTCATCTGACTCCAAACACCCCTTTCAATTATCGGTCCAGCCAATAACTACAATGATCTCAACTTTGACAGATCCATGATGGAAAAGTCAACTTGTCAATGAAGGGGTGTTTAGACAGATGATTCCAACATGACTGGATTGTCATAAGCCGGGTAGTGAATGTGGGAGACGGACACAAGTCAGCTATTTATATTGGGACACTGACACCCTGGCAGATTATGGCCATTTGCGTCTTTCCTGTCTTGAAAATGTAACAAATTATTATCATCAGGATTGTTATTGTCAACAACATCATTATGGCCTACTTTTGGGTTACCATCAGATTTAATCTCTTTCAATTTTAAAGCAGACGCATTTCTTTTAGATCTTTTTTTACGCTTTTTCAGCCTACCTGCATAAACATCCATCTTGTTTGGCTTGAAGCGTCCGAAGCAATTGATCAGGAGGCCAAAAATTATAAATGCCAGAAGACTCGGTATAAACGCTATCGACTTGACTCCAAGGACATAACCGAGGTACTCTGTGTTCATCTTGATATCCTCTGTCATCAACGTTACATTTGTTCCGTTGATAAACGTCGTTGATCGGTAGGCATAAGATATAAGAGTTTCATTATGCTCTTCCACCTGCGTGTGGCTCTTTACTGTCAAAATCTTGTTGTGTGGGTTGACATATTGGCCGTATTCGAATGGTTCGTAAAATATCTGGTTCTTCCACATATTTAGATCAAGCAGCATTACAAGAAAGATAATGCCATAGTTGAACCATTTGCCTGAAATGGAGAAAAGACATATCATATGATTTTACCCCCAGCCTTGCAGTGTTTCATAAGACAACCAATACCTCCAGTTTAGTATCAATTCCCTAAATCGAGTTGAGACACAGAATAACAAGAGTAAAGCTCACCAGAGATATGAACCATCCAAGATTCCTTCTTCAAACACTTTGGAATCTCAAACTTGATGTGGGCTGTATTCAGACCTGGTAACTTGATGTCAAAGTTGTTGATGAAGTGGGGAAAGTCCCAATCCTGGAATAAAGATAGGGCAACTTGAAATAAAGGAATCTAGCTTTTGAGACACAAGTTATCAAAACACACAGTGGAACTGTTTGACTGGTCATCTCTTCTATAAATCGGGTAGCTGACCTCTTCTGAGCCTTTTTTGCAAAACCCTTTACCAGTACACAAATCAAATTGAAAGAATTTCAGAAATTTCTTTGCGATTGGGAACCACTTACCTGCATCACAATCAGCAGATCCATAACAAGAATAAAGGAAGCTAGAAATGCTCTGGACAGTTCATTTGTCGGTAACAAGTCACGATTCAGGGTGTCCCACGAGATGTAGTCAGTGGTAATGACAGTAACCACGACGACGGTCAAGAGGATCACGAGGAACCAGAAAAGGATGATTCGGTTCCAACCTTTCTTCCACCACTTCCGCACTGGAACGGCCCAGTTGGGGTACAACTTCTCTTGGAGCATGATGTCTGTGATCTGAAAGACATTTCAAGCGGCCTAAGTTAGTGCAATGATAGCTACGTGCATATGAGTCAAATCTCTTAGAATTTATTCCAGAAAAGCCCAATGGTAGGGATTTCGGAAATTAGCAAAGAAATTCTAGAAATTCTCACCATCCAAGCAGTAAATGCGTCTCCTAGCCAAGTTCCACACGCTGCCGCCTTCATAAACCAAGAGTTAGATATACCCATCAGTGGCGATATGTGATATGGGATCATTTCATCGCCGCCAATCAGGAGGAAGGCATTGTAGAGGTAAGAGAATGTGAATGTGAACAGAATGATGCTCATGAACATTGTCATCCATGAACCCTGGTCATCACAGAACAACTTCAGCCGCAATAATTTATCTGAAAATAATTAGATATCGATAATGCTGGATACGGTACCAGAGCCAGCTTGGTCCATCCCCTCATAGACATACATGTACTCAGAGACCTACATGTATCCTAATATTATGACTGTGTCAATCAATCTATCAATCAATCACTATCAATCAATAAGTCAATTTGTGTTGCACCCAAATCTTTAAGAATTACTCTAAGGCTCTTTGGGGCATTGTAAAGACCGGCGAGCAAACTTTCTGCTCCCCTGATGAGAGGCGCGAGTCAAATAATTAGCTACACAGGATCAATCCAACCCCAGCAGAAGAAACATATCTAATTGAGATGATTGGTTTGTACTCACTGAACACCAGTTTATGCATGACGAACTTCCCAAAGAATGCTCCAGTTATCATTCCCATGAGCCAAATGGCAACTTTAAGAACAGACCATACGTTTGGCGGATAGCGAGTGCAAACAAACGCAAACATATTCCCAACAACTGGTATTTTGCATTCCTTGATACTGTGCGCAACAGGATCTTCAGCGTAGATAAGAAAGTTACAGAAACACACGAAGTAGGCAATAAAGATCCGTAGATATGGATGTTGGAAGTAGTATCGGAAATCATGGACCATGTAGAGCGAGAATTGACTAAGCCGGTCCAAGTCTGTCTCATCTACTGCTGAGTGGAAGCTCTTGACACTGGCCTGTCGAGAGGCAGCTGATCGCAAGCTTGAACGTGTGTTGTCGTCATTAATCTCTTTGGCAGTGATGGGGACACTGACATGTCGCAATGGAGGGATTGGGTCTTCATTCTCATCCTGAAAGCAAGATTTAGAAAATTTATGCTATGAACTGGTTTTATTTTAGCTTTAGAATAGATAGCCTGTTGCCAATATGTGGTTACTGGGAGCTCAATCAGGCGTGGTCATGCAAGGCACCTAGCAGCTTTGTCATGTCTGTTTTCGCCACGTCTGGGGGGGACAATACCAAACACGCATTTTCCTTACACCGCCTGTATTACTATCTGGATGAACATGACCAGCAGGACCACATCCACGGGCGCTGGCACCAGAGGCAGAGAGTGGGTACAAATGATGAGCAGGTTACGTTGGTATCATTAACATGTAGGACTAGGAGAGGGGTTCAACTTACGTGCAATTTATTGTGTGAGGACAAGAACTTGGCAGGGTGACCTCTAATCTTCTGTGCCTCATTCTTTTTTGTGGCACCTTTCCCCCCTCCATCACCATCTTCCTCTTCTCCATCCTCATCAGCAGCCAATTTTTTCCCACTTTCAGAATCCGATGTCACACTTCCGTCATTTAAATTACCTGCTGCTGCTCTGACAGCATGATCAGAACTTCCACCTGAATTCTTTGGCATTATTTATGAGAGTGCATCAGACCTAGCGCATTTCTTGCTTTAGATTGAAGGAAAAACGGACTTTAATCGCATTAATTTCCTTGATATTTGATATCAACAAAATTTACAGAGCTGACTTTGATCTTGACGTGGGATACAGTTTCCGCCAATAAGTGATTAGAGAAAAATAAATCAAAAGATGGAAACAAAAACATTTAAATTTGTCAGAAAAGAGAGATTTTAACAAATTGGGTGGCTTAAAGGTAAATTATTCAATTACAGCAGAAATACATTCATTGGCGGCTGTTGCTTAGCTCTGTAAGCCTCCAGTTTTAGTTTCAGTTCTCTACACACCACGTCGCTAGTAGTTAAAGCGGGAAATTTGAAAGTCAATTCGTGAACTCATTTTATGGCTAGGCCATAAGAATGCCATGGTCCTTTGTTCAAAATGAAGAAACTGATAAATCTCTGTAGTCCAGTCTACCCCCACCCCCACCCCCCAACTTCTGACCCCATACCCTGAAACCACCCTGGAAAATTATCAAAACACTGTAAAAAGAAAATGTCATGCTATGACAAGTACCCCCTAGGCCGATATTTTGTCTGTGAAATAATTCCTCTTTGCGAACGTATGGGAAGTCAAGGGTTATGAGCGTATATAGGCCTAGGCCTACTTGCAAGTAGGCTGCAGGAAAATTGCCCGGGAAAATTGCTTGGCATTGCGACTGGAAGGGAATCAGTGGAGTGAAGGGCTTACATGGTGATCGGTAGTAAATAAATGATTACCAAGCAGTGATTTCATTGAGACACTTTATTTTGAATCATGAAGGGCCTATCTTAAATAAGATGAGAATTCAAAAATAATTGAAAAGTCTTGGAAATTTCACGACATACCTTCAGTCATCCCTTAAGTCCATGTTCAGTGATAGTATTCCATGCAAGTAAGTTTTTATAATATGTTCCCTTAAAGGGATGTCCATGTTGATAGTAAGCCTATTCCAGGCCATACTAAGGAAATCAGGGGTTAAGGTTCACGGTCGAGAAATGAACATTAACCCCTGATTTTGTCAGGATGATCCCAGGCAAGTACATATTCGTAAGGGATGTTTCAAACAGAGGACCTCACGCTTGCAAAGGCTTGATCTTGGGCTGGATCTACTGGTTCTGCTGGTTCTGCTGGTTTTGCTGGTTCTGCTGGTTCTGCTGAAGCTGTTGGTTCTGCTGGTTCTGCTGGTTCTGCTGAAGCTGTTGGTTCTGCTGGTTTTGCTGGTTCTGCTGGTTCTGCTGAAGCTGTTGGTTCTGCTGGTTCTGCTGGTTCTGCTGAAGTTGTTGGTTCTGCTGGTTCTGCTGGCTCTGTTGGTTCTGCTGAAGCTGTTGGTTCTGCTGGTTCTGCTGGTTCTGTTGGTTCTGCTGGTTCTGCTGGTTCTGCTGAAGCTGTTGGTTCTGCTGGTTCTGCTGGCTCTGCTGGTTCTGCTGAAGCAGTTGGTTCTGCTGGTTTTGCTGGTTCTGCTGGTTCTGCTGAAGCTGTTGGTTCTGCTGGTTTTGCTGGTTCTGCTGGTTCTGCTGAAGCTGTTGGTTCTGCTGGTTCTGCTGGTTCTGCTTGCTCTGTTGGCTCTGCTGATTCTGCTGGTTCTGTTGGTTCTGCTGGTTCTGCTGGTTCTGCTGATCCTGACCACTTTTACTCGAAAGACACGCGGTTCTCTTGAACGTGAACTTTTCCATTGGGTTGATAACCTTCATCGTACAGGCGTAATTGACGAATTCACACCTAAAAGGAGAAATGATAAAATACGATGGACATGTCTTTATATTTTCCCAAGTGGCTAATATATATCTATGTCCGACGTGGCATTTTCTCAGTGGTCGCCACCCGTGGTAAAAATAAGCGAGTCTCATTGGAAACTGACGAGGAAGGGACAGTCATCTATGACGGACGCTCATTCATTTTATCGAAAAAGGAAAAATAAAGCTAAAAAAGTAAAATACATATGAACTTACAATTCAGCGATTGCCCGGCGATATCGTTTCGAAATTAATATTTTACTTTTTATCTGTGAAGACTGTTTACATACTCATTTTTGAATGTCCGCGCCGATGAGATTCCTCTGCCGGATATGACATTGACACAGACAGAGGGACCAACATTCGAGTCACATTGGTACATGTTGCACGTCACTGTCACCTTCCCAGTTTTTTTGTCCGTCTTGCATTTATGGTAAGGCTCTTTATAGTCGTCACAATCATCTGTCGAAGACAAAAAAAGTTTGTGATAATTACATGAAGGAACTGATGTAATGGAATCCTGGTCCCGTGTACAAGTCGGGATGGCTATTTGCTGATTTTCAGTATACATGTTGTCACATCTAACTGCAAATTAGTTGGCTGTGTTCAGCGTCCGTCCCTGGCCATTCCCGGTTTCCTTACCCCGACATATTCCCGAGACGCCTTTGCCCAGTCCGTCGGCCACACAATGAGTCCCTGGTCGACAGTCATCACTGCTGTCACAGATTCCACCGGCTTTCTGCAAGCAAGATAAAAAAACCAAACTTACATGCATAGCAATTCCATATGACCATCAAGAAAAGGTCTTTGTTTTATCATTGCACTCATTGTAGAACTATGAATGTCATAATCCGTCAGAGTACAATAGGGCCGGAGAATTTCGAGTGGGATATTTTCGACTGCTAACACCGGGCTCCAGGTATCCAGGTTTCGATCGGAGGAGCCCATGGCTCAGGCCCGTAACGAGAGCAAAGGCACGGACTGCAGGGCAGAAGGCAGCCAACGACGTAGGCTATATCATCCAAAAAGGCGGCTGCTAGAAAAAGCGACGACATGAGAATATATTTGCACTGGCGAGAAGTGAAATTACCTACCGCACCGCAGTAGCAAAGACAAGTCGGCCCAGCCTCACTTTCTGTGATCTTGGTCAGCAGTCCATTGGGTCCTCTAGTGTCCCCACTCTGGGGTAACCCATCCGGACACGACGCTACGCATCGCGAGGACACGCAGTACTGCTTGGCTCCAGTTGCCGTTGACGCAAAGACCGCCACCAGCACGAATGTAATCCACATCCTTCTGTAGTTCCGTATCCTAGGTTCCTTCTCAAATCCTTTCGAAATCAGTTGACTATTTACCCATAAAGAAGAAATATGTAACACAAATTAGGAGCGGATATATTATATCCTCAACTGCAGATTACTCGGTATACCTTTTTTCGGGCGTCTTTTCAGATTTCAACTATGTGGCATTGTAAGACATCACGATCCATTTTTTGCCGCCTTACCTTACTGACAACACAACAGACACAAATATATAATCCTAAAAAGGACAATGACCTATCCAACCAACTAAACTTGTGATATTGAAATGTTCGAATTCATTAAATTTTAAGATACTTACGGCAATGTCTCTTGATGATTGCGCTTGTGTGGATAAACTGATTATTGCGGCCAGACTCCTCTCGGACGGGATGGGTGTTGCCAGCAACATATGGTTGCGGACCAGGTCGATTGAGACCATGCTTTATACCATTGATTGATTTCTAACTTTTAAAGTTTGTCGTTAGTAAATAGATCGAGACGTACACGATTGATCGGGCGCTGTTAAAGGGACTATAACGTACGGATAAAATCATAGGTCTGATTCAATTGGGCCATTTCCAATCGATGTCACCGCCGCGGGAAAACTACGGTCAGTCCTAAATGGTATCTTGTAATTCAAATTTCCGATTATGGCGCGGTTGTTGGGCAGTAAGGAGCGCAACGGTGCAGTGTAATAGAAAGAGGAAGCATCAAGACACCAAAGGTGCCAGCGAGTAATTATTCGAACACGTAGAGAACAAATAACCGCGGGCAGAGCGCTGTACTTCCCCCGCGGCGGCGGCCGCGTCGAGTAAACGCCCTATTATTGAACCAGGCGTTTATCGGTGGTTTGAGGAATTGATACTGGTTGACTCACCAAAATATTGGCCAAAATCGAACTCGGCAAGTTGGATAAGGCCTACCCGATTCTCGGCAAGCTGTGGAATTGATTTTCCAGGGATGTTAAAATAGATCGATGAAATAGTGCTGGCACAGAAGCGTGCATGTAACATCAATTTTAAAGTGGTTACCTTCTAGCTAGTTTATACCATCAAAACTCTATTTCATGGTAAACCAAGGAGGTTCTAGTTCTACAGGGTGGCTCAAAATTATTCTGACATCGCAACGCCCTCGATACTGCTTTGGGGGTCGAAACCTGCTCCAAGGAAGTGAAAGACCATTTGATGGATAAAACCCTTTTTCTCAAAAAAAACTCATTTTGCGGTTTCGGAGGTTTCAGAGCATTCTGGTGATCTTTTTGGAACGAACATGTTTTCATTCTCCTCGCCCTTATTCGTGGTCTTGGAGTACATGTTGCGTATTGCACTCAGAGAAATCATCTCGGTGTAGTTTTTCCAATGTTCATACCAGCAAGCAGTGCTACCACACTAAACAGTGTTAACAGGCTGCAGATGTAACCTACACCCACTCACAAGCGTTACTTGATAGTTTCTAGACTTGCTTGTTCCAAACATATATTGAGTATTCTCTTTTACCTGGCCAAGGCTGAAATATATAATATGCATGAGTGCAGTGTTCGCTGACCTGCTTTGACGGTGAAACACCAAAAGATAGCCTTCTATCCCACCCACCATAACTTATCGACTTAACTAAAAATCACAGTGCCTACATCCACAACCATGTTACCAGTGAGTTGATCCAACTAACACTGCACTCCTGCATATATTTCACCAGTAATGTTATGGTAACATGCTATTTAACTTCGAATGTGACAAAGCTACTCCTTTGATATAGGGCCTACCTACTACAGGTACCAATGGATGGTGGATGTGATCTATGCTGAGAATGCTGCACGAAACTCGAGCCTCAAATATAAACTGAACGGGGTTCATGAAGGTAAATGGTATACAAGCGACGAAGGAATAGTTTCCACAACAGCTACAATAATCTGTAGAGCAATCTCATGTAAGTTGAGTAGGCCCTATTCCTGCACTATGTGATTGAGAACACAGTGAAGCTTTCAATTCCAATGGTGAATGTACTACTCAAATCTCTACAAGGAGACGATGCGTGATGACACTAAGTCTGCTTTTACATATCTTTTATATCAGATATTTAAATAGAGAAAATGATAGTGATGTAATTGATGTAAGCCACAGGTTTTTGAGAAGAGTTTATTAAATATGCAGATGACCATGAATGTGCTTAACCCTTTCATGGCCAAATGATCAATTTTCGTTCGATTGTTGCCTTCAGAAAATAATAACATTACGTCAATTATATTACCGTATATATATCAAGTCAAATAAATATTTCACAAATATTTTTCAAAATTTTCGTCGAATATGTAAAAAAGGCCTATAGTTCCATGTCTCTATTAAACATTCTATTTATAAGTTTCTTCCTTACCTCTGATATGCTAGCCCACCATCCCGAACGAATCTAGAACTTCACCTTAAGCGCTTTTTCACCTTGATCGAACACACCTGTATATCACTCGTAGGTGATAGACGCGTGTATACGTTCATGTTAGCGTGATGCGAAATCTTCTACCTGTCTTTACTGCAACCAGCTCCCGTTACAAGGTGTTCTATAAAAGGTAACCCCTTTACTTGAGATGTACAAGCGGCTATACTTAGCAAAGAATTCAGATCAAACCAACTCAGAGAGGGGTACGTTGCAAAAACAGAAAATAAAAACTTCCAATTTGAGGTAAGTTACACAATCTATTTCCAATTTGCACCAATACAGATTCAATTTTTATTAGATTTGATATTCAGAGATATTTCTTGAAATATTTTTGAAAATTTTGTAGACTTCTTGCTCCTCACCACCCCTCCAATCGCGCCAATCAGAACCGGTAGCAGATGAGTTCCTCGTACTAATTCCAGGTTTCCCAACATCCACTGCTCCAAGGAATTCCTCCTCGCTTTCCAGACCAACAGATCCGAGCGACCCATACTTTCTCAGGTAAATCCCAATTTTCTACTTAAATTTTCCAATTTTCAGCGTCATTTCGGATTATCGAGAGATGTTAAATGAACTGGATTTCAAGATTGGCGCGTTTGACGATTTTTGGAGCATTTCTGGGGTTTCATCGGTGATTTTATCAAAGGTTGTTCCAAGAAGGATACGCAATAGGTGGTCGGTTTGTATCGCCATCGGATGTAAGAATCATCAGTCCGTGCAATAAAACTGATAACTCCAAATTTTGGAAAACTGTGGAATATTAAAATCACGATAACCTCACCAAAAGAGAATTTCATATAGCCATTTACTGCCCCAAGGGTGTCGTCCTGGTATCAATAAATTAGTTGACCATTCATTAGCCAAGTGTCTCTATGTCCTTAAAGCATGGAAATGATTTTGATTAGGTCTTAAGTTATGGTCAAATATGAAACGGTCTTGCAGATATTGTTAACTTTCTTCATCAAAATGGCCGCCCCTTTGCCCAACCCAAAAGTGTCTGGTGGCCGAAAGGTGAAATATCGTTGCCGATAAACTGGCTGGCGTATCCTTGTTAGATCACCATTCGACTCGACTTCTTGTCAGGCGAGACTGACGTCAAATTACCAAATTAAAAAAGGGCACCAACAAATTATATGCAGGGGTAGTGACCCTTCCTGCTGCGCACCAACCACCGAGCATGCAACTTGTTGTGTGACGTCACTTGTTCCATACATGCCCGGATGACCTGATACGCCCAGGTAGTGTCTGTTCATTTCATTCTTCTTTTATCCTGGAAGGTTGTGCGTTGCTTTCGTAAGTACACATTGATTTTTGTTGCCGAATAAAGTTTTTTCTTATTGAAGTAATAACAATGCGACTACTGTCATTGCTTGAATTGGCCGCCATTGAATCTGAATATGCCACGTAACTATTAGACGTTTCGTGGCTTTTTTATTTCAAAAGCATTTCAATTCTTTGTCCGAAATTTTCTTGTGAAACCGAAGTATTTTTTTGCTGGTTTCATGCGCACTTTTAAAAAGTAAATTAAGTAAGATGAATTTTTGCCCTCAAAAAGTTTTTATCGGCTTAAAACTGGAAAAAACATTCACCATGGAAATATTAAAGGGTTACATTCCTGACGATACGAATACTGGCAGAGAGAATACGTATGCTTGAATATTGTTAAGGAGGTTGAGAAGAGCGACTGATCCAGGATCCTAACACACGTATACGGATAAAACTCTGTAGAAAGAGAACGAACTTTGTGTGTACATTTCTATCCGTATACGTATAAGGATTCGTGATAGGTCCCCTGATCTCACCCTCCCCATTGCTTTGAAGAGTAGGTGTACGAAAATGTGCTGTAAGTATGCATACCTGCTTATTCTGCGCTACCTGATGATGGAATATATAGCTCTGAGTCAAGATCTTGTTCAAGCACAGAGTTTTCTGGTACCTGATAAAGCAGCATACCGTCTGCCTTTACTGCTGCTCAAAGTCTTGTTTATAGAGCTCAAAGAAAATATACCTATCTCGCATCCAGCAAACTGTGGTATTACAACTGCAATCAGAGTGACGAGAGAACGTTTGAAACTCTTGACTGTTTTTTGAAAGAAATCTTATGATTAATGATTTTGAAGTGCAGTAAAAATATTTTTGTTTCTTGGACAAGTGCATCATTATACTCCATCATTGGCAGTACACATAACTCTTTGAGATGCTGGAGTTACGTTACAATGTTAAGAATAGAGATTCGAGGGTAAATATAAGTTGTGTATGAATCAACTTGTCATTTATGTAAAAAGTCGCTGCTGTTAGCGGAGGTCATTTAAATTTATTTTTTGATTATGTATACAAACAACAAAATTTATGGTGACCCACCAATATTATGGTGGCCATCTTGGATTCAACGCTTGATACTAGGGTTAGTCGTTACCCTGGGCATAAATGTACATCGGCAACCTGTTAACAGCAATTACGCTACATGTACATGTACGACAAATCTTATGGTAGCGTAGCTTCTACTTCATGGCACAACTATAATTTTTGTGCAAAAATGATGATGATTAGTTCACTGAATTATCATCTGATTTTCCTCTTCTTTCAGTTTGGTGGACAGTAACCTTACGCCATCAACATGTCTGACGACGAAGGAGCAGGAAGGTAAGAGAAACAGTGTTGTCCATATCAATTGTTGCTGGAATGTGCTGTTATGTAGATAATCGTCAGGTCACACCTGTACAGGTCTCGTCATGAAAACTTCGAATTACCACTCCTTATGCTCATTTCGATGGGGGACCTCTTTAGTTTTTTTGACATTTCATTCAAACCCTATTGCAAATTGAAAAAATGTATAGTGTGTGGCAAGATTTCATCGATGTATATCAAAAATCATAATGCAATATACTGTTACTGATGAGATGCATCATTACTACTAAACTTTTTCTATTATTATCGTAGATTCGACAGACTTACAAGTCGATAATTTCAATATTATCGCTTACCATAAATCCACTGAGGGGATTAGATGCCAACTCAA